>NC_080196.1:77088083-77713083 GCF_030028045.1 Hippopotamus amphibius kiboko | reverse complement strand
AGTCTTCCCTGAAGCTACTCCCTTTCTGAACTTACATTTTAGCTCTTGTAGTTCACATCTCTTGGCTCTATTGCTTTTTCTGTTTCTTCTCCTAAGAGCAAAGAAAAATTAAAACAGCATCAAAACTCAGTATCAGGCTCTTCCCACACACTGCTTGCTCCTCCTGTCTAGAATTATGATCCCTTTACTAACTTTATCTTCTTGGTCCTGACTGTTCCGATTCTCTAAGAGTTGAAATGCGTTGTCTTGGGCTTCGCTGGTGGCACAGTGGTTAAGAATCCACCTGCCAATGCAGGGGACACAGGTTCGATCCCTGATCCGGGAAGATCCCACATGCCGCGGAGCAACTAAGCCCGTGTGCTACAACTACTGAGCCTGCGCTCTAGAGCCCGTGAGCCACAACTATTGAGCCCACATGCCATACCTACTGAAGCCTGCAAGCCTAGTGCCTGTGCTGTGCAACAAGAGAAGCCACCACAATGAGAAGCCTACGCACGGCAACAAAGAGTAGCCCCCACTCTCCACAATTAGAGAAAGACTGCACGCAGCAATGAAGACCCAACACAGCCAATAAATAAATAAATAAATAAAATTTAAAAAAATAAAATAAAATGCATCATCTTCAGTGAAGCTTTACTTCATGTCCTAATGTCTAGTTATGAGCGCCCTCTGCATTTCCACCACACTTAAAACAATGATTCAGTTACAGCGTTTAACTCGTATTGCACCTACTTGTTTAAACGTCCGTCTCTGCATTTCCCTGAGAGTTCCTTGATTGAAGTGGCTACATCTCATGTGTCTTGGCATTTTCTGCTTTAAGCGCAGCAGTTGGTATCAATACAGATAAGTTTATTAAAGTGAATGAATAGTAAAACATAAGATTTAACAAAGAAACCAAACTCACTCTTTACAGCATTACAGTTTTGTTCCTTCAGAGTAATGTGCTATTTTACATTTATAATCTACTGGAAGACAGGAACTGGAGTTAAAAATCTCCCTCTTGTTGACTCTATACATCAGCATAAGATTCATACTGAACCAGCGTTAGTTTATATTGTTAGTTTACATAACGTTGAATTAAAATTGTTACACATTCACTAGATAATGTCAGGGTCCGACAAATGGTTCAATGACTCCAATTATCAGCAGCCAATTGTGACATTTGCAGAAGCTGTGAAATATCACAGTTGCATCCGGAATGCTTGATGACAAATATCATACCGCTGCCTTTCAGTTTTTATGGAAAAATGGAAGCTTTGGAGGTGGAGTAGAACAGTGAATGTTTGGGGGCATTGTGCTAGCATCTGAATGACAATACCCTTGGTTACTCTCCACAACTAGCTCATAGGTAAGTTTTTTAGCCTTGCCATCTTTTTCATTTCTCAAATGAGGAAACTGAAGAAACAGGGATGTACATGTGTTCATCTATAGCAATTGTTATTAACATTTTAATGGCATTATCATATTCTCTATTATAAGCATTTTTCTGGTATCACCATTTCATTCTTTAAAAAAACACACTTAAAAATTTTAACAACAAATTTAAAAATTAGGGACTTTCCTGGTGGTCCAGAGGTTAGGACTCCACGCTTTCACTGCCAAGGGCCTGGGTTCAGTCCCTGGTCAGGGAACTGAGATCCCACAAGCCACATGGTACGGCCAATTATAAATAAATAAATGAAGAAAGAAAGATGAAAGAAAGACACTTAATTGAGGTGTGATTGACATGTAAAGAGCTATATGTATTTAATATATACAACTTGATGAGTCTGGGGATAAGTATACACTCATAAAATTGTCACCACCAAGGCCATAGACATATCCATCACCTCCCCAAATTTCTTCCCCCTTCCTTTATTGTTATCATGATTTGTTTGTGTGTGTGTGCTAACAATATGATATAAGATCTACCCTCTTAGAAAATTTTAAGTATATAAAACAGTACTGTTAGCTATGGGCACTATGCTGTATTGTAGATCTTTACAACTTATTTTGCGAACCTGAAACTTTGTGCCCTTGACCATCGCCTCTCATTTCCCCCTCCCCCCAGTCCCTGGCACCCACCCTTCTACTCTCTGTTTCTACGGGTTTAACTGTTTTATATTCCACATAAAAGTGAGATCATATAGTGTTTGTCTTTCTGTGTCTGGATTGTTTCAATCAGCAGTGTCTTCCAGGTCCATTCCTGTTGTTACAAGTGGCAGTATTTCTTTCTTTTCAAAGACTGATTAATATTCTATTGCATGTGTATACCACATTTTAAAAAGTCCATTTTATCTGTCTATGGACATTTAAGTTGTTCCCACATCTTGGCTGTAATGAATATTTCTGCAGTGAATGTGGGAGTCAGCTGTCTCTTTGAGACCCTGGTTTTAATTCCTTTATAACCATTTTATTCTGACTAGAACATGAAAGGTAGAAAGTTTGAAATATTTTCTCTGTTTAAAATTGTATGTTCTTTCAACTAGGGGGTGTTTGAACCAGTCAGACAACAGCTTCCTCCATGTGGGTTGGCACTTACTCAGATAGGTGCTGTTGCAAGGATGGGTTGAAGTGGGGAGTGGAAAGAAAACAAAACAGCCTTTCAAATGTCTTCTGTGTAATTTCATCATGCATTTGTGAGGTGCTGTGATACTCTAAAATAGCAAGTCTATTCAACATATTCTGATGTAAAATTTAACAATTTTCAATTTAAAAGTTAAATATAATGGGAAGTTATTTGTTGTTTTGGCTTTCTTGCACCATTTTTATTCTTCACCTGGGTAAGTTAACATGATGTTTTATAGTTTGCTGATAAGAAATAAAGCTAGCAACCAGGAAAAAATCAGAATTAGATGTTAACTCTCAGTTTCTAATCTGTGGCTTAATTACTGAGCCATGCTGTTTCCACAGTACATTTGTGTCACAATCATTAGCTCTGGCATTTACATTTGTAACCCTAACTTGCTTGTGGTCATTTTTTATAATAATGCTGAAATGTTCAAACCATAGCATTAAGTGAAATGGTATCAAGTTCCTAAAAATTTTATCCTTTATTTTAAAAAATCCTAAAGTCATTCCAAAAAAAAAAAGTTTCAGCAAAATTTGCAAGTGCAGAAATAATATTCCTCATGTTACATTTCTTAAATCCTATGAAAGATAGTATTTAAAATATAGCTATTATTGTTGACTCATAAATGTAGTCTTTCAGATCATTGTATTCTCCAGCTAAACATCTTCAAGGACTTTGAAACATATGTTTGTCAAATGACCATATTTGTGAACATATTGAAAGCACTCATCACCATATTTTATCAATAGGTTCCACTATGTTTTATTGCCATGAGGACCCAGCTGCTCTTTCTCTGAAACCTGCCAGAAGATTCGTTGTGGAGCCCTTTCTCTTAATGCCTCCTTTGTCCTCTTTCTTTCAATTATATAATTCTTTAGTATATGCCATCTTCCTTGACCCGAGGTGATATTAAGAATTTGATGATGTGAACAAAGGACTGTTTTCTTTCCCTCCTCCTCCCTATTTTCTCAAATATCTGCTGAGCAAGTATAGCTATATCTTAGGAAGAAAGAGGAATTAATTTAAAAAATATTATTAATTGCATAGGCCAAAGGGGGAAAAACAATGAGAGTTGCACACAGAGAATACTCAAGGTCCAGCATCATTCAGCTGTGACTGGTAAGCAGTTGGTGTGATTGACGGAGGGGGAGAGAAAATGCTATCATACAAAATGGAAGTTTCTCCATGGTTGGTTTTCAACTATAAAAATAAGAAAAATTAAGAAAATACTATATATGTCACTAAAATCGTGGTAAATAATACTAAAACATCATAAACTTATCAAAGTATAATGCTTCCTTCATTCAATTAACGAATGCCTAAGAATGCCTGCTATGTGTCAGAAATTGTCTTAGGTGTTGAGTATAAAATGCTGAGTTAGATGGACAAAGTCCCTGACCTTACAGAGCTTAGAGTACAGCTGTAGTTGAGAGGATATATTGATTTCCATGCCTTTGTCAGTATTTAGGTTTCCACATTTGTATGTCTAAACTGGAATCTAAGATTCAAAGGGAGCATTGACCTGCATCTAATTTAGTTACTTATGATTTTTTTCAATGATCTCTTGTGTTGACAACAAATTAATCAGTTGATCTAAGAAAGAAATGGAAAATTTTATTTGAGCCAAATTTGAGGATTACAACCCAGGAAGAGCATCTCAGAAAGCTCTGAGAACTGTACCATCCATAAGAAGTCAACGCACAGTTATAGAAGTTTTTTGAGACACAGGACTATACATAATCCAGATCTAAGTGTCATGTGACTCCTTACAAGACCAAGAAGGACTATTATCTTTAAGTTGTTTTATGGATGCTAGGAGAGTGTTGTTCTTTATGGTTGGGCAGGTATTTCTACTGATGGGGCGGGGGGGTGGGGTGGGCGGCAGGGTGATTTGGTCGATGCCTAATACAGATGTACAACACATGGTCAGGGGGGAGAGGGGAGGCCAAAGGGTGGAGAAAAAATTTTTGTTTAAATTTTTCTTGTCTTGCTATAAAATATATATTTTATTTCACACTTATAATCCCCCTCCACACCAAGAGGAGGTTTTCTTTGTATTGTTCAAAAGAGTATTTCTTCTGGATCTAAGAAATTAGAAAAAATTTCTGCAGAAAAAAAGGAATAAGAAAAACCCAATCATAGTTACGTCAAACTTAATATCAAGGTATGCTAATGATGAATGTGTCTTCATTGGTCTTCGCTTTAAATTTCTGATAATCAGGGCTACTGTTAAGAACTTTATGAGAAAAAAAGACTCTCCCTCCTAGTTCTTTAGGATACAATTCTTTATCTAAAAGGGAACTTTAAGGTCCAGTCTAACACCAGGGCAGGATATCGGACAAAAGTTCATTCATGTTCAGTTTTTAAGTATCTCCTGTGGTGAAAGACTCATTACTTTCCTTTTACTGAACAATTTTTGAGTCTGTATTTTTGAACAATGTTCCTGCTGCTGTGGAAATTATTAAGGAGTTTTTAGGCAAATAAGCTAATAAATAACAAAAAAATGATAATAATACCACACAGGTATCCATAAGTCTCATGATGTTCAATTATTCAGTAGAATGACAGAAGAAATACCTGTCCTCAAGATATTCTTAATCTGCTTAGAGAACTGAGATATGTATGCTATAAAGATATAAGACCCCAGGTGTTCTGTGACAGTAGAAAAGATGATGACTGTCAAATACATTGGCTTACTGTGGTCAGGTGATAGCTCACTGAAGATGTGAAATGTAACCTGACCTTTAAGGGCTGTTAAGAATTAAACTGGTAGATCTTTGAGGACGGTCAAGTTAGGGTAGAAATAGGGGAGTAAGAATGGTCTGGCATACGATGGGGTGCTGGAACTTGGCGAGTAGTGTGTAGACATCAGTTTATAGGTGCTTATTGAACATAAACCCACAGATAATAGAGAGCTGGTGAAAGTTGTTGAAAACAGTAGATGGATGAAGAATGAAAGTAACTTTAGGTCTATAAGGTAAATTATTATAGAGCTACACAAAAGGCTGGGTTACAGGCAATAAACCCAGGGAAATGGTAGTGCTGCTAACAAAAAAATAACAGGTTTGTGAGACATTAGGAAGGAAGCGAAATGGGTGTGATGACTAATTTGGTAAAAAATGAGATTTGAGACTGGTCAGCTGAGCACATTTAAGGAGTTTACTCAATCAACTAGAGGGAAATAGACAAACTGCAATGAACCATTATTTCCTCTTAACAGGATTTTAAGGATGGAATGATAGGAATAATATCATGGGACAAGAAGCATGTTAATTAACATCTCTTCAGCTCTTTCCTGTTTTCTTTACACATTAGCTTCCTTTACCACTTTCTTCTTAACACAATAAGCAGGAATTGGGAAGCTCTGCTAAGATTAGCATTGTTTTTCTGACCTGAAACTGAATGTTATGTTGGAAGTGACTGTTCCAGCCTCCAATGAGGCAGGTAGACAAATAAATGACTCTTAATGTTATTGTTCAAATGGCATACTCCATGGTTGTAAAGAATCATTAATTATCCATTCTGGAGACAGTCCTAACATTGTCTTCAAATAAGCCACTCATATTTTAATTAATACACAAAATGGTTTCTGACATTTGGCCAAAGCTCTATTTAAAAGTGGCCCACACTCAGTTGCAACTCAGCCAGGTGGGGAATGACATGGTCTCATTTAATCAATATTTTAAATCATACGTAAGTGATGAAGACAGATGAGGCTTTACATGGTTGCCATTTTATTTCAATCCCCAAATTTATTTGAAAACTCATTGTATACTCTCAATTATCTTACTTGGATGATGAGTGGAGAATATATTTTCCAAGATGGGTAGCGAAGTCACGTGGACAATTTACACAACTACACTAGAAAACAGTGCCTTTCCCTATAGAATTGTGAAATAAGCAGTGTTAATTTTTAAAAAGTTGAGCCACATTTTGAGTGTTTTAGTTGCCTCTGAAGAACAGTTTTGACTTATTGTGTATGCTATAACTGATAGCATTTTATTTTATTTTGTTTTATTTTATTTTTTAAATTTACTTTTATTTTTTACTTTATTTCTTTGGCCATGGCATGCAGCATGCAGGATCTTAGTTCCCTGATGGGGGATTGAACCCATCCCCACTGCAGTGGAAGCACAGAGTCTTAACCACTAGACCACCAGCGAAGTCCCCTTTTTTAAATAAAAGGGAAGAAATCATACATAAATCTCTTAGAAAGTAAGCCCATAATAAATTGTAGGTTAAGTTGTGAATAATGATAGCATGTATGATAGGCTTTTAGTATTGTAAAAGTTGCATTTGCTTAGAAAAAAATCACTGTTTTGCTGATAATTTAAATAAGGAAACACTACAATTGTGGAAATCCTGGAAGATGATTTTTGGTGATTGTTATTGAAATTTTCTTTCCACGGTTCTTCCTTATTAAACTTTGATATATTAAAAATATCCACACATTACCAATCCACACTTATAAAATGAATGTTTACCTTTTTCAGTATAAAAGCCACACAGATTTTATGTGGCCTAAATACTAAACTTTAATTATAATGTATTTTATATAATAACCTTAAACATTTCTAGTGTATTTACTATGTGTTAGATACTTTACATGCATTCTTTTGTTTAATCTTTACTATGCTCCTTGAGGCAGGTACCATCATTATCTTTATTTTTACATTCAAAATTGATGTTGACAGAAACTAAGAAAACCGCCAAAGGACACACACAAAATCGGAGAAGCAGAAGTAGCATCAAACTTCACTAGTCTGACTGTGCAATTAATGCTCTTAATGTACTGAAGTGTCCCCCTCATGCTAATGATACTTTTCTCAAATTCACATTCCACACTAATAAAGAAGTTGGCCTTAATATTCCCTTTGAAAAAAATAGTTAAGGCATTTTTAACTTTGTCTACACTGATAGGTACCCTTCAATTTTACTGATTTTTTTTTAATTGAAGAGCATAATTGATCAGCAAAGCCTTAAAGACACACTAAAGTCGCCACAGAGACAGGAGAACAGATAAGAGTAGGAGCTGGGTTTTTGGAAAGTAACATCATCCTCCAAAATTATTGGCTCTTTTAAACACAAATGGTTTCTTGGGCTACCATACATTCCTGTTTTTTGACTTTTTTTGTGACATCTCCCACTAAGTGTTTAGACAGAGCCATCACATGGATCAAAAGATGATTCTATTTAGGGTAAAGAACAGAGATGTATGAAGGCAAATGTAAAGTGGGTGCACAGGCACACGTGAGTGCGTGCGTGTTGTGGTGTGTAGGGGTCTACTAAGTGTTAGGCTTGTGCAGATTTTTGCACCTGTATCCATTAACTCCACCACCTAATCTTCAAATGCTCTCACTTCCTTTTCATCCTGTCTTTAAAATTTCTTCCTTTGTATGAGTCAGTACATTACAGATCCTAACTCTGAGGATTTTAAAACCTACTACTTATGAGAATGTAGTCCCAAAAGAAAGTATGTATTTTAAAGAGTCAATTGCAACATCTAAAATAGCAAAGGGAAATGTATATTTTTTAGTGATTTTTGAAATGAAATGACCTTTAGAGCAAATTTAATTCAGAACCCCATCTCTAAACTAGAATGAAGAATGATTTCGCTTTGTCATGTTCCCATGGAATTGGAATTTTCCCAGGTAAATCATTTTATACAACAAATAAATCCACAAGGAATGAGGCATTACTCTGTCTTAGAGTATTAAAAACAAAGCAAAACAAAACATAGCCGTCCAGTGGTATAAATAGAAATTCAGGTATGTGTCTTCATTTGTATTTGTTACCTGCCCAAATTTTAGGGATTGAAATGTCCTTGGTTCTTTGTTTAAGACAAACAAAACAAATAAACCTATTGATTGTATATGCAGATTTCCAACAATAAACAGAAAACTGTGGTAGTAAAAAATTAAATCTACTTGGATTTTCTCTCTCTTTTCTGTGAGTTCATTCCCTTTTTCTCCTGGAACATTATCATAGAATTAAATTCGAATGTTCCTTCTAGATAAGTCAGGAAAGAAGAACATGATAAAGAAGAAACTCTCACCACCCAGCACTAGTGTAGCAGATGAAAGTACATTCTAGGAGAAATGATAGGCTGTAATCCACATGGAAGGGTTAAGGGGTTGTGGAAAGGCCTCAGGTCTGCGTGAAAAGCTGATGAACGTGAGGGCTTTAAGGTTTTCTGCAAAGGTGGAATTAGAGGGATAAAGGGCTTTGTTTATGTGTTTTTGGTGCATGGCACTGGGTGAAGATATATGTGGATGGAGGAGATTGGAATCTGTGCTCTGTCTGGCTTTTTGAGTTGGTGTTGCACCCCAATGAGGAGAGCTGGTGAGACCCAAAAGCTGGAGGAACTGTTTTGGGGGAAAGTTAGTGCTCCCCTGGGGCCAGAAGGCAATGTGGGCCCAGGCTTGACTCCGCCCACTTCCCAGGGAACCTGAAGCGGTTCTCCACCCCCTAGGCTGCCCTCTCACAGAGGATCTGGAAACAGTGCCCCCCTAAGGAGCTTGTGCTGGCAATAGGGAGTTCTCTCAAGGAGTTTCATGATAACAGAACAGCATCAAGGTGAATCTGTAGCAGAAAAACTAAAGGCGCACAGTGTGGTCAGGTGAACTGATAGATTGAATTGACAGGCTGTGATCACAATGAGGCCCCTGTGGGATCTACATGTGAGAGGGGGTCTCTTCACAGGAGGCTGAGGAGTCCACGTGAGCTGGTGGGAACTGGAACGGAAAAGGGATGTGCTAACTGTAATGTGAACTAATTGGGATAACGTATTCATCTGTGTGTGCTGGGGAAGTTTGTGACACCTCTGGACTCCATAGGTATGTGTGTTACAAATTAAAATTTGATCATTTTGCATGCTATTTTTTATTATTGACATTTCCCATTATCATTATCTGTTTTCCAAAAGCATGGTTTTTGCTGGTTACATACTATTCAGTTGTATGGATGTACAATTCTCTTAATCTTGGTTATTAGATTTGATTTTGATTTCACTGTTTCCAGTTATGCAAGTGATATTTATGTATTTAATGACTTAAAAAATGCTTTTTGTTTATACCTATGTTATTTAAATCTTGATGTCATCCTACCAAATAAAGACATTAATTTTTTCCCTCGGACAAAACTATGGCCAAAACTTGCTGAAGTCTCACTGCTTGGTGAGCAGAGTTGATACCTGAACCTATCTCTGGGCTCTGACTCGAGAACTAACCACGTACCTCCTCTTATGCAAATGAACTACAAGCACATCTTTCGCAGTGTGAGGAAACCGTACTGGATGCCTTCAAGGTCAGACAAATGATAGGTATAAAGCTATAGGGATGTTAATACTCCTAAAGGCATGAGAACACAACTGAAAACACACACAGGTACACACATATACACACACACCACACACAACCCTGAAATACAACTTTAACGTGATGACCTTGTCTTAATGCATAGACTTAAAATATACTCTTATATCTCTCCCTTTATTTGGACTATTAAATTAACATAAAGAAATTGACAGTTTAATTGTTTGATTACATGATTTTCTGCCAACTTTATAACATATATAGTTTAGGATTGGAGAGTTTTGTAAAAATGCGTTTGAAAATGAGTTTTCTGTTTTACAAATTACTTTTTATGAAATACTATGTAAGAAATATTTCTACAATTAGTTCTTAAACATCTGTTCTACAAATCAAGTTGTATATTCTTTATTGTTAAAAAATTATATAACAGAATTAGTTATATAGTTCTTTCCATGTTCACTCTTAGGAATATTAACTGCTTCAAGATGCAGTGTGGTTCCTGCACTGTTGGTGGGAATGTAAGTTGGTACAGCCACTATGGAAAACAATTTGGAAGTTCCTTAAAAAACTACAAATAGAACTACCATATGATCCAGTAATCCCACTTCTGGGCATATACCCAAAGAAAACCATAATCCCAAAAGAAACATGTACCGTAATGTTTATTGCAGCACTATTTACAATAGCCAGGACATGGAAGCAACCTAAATGCCCATCAACAAATGAATGGATAAAGAAGATGTGGCATATATATACAATGGAATATTACTCAGCTATGAAAAGGGATGAGATGGAGCTATATGTCATGAGGTGGATAGACCTAGAGTCTGTCATACAGAGTGAAGTAAGTCAGAAAGAGAAAGACAAATATTGTATGCTAACTCACATATATGGAATCTAAAAATGGTACTGATGAACTCAGTGACAAGAACAAGGATGCAGATGCAGAGAATGGACTGGAGAACTTGAGGTTTGGGAGGGGCAGGGGGTGAAGGGGAAGCTGAGACGAAGCAAGAGAGTAGCACAGACACATATATAGTACCAACTGTTAAATAGATAGTCAGTGGGAAGTTGTTGTATAACAAAGGGAGTCCAACTCGAGGATGGAAGATGCCTTAGAGGACTGGGACGGGGGGGGTGGGGGGACTCGAGGGAGGGTGGGGGGGAGTTGAGGGAGGGTGGGAATATGGGGATATGTGTATAAAAACAGATGATTGAACTTGGAAAAAAAAAAGATGCAGTGTGGTAATCATTTTATCTCGAATGTCTAGATGTATCTTCTCCCTCCAAGTCTTATATATGATGTCTATTCTCTTATAGATATTTATGCTAAAATCTTTATTTTTAAAATAGATACACAACGCAAGGCTTTGAACAATAAAAATAAAATTGGGTTTAGTTTCATATGACTTTTAAATTTTTTGGTGCTTTAAATTTTATTGAGACTTGTTTTAGGGCCTGTGTATAGTCTAACTTTATGAATATTTTACTCAAAAAGGACATGTTCTCTGCAGTCGTTGAGTTTACTGTATCAACCATGACGATTAAGGGAAGTTGGTGATGTGTTGCTCCAGTCTCTTACAGACTCGCTGATTTTGTTTCCTTGTTCTATCAATTACTGAGAATTGTTAAAGTCCCCAACTACCATTGTGGTTTTGTCTGTGTCTTCCTTTAATCCTATCAATTTTCCTTTTATGCATTTTGAAGGTCTGTTTTTTGTTTGTTTGTTTGTTTGTTTGTTTTTCTTTTGGCTGTGCCAGGTCAAACCTGTGCCCCCTGTGGAAACGCAGAGTCCTAACCACTGGACCACCAGGGAAGTCCCGAAGCTCTGTTTTTAATGCAAAAGCGTTTGGAATTGTTACATCTTCTCAGTGATTTGACCCCTCTACCATGATGAAATGTTCCTCTTTATTTCTTTGTTGTCTTTTTATTCCCTCTTTATTCTCTTTATTTCTAACAATTCTAGTGCATCTACTTGGTCTGATACTAAGATAGCCACACCAAATTCTTACATATAGTGTTTAAGTGGAAAATCTTTTCCTGCCCTTTTATTTTCAACTTGCCAGTACCTTATATTTGAAGTGTTTTGTTTTTAAATGTTTAGCTGAATGTAGCTCTTTTATAACTAGTCTGAAAACTCTGCCTTAAATTGGAGCATTTAGTCTATTAGCATTTAATATACCTATTTGTTTACCTCAGTTTGTCACTGTTTCTTTTTTTTTGTATCTTCTTTCCTGTCTTCTTTTATTTTCTCTGCTGAAATTTTAGCTCTTAGGCTTTGTGTTATTTTTTGGCAGTTGTCATAGAGATTACTACATGTATCTCTATAGTTTATCTACAAATAATATTAGTTGACTAATGTAGCAAACTTCACAACAATATAATTCTCTTTACCCTCTCCCTTCCTTTGTGTTCTTATTGTTATATATTTCACTGCTACTTATGTCATAGCCAACAATATATTATTATTATTGATTTACAATGTCAGGAGTCCTTTAAGGAAATTCAAGTGTGTGTATACATAGATAATTTTTAAAAATGTTTTTTATGCTCAACTACTCTGCCCAAGAGAGCCAAGGATCTCACAAGACAGTGGCTGTCAACTCTGGGTGTACTTTATACTTACCTCTGTGGGTGGGACACTGACTTTGCCACTTTTAAAAGCTCCTTTGGTATTTCTATTGTTGTGTCCAGAATTAACAACCATAATGGACTTTTAAGGGTACCATCTTTGCTCTCTGAGTTTCCAACAATCATTGGCAAATTGTTCTCACAATACTTGTCTAAAACTTTATGCTTGGAAAATTCTCATAGTAAAATAAATGATGGAGGGAATGATTCTAAACACGTGATGATGCTTAACTTATAAACATCTAGAATTTTACTATTTCTTGGCCACCTTGCTTCTCCTTCCCTTTTCCTCTACAGATCCTGTGAGCCCTCCTGATGGCCCAGCCTTAAGGTTGGAACGGCAGCCCTAATTAGAGAAAGAAGTGTAGCAGGAGATTCAGCAACACCCTCTGATGACTGGTGGAAGCAAGAGTTGCTGCAAATTGGTCAGCTCTGACAAAGATGGGCTCTTGGAGGTGTTTGAACTGACTCTGAGTTTCAAGATTCTCAAATTCAAAATCATCTCAAGCTACATATTCAAATCCACAGGTTTGCAATAAAGCTGCATTTCCTCTAACTAGTTTCCCTGATGCCCTGCTTAGTAATGGAAACTTGACTGGAAGTCTTGCCTTCCTGAGAACCAATCCTGCCAAGAACTTGACCACCTACTCAGAGAACAAGTCCTGATTCTGCTCTTCTTAGCCTCCCCCACCCCCTATCCCTAATCCTGACTCCCCCAGGCCTTAGCAAGTGGGTGTCCTACTGTCATGGGGCAATCAGAATGGCCACCTGACTTCCAGGATTACTGTCACCCTTTACACCTCTTCCTTTGCGGCATTCTGCCCCCTGGATCGCCTCTCATCACGGCCATGCTCTCTAAAACCATGCATAAGCTTGCCCAGTTCTTTGAATACCATGGATTATTGCATTTCGAACTTGAATATATATGCAAATCAAATGGGAATTATGTTTGTTAAAATGCAGATTATAATTCCATGAGGCCTGTGGGGGGAGGCAGGGGATGAGATTTTGCACATCTAACACGCACTCAGTCAGTAACAGTGCTGCTTCTCTATGGACCAGACTGGTAACAGTACCACATGAGGTTGCCTGATTGTCCTCTCCAGCCTGGTATCTAGCACCTGTCTCAGGTGCCTCTACCCTCCCCACCCATTGGAGGTGTGGAGCTGAGGACCTGACCTCACGACAACGACAGAACCTAGGTATTAATGACTGCACTGCTGTATCTCATTGTTCCAGGATGCGCACTACATTTGGCAGGAATTGGTGTTACTAGTCTTTTCATTTGGCTGAGGAAAAATTTCTGTAAGATAGGAATTTCAAAAGTCACCTTATTTATCCCTTTCTTCCCACCAACAGCCGCCTCCAAACTGCCAGACTCTCATAGGAACAGGCTGTCACCTGTGATAGGACTGGTGATAAGAACTGGGAGTTCCCTCTTCTTGTCCTGCTGCTCCTTCATTTGTGAAAATCGTAGGGAGGCATTTCTCTGTCTTCAGCACCTCACACCACCCGCACTCAGAGAAAGAAATTGTCACTTGCACTTAAGAGAAGCCCAGTACTCTCCCTGTGGTTGCAGAAAAGTGTTATATTGGATCGATGAACTGCTCTGTGGGGCAACGGGTCAGGGTCAAGTAATGTTTGTGCCCTGTTAGACTGTCACGGTCCCCAAAATCTAAGTTAAGGAACACAGTTTTAGCTTGCTTTCCAGCCACTGTTTCCTTCAAAATCTCCAATGTTGTATAAAGAAAGTTAGATAGCTTGTGGGTTTATTCCCTGCTGACTTTTTTTTTTTTTCTTCCTTTTAGAGGAAAAGCAGCAGACCCTAATGGATTAAGAAAACACTGGAGAAGAGCAAGTCCTGCAGCAGCTCAGCTGCCTTTCTCTGTGTCACACGTTTCTCTTTTCCCAGCAGCGGTGAGAGAACCATGCCATCTGAAGCAAAGGCTTAGCTGAAACGGAGGATGAGAGTCCAGGTTTGAGAGAGGCCCCTGAGGCCGCCAGGAATTTGCCCAGTTAACAGCTCTGCGTTTGCAAGGCACCGTGACAAGACTGATAGAATCTAAAGCCACTTTCTAGGTTTAGAAAAAATACTCCAAGGAAAAATTATATTTATACTTTTACTCATGTTTGGTTCAAAAAAGATAAAAATGCTCTTAACCATTTTTCTCCATTCTGACCTTCACTGAAGTCTTCCTCCTCGCATGAACCTTACCGTTCAGACTAGTTTAAATATTTAAAGTACTTCTTGTTCTATTGCCTCCTGCAAACATATATATTTACATATAAGTATTCTTCTACACTCTCTGATATTTCAGATGTTCAAGAACTTCAAATGCTTCCTAGGCATCCTGGACTATATTGAATAAGCACTGGCTAGTTACGTCTCTACTACCTGTTAGCAATTCCTATCACATGAAACTAAAAGGGTGTGTTTACAGTTAGACAGTGGAGGTCTGACAGAGCCCATCCCACTTTAGATGGAGAAATCTAAGTCACTTACTTCACATCAATCACTCACTAAGCATTAATTGGGTACCTTTTTTTCCACCACTGTGCTAGGGGTGAAGATGGGAGAACAGGGGCACAAAATAAAGAAGACATTATTTCATTCTTGACTTTCATGAACTCACAATCTATTGCTGAAATTAATAGGCTAATAGAAGCCTAGTATAAAGTCGTGCACATTTTTTGACTGTTCTTTTTTATGTTGCTAACACCCATTTTCTTTATAGTTTATATCAGTTTCATTTTACCACATTTTTTCAGCTCTCTTGTGGTCTAATTGATAAATAAAATTGTAAGATATTGTAAGTGTACACGGGATGATCTTTTTGAACACTATGGACACAGTTAGTTTAAATGTTTTTCTTAAATATCAATGAGATCTACTCATGACCCTGTATGTGCTGCAATTTCATTTATCACACACACATATACCTGTATATGTATAAGTACACATTTATACACATCTTTCAATATAAAAAATCACTATAGCTTAAGATAGAATGTATGATTATATTTATGCATATATTTTATCAAACTTATATCTGCTATTTAGCATTAACTTCTATCTGGCACGAATTTTCAACAGTTTAACTACATGGCATATATACAGCCATATCAACTGCCACGGTGAAGAAAACTGTGTGTATAGGGACTTGGCAGCTGGTTGTTTTAAGAAATCAGTCGTACATATGTGTTTTAAGGAATAGAATAAGGTGAATACATATGTTCACAGAATGTCTTTTTCCTTGAAAACAAATTCCTTTTCCAGGTAAGAAAGCATCCGAGAGTCCCTGCCTCCAGCTTCAGAAGTGCCAGCAGCGTCGTTGAGAGGCTGCACAGTGCGGGGAACCGTCCTCCTTGGACTCACATCAATCCTGGCTTGTGCTAAACTGGAGCCTCAGCTTTTTCTCTCATTAGGCGTGGACAGTAGGTATAACTTACAATGTTTTTGTACCGATTAATACGTTGAGCTGAACAAGAGTCTGGGGAAAGCCTCCTTAGAAAGTTGAAAAGCACTGAGCAGTCAGGATCTCCTAAAACTCATGGAATGTGCTTATAACTGTGTGGGGGCTGCACTGCCCTGGTCCCAGCATGCTGGGAGCCTGAGGAGAGTTTGACAGTGAGCTGCGAACTAGAACCTCAACCCCCACGCAGATGGGGCTTCTAGGCAATCCCTCTCCCGCCCTTCCCCTCTGCACCCTGCACCTGGGTTTGGATCACTTCTCCCCTTGAGCTTTATTTCAGTCCCCAGTTTTGCTCAAGTTTTTTGCTTAACCTGTAGCTTATTAACTAATACAGCTATTTTCTAATTCATAATTTTCATACCTATCAACCCATACTTAAAAACCGGATAATCACAGCCCTCTTCAAATGGAAGAGGAATCACTACAAACTGATAGAAAAAAAGCAAATTGGTAGCAAAGGAGGCCTTTGTTGGGCTGAGAATTTTCTTCACTGCTGGGGTGCTGGCCTCCTTGAATAGCTGCTGAAATCGTTTACTACAGGACAGTCCCCCAGATTCCTACACTCTGAGGGCCTCAGGTCCGTGACAGCCACAAGGTAACCAGGGACACTCACCTAAGTAAGGCTGGGATGAGTTTGATGCAGAGGGAGTGCAGGAAAGGGTTAGAATTCCTCCACACGCTCACTTTTTATTCGGCTGCCCAAGGGTAGAGAAAACGTCTCTCCCTGCCTCCCTCCCTCACTTTCTTCATTCCTTTCTCTGAAATTCTCACTAAAAAAACCATAATCAAGGTGATATTAAGTAATTTCCTATCGCACGAAACTCAACCATACACATAATGAGAAGGAAGCTAGTTAGAAGCTAGTTAAGCTGTGGCTTTACAGACAAAGATTTTAAATGCTGTTTTGCCCCTGCATCGAAAAATTAAACCTCATAGAAGTAAAGATGTGTGTTTCCCTTTCTCTCCCCACTCTTCCGCAGCTCTCCTCCTCACCCAGACCTTTAGAAAGAAAACATAATGGCGAGAGGTAGATAAGGCAGGCAGTCAGCACTGGAATACAAGAATTCCTGGAGCTGTTGCAAGTGGGTCTCTGACATTATCGGACTCTCAAGAAAAACACCGCTGTTGAGATTTTCCTCTGAGCAGGTGAGGGGGCGGAACCCAGCATCCTCCAGTGCCCTGGTGTCCTTATGTGCCCCTGCGTGCTCATAAGTGGGCAGCATCTGAAAAACAGAAAGGAGAAATCAGTGTGTGTTACTGGCATCACGATGGGTAACATTTTCAGTAACTAAGTAATACCATTTGAGAAATGCGATTTTCAAAACAAGGCTATTAAAATTGAAGAAAATATTCTAATTTGGGGGTTGTGAGTACTAAAGGCTAATTGGCAGTAGCACTTAAATTACATTTTTGTGGTGTACTTTTAATCTACACAAGAACCAGTGAAAATAATTGATGTCAGAAATTGTATCCACATTCATGTTTTAAAAGTCAAACACAATCATGCACATCTGAAATTAACTAAACAAAATTTGAGGTAGGATGAAGTTATTTTAGTATAAAGGAAAAACACTTTTACTCAAAAATCCTAAAAATACAAAGCCAACCCAAAATAAACCTTAAGATATCGAACCAGTTTCATACAGATGTAGAGGCATGGTGTATTTATTTGTTTATATAGGAGGATGACTTTTTTTTTTAATCTGGATGAATGAAATCTTTAAGTCTGGAGAGTTTATAACAATGCAATGCATTTGTAGTACCTGTTGCCATGGATACAATCGTTGTCCCTGATGGGAACTATAAAAATGGCCCAGTCATGCTGAGACACTGTACACTGTTACTGACCAGTACCTACCTATTCAGTGTTTGTAAGCTATACTGTTTCATATACATGATTTGGTTTTATGTAAAAATAAATTAAATAGCTATAGGTTTCTATCATTCTGGCTTTTGTAATGTAGAATAAAAAAATTCCACCAAAAGTAGCCTTCTAAGCTTATAATATTTGCTCATAGAATGGTGGTTTTGATATATTTGTTTTATAAATGGCATTTCTTCTCAAGGAGATGACATCCTCTTAATGCTTGAAATGCTAAGTGTGTGATTTAGCCCAATTATTGCTGTTTTACCTGTGGAGTCTTAGGCAAGTTACTTAGTCTCTGAGCCTACTTTACACAATAAGTGAGGTAAGGATAATAACATGCCCAACTCATACGTGTTTTCTGAGCATTAAGTGAGATAATCCATGTGAGTGCTGAACACAGTCCCTGGCCCAGGGCACAATTCAATAACTGGTAGCTAATAGTATGAAATGAATCATTGATAATTAACACTTTCAGGCAAGCCAAGGAAATTCATCAGTGACTGTGCATATGAAATAGTGTCAACCCTGGAAATGGAGACATCTGTGTCTATGGCCTTAAATACTAGTCATCTGACTTCAATATCTCTCCTGTCACTAATCAGTTAATTTTGGCTAATTAGGCATTCATTATCAACAAAATGTTTGAGACAATTTTAGTAGTAGCACAATCTAAATACGCAGACTCTACCTTCTTTTCTTTTTTCCTTCCTTCTTTCTTTCTTTCTTTCTTTCTTTCTTTCTTTCTTTCTTTCTTTCTTTCCTTTTTTCTTTCTTTCTTTCTTTCTTCTTTCTTGCTTTTTCTTTCTTTATTTCTTTCTCTCTCTCTCTTTTTTTCTTTCTTACTCTCTCTTCCTTCCTTCCTTCCTTCTTTTCTTTCTTTCTTCCAGCTGTGTTGGGTCTTCATTCCTGCATGTGGGCTTTCTCCAGCTGTGGCGAGCAGGATCTACTCTTCATTGCAGTGCGCAGGCTTCTAAGTGCAGTGACTTCTCTTGTTGTGGAGCATGGGCTCTAGGCGCACAGGCTTCAGAAGTTGTGACACACAGGTTTAGTAGTTGTGGGCTTAGTTGCTCCACAGCACGTGGGATCTTCCTAGAGCAGGGATCAAAGCCATGTCCCTTGCATTGGCAGGTGGATTCTTAACCACTGTGCCACCAAGGATCTCCTCCACTTTCTCTTCTTGTGATGTCTGTGACTCAGACTAAACTCATGATATCTGAAGGTTAGGGGCCCCTTCAGTCTTAGCATGAATTCAGTTAGTGCTATCAAAAACACAGAGTGAAAGGGGAAGTGCAGAAATGGACCTGGGTCTGCATCATGGCTCTGCTTCGCCCTCTCTGTGTGACCTTGGCCTGGAGAGTCACCCTTCCTAAAGGTCAGTTCACTTATCCATACAATGAAAATCATACCTTCCTTGCTACTTGTGAAAATAAAGCTCCTAGTATGTAGCAGATACTTTGTTTATTTATTTATTTATTGGCCATGAGGATCAGCATGTGGATCTATTTCCCTGTCCAGGGATTGAACCCCTGTTCCCTGCACTGCAACTGTGGAGTCTTAACTGTTGGACCACCAGGGAGTCCCAGCAGATACTTTATTAACTCTGTTATTTTCAACATTTGAGAAAGCTGGGCTTAGTGTTTTCCTTATTCTTCTCTCTATAATACTTGCCCTAATATTTGTAACTCAGCTCGAATACTGTCTAACTGTGATCCAATTACATAAGCCTTGTAGACCTGATCTCAACCTTTCTGTGGCTGATGAGTGGCCGCATCAGTTCTAATTCACTTCCCATGTTTTTTCCTAAAGAGTCATTCCCTTCTTTTCCAAGTATCTATACACCTGCACCTCGTCTCATAATACTTTTCTAAAAGCTACCAGGGACCATGTCTTCCTCAGGATAAGGGAAAAACAGAGACATGTCAACATAAGGACTGAATTTGGTAGGTAGTGGGTTAGCAAATGTTTATATGTCTACACTTGAAAAATACCATCTCATCTACTCCTTCCATCTCTCTGGGCCATTGAGAACCATTGCTCTTACACAGAAAGAAGCTTCACAGATAGATATGTGCTATTGGGAAGTTGACTGGGAGGAAACTACTTCATTGAATGGGCTTCTACAGCTTCATGGAACCAAGACTTCAAGATCTTTTATGTCCAGGATGCTATGCGTTTCACAATAAGACAAATGGTGTCTGGGAGAGGAAGTACTACAGACGAAGCGTTCTCTTGGGATAGGGAGAAGTGGGAGATGGTGCGAGACCTCAGAGGATCAGAATTCTCATAAAGGAACCGGAGTATTAACTAGAGAACAGAATGATTTGGTAGAAAATTTGTGAATTATTAAACAAGGCTGAAACCATGAAGAAAGGAGAAGAAAAAAGATGTGACCATGCACACTGTAGAATGTATACCTAATTTAATAAGAAATTAGAGATGAGAAATGGACAGAAGATCATTGTATAAACAGGCTATAGTAAACCGTAAGTAGGTAGCCAAACCTTAGTGGAAAAGTATATGCCATCCACTCATTCACTTATTGTTATTATTGTTGTTATTATTATTTATTATTTAATACCAGAGGGTATGAAGGAATAAGGTAAGACATTCCTTACTCTGCAGAAGCTATATGGTTGAGAAGAAATACACAACTAACCATTATTCTGTGCGATGTTTTAGAAGTTGGAAACAGCAAGTAGCTTCACAAAGAAGACATTTTAGTTTGGCTTTGACTTTCATGTTGATTTATTTTATTTTTTTCAAGTGAAGGTGGTGAGAAATGTTTTTTAGGCCAAGAGAACAATGTGATTAAAGTCACAAAGGCATGAAAGTGTATGACATGCTCAGGAAACCACAAAATTCCAGCATGGCTGTGGCATAGAATTTATTGGAAAAGATAATAAGATTTTGGTCTGGACATACAGGTTGAAGCCAAATGGTGAAGGACATTATAGGACATCAAAAAAGTTCAGACGTTACCTTGTGTGATAAGGGAGTTCTCTGAAGTTTTGCTTGTTTTATTTTTATTTCTTTTAACCCAAATCAAAATTGTTTTTTTTCCTAATGATTATGAGAGCGACTTACATGCATTATATTCTGGAAAGATAGCCACTGCTGATACAGTTTATACCCCCCCCCCAGTGTTTATATTAATTTGTATAAATAGATAGAAAATGGTAGATCCCCAGGTCCCCTCGCTGAGAAGTGCAGTCTTGGTAGAGCCACGTGGTGCCACCATTTCCTATTTGTAATTGAGTAAAATCATATAATATGTAAGGCATATATATAAAGTACACTTGTTTTAAAAGAAGGAGACACTGCTTGAAACTGGAGGAATCAAGGTAAGTTTTGTGGGGAAGGTGGCATAAAAATATGGACTGATTCATAAAATTATTTGTGTGGGCCTTATGCCAAAATATTTTGAATTGCTCCAGTTTCAGTACATGTGCTGAGGAAGTGAAGCCTTAGTAGCCAATGAAGGGTTGTGTTTGTCCTCTGCAATGGCTATTCTAAAATTTACATAAGAAATAAGTCTCAAATTGTACCTGATTATCACCCACTCTTTAGAATTCACGTTTATATGCCAACTAGCACAATCTCACCATTTATGAATGAGGAGTTACTCAGGGTTACACAAGTAGCGATAGGATTAGGCTTGTATTACGGAATTCATTCAATGATGCCATTCTGTCCATTTAGAGCCTCTTAGAAAAGGATTGCAAGACCCACTGAAAGAAAAGAAAGGGTAGTAAATAAAAAGTAACTATTGTTTAAGTAAATTTTTCTAAAGATTGAAAAACATGATTTCCATACAAATATAACAGGAGCATATGTCCAAGATTGTATTGAGTTCATTACGTTCATGAGCCGGTAAGATGGTTAAACCAGTCTAGAGTGAGTCTGAGAAGCTAGGTATTTATAGGCAGATTAGTAAAGAAATGTTAAGATAGCTGAGTTTGATAGAACACAGATTACAATAAATTATAATTTGGGGGTTTATCTCTCATACCAAAATGAAAACATTTGCCTCTCTACCAGACAACAATCTTCAAATTAACCTCTGATCCAATGAAGTTGTAAAACAGTCCAGCCATTATAAAGTTAATCAAAGGTACAAGCCCCTTACTGAGAGAATACCCCGTAATCTCCCTATTTTCAAGTTCCAGATAATTTTTCTCACAGTGATTTACAAAGCTTCATAACTTTGACCTCAGATATCCTTTCTGAAAATTATGTGAATATGTTGATTTATCTCTAGTACAGAAGCTTTCAAATATAAATACTCATCCTTCTGGAAACAAATAATATCGAAAGGCCACAGACTCACGTTTTATTTTCTTGGATCTTAATGCTGCAGTAAGAATCACAGCTCTAGCAAAACGTGTTTGAGAACTTGTTAGAATAAATTCCATATTCTGCATTTATATTTAGTCAGAAGGCTGAAGACAGAACTCTAACAAACAACGTAAGGAATAAGTTGGAATTAGTTGAGCTTCCTATAGACAAGAAGTATTTGACTGTTTCTTAATGAACAAAAGAAGTGGGTATGAGTTGCTTGCACTGGAATATGCACTTTTGAAACCTGTGGTATCCTTCACCTCATTCATTCACCAATATATTTCTCTATCAAACAACTGTTTTAATTCCTAAGAGCTACTTGCTGTGGAAGATACTAACATTTGTAAGAGATTTTATCATTCTTTAATGACAATGTTTTAAAATGGTTGCAAACAGTATTCACTGTGTGTTTTACACCTTCAGTTACCTACTTGGTGGCATTTCCATATTTTCATCCCCTCAGCTTTCCTCAGAAGAAGATGAAGCTATAGTCTCCTCTCAGATGTGGAACCACAGCAAAAGGAATAATGAAATAGTTGGAGATGAGTTTTTGTTTTTTTTAACCTGAGTGTTGTTCTTCTGTAACTGATATTCTAAAATTTAAGTAGAATATTAATCTTAAATTCTACCTTCAGAAAGCTACTTACAACTTACACTTTAGGATATACTCTTAGATAGCAATCAGTAGAATCTCACCATCTATGGATGGGGAGTTATGACTCACTCAAGGTCACATAAGAGATCACGGAAGAAACTATAAAAGGACACCATTCAAGCTAAAGCATAAATGACTGTAATGTAAGCTCCATGAGGTCATGGAGTTTTGTCTGTTTTGTTTCCTGTTGTATCCCTAACACCTAAGCAAGAATTATTTTACTGCTTCTCAAATGCATGGTACAAAGTTGACACTCTAAAAATATTTTCAAAAATACATTACATCATACCAACATGTGAAATTCTAAGTGAGTCTATACTAGGTCAATATGCAAAATGTAGACTGATAAATGTCCCTTTAGCACCTGAAATCAAGCAATAGGCATCTAATTTTAGAATAGTATATGCATATTATGACAACATTTTATTTTAATGTATTTAAAATAATATATTTAATACCATTTTAATGATTAGTGGCTCCATTGTATTAATAATAGTGAATATATTTTGCTTGGGTTATTTCACAATGAAACTGAGTGCATTGTTAGATGACCAATCAATGTAGTTGACTGCAGTTTCTTCATGACGCAGAATGCTCCAACAGAATATTTTCTTTTTTCTTTTGCCAGAATGAAACATGCTAAAAAAAAAAAGTCACATTGGAATCCCCCTGAGTGATGAACACAACTTATTCCAGAGACATTGAGTTTGCATTCTTTCAGAGAGTCTTTTGGAAGCCTCACCTTGCAAGTAAGGGGAAAGTAGTCGGATCCTTAATAGGTGACATTTTAAAAGGGAAATGTTCTTGACCCCTAGTGGTGGATGTCTTGACAGGGAATCATCCGAAACCAGCCCTGACTGGAAAGCTGCTAGAGGGTCACCCTGCACAGTGACAGCACGTAAGGACTAGTGTTCAATCATGGAGCCCTGTGGCCAAAATTAGCATCCAGAGAATGTAGGTTTGCTTTTACAGAGGCATATAGTCAGTGGTGCCAAGATTTGGATTGAAGAATGCCAGCCTTAGGAAGGGACAGTATGGGAGGGTGAGTGAACCAGTGGGTGAGCAACTACAGCTGGGTACCCACCTGTGTCTCTTAGCTCAGAGGCTCCACCCACTCTAAGAGCACATCTTAGTCCTCATGACCTCCTGAAAACTCAAGACCATGGAATCATCAAAGGAGAATGGTAGAGACATTTTGGTTAATGAGGTGGGTGAAGTCTGGAGTCAATAACTGGAAATATTTTTCAAAAATTTAAGCATTTGCATCTTGAGTTTGTAGAGTGGGACTTCCAGATTACACTTAGCCTAGTAGGTTTAGATTACAAAATAGAAGACGCAATTAAGGGCAAATGTTAGAATAATATTTGAAAATGCAAGACACAGAATAAATAACCAAGTTTACAATTTCCTAAATTGAAAGCATTTAGGTCAATTGAAATTCCACTTGATCACAAACACTCTCATTGAACTCATATACGTGTTACAATATTTTCCCTTTAAATATTTTTTATTCTCAAATATTCTACCTGCTACTTTTCTCCATAGTATTGAAAAAGGGCTAGTTGTTCTACAGACTTACATGAAAGCAAATGACAATGGACAAGACAAAGGAAGAGGAATTTGAATTGAAATTGCATTTTTAGATTTCCTTCCCATTTAGGTCACCATAGAGCGCTGAGTAAAAAGAGTGGATATATGTATATGTATAACTGATTCACATTGCTGCACAGCAGAAACTAACACAACATTGTAAAGCAACTATACTCTAATAAAAATTGATAAAAATAAAAGGAAGCTGCTTTACTTTAGAGGATTTTGAGATATGCTAATTTGAATGAGGAAATCATGACTACTTAGTGCCAACCTGCCAACGGGTATCTGACTTTGATTTCATAGGGGAAAAGGCTAGAACTATGCAAGGCTTGAATTACTGAGGGTAAAACAGGAACCCATAGTGAGTCAGCTTTCTATAACATATCAATTTTCACAAGCTTATTTGTCTAAATAATGCTTATTTCTAAGACTAATGTGAGTCATTGATCCCTGCTTAATTTAGCTCTAGTTTCCCATTTTATTTTGAACAGAACTTCTGTACCAGTTTTCTTTTTGACATATCCTTCAAATATCGCCAAACTCTAGAAATCTCAACTGAATACTGGCAGCTTTTTTCTGCTGTCATTTAACTAAGAATGATGGAGACTTGGACTCATCAGGCTGCTAGCTATCGGGCACTCTCACATTCCCAGCTACTGTATTGTGAGGTCCATGAGGTCTGTGACTCTGTCTCTGTGCCTCAGTTTATCATTAACACTGAGCAGGACAAAGAACAACACTTAGTAATGACATGTTGGGAAAATAGATTTATATTGTATAAGAACTTGGGTATCTTTGCAAAGTCTTTCTCTCTCTAAAAATTACCTTAATTATTTTTACTTGGAAAAGAGCAAAAAAAAAAAAAATCCATGATTCATACATCCATTCTCTCATTCTCTCTCTCTCTCTCTATGGTTTCCTTTGTAACTAATTTCCATTTTGATATTTATTATTTCTTTTCTGCTTAGTATGGATTTAACTTTTCTCTTCTTTTTCTAATTTACTAACATAGACGCTGAGGTCTATGATTTGAGACCTTCCTTCTCTAATATAGACGATTAAACTTGTAAGTTTATTTCTAAATTCTGACTTTAGTGATATTCCACAAATTTTGATAAAAGAATGTTCATTTTCATTCAAGTCAAAATGAAATAACCCATGAGTCAAAGAAGAAATCAGTAGAAGAATTAAAATATTTAACTTATTTTCCATATAGTTGGAGATTTTCCAGGGACATCTTTCTTATTTATTTTTAATTTCATTTCATTGTGGTCAGAGAACATGTTATATATGACTTGAATCCTTTTAACCTTAATGAGACCTGTTTTCTGGCCTATATTATGGCATATCTTGGTAAATATTCCAGTATTTGCTCATTATTTTCTTACCTTTTTGTTCCCTCATCTCTCTCCTTTTCTTTGCAAAATCCAATCATGTGCACATTAGGCCACTTCACATGTTCCCATAGTTCACTGATGTAATTTTGTTTCATTCTTTTTTTTCCCTCTGTAGTCATTTTGATAGTCTCTAGAGTTTCTAGTATAGTTTCTAGATATATTCATGTTTACTAATCTGTTTTTCCTCTACCACGTCTAATCTTCTGTTAATTCCTTTCAATATACTTTCATTTCATTGTATTTTAAATTTCTAGATATTTTATTTGAGTCTTTGGCATATTTTACATGTCTATATTCAACTTTTTGAACATCTTGAATAGGTGTAATACTTGTTTTAATATCTGTTAATTCTAATTTTTTTTTAGTACTGGGTCAGCTTCGATTGGTTGATTTTCCTCCTCTTTATGGGTCTTCAGATGCCTGGCATCTTTGATTGGATGCCAGACATTGTAAATTTTACCTTTTTTGTTACTGGATATTTTTGTATTTCTCTAAACATTCCTAAGCTTTTCAGATTAAACTTTTTCCAAGTAATTACTTAGAAAGCAATTCCTGTCTTGCTTTTAAGATTTGTTAGTCTGACTCAGAGCAGCATTTAGTTTAGGGCTAATTTTTCCCTCCGGCTAAGGCAAGATCTTTCTGAATTATCTACTCAATACCTTGTGAATGATGAGTTTTTCCATTCTGTCTAGTGGGAGTTGGTACTATTTGAGGCCCTGAGTGAGTGTTGGGTACTTCTGCCTCTAATCGTCTTAGATGATTCTTTCGTTAGCCTCAATTTGTTTCCACACACGTAGGCCAGTCAATACTCTGCTAAATACCAACTAGTACCTTCTGAAGATCTCCAGCGTTACCTCTTTGTACAGGTCTTTCCTTTTCATTTCTGTGGGTTGTAAACCATAGGTTCCTCAGCTCCTGTATCTGTCAGGTTCACCTCTTTTAATCAGGGAGTCCACTGGGCTCTGCCTGCGTTCTTCCTCACTCTTCCGTGGTCTACAAACTCTTTCCAGGCATTAAGCAGAAGCAGTCATAGGACTCACTTCCTTCGTTCCCATCTTTCCTGGTGCACTGCCCTTTGTCGCCTAATGTGCAGTATCCTGAAAACCATTGGTTTGTATGTTTCTCTCTCTCTGTCTCTATCTCTGTCCCTTTCTCAATATCTCCCTACCTCTCTCTCTGGTTTGTTTTTGTAGGAGGAAAAATTCAGACTCTGTTATTCCATCTTGGCCACAGTAGAAGTTTCTTTCTGAGCAAGCAGGACTTGTAAATAATGTAAGGAAAGAAGATGGGTTAAATACTTCAAGGCAAAAGAGGTTTTATGTAGCATTGTATTGTGACCAATAAGTGCAGTCAGGCAATGGCCTCTTAAAGAGTCAGGAGGTTTACTTCTAATGTACTAGGCAGAGTACTGCTGTTTTTGCAGAATATGAGAAAATGGCATAAACAGGGTTGCTTAACATCAGTGGGTGGATTATTTAATCAACAAAGTGAAGGAATTAGGCTAAATGACCACTGAGTGCTTTTTAATGTTTGCATCAATAAACTGTGTTCTTTATTGTTAGTCCATTTTGCCCAATTTCTTAGTATCACATAATTTCACAAAATATTTATATTAAAATGTTAGAGGATATAACAAGTATTTCTTCACTTAACTTTACCACCCTATACTAAACAACACTGGTATCAAATAATGATTACTCAGTAATCTCCTATCTTTTGTGTCTGTGTTGAACACACACATTACTTAAAATTGAAATCAGTTCATTTCAAATATAGAATTCTACAAACATGAACTATCTTGAGGCTGGCAAAAAATAAATGCAAAAACCCCACTGACCTTTGCTTTTACTGATTTAACAAAATATTTCAATGAAATTCAAGGCTGACCTTTCTATACCATGTCTTATGACCATTTTTCTGCTTAAGGAGTTAATCACCCCAAGTCTCATTGTGATGAGAACCTGGGAGAGGAAGAAAGGAAGAAAAGCTTTGTACAGCAAAGATTGAGGGACAGCTCAGAATAAGAAAAAAAAGTGTCAGTACCAGGTAAATAGCTATCTGAAAACAGATATTCTTATTAGACCCTTTTAAACATTCATCACCCTCAAACTTCTCTAATCTTTTTTCTCATCTAAAAATGTGAGCTAGTGCTGGAGAGGTTATTTTGGTATGCTTTTGAAGTCAGAAGAGAATGAAATGATCAAACTTGACAAAAAGGAAGTTGCAGAAATGTTAACATTAAATATCAGTGCAGGAAAGTTTTCGGTTAAAAAGTGAACATAAATAACAGTTTTTGGAAGTAGAGAAATTGAATCATTTCAAACTATTCCTATCTAGCTCTCTTTTCCTTCTATTCTAGTGATTCATGAGTAATAAACAAATAGAATAATTCATTGTTCACCATAAGTAATGAATACAATTATTCTCTTTTTTTTCCCCTCTTGGTCCTTGAGTGCACCGGAACAGAGACCACGTCAGATCCATCATGTGAACTAGTATGAGGATTAGTTACCTAATAATTCTCACAAATCATCAGACTGGATGCATATAAGTCCATGCATATATGCTTTCTGGGGGCATATAAGTCCATTGTTTTCCTACTTAGCCTTTCTTTGCTTCACTAGCAACTACTCTCTTTTCTGTTTCAAATTATGTGTATTTATGTTGATGTTTGCATACCTTATCACTCCATATTTCCTGGTTTTAAGTATTAAATGCTTGGATACATGATGAAACAGAAAGATGGTTTACTTTATGCAATCAGTTTAGAACACAAACATAATTTCACCTGAAAATTCCACAAACATCCATTTAACTACTTCCTTTTTTTTTAGAACACAGAACTCTTCTTCTAATTGTAACTGCTTACTATCGTTGCTTAGCCAGGGTGGAAATTTGGACACTTACAAGTATACGCTGTCCTGATTTTTTTGGTGTTGTCTGTGTTAAAGTAAATAATCAATTAGTTAAATCTTTAATATACAAATGTGTCAGACCTTGCCCTAGGTGCTGGAATATGCAAAAAGAGCACTATACAATTCTTATCAATTAGGAAATGTTAGTCTGGTATTCAGTTATAATGATTCACATGAGTCAATTATTGAGTTGCTTTTGCCTAATCATAATGGGATGGAGAATTTGGGAGGGGAGGAGCAGAACCTCAGAAGAAAAGGACCTTTAGTAACACACTAAAGAGTTAGGATTCTTGCCAGATAATAGAGAAGGGTCAGTGATAGAAGGAAATCAATTAGAATGAACTTTAAAAACATTAATCCAATATATTTGGTGATTGGAGAGGGGCTGCAGGGAGAGGGAGAGGCCAGGGACTATCCCCAGGTATATGGACAGAGGATGAGACGATGATGATGTCACTGGTGGAGTTACGAAATAAAAGAAGAGGACCTCATCTTCAGGGAGGATGTTGACTTCCATTTTGGTCATGTTCAACCTGAGTTTTTCATAAGAACTACAACAAAAATGCCCCACTGATATTTGACTTAAAAAATTATGCTCCTGAGTGAAATGCAGGAACTCTTGGATTCAGACTAGCAGCTTTTGGAGGGATGAATTATCATGTTCGAGATGCCTGTATTTTACTCAAATAGAAAAGTGGTAGAGAACTGAATATACGGGTCTGGAATTCAGAGGAAAAAAACAGGGATGAGAATGTAAATCCAAGACACCATTATCAGTGTTGTTGAAGGCATACAAAGGCATGGGACTGGGAGAAGAGTATTTTAAAATTCCACAGAGAAACTTAGGTGAAGCTGTGAGTGAATGTAAAGACATGCCTTATTCCTAGAGAGGAAGATACAAAGTAATGATCTTATTTTTCTCCTAGATTAAAAAACATGTTTAATATGAATATAAGCAAAACACTAAATGGACTTTTATCCCTTATTGGGGTGGGGTGTGGTCCTGGAGGAGAAGACAGTGAAAAAAAACAAAATATGGGAAACGTTTGCTATTGGTTTCTACTATGCCCAGCTTTAAAAACAAAAAACAAAAATCTTTCCTCCCTCTTATTACACCAAGGAAGAAAAGAAACAGACAAACATTTTTTTTCATTTTAATGAAATAAGTAAATTGCTATTACCTCCAAATATAAACTATAATGAAATACTGCAAAACCTTGACAGAGACAAAGAAGCATTTGTAGCTGAGTACCACAAATGTCATTCGAGACTTGAGAAAGATAGAGAATTTCCCAAAGATCAATCTCAGAATATTTAATGTTCAAGAATTAGTTTGATTGCTTTAACTGGCTAAAAGCAATGAAATTTTCTTGATGGTTAAAAATGTCATAATGTTAGAAGTTAAATTGTAAATCAGGAAAAATATTTGCAACACAATCACAATTTTCCTAGTATGCAAAAAGTTCTTTAAAATCAATGAGGAATTCTAAGAATAAGAGAAAATGGAGAAAAGGAAGCAACCATTTGTTGAATGAATAAAAAGTTATAGAATATAGTGGAGATAATATCTTTTCACCTAACAAATTAAATGATTAAAAGTTGATATGCACAGTGTGGAATGGAGAATGAAAAGTAGGCACTTTCACCCACTGTTGCTGTGAGTTTAAACTGATTCTAAGTTTTTGAAGGACAATTTGGTAATACTGTATTTGCTGTTTCCCAAATTGACCACTTTTCCAACGTGAAATTGAATCTTTGCTTTGATGTTCTGTTTTGCTGCACTCTTCCAGTAAAAGAAGCATTTCTAGCTGCACAGAACAATGTGCCTAGCTCTGATATTCAATGTGGACACATAATTCGTGTCATGCTTTTCTATTGTGAGTTTAATAGAAAGAAGGCAAAAATAGAGAATTTAAAAAAATGATTGCTTAGCACAGTGAAAGCTATGACAAATAATAATGACCAGAAGTTTCAAACAATAATTCCTAAAATAATCTCAAACTGTAACTCTTTGGAGATCTTTAGTTGTATTTTTATATTAAAAAATCTGCTTTTCTAAGTTCTAAGTAGCTGAGTGGAGCTTGATTTATGCTGAATGAATGGAAAGCCCAAGAGCTGAGGTCTTTGCTCTGGAGTGCCAGTGATCATGCTAGCTGCCATAGTTACAGAAATGAAAGAATATGAATGAGAGAGACAAACATAAATTAGCAGGGAAAAAATGGACACCAAAGAAAAATTTAATTCACGAAACAGAAAAGCAGTTAAAAAGAAAGCACTAAGATATATCCTTAGACTCAAGAACCTATTGCATTCTTTAAAAAATTATGCTATGGGAAAAAAATCAAAATTATGATCACTGAAAATTAACAGTGGATTTGTAAAATGAACATTTCAGTTGTAAACTAGAAAAACTGGGAGGTTCTGTACTAGTAAAGAGGGAGCAGAGAAAATAAGAGGAGGGGAGTTATGAATGAGATAGAGCAGATGAGTTCCCCCAGAGGAAAAGTTAAAAGTTCCAAAAAGCATCTAGAAAAAAATAAGCAGGTATCTTACAAAGGATCAAGAATCAGGCTGGTGTCTAACTTGTCATTATGTATATCAGGATAACATAGGGCAATGTAATAAGCTTTCCAAGTTATGAGGAAAAAAAATTCAATTGGAGGCTTATATCCAGACGAACTATTATCAAATGTGAGGGGGGAAATGGGATTTCAGATTTGGAAAAGCTAAAACTAAACTAAACTAAATTTCTTCCATAGACATTGCCTTAATCACTTAATTGAAAATAAACTCTTGGAAAAAAGAAGGAATAAGTCAAGAAAGAAGACAGTCATGACATCCAAAAAAAAACAACTAGATGAACCAGAGAGGGTAATTAATTCCTGCTGCAGGGAGACAGGTGGGCGGTAGAACTAGGAGCATCCAATTTAAGCCAGCACTGGAAAGCAGATGCATCTGGGTGGAAAGCATTCGCTAAAGAAAAGGAGGCACTAGAATACACAAAACTATTGAAAAAATGAGGAACTGTTGAACATGTTAGTTGAAGGGTTAATAAATACATGACTGTCTTCCAACTTGACACTTGTGACATGAATCTGTAGAAAAGCTTGTAATATTTGTATACAAAGCTTGTCTCTATGGTAAATTCATGATAAAAATGTAAACACTATCATTGTTTTTATTCTTATAATCAATCTATAGTTAAATCACAAAGTACAGTGGTATCAACCATGTCAAATCAAAGTAAATATACAGATGATGGGTTGGAAGTGCAAGAGATGGTGGAAGACAGGGGAAGAAAGATTAGCAAATCAAAGATGCTCTCCAGAGGTGATGGGAAAAATATATTGAGGTTTAAAAATTTCAGGTTTCACTGGTATTGAAAGTCATCATTGTAATGGGATTCTACTAAAAATGGGATTCAGAGAGCAAAGGTATAATGGTGTAAGTGATCTAGATCTTTATCTCAGGAGCAAATGAATAGAGAATATCGAAGTCTCACCCATATATACCAGTGCAAGCATAATACTGGAAGATATGAAAATACCTTGGAAAAAATTAAAAATAGAAAGGCCAAAAATTGTTGCCTTTGGGACTTGGGACTAGGAGAGGAGAGAAGTAAGGCAGAGGACTACTTCTTTTCATTATAAAATCTGCTGGTTTTTAATCAAGTGCATCTATTACTTTAATTTTAAAAGCTTTAAAATGTATGTTAGTTGACAACAGCCCCAAAGGGGTCAATTTTTGAAAATGTGTTAAATCTAATTTACTCAGTTGTTCCTTTACTATTCCACCATTCATTCAACAGTTGCCATGTATTTAACTATTTCAGGGACTGAGAATATAGTGAAAACAAGACAGATAAGGCTCCTGTTCCTACAGGGCTTATGTTCTAGATACAATAAGAAAGAAGGCAGAGAGATGGGAGGACAGTGTTGGGGGAGCGGGGAGAGAGAGAAGGAAAAAGAAAATTGCAAATAATACATGCTATCAAGAAACCTAATTAAGATTGGCATGGTGAGGGTGTATTTTGGATTTGGTGATCAGAGAACTCAGTAAGGTAAGGATATGGCTTTGGTGTTGAGACCTGAATTAGGGGAACCCAGTGAAATGAAGACCAAAGAGCAGAACCCTATAGGAATATGTGTATTTTTTTTAAACAAGAGATGAATATATACTCTCTTATCATGTGATATGTTTTTGTTATATAATCACTAAAAGAAAGATGTTGTTTACCCCATAGTAAAGCCTAATATATATAAATGTATCTCTTCATATTTTAGGTAAATAATGATATTCTTAAATGATAAAAAAAAGTCAATAAATAAAGTGACTGAATATGACATTGGAGAAAAAGAAAACCACACACACATTATGATGCAGCCTCGTGGTCATACATAAAATGCGGCAATCAATTTTATTAATGGTGACTGATGTGTGAATGAGATGTAGCATATTTAAGTATGTCTTGTGAAAATGTGCCTGTGCTGTAAATAGTCTTCCAGTGTTTTGAATTTCAGAATATCTTTCTCTTAAAATAAAAAGATATCTGCTTTACTATGACTGTCAGCCTGCCAAGAAACTGCAAGATGGTTTGGCAAGTTACTTAAATTAAAGGCAGATGTCAACATTTTATTTTGATCATTTAAAAAAATGATCAAAAGCAAATATTATCTGAGTCTAGAATGAATGTAAAGCATTTTAGATTGTTCTTTTTGTTTTTTCATAAGATATTATTTTTGACTTGGATGATTTATTTGTTAGCTTTAACCCTCAGATGCGATTGCCATGTTTATCAGCTCTCAGTTTGTAGCACGCCGTCATTAGTCCGTGTATCTTCTCTCGTTCTTGTTTTGTGCATGTGGGTTTATGACTATGTATATATACGTGCAAATGTTCGAATGTGTGGAAATGTGCACCAATGTATTCCCTTTTATCCCCTTTGCCAGGTCCATTCTTTTGCTTTCTATAGGAAACCCTTGTAACATATTTGATGTGTATTATTTCTATATATTGTGAAATTTGCATTGAACTTTTAAGTGGATCTACTTTAATTCATGTAAATATAATTGTGCTATAGAGTTCATTGTTTTTCTTACTTAACTCAGGAATATGTTTGAAGATTTACATATGTTGTATACTTAGTCCATTGCTTATAAAACCTCCCCAGTTGTCCACAGTGGACATCCACTAAGATGTACTTTTCTCCATTCACTAGTGATGGTTAACAAGATTGCCTCCAACCTCTCACTGTCACAAATAACCCTGACAATTATCCTTTTCAACTGGTGTGAGAATATCTCAAGGATGTAAATTCAGGAGTGCAATGCTAGACCATAGAGTCTATATATATTTAATATCCCTTTGGACTGTCAGTGTTCAGCATTATAAAAGTTTCTAATTTTTTCCCAATCTGATGGGTGCAATCTAATATCTCATTACTTTAATTTGCATTTCTCTAATTACTGAGTTTAAATATCATATGCTTGTTCACCTTTCCGGGTCAACATTTAAGAATTGCCTATTGATATCATTTGCTTATCGGGGGGGTCTTTGTCTTTACTTCTTGATTTCTAGGTATTTATTCTATATCCTATTATTCCCTATTTGTTTTACAGATGAGAAACATCTTTTCTAATCTATCATTTCTAAGTATTAAAATTTTGCCCATTATATCACTTATTGAAAAGAAACTCCTAACTTTTCTGATTTTTAACAGTCATTTTTGACATGTGATTTGTACTTTGATTTTTGTTTGTTTGTTTGTGTTTGTTTTTGTTGTATAGGACTCCTGTGTTGAAAGATATTCTTCTATACGAGACAATTAGCTGTCTTGTTTCTCAGTGTTGAATGGCATCCTTTTAGCCTCCACTATTGGCTATAAAGCAGTGAAGTTATGGATTCTTGTCTTTCCCCCTGACCTCTCTCCTCATTTTTGTTTCATTATTTCTGCTGTGTCATATCATGCATAATTTTACACTTTAGTCTTCCACTCAGTCCCCACCTCCGTTTAATTCTTGCCTTTCCATTTGGATATATTAAAATGCTCACAGTTAATTCATTTGCTGAAGTTCTCCCTATTAGTTCAACTATTGGTTGGGTGAAGCTTATGCTCTAATAGATTCCTCAAGAAAGGCACACAGATATAGCATTCCTCAATTCCTTGTATGTTTAATAATGTTTTCTACAGCCTTGGTACTTAAGGGATAGCCTGCCTGGATATAACATCTCTGCCTTGTTTCACATTTTCTTTCATTGAGTATTTTTTTAAAGCTGCTCTAATGTTGCCTTTAGCTTTTGTAAATTATTAGATTTGTTTTTTCTTTTTTGGCTTGGAGGCCTTGAGTATCTTTTCTTTATCTTTAAAGTCTGATAATTTTACTAGTTTATGTCTTGGAGTTGATCTTTCCTAGTTTGTTTTCCTAAGTTTCAGACATATCCTTTCAATACATAGATACAGGTCTTCTTTTATTTCTGGAAGTGTGTCTTGGCTTATAATTTTGGATATTAGTTCTGTTGCTTTCTTTGTTTTCCTTCTTCTGGGATAGCAATTATGAATGTTATTCCTCCTTTGCTGTCTTCAGTTTCACCATATTTTCCCTGACTGCTTTTACTTCTATTTTTGTTGTTGTTCTCTTGTTTAATTTCCTTTCCTTTCTTTAATGTCCAATATTAGCTTAACAGGTGAATATATTTTCCCTAGGGCAACTCACAGTCTTCATTACTGAGATGATTTGGGGTTTTTTTTTCCTTCCATATCTTTCCTGAGTTCAATCTTATTCTCTTTCTATTTCTCCCATTCTTACTTCCTGAATTTCTGCTTCAAGGTGATTTTTCAAAACTCTGAGTGTTTGTTTGAGTATATCTAATTCAATCTATGGTGTTGTTTTACATTTTTCTTAAATTTTCTTTTTGTGTCTATACCATGGTGGGGGTTTCTTATTTGCTGAGTTGTGTTGGATCTCATAATGCATTATAGATCAGGCATAGAAATTTTGCACTGGTACAAAATCTAGCATACAAACTAATATACAAAATCTCTAATGTTTTGATATGTAAATTCTTCTTAAGGAAAAAAAATCTACCTTTTTAGTGATGGGGAAATGAATATATAGAGTATACAGCTCTCCATTTCCAGTATGAACTTTTTATATTGACACACAAAATCGATCTTAAGAATTAGTTAAAGTTTGCTGTTTGTTTTATATCCTAGTTTTTTAGGCTTTTAAAATTTATTTGCATTTTAAACCACTATGTGTTCTAATTATCAAAATGTCCTCATCATAATCCCCAAAAATATATAGTTAAGTCATCAGTAAATAACAAGCATTGGGCTTTCTTTACTAATGGGATGGGTTTCTTAAGGAACCTGCAAGCTATGTGAAAATAGAGAGTGGTATAAAAGCACAGAAGATAAACCAAGAAGTCATTTTTTTTTTGAATTCAAATATATTTGTTCTGGTACACTAAGTTTACAAAACAAACAGTCTCTCCAAGTATGTAATGAAATCCACACAGTGAAACTCTTGTCTCACTGACCTAAGTCCAAAGCGGTCATTCCTGCTTGCTGAGTGTCTGTCCTCTCTGGGGTCACTCAGAGGAGCAGCCATGATGACAATAAGCCATAAGGCCTGGGGCGGGGCGGCGGCGGGGGGAGCGGGTAGTTTTGGACATGTAGTATCTGAATCCAAAGCCAATTTCTAACTGAAATAATATTCTATGAAAGGGGAAAACAGATTTTGGTGGACAGGTAGCTGTTTCTGCTTCATCAAATGCTTTAATTTCTTTAAGATTTTGTTTTTGGTTTTTATTTTTGGGGCAACACTGTAGATTCTTCACAACATCCCTCATAAACAATGTGCTCTCTCTCTCAAACATACACACAAATACACACACTTACAATGGTTGTTAACGTCGCATTGGGATTGCCATATATACATTACTAATAAGAAAAAATATCAAATTGTACACTTTAAATATATCCAGTTTATTATATGTCAATTATATCTCAATGAAAGTTCTTAAAAAAATAGTCGTTAACCTTGCAAGCAAAGCAATAAAATGATGGAATATTTTCTTTTGAAATTGCAAAAAAGTATAGCGTCTCAGCTGTCGAATGCTACACAAGAAATTACAGCCTCCCCAGTTAGTGGCATAACATGGTAATTTATTCTGATCCTGGATTCGATGGGTCAGGAATGCAGAAAAGGCACAGTGGGAATTTAATACTTGGAGTTCTCTCCAGCAGTTGCTGTTAGATGTTAGCCGGGGCTGCATCATCTGAAGGCTTGAATGAGTCTGCAAGATCCAATTGAGAGCTGCCTCACTTTTATGGCGGGCAAATTGGTCTGGCTGGGAGAAGGGATATCAGCTCTTCTCCAGCATGGTCCCTCCAAGAGATTGCTTCAGTTTCCTCCTGGCCTCATAGCAGGCTGCCCCCAGCATGAGCGATTCAAGAGACCAAAGCAAAGCTACAGTGTGAAGTCTTTTATAACTTACTTTCAGAAACCACAAATCTTCACTTATGCCGTAGTCCATGCGTTACACAGAGACAGAGACAACACTGATTCTATATGGCATTTGCCAGGACGTAAATCAGTGGGGGCCACCTTGAGGATTAGCTGCTAGATGTAGGAAGAGGAAATTCGTTATCTTTTGGGCTTAGCAACTCTCAGAAATACTGGGACCAATGTATTTATGAAATTGATAACAAGGATTTAAGATGTTAATAAAAAGTTTGTTTATAAAAAGAACTCTTGACACATCAAATGTTGAAAAACATTTCTGAGCCTCCTGAGAAATCTTACTGAGGCCATCATTGAAATGTCCTTTAGATCAAAGATACCTCATTTTATAAATAACAAAACTAGATGTTTTTCTTGAATGACTTAGGGGTTATAAATAGTAAGTTCTACTGACTTGTCTTAAAAGTAAGATTTAATGTGATAAATCTCAATTTACCAAGGTTTGTGTGGATTTGTCCTGAAAATTTTAATTACTCTAGGTAATTGGTGATTATCTTGAAATAAGAATAGAATTACTGTTTTTCAGGTTTTTTCTTAAATTTTAAAAATTCAGGTCAGGCTCACTTTGCCTTCTTCACAGACTTCTGTTGTGTACCTAATTTGTGTCACTCAGAACATTTCTGTGATGCTTATTTCTTCCTTAACTTTTAACCATTGCCAGTGTCTTCCTTGTCTCAAATTGGACAGAAGGAAATTCACAATCCGGTTGCATAAATTAAATATGGCACTCCCTCTGTTTCTGACCCATTTGATGGGGCACAGTGAGGGTGATAATGATGCCATCATGTCGATGGTGATGATGATGGTGACTATGTGCTGATGTGACGGAAACAGTAATAGTAATGATCTCAATACAACTGTGTGACATTTTTAGAATAAGCGCTGGTATTATCTATTCCTCATAGTTCTGTGAGATAGATATTCATCCCCATTTACACATGAAGAAAACAAAGTTCGAAAAGATTAAATAATTCACCCAGCTTCATATATGACTCAAATTTTTTAAAGGAAAAATTAATTTGGGGCAGTGATTATTATGTGTCGGTGTAGGTTGCTCAAGTGCAACAAAAGTGCTGCTCTGATTGGGGGGATGTTGATAATGAGGGAGGCCATGTGTGTGTGCGCTAAGGGCTACATGGCAATTGTCTGTACTTTCTTTTTAATTTTGTTGCGAACCTAAAACTGCTCTGAAAAAATAAAGTCTTTAAAGATTAGTTTCTGGCTTTACATCACACTTAGAGAGTTTTCCATCTGTCAATATTATGAAGTATATAAAATAGTACTCCTACTACCACTGTGCATTTCTTTATTGCTATTCCATTTTCAAAGTCTTTACATTTATAGTCTCATTTTGATTGTCCAGTAGAAGAGAGGTTGGTATGATTATTTTAGTGGTATAGATGAAGAAGAATGAAAATTTAAATCCACTAGCTTACAAGGGTAATGCAGTGTTTTGTGACTTAGTGGTAGTGAGTGTAATAACGAACAGCCTCACATGCGTTTCTCGCTGTAAGAGTTCAGTCACTTTGATATATAACTCAGTGCTTCAATTCCCACAGAGTTCTGCTTAAGATTCTTGCCTACACACATTGATCACACTGCAATAATTTAGTTTGTGTAACGGAAGAGATTGTTTAATAGCAATTTCCTTACTAATCACTTTCTAATGACAAATTACTTTAATACAACAGCTTATAATAATTCACCCGCTACCTTAAGCAACGAATAAATTACTATTTGCATATCACTTTTGAGGTTTTGGTATTACTTTTCGGCTCTAAATATTTATAATTCTCAAGAAAATTTTGTGTGCTTTGAGTTATTGGGAGCACTGTATTATAAAAGTGTTCCCAAATGATTTCATTGTTTATTATTCAACAAAGATAGACCTTTCAGTGTTTACTTCTTTTTCTGTGTAATTGCGTCTCTGGTTGCTCAGTATTTAAGTACTCACTGCACCAAGGGATTAGAGAATCAACTGTAGGGTGTTAGGATCATAAATCCTAGTGACACATTTTGATTAAGAAGAGCAACAGAGACTGCAGTGTATGCTGTGGTACATCGGCCAAATCTCCCAGCTTTATCACCAAGGAATTTATTTCTCCAGCTGCAAGTTAGGCTGCTGGCACCCCCCAGATCAGCAACTTGCTAGGAATTGCTCTCTACTAAGGGAGCTTCCTTACCCAAATCTATGCCTATTCCTGGGATAAGCTTCATCCAAATCTGGTCAAATTGAGAGTACAAAAGCCCAGAACCAGTCTCAATTCAAAACATTTCTGCAGGGCCTTCCCAGCTCCAGAGTTTTCTATGGTTGTTCTGAGGGCCCTGTTGCCACTGTGTCACAATTATCCTCTGTTCCTCAAACCACATCTCAATAAAGCTGCCCATAAGAATGAGGAATGAATATTCCTTTCCCAGCCTGAAGGATGGCACTGGGGCTCAGCTTCTCCAGGCTTTTTCCCCTGGCAAGGAGATCCAGGACTATCTGTAATCCCCAAGTTCCCTAGTGGTTTCAAAGTCCTGGCTAGAGGGCAGCTGTCTTTCCTAGAAAACTCTGTAAAGTGTTGGCATCCCAAGCCCAGAGTTTGGAGCACCAAAAGTCCTATGTATTTCTCCACTGATGAGGTCACTTCCCCATATTTTCAGAAGGAAGACATTTAATGCAGGGTAGAGCGTTCTCCAAATCAGAACCTATTGCGGACCTCCTGGCTGTGTTATGTAGTAACGGGAGGATTTGGGGAACCATGGGCGCTCTGCTTGATGACCCTTGGTTATGTCAGCTAAACTTCCCCTTATAAAAGCTATTCCCTACCCCATGTCATGTGACACGGAATTGCACTGAGAGGACCACCTAGCATGACCCCTACCTCATTGGGTTATTTTGAATATTAAATGATAAAATACATGGAACATTTCTCGGAACAAGGACCTGGCACATACTAAATATTCAATAGATAGTTTCTATTTTAATTATTATCATTAATATTGAATATATGACCCTTTTATTTCTGATTGTGCCAGGTAATTATTTCAGTTACTTAAAATTTTTAAACACTTCTTGGCTATAGTTCGAATAAAACAGACAAAAATTCTTGTCTTTATAAAGCTTCTATTGTGTAGAGACAATATATTAAATATATAACATGATACATGGTGATAAGTTCAAATGAAAAAATAAAGCTTGGAAAGGTGACAGAGTGCCTGGGCTTGGTAAATCAGGGATAAAATGTGTTTTTAAGTAGAGTTATTTTGGAAAGATGCACTAATACCGTGATATGAGAGCAGAAGCCTCAATGAGATGAGAGCGTAAGTTTTAGAATGCCTAATTAAAATAGATATACTCAGGAACTAGCAGAGTTCCTGCATGTGTTTTCTGACCTGTGGAGACAGGGTATCACAGTGTGGTGATTACCACCAGTCGCCACTCAGCTCGCCGATTAGGCTTGTCTCGAAAACAGACACATCTTGGAGAACAACAATGGATTATCATAAACTTAACCAGACAATGACGCTAATTGCAGTTTCTATTTCAAATGTGGTTTCATTTCTTGAGCAGATGAATACGTGCCCTGTCCCTGTTACACAGCTATTGTTCTGGCAAAATGATTTTTCCTGATACTTGTTAGTAAAGACCACCAGAACACTTTGCTTTCAACTGGCAAGGCCGGCAACATAACCATCATCAATGTGTCTATCAACTCTCTGACCCCATGTTATAATTGAGTCCTCAGGGAACTTGATTATTTTTTCCCTTTCACAAGATCAATTACATTGATTGTATTATATGGATTGAACCTAGCAAGAAGCAGCAACTACTCTAGATTATTGGTAAGATATTTGTGTGTCAGAGGCTGGGAAACAAATATAGCAAAAACTTGGAGAATTAGCTCAATTAAATTTCTAGGGGCCCTGTGGTATATAGCATGTCAACATAGTCCTCCTAAAGTGAAGGCAAAGTTGTAGCATCTGACCTCTCCTACAAGCAGCAAAAAAAAAAAAAAAAAAAAAAAAATTGTGTCACAATGCCTAGTTGGTCCTGTTTGAATTTTTTTGGAGGTGACTTATTCCTCATTGAGTGTCCTACTCCAGCCCATTACCAAGTGACCCAAAAAGCTGCTAGTTTTGAGTGGGGCCCAGAACAAGAGAAGACTCTGCCACGTGACCTAGAAGATTCAATGGTGCTTGAAGTGTCAGTGGCACGTAGAGACGACATTGGAGACCAACAGGCCCCTAGGGGTGAAACACAGGGAAGATTCAGGATTTTGGAGCAAATCCCTGCCATTCCCTATGGATAACTACTCTTTTAGAGACAAAGCTTTTGGTGGCTTTTAGAACTTAGTCTGGACTTTTAACAATGAACCATCATATTACCATGCAACCTGGTCCAGCATAACCTCCTTCCTAAATTCTCTAGTGTACAATCCAGCCCCTACATCTGTGTTCCATAAGGCCTGATTTCTCAGCATCAAGAGATGTGCTGGTTCAATTTCTGCAAAGAATTTGTAGAGATGGGAGATCTACGGATGGGAGAGTCATAACAGCCTGATTCTCTCGAACGCAGGTGGGAATCTGGATGTCTCTGCTTTTTGCATATGAATTTTCAATCAATTCCACGTTATTCTAGCACCTTTCTTCACCTCTTTTTTCAGGGGTTCTGAGAACTTGATTTTCACTGGAAGTCCTCGAGGTAGCCTTTAAATTATTCTTCTCTCTGATCTTTTTATGACTACTCTTCCCACTCTCTGTCTTTTGAAAATTGTTTGAAATCTTCCTATGCTCTTGCTTCATCCTCTCATTGTCTTTGTCCTGTGTAGTAATTTTCTTTTTCATTCATTTACGTTATTTTAATGGGTTTGTGGGAGCGGCAAGATAAATTCATATAGTCAGTCTATCTTATTTAACCATGTCTCTTTATTGGTTTTTCAAAATGAGATTCTAGTGCCATATCTAAAGATTCAAAAAAAAATTTTAATAGGATGATTGAAAAAAGATAATATTTAAAACTATTATGTTTTTTGACTAGTATAGGCATACTAAAATCAGTTAAGTAGGGAAAAAAAGAAAAGAATTTTCCATTTTATCAGTGATTTGGAATGAGCAACATAAGAAGAAAATCATCTGGGTCTTTTCCTTTGTGTTTTATAACATTTGGGCAAAATTTTCTCTTGAAGTTAGGGATGTTTTGCTTCTCTTTCAGAATGAAAGACTGATGTTTGCCTTCACAATCAATTCCTATTTCTTTCAATTTGGAGCTGATAAATCTTTACTGAAAATGGCAAATGAGGTCAAAAGACATCCCAGGAGACACGTCTTCTGTCTTCTACCAGATGTACTTTGACACTTAGGGGTCTGGTGAAAATGGTTAAGAGGGAGACAGTGAGGAAAGGGTCACCAACTTGCTAAAAGTTGTTTGGCTGTTTGGTTTACAATATCGGTGACTTATCAGTCACTTATCAGTTATAAATCTCTAGGAGTCCAAAAAAAATAAACAGCCTTCTAGATAGAAGCCTAAATTCAGCGTCTACTCCTAGCATGGAGGAGAGTTTCTATTCTTTATTACAAATTTCTGTTTCTAAGACCTGTCCAGTTTTATATTTTTATAAGTAAGTCAGAAAAAAATGTAAGAGGCATGTTCAGTTAACATGGAAAAAAAAGCACTGAAAAATATCCTGCAGGAGAGACTCAAAAATCACAATATCTCAATATGCTGAATTATGGGAATAATCTAAAAATAACGTCAAGTATATGTGTTGTTCTTTACATTTGAAAATTCAAGTTAATAATAATATCTACCACTTATTGAGTGTAAAAGGTATTGTGCTAATCAAAGGCAGAGTGCTAAGCACACACATAAAACAGCTCCTTTAATCATAGCAATGCCCCCAACAGTTATTTATTGAACACTTACTATGAACCAAGCTCTACACTATGTGCTTAAAATACATCAGTGAACAAGACAGATAAATATCTTGGCCCTTGTACAGACCTAGAGGTAAGTATCAATCCTGTCATTCCCATTTTTTGGATGGAGAGACAAAGTAAGAAATATCCTGTAAATCAAAGTTATCAGAGCAAGGGAAGTGGCAGTAAATGGATTCAGTCCATTTTCTCAGTATCATTTAAGTTAAATTTAACAAAACAAAATAATTGCATAGAAAAGAGGCAACATGCAACACTTGTGAAATAGGCAAATATAATTGACAGCAAACTCAACAAGTGTCAACATTTTAATGAGGCTGTCAAGGATCTACAAGGACAATAACTATGAAATAATGGCTAAAGCATGAGCTTCGAGGTTAGACAAACTTGGTTTCAAATCTTGGCACCCCTGTGAACTACCTGTGTGACCTTTGGCACATGCTTTGCTTCTGTGGTCTCAGTTTCCTCAATTGTAAAATAAATATACATGAAATCAGGTGAGGATTAAATGAGGTACTGTGTAATGTTCTTAGCACAGTTCCAAGCACATTTGAAGCACACATACATGGTCACTACTCATCCTGTGCCATTTAAGGGTTAACCTGTAGTTCCATACTCTTTGACTTGTGGTCTCTAAATTTAGGATGATATTTCTTTCCATTATCCTGAAGAAGAACACTCTAATTTCCCTAAAAATCATTAAATCATCAGAAAATGTTTCAGTATGGCTCCAAATCTTTAGAATCATCTGCTGCCCCTTGTTCATTCAGATGACAGCTCCATCCAAATTGTTACATAAACAAACACATAAACACCCACAGATTGCAGCTGAATATACATTTGCTTTCCTGCTTCTACATTTCTTTTGTGTTATTTTAGCCCAACTCCTGGCTGTGAAGGTTAACACCATCTGACTTTATACTAAAGTATTTTTTTGTTACATCCCTAGGCTAATTTATAGAGGCCATCTGTTAAGTTCCGACTGATATTAAAAAGTTAATGATTTAAAAATAAAACAACCAATTTTAAGTCCCAAGGTGAAATTCCCAGTGCTCCTCATAGACTGAATATCAATAGAAATAAATGACAGAAATTACATTAACGACCACCTGGTGTATTCTGGCCTTGCTCGATAGCAGGGGCATATACTATCAAACTAAGAGCAACAGAATTTCGCAGATGTGCCACCTCACAGTTGAAGCTTATTTGATCTTATTACGTTATGAAAAAAATCTTTTTTAAAACACTTTCTATTGATCAAATATCATTGAGAGGGTTTCTAGAAATTATTCATCAGACAAGAAAGAACATCTTATTTCTTTCTGTAAAGCATACGTTAAAAAAATTCTGTGATACATTTCAGGGAAAGGAATGAAAATAAAGAAGAACCCTGCTCCTCCTACACAGATGTAACATCAGCTAGAATATTTCTGAGAGAAAGGCAGTTTAGCAGGAAACAATGAAATATCTACTTTACATCTGCTAATCTAGGCGTATAGCAGCATTTCCCAAACTACTTTTCCAGGCTATAGTGGTCTCAAAGTGTCTCCATCAACTATCTCCCAAGTTTAAATATCTTAAGGAAATAGCATATTAGCCTAACAATAAGGCTGTTAAGTGGCATCAGATAATTGAACAGAAACCAGTATTTAGAAGAGGGTTGCGGTCAGAACTCATACCTAAACCACGTTCGTTTCTTGGAACCTAGCAGTGAGCAGAAGCTGAGGATACTAGTGTAAACTGGAAGAAAGGGAGGCTGTAATTTTTGGAGGCCGGCAAAAACGCAACACTTTTTATGTTGTGACAGAAAATTTGGCTACACCATCGCCTGCAGATAATGTGAAAAAATGAAAGAGATCATGGATCTGGTTAAAGATTTTCAGGCAGAATATTTAAAATGCCAGATGCTTCCTCTAGCTGTGATTAAGCTCTGTATGGCTGCCTTCTCTCAGCTCCAAAGCTGTAAGTAACAAAAAATTCTGATTTTCTTCTGAGTGTCATCGTGTTGTGTCCTGTTCTCAAAAGAATCATTACATTGTATAAAAATGGGGGTCTGCAAATGTAAAATAGATAGCTAGTGGCAAGTTGCTGTATAACAAAGGGACATCAACTCAATGATGGGTGATGCTTTAGAGGGCCCAGACAGGGAGGGTGGGAGGGTGTTGCGGGAAGGAGGGGATATGGGGATATAGGTATAAATACAGCTGATTCACTTTGGTGTACCTCAAAATCTGGTACAAGAGTGTAAAGCAATTATATTCCAATAAAGAGCTTAAAAAACAAACAAAAAAACAAAAAAACGGGGGTCTGGCTGGCACCACCTGAGATGGCTCGTCTCTATGCCACGTGGTCTTAACGGTCTCCAGCAAGCTAGCCTGAGTTTGTTCACAATACAGCGGCGGGTCAAAACTGGCTTGAAACCCTCATCCTGCCTCTTCCACTGCTTTCTGCTGGTTAAAGCAGTCATAACGTCACTCCATCTCAAGGGTTAGGGAAAAGAATCCACCACTTGATGGGAGAAACCTGCAAAATCAGGTCTTAAAGGCCATGGATAAGGAAGAGCTGACTCATTGGGGCAATTTTGCAATCAGTCGACAAAAGAGGTTTTGATTTTGGTAATTATCAAAGCATCGTTTAGAGGCCTGTGTGATGAATAAGACAGTTCATCAATTTAGATAGTATCTTTCCAGGTTAACAATTAAACAAACAAACTACCTGTGATCATGGCTTATGCACTCACCCTCTATTGCCCATAACTGAGACAAATTCAAATCCTAAAATATGTTTTAAATATGTTTTGAGACCTAGTTATCTTGGTTTTTTGAAAACTTTTTCAAGAATCTATTCTGCTTGCTACTCACATTTGTCATAAAAATTGGCAGAAACGAATTGTCATTGATGATATATCTCACTGAAAATTTAAAAATTACAACAGAAAGTGAAAAACAGTTGTTAATATATTGGCTTCCTATACTCTGTACCACATTACAAGGGAGTTATAGATACTTTAGCAATAAATCAACAAATTTTACTAAACGCTTATTCTTTTAGTTCGTTTTTCATGTCTCTAATAACATTTAACACTGTGTGAAACTAATAGTTTATTCTTTTTTGTATGTGAAGCTGGAGCTAAGGTGCATGGAATTGAGTTATTCATTATCCGTTCAGTCATACTAATATCAGAGTCTTTGGGGGATTATTTTATTATTTTTCATCTATTGTTCCCATCTCTTCCTATAATATAATATTGTGTGTGCATGTGTAGATAGATGGATAGATGACTAGATAGATAGGTAGGTAGATAGATCAATATTATATTCCTAATGATTTTCTGGCTGTATGTTTTTCAATTTATAAATATGACACCATAGTATAAATTCTGTTATGTTTCTTTTTTTAACTCATCTTTTTGTTTTTGAGATCTAGTCATGTTTCTGTGTATAAATTAAACTCAGAAGTTCCAATATCTTCCCCAAACAATGCTACTATGAATAACCAACCACACGTTTCCTAATAGACGAGAGCGAAAACTTAACAGAAAAGGATACCCAGGGCCATGATTGCCAGGTAGTGAGGTACACGTGGGGCAGTTGTGTTCACTCCTATTTTTCACTCTTGGTCTGCTCAGGCCACTATGACAAAACACCATAGACTGGGCCGCTTATGTAAAAGAAATTTATCTTCTCACGATTCTGGAGACTGGAAGTCCAAGCTCAAGGTGCTGGCAGGGTTGATGTCTGGTGAGAATGCTCCCTTTGGGTTGCAGACACTTGTTTTCTCTGTGCTCACATGACCTCTCCTTTATGTGTGCACAGAGAAAGAGAGGGAGCTCTATGTGTCTCTTCTTACAGGGACACTAATCCTATCAAATCAGGGACCCACCCTTATGACCATATTTAACCTTATTCCCTTCCTTAGAGACCCCATCTCCAAATATAAATACACTGTGGGTTAAGGCTTCAACATATGAACTTAGTGGGGACACATTCAGTCCATAACAGCTTTTACTTTGTATTATATTTACTATTCCCTCTGAAATAGTGTCTCAGTTTTAACAATACATTATATGGTCATATTAGGTATATGCATAAGTAAATTCTTCAAGTGTTGTTAAATTAGTCTCTAAATACACTATTGGACACTTCTACCAAAAGTAGATTCCTTGTTCCTCCACATTTTATAAGGAATTTTTATTATCTGATATTTTAAAATTTTTTGCCACTTTACTTATTATAAAGGAATATTTGGAATTGAATAGTATATCCTTTAGTTTATAGTATAGCCATTTGTGACAATTTCCATTTAGAGTTGATAAGTAAGGTTGTAGTAGTATTAATAGTCTATTATTACAGATATTAATATGAGCCCTACATGCATTAAATTATTACTATACTGCAGCAAGTTAACATTTGATAAATGAGCTCTATCCGTATTGTGTAAAATAAAGATGCATTTTAGTGGAATGCATTGCAGTTGCATGATTTTGAACAAGGTACTTAACCTCTCTAAACCTGTGATTTTGTACTCATATGAGGGATATTAATAAATACCTGGTAGAGAGCATTAAATGAAACCAGAGACAGCCAATGGGCTACATAGTAGGTCGTCCATAAATGTGGATTTTCTTCCCTCTGTCTGAAAATTCTCTACTGACAGCAGGACAATGAATGACTTGACTTTTCACATTTTGCTTTTCCCTTTTAATCCTCTGACTTTCATTTCCACATTGCTTTTTCTTCCTCGCAAGAAATTTTATTTTAGTTTTCTGCCTTCTCTTTGAAAGATGGCTTTGATTCATGTTTGTTTTCTTCAATCCCAAAGCAGCTTGAGGGGTTTAAGTCTCTTACAGTTGGGAGCTAAGAAAATGATAAGAAAACAGCCACACTAACTGCTCTGGAGGCGAGCTTCTCCTGGGGCAAAATCCTCTTTCAGCCGCAGAGTTTCATGTCTGCATTGCTGTTTGGAAAAGCAGCTAGATCAAGCCTCCTTTGAGACATCATTAAAAAGTCATGGGTTTTGGGTACCAGATACTCTTAGTAGGGAAATCATCTGTGTCCCAGGAGATGTTAGCAGTAGAAAAGGACAAGCGGAAGCTGGGCGGAAATGAGGGTGTCGAGGGGGCGGCTGACTCAAGCGTTTGCTAGGGGGGCTCCTGCCACGAGCAGGGCAGGCCGTGGATGGGTTTCTGCAAAATACCTTGTGGCCACCTGATGTCTTGGGTCTGGCCAGACTGTCGGTGAAATCTTACCGTCTCTGCCAAGTGCCTTTCAGGGATCTTCGGCACAGTGCCTATTTTCCCTTGTCAATTTTTATCCAAGTAAAGGACCGTTGGAATGACAGGCGTAGTTGAAAAGTTAACATATATCAATTTAGATAAACGATCCGTTTTAGAAAAGAAAATTGATGGCTCCCCTATAGATCTACGCAGGTAGCCAAATAGAGGAATATAGGCTTTATATGGATATTGGTTTCAACATTAGTAACTGCTTTGCTTGCCTCAGTTTACTCCGTTTGTCCTCAGCACTGCCACGCTGACCCCACCAACTATCGAACCTTCGACATAAATCCTTTGTCAGCTTCTGAAAACTCAAAAGTATAGAAGAAGAATAATTATTTCCAACAACACGTGCATGTGAAGGCTTTTTGCTATTACTCTGCCTGAATAGAACACATATGTAACTTGTAGAGCTTAGGTCATGATTAAAGGTATACACCCAGACTGTTTCTGTCCATGTTAGATACTTTTTTAAAAAATTAATCAATAAAGGGCCACTTAAGTAGTAAAGCTGGTGTAGCAAGGTGGGTTGACATTAATTATTTTGGCAACTGATTATGAGGTTCCAGTAAATATATATACATATATACTATATTATATATTATATATATTTACGTATATATCCTACACAGTTACAATTTGGGATTTCTCTATTTAATTCTGTTTGTGCATATATTTGTTATAGCTACTTGTGAAGGCCAGTAACTTTTTTTTTAATTTAAGAACTTTTATTGAGATGCAGTAGTAACTTTCTTTTAATAATTACAAAAGCAAAGTTAGACATCATTACTATGAAAGAACCACTATTAAACTACCTTGTGTTCTCCTCCATATGCTTTTTGGGTTTGAAACTTTGAATGAATCAGCAGAGGAGAAGTTAAGAAATTGCTATGGTTTTAATTGCTTTACTATTTTTTTCTTTAACCAGATTGTTTATTAGAACTGATTGATTTGAATTGATGAGTTTTATTGATTTTTGCCATGCACAATTTAATTTAATCAAATTGCCTTGTTCCAAGATGTGAAAATGAGCTTTATTTTCTAATCCAATTAGGGGGAGCCTATAGGATGTTGTTTACATAAGAACTGGGAAATAACTAATTTGTTTGCCAGTAGCTGTAGCCAGCAATATATAGAATCCTCATGGTGCAATCCCAAATGGTACAAATACCTGTACCTAAAAGTCTCTGAAATAATGCTATTTTCAGGAAATGGTGAATCATAGAAAATGATCAGCCAAAATTACATGCACTGAAGAGTTTGCACTACTGTAGGGCCCAGGCATCTGAGTGGTGACCCAAGATATAAGAGTCAGTCAGTCAGAGCCTCAAAGTCATAAAATCAACCCTAATCTTCTTAAGGCTTCCAAAGGCATAACTCGGAGGGAATGTCCTTTTTCCCTTCCTCCCACTCTGTACTCCCATACAAATCCCTTTCTAAAGCTGACCACGTGTCTACTTTAACCTGATTTTGCTCATAGCAAAACATCAGGTATTACAGTGCTTGTGGGAAATGCCATTATGATAAGATCTATTATGCATCCTTTTTTATTTGGAGATTACAAGAGGGCATTTCTCTGTATGATGTCAAATGTTTCTGAAAATATCGTTTCAGATTTTAGCTCAACTTACCTGTTGGGTAAAATAGTGACTATGAAACTGGTCCTGATTTACATGCTATTTTAGTTAAACCAACACATAACTATGAAGACAAAGACAATTTTCCTGGGTTTTGTGAGAAGTCAATCTCACTTAGCAGGTTGGCGAATCATATGGAAACTCCTTGAGCGTAAATATTTATTCTCCAAATGAACAGATACTTACTACTGTGTAAGAGCTTTCCTTTTATTTAAGTTTCAAATGAAAGTATTCAGAAAGTATAGTATCCATCTAATATTGTCATGGGTATTAAATATAGATATTTACCACTTTGTTTAAACATCTCTTAAAGACTTCTCAAACACTTTAATATTTGCAATTGTTTTTTGCATTTCTCTTATTTGTGAGTGAAGCTGAACATCTTTTCATCAGTTAAGGGCCACTTTCCTTTTTGTGAGATGTCTATTAATATATGATATCCTTAAATACATTAAATGTTTAAATGTTTGTCAGGATATAGAAATACAATGATTTCAGTATACTGATTTTTTAGCCATCAGTCTTAATAAACTCTATTTTCTATTTCTCACAGGTAGTGTGTAGATTCTCTAGAAATTTTGTATTGCCATTTGCAAGCAATGATATTTGGGATTTTTTTTTTTTTTCTGGTTCCTTACAATTTTGGTTTATTCTTTTTGTCTTATTATAGCAGAAGAAATTCCAGCAATATGGTTAATGGGATTGGAAAAGAATAATCTATTCAAAAAAAGATACTGGGACAAGCAGTTAGCATATGGAGAAGACTAATTTGAAACCTATACTGCCATAAATTAATAATTAATTCCAGATGGATGAAAGAGCTAATTGTGAGAAAAGTGAAACTGATAGAAGAAAATACAGAACAATATCTTTATGAACTTAGTCTAAAGAAGTTTTTTTTAAAGGATATTAAAAAATATAATCCACAGGTAAAAAGAAGTTAATGTTTTATATTAAAATGTAGATTTCCGTGTATCCATGCACAAGAGTCTCCATGAGTGAAACAATTGAGAGAAGGTACCTGCACAACAGATCCACACACAGAATTACTACTATTGAATGTCTGTTATGCGTCAGGCATGTTCAGAGTTCTAGGTACAGAGCAGTTCACAAAAGGGACAAAAATTCTTGTCCTTATGGAGCGGACCTTCTAGTCCTATAGCCAGTATGATGTAAAATCAGGATTTGAACCTATTTCTGCCAACTCTAAAGGTCATACCTTATGAAGTAATAAATACATTGACAGTCAACATTTATACATCACTTTATAAATATTGTGAGCTTGGTTAATATGGGCTTGTCCCTGACCGTTGGATCCACACTGTTAGGACAAAATCTGAACCTACAGAGATCAAACTCATGCTATGATGAATTCTCTAAAATGAAAGTCATCTTGAAAGAAGTCAACCTTTCCAGAAAATAACCAATCTTGTAATATATGAGATATAAAGTATCAGAAACTCCTGTAAATCAGTAAAAAAAAACAACAACAGAAAAATATGCAAAATACAGGAATAGGCAATTGACTTATAAAAGAGAAAATACAAATGATCATTAAATATAAAACATACCTATCTAGTGGGAAACTTGAACACCCCACTTACATCAATGGACAGATCATCCAAACAGAAAATAAATAAAGACACACAAGCTTTAAATGATGCATTAGACCATCTTGACTTAATTGATATTTATAGGACATTCCATCCAAAAAAGACAGAATACACCTTCTTCTCAAGTGCACACGGAACATTTTCCAGGATAGATCACATCTTGGGGCACAAATCAAACCTCAGCAAATTCAAGAAAATTGAAATCATATCAAGCATCTTCTCAGACCACAATGCCATGAGACTAGATATCAATTACAGGAAAAAAAACTGCAAAAAATACAAACACATGGGGGCTAAACAATTCACTATTAAACAACCAAGAAATCACTAAAGAAATCAAAGAGGAAATCAAAAAATATCTAGAAACAAACGACAATGAAAACAAAACAACCCAAAACCTATGGGACGCAGCAAAAGCAGTTCTAAGAGGGAAGTTTATAGCAATACAGCCCTACCTTAAGAAACCAGAAAATTATCGAACAAACAACCTAAACTTACACCTAAAACAATTAGAAAAAGAAGAACAAAGAAACCCCAAAGTGAGCAGAAGGAAAGAAATCATAAAGATCAGAGCAGAAATAAATGAAAAAGAAAGGAAGGAAGCAATAGCAAAAATTAATAAAACTAAAAGCTGGTTCTTTGAGAAGATTAACAAAATTGATAAACCATTAGCCAGACTCATCAAGAAAAAAAGGGAGAAGATGCAAATCAACAGAATTAGAAATGAAAAAGGAGAAGTCACAACGGACACCTCAGAAATACAAAACATCATGAGAGACTACTATAAGCAACTATATGCCAATCAATTGGATAACCTGGAAGAAATGGATATATTCTTAGAAAAATACAATCTTCCAAGACTGAACCAGGAAGAAATAGAAACCATGAACAGACCAATCACAAGTACAGAAATTGAGGCAGTGATTAAAAATCTCCCAACACACAAAAGCCCAGGACCAGATGGATTCACAGGCGAATTCTATCAAACATTTCGAGAAGAGCTAACACCTATCCTTCTCAAACTCTTCCAAAATATTGCAGAAGGCGGAACACTCCCAAACTCATTCTACGAGGCCACCATCACCCTGATACCAAAACCAGGCAAAGATGTCACAAAAAAAGAAAATTACAGACCAATATCACTGATGAATAGAGATGCAAAAATCCTCAACAAAATACTAGCTAACAGACTCCAACAGCACATTAAAAAAATTATACACCATGATCAAGTGGGGTTTATTCCTGGGATGCAAGGATTCTTCAATATATGCAAATCAATCAACGTGATACATCATATCAACAAATTGAAGGATAAAAACCATATGATTATCTCAATAGATGCAGAAAAAGCTTTTGACAAAGTTCAACATCCATTTATGATGAAAGCTCTCCAGAAAATGGGCATAGAAGGAAATTACCTCAACATAATAAAAGCCATATATGAAAAACCAAAAGCCAACATCGTTCTCAATGGGGAAAAACTGGAAGAATTCCCTCTAAGAACAGGAACAAGACAAGGGTGTCCACTCTCACCATTATTATTCAACATAGTTTTGGAAGTTTTAGCCACAGCAATCAGAGAAGAAAAAGAAATTAAAGGAATCCAAATTGGAAAAGAAGAAGTAAAATTGTCACTCTTTGCAGATGACATGATATCATATATAGAAAACCCGAAAGACTCTACCAGAAGACTGCTAGCACTAATTGATGAGTTTAGTAAAGTAGTAGGATACAAAATTAATGTGCAGAAATCTCTTGCATTCCTGTACACTAACAACGGAAGAGCAGAAAGAGAAATTAAGGAAACTCTCCTATCCACCATTGCAACAAAAAGAATAAAATATCTAGGAATAAACCTGCCTAAGGAGGCAAAAGATCTGTATGCAGAAAACTTTAAGACATTGCTGAAAGAAATCAAAGACGACACAAACAGATGGAGAGACATACCATGTTCCTGGATTGGAAGAATCAACATCGTGAAAATGACTGTACTTCCCAAAGCAATTTACAGATTCAATGCAATCCCAATCAAATTACCAATGGCATTTTTCACAGAACTAAAACAAGAAATCTTACGATTTGTATGGAAACACAAAAGACCCCGAATAGCCAAAGCAATCTTGAGAAGGAAAAATGGAGTTGGTGGACTCAGGCTTCCCGACTTCAAACTATACTACAAGGCCATAGTGATCAAGACAGTATGGTACTGGCACAAAAATAGAAAGGAAGACCAATGGAATAGAATAGAGAACTCAGAAGTAAGCCCAAACACATATGGGCACCTTATCTTTGACAAAGGAGGCACGAGTATACAATGGAAAAAAGGCAGCCTCTTCAATAAGTGGTGTTGGGAAAATTGGACAGCAACATGTCACAGAATGAAATTAGAACACTTCCTAACACCATACACAAAAATAAACTCCAAATGGATTAAAGACCTACATGGAAGGCCAGACACTATAAAACTCCTAGAGGAAAACATAGGCAGAACACTCTATGACATCCATCAAAGCAAGATCCTTTTGGACCCACCTCCTAGAATCATGGAAATAAAATCAAGAATAAACAAATGGGACCTCATGAAACTTAAAAGCTTTTGCATAGCGAAAGAAACCATAAACAAGACTAGAAGTCAACCCTCAGAATGGGAAAAAATAGTTACCTATGAAACAACGGACAAAGGATTAACCTCCAAAATATACAAGCAGCTCATGCAGCTTAATACCAAAAAAGCAAATAACCCAATCCACAAATGGGCGGAAGACCTAAACAGACATTTCTCCAAAGAAGACATACAGATGGCCAACAAACACATGAAAAGATGCTCAACATCACTAACCATCAGAGAAATGCAAGTCAAAGCCACAATGAGGTATCACCTCACACCAATCAGAATGGCCATCATCACAAAATCTGGAAACAACAATTGTTGGAGAGGGTGTGGAGAAAAGGGAACTCTCCTGCACTGTTGGTGGGAATGTAAGTTGATATAGTCACTATGGAAAACAGTTTGGAGGTTCCTTAAAAAACTACAAATAGAACTACCATATGATCCAGTAATCCCACTCCTGGGCATATACCCAAAGAAAACCATAATCCCAAAAGAAACGTGTACCATCATGTTTACTGCAGCACTCTTTACAATAGCCAGGACATGGAAGCAACCGAAATGCCCATCAACAAATGAATGGATAAAGAAGATGTGGCATATATATACAATGGAATATTACTCAGCTATAAAAAGGGATGAGATGGAGCTATATGTCATGAGGTGGATAGAACTACAATCTGTCATACAGAGTGAAGTAAGTCAGAAAGAGAAAGACAAATATTGTATGCTAACTCACATATACAGAATCTAAAAATGGTACTGATGAACTCAGTGACAAGAACAAGGATGCAGATGCAGAGAATGGACTGGAGAACTCGAGGTTTGGGGGGGGCATCCGGTGAAGGGGAAGCTGAGATGAAGCAAGAGAGTAGCACAAACATATATATAGTACCAACTGTTAAATAGATAGCCAGTGGGAATTTGTTGTATAACAAAGGGAGTCCAACTCGAGGATGGAAGATGCCTTAGAGGACTGGGATGGGGAGGGTGGGGGGGACTTGAGGGAGGGTGGGGGAGGAGTTGAGGGAGGGAGGGAATATGGGGATATGTGTATAAAAACAGATGATTGAACTTGGTGTACCCCCCCCCAAAAAAATAAAATAAAATAAAATAATAAAAATTAAAAATTAAAAATAAAAAATAAAATAAAATAAAATAAAATAAAACATACCTGTCTCACTAGTAGTCAGGTAATTTGACATTCAAAGCAAAATGGGATACTAATTCTTACTCATCCAATTGGTAAAACTTACACAATTTTAATGTTGGAGAAGATGTAGAGCAATATGAATTCTTATACACTGAGAGTATAAATTACACATCATACTTGGAAGAGAGCAGATGGCTAATATCTAATAAAGCTGTAGCCACCTGTATTTTATGATCTGACACATCCAATTATACATATGGCCTAGAGACATGTACATAAATGCTTACTGTAACATTGTTTATAATATAAAAAAACTGGAAGAAAAGAGCCACCTAACTCTCCACTAAAAGAAAGACAGATAGGTACAGTATACTCAATTCATCTAATAAATAACAGGTAGCAGTGATCATGAATGACCTGTAGCTTTTTCTATCGGCAAAGATAAATCTCAAAAACACGATTTGGAACAGATATAAACTGGAAGAAGATGCATTCAGCGTCCTATTTTGTGAATTGAAAAACGCGTAAAACAGTACTCTATATTGATTATATTGATTAAGAATTCATACATATTTAGTAAATACATAAAAAAGTATGAGAAACTCCAAATGATGACAGTGTTTTCCTTTTGGAAGAGGAAGGTAAATCCAACTGAAGAAGCAAATTAAAGAGGTTTCATGTGATTTTAAAAACTTTGTTTCTTAAACTGAGTAATAGGAATGTATATTTATAGTTATATACATGTATAATTTATATTATTCTTTATGCATGTTGAATGCCTAAAATATGTCATGGTATTTTAAACTTATAAAAGAGTGGATTTCCCCCCAAATTTGTTTTTCTTTCTCTTTTCTCTTCCTAATACAGGTGTATATTAATGTTGCCCTTGAAGAAAACCAGAATACACCCAAGGTTATCCAATGAAATATTCACTGCTCCCTTTCAAAACAAACCATTTTATCCAAAAGGGAAAAGTAGTGATACATGTTCTGAAAGAATAATTTTATACCCATGCTTTTAATCTCTGGTGTATAGTCGAACATATGGGAAGCTTTTTCAAAATACCCTTGGCCAAACCCCACAGGAAGCCTATCAAGTAAAAAACCCAGGGATGGATTCTTATTATAAATATGTTGAAAAACATATTCCCCAGGTGTCTCCAATGTGGAATCCCAATTGGGAACAACTCATTAATGTGATCAACATCCAATTATGCAAAGTTAAACTACTTGGTACTTAAAATCATCTTTGTGTGTACTTGAAGAAAGATTTTTGCTGGACACATCACCATGGTTATGTGAGGGCCATGTGTAGAAAGAAGAGCCTGGAGATATCAGCATACTCCGTGTATGCTTTTGTTCTTTTTCCTGCACATCAGCACCCTTTTTACACATCAAAATATGCATAAAATATCCTTCAGAGACGATTTCACCCTAAGAACAGGTGTGCTTTAGAAAGAGTGTTTGGCAATTAATAGCTCATTCTGATAACACAACTATTGATTTATTGCCCTTTGTCATTTTTAGTAGGGATTGATGACTTTGTTTTTTTAATTTTATGGATTGTAATTTCAGAGCCAGTAATAAAGCACTGATACATAATTTATGGGAAGAAAAGAAGAATCAGTAACCTCTACACAAGGTGAATACATTTAAACCTCAAAAAACCTAGTTCACTTTCCCAGCCAAGTAAAAAATTATGGAATAGAAAATAACACCTTTTAGCTTCATGTTAATCATTTAGAATCACCAGAGGGACAAAACCCAGTGTCCTTTTCTTAACTGTCTAAGCTCATAGAGTTTCAAAAGAACAGCTACTTACTCAAATTCAGCCCCAAAGCAGTTTTCACCATAAAGGTGAGGGAAGTTTGTACCTAGTTTCACTTTAGCTGGAAAAAAAAAAAAAGAATTCTCTTTTACTCCTGTTTGATGTTCTGTGTTTTAAGAGCAAAAAATTCACTTCACTGACAGTCTATCTTGTCAGTTACTTTTTTATTGCTGAATAGTTACATGTTTAAACGTTTCTTTGGGAGGCATTGTACATGGGCCCTTAGGGGCATCAGATGCAAAATGGTAGCAGGTGAGATGACACACGACCAACAGATATTGGGGCGAGGTGTCATCCATTCCTCCTAATAACTCTGAACTATAGTTTTGAACATATCTTTCTGAAGGAGAGAGAGGGAAAAAGAAGCATGTAAAGCCAATATCCTCCTTTGGGAGACACATAAAATTTAGGGGAAGAAATTTCCACAAAACAAAGTCAATAACAACAAAAATGACAAGTATTGATAAAAGATAAATTGTCAGAAAAAAAAGAACTAGGAAAGCAAAACGGCTCAGAAGTCACAAGAGGAGCATCAGTAAACAAGCATTGGGCTGGGGAGGAAACAGTATCCACAAGTCGGCTATGGCCCAGGTGCTTCCTATGTCTCCTATCAGCTTATCATTATGTTATCTAACTGCACTGTGTGGGAGGTAAATTTTTTCAACATATAGATGATAAATTTTGGTTTATATAAGACTTTCAAAATCTGCTTAAATAAAAAATATAATGTGTCACTTCACTTATTCCTTCCCTTCATGTGAGAAAAAAGGAAACACCAATAATCAATTTCTGGCCTTTCAAAAAAAAAGCCTTAAGTATTTATACCTTTGAGAAAACAGAGACATCCATTTAAATGTTATTTCAGGACACTATGTTATTACACTGTTATTAAGTAAAGCAATCAGTTGGAATTATACACCTCTTAGAGTTTAAGGGTTAATTTAATAAGACACAACAACAATATCAGAAGTCTGGGGGTTTTACAAAGTCTCATTACTGGATTTAAACTTCTTAAGAATATTGCTTTCATATAGAATATTATCTGCTTTTCTTGCAGAGGCAATATTTTGTCTTACCTTTACAGCCTTTTTTTTTAAAACCAGCAATTAGAAAATCTTATATTTCAAGACTAGGAACTGGAATTTTACTGGTTAGCCCCAAGAGAAAAAGAGGATGCCTGGAAAATGCAACTCCTATGACACGGAAAGGAAAAGGTCAGAAAAGGGTAATTAAGAAATGGCATGTGGAGGGTGTAATACTTTAGATCTGTATTGTTTTGCATCTGTGTAAGTATTACACTGTTAGCATTTGTAAGGGATAGAATAGTTTGGAGACCTATATCAGCCTGAAGCCAAGGCTTATGCTGCCTCGATTATCCTTTGGCTTTTCACATCCAAGGAGGTAATCAGTGGGTATTGCCCAGAGAATGTAAGATCAATGTGAAAAAAAGAGCAAGTGTCACCAAATTTGGCAGAGAAGAGACAGAAGTGAGGAAAGAAGTTAGATTCATAACGAAGGGCAAATAGGAAAAGAGTAGCAACTGTAGTTTTATCAAAGTGGCTGAGTACAATAACTGAAAATACACCCTAAACCTAAGAAATGCTGGATATCATGTGAAAATTAATGCATAGCTGAGCTTGCAAGAAAGAAAAGAAAATATAAAAATGATAGACATTAAGAAGAAATGAAAAGTGGAAAGTAAAATGAAGTGATAATGTAGCAGCTGTGGACTTTATCCAGCTTGGGAAATGGATTTCTAACGTTCTTCAGGAATAGATCTTCAGCCCACATGAGGTCAAGATTTGAAGCTGGGCTCATCTTCAATAAAGTTAGGACTTTAAAGGGCTTTATACTCAGCAAAATGTTCACTAGTTAGAACTCTAGTCTTCACACAGGGTGATAACAAGAAGCTCCTGTGTCTCTGTGAGGGCTGTTGGTGAGAAAGGTTAGTGCCCTGAGGAAATACGGAACTCGAGGCCCATGGCTCCTGTGAGTCTGAACTTGAATGTCTTATATTTAAGGAGAATGGAAAGCCCCATACCAAGGAATAATTTAAATATTTTTCCTGAGTTGCTGATAGCCCAGGGGTTCCTAGAAGAACTACATTCAAACCCCCTCTGAAATAAAATACTCATAATTAAGACCACAAGGGACTTACAAATGAAAATTTAAAAAATGTTCACTGAAAATAAACCCAAAGAAGAAAAATGAAGAACCAACCTACATATGAAACACCAGCCAAACTGAACCCTGGAAATTGAAGCACGAAAGGGGCATTGTAAGAGAATAAAAATTCATATTAAAAAATTATTAAAGAGTCCAAACCCTAAGAGATGGGTGATATATGAAATTGGACACCCGCTGAGGAGGCAGTTATTGAACGGGAAGCTGGATCTGAGAAAAATTAACAGGATGATGTGCAATGACTCAAGAAGATTTTTAAAATATGGAAAAGACTTTTTTAAATATCATTCAGAAGCCTGGATGATAGGTTTTATTCCATTAACAATAGCTTTATAAAGAAAAAGTAGAGCCTATGACAAAGAGTGAGAGCAAAAAAAAAAAGATAGAGGCATATTTGATAAGAAAAAGGCTTTTTTCAGAATTCATGAAAGAAAAGAAACCTGGGATTCAAAACTGTATCAATATTAAGTAAGATGAAAGTAAGGACAGTGAGGAAAACCAAAGGCAAGGAAAAAGTTCCTAAAAAGGAACTAAATTAAAAGAAGAATTTATCCATAAAGGAACAATGCTTTCACTGAATAAAAGCTTCACAGTAGCGAAAACATACGAGAGAAGACTCTCTTATGTGCAGAGAGAAAATTGTCCAACAAAAACTGAATACCCAAATAAATCATCATCCAAGAGCAAGAGTATATAGACAAATATAGATGGAGATAATTTACCATTTTTGACCCTCACTGAAAGAATAAATAATGGATAGACTTCATGAAGAAGGCATTTGAATCCAGAATGAGGGAGAGAAATGCCAGACACAGTGGCAAACAATGAGTTTGGTGAATGAGTAGGTAAACCTAAAGAAGCATTAACTGTGTAGCATAATGATACTTATTATAGAAGGAGTTAATATATAATATCCTTCTTCTCCCTCTAAATTGAAATACATTGAGAAATATTCTAAAGGTTTGGGCAGATGGAGATCAAAACAACGGTTTTCATTAACCAATGTATCTTGGAATATATGCTTTAGGTGGAGAACTAGACCAGCTTGAAAATCTACTCTGAAACAAACTTACTCCTCAAAATGATCGCCACTCCGAGATTGACAACCAGCCAGGAGCAAGTATACATTTTCAAGCAGCCTAAAGCCAAAAAGAAGAAGAGCAAGGAGCATATCAGGCCACGCTCAACTCTTTCTCCCAAATTCACTAATCAGATGACTTACCACTTCTCTTGGAAGTTATACCAGCCAGATGAAGATGTTATATGGCCATAACAAATAATGCAGAAATCTCATTGAATTACAAAAGATTACTATTTTTTGATCATATAAAACCCACTGTTGTTCACCTGTGGACTCTACTCAATGACTTCACTCCTGGTCTCACTACTGACTGATGAAGAAGTCCCTCTTTGGCTGAGAAGGCAAATAAATGCAAACCACATAATCACTCAGCCATTGGGAAGCTGCACAAGTCACACCTATTTATATTCCATTGGCTAAAATTTCCCACAGCCGAACCTGATCTGAACAAATAATATAACCTACCAAAGGAGGATGAGTGAGGCGGTAAGGCAAGAAACACCCCCATAGCGTCACTTTGTCCACATGGAAAGAAGAGGCCATAGAAACAAGCTGCCCCAAGATAATAGTGAAATTTTGTATGCATGTTGATGTGTGGGGAGGCAGGTGATTATAAAGCAAGATGAGGTTAACATTCCATAGAGCTACCATATGATCCTGCAGTCCCACTCCTGGCATATATCTGGAGAAAACCATAATTCCCAGTGTTCATTGCAACACTGTTTACAATAGCCAAGACATGGAAGCAACCTAAGTGTCCACTGACAGATAAATGGATAAAGAAGATGTGGGGGGTGTGTGTGTGTACAATGGAATACTACTCACTCATTAAAAGAATAAAATAATGCCATTTGCAGCAACATAAATGGACCTAGAGATTATCATACTAAGTGAAGTAAGTCAGACAGAGAAAGACAAATATCATATGACATCACTTATATGTGGAATCTAAAAGATGATACAAATGAACTTATTTACAAAATAGAAACAGACTCACAGACTTAGAAAACAAACTTATGTTTACCAAAGGGGAAGGGGGGAAAGATAAATTAGGAGTTTAGGATTAACATATACACACTACCCTATATAAAATAGATAACCAACAAGGACATACCGTATAGCACAGGGAACTCTACTCAATATTTTGTAATAACCTATACGGGAAAAGAATCTGAAAAAATAGATACATATGTATGTGTAACTGAATCATTTTGCTGTACACCTGAAATTAACACCACATTGTAAATCAACTACATTTCAGTAAAAAAAGAACACATTATGCACTTTAAATACATGCCTTTCATTGTATTTAAATTACTTCAATAAAGCTGCAAAAACAATTAATACACATTCGTCTCTTGCACATGTGAAACATTCTGAAAATTGACCATATTTTTGGACAAAAAGCAATTCTTGATATGTTTCAAAAATAGGTATTATACAGCCCATACATTCTGATCTTAATGTAACAATGATAGAAACAAATTACAAAGAGATAAATTTAAAAAGTCATACCTGAGAAATTGAAAACATAATTCTAAGTAATTCATGGTTCAAAGATAAGTCATAATAGATATTTTAAATATTCAAAACTGAATAATTCATAGAGTACAGCCTTTATTAGTTTCCTATTGCTGCTGTAATACATTGAGAGAGCTTAGCAGCTTAAAACAGCATGAATTATTATTCCACTATATTGTATGTCAGAAGTCTGAAATGGGTCTCAGCTAAAATCAGTGTCAGAGGACTGCATCCCCTCCTGGAGGCTCTAGGAGAGACTCTGTTCCTTGCCTTGTCCTGTTTCAGGAGGCCACCTTCATTAATTCATTCATCACCCCCTTCCGCCCTCAAAGCCAGAAATGGCCAGGTGAGTCATTTTCATATCTCATAACCTGATTCTGACTTTCTCTCTCTTTCACTTATGAGGAGCCTTGTAATTACACTGGGTCCACTTGGCTAATCTAGGGTAATCTTCTCAATTGAATAGCAAACTTAACCCCGCCTGCCACGTAAACTCCCCCTTACTATGTAACATAACATATCCAGAGGTTCTAAGGACTCAGATGCGGATGCACCACCTTTGGTGCTGGGCAGGGAGCATTATTCTGCCTACCCCACAGCCAAAGTATTATTTTGAAGGGAAAGTATAGACTTTAAGGTATAGACTATAAAAAAGAAAGGTCAAAATTTGAAGTAAGCATCCATCTTAAGCAGACAGAAAATGAAAACCAGAAAAAGCCAAATAAATGATGAGAGAATATTTATGACAAGGGAAAAATTAATGAAACAGAACACATAAATGTTAGAGAAGATCACAAAATCCAAAGCTTCTTGAAAAGAATAATAAAAATTAAAACAAAGTCTCTTGCAAATTCAATCTAGAAAAATGAACCACTCCAATAAGCATTAAAGAAATGAGTAAGAATACATAGTTGATTTAAAATACAGCATAAAGTGAAAAATTTTAATGAATAATTAAAGTGTTAATCAAAATTAACACTTTCTATAAGAAATGTAGCTTCATAAACCTGGCTCAAGAATAAATTTTTTAAAACCATAAACCTATAACCATTAAAGGAATTGAATCAGTAATGAGAAACCTACCACCTTCATGAACACACTGTAATGTTCTAGGCCTATAAAAATTTTAAAAGCAAGTTCTACTAAATCTTCAAGGAACAGACAATTTTCAGAGAATTGAAAAATAGGCAATATCCCTCAAACTTATTTTATTATGCCAGTGAAATTTTGGCACTCAAATCAGAGAAGTCTGTAGAAAAAGGAAATTTAGAGTACAGGCCACCTTTTAAAAATTAATATAGATACAAAAATCTCTATCAAAAAACTAAAGCCATGTATGAAATCATAGAAAGTATTGAAAACTTTGTACTCAACAGGAAAGCAAACAGTGTAACATTAGAACCTCTATTATAAGTCATTAATAGAAACAGAGGAAAACATAACACCCTTTTATGATCAAAACTTAGCTAGAAATAGAAGGAAGCTTATTTAATATGACAAACGATGTCCAGTAAAGACCTACGGTAAATAGCATACTTAAACATTTATAAGACAGAAAAAATAAAACCATAATAAACCAAATTACTCCTCTCAAATTCTCAAAAGAAAAAAGACTTTCTCACTATTAAGACTTTACTCAACATATGTTGGTAGCCCTTTCAAGTGCAAAAAGACAAGACAAAAAAATATAAAAGTATTGGAAAAAAGGAAAAGGTTCACTGACTATCTGAATGCCTTCATAGAAAACACAAGAGAATCTACAGATAAATTAACAATATTGTTAAGTGCCAGGTAGAAGACCAAAATATAAAAATCCAATAGCAGCAAATATTTAGACCATTTATGTAGAATGTGTAATTTTTAAAAGAAAACATTAACAGAGGAATGAAGCCAAGTCAGGGTCTAGTAATAAGTCTAATTAAAAATGCATATGCTCCATACAGGGACATGTCTAAAACTTCACTGTGGAACACAAATGAGGATCTTCAGAGTCACTGCACGCATGTATTGGAAGACCCACTGTTACACAGATGACAATCTGCCGAAAATTAATTGGTAAATTTGGTGTGTTTCAAATAAAAATCCCCATCATGTTTGAGGACCTTAAAGATGAGTTTAAAAATGCTATGTAAAAATTAATAGCCATGAAGATACAAGAAAATTAGGAAAAAATGTGAAGAATAAAAGAGGATGTGACCTTCTGTATTTAAACCTTCCCTTTGATATTAATGCAGCAATAGAATAATACAGCAATGGAACAGAATTGATAACCTAGAAAGAGAAATTCTCAAAAGAAGCTCTTGGAATATGACAAAGGAAGCATTAAAAATTGGTGGGCAGGATGGGTAATTCAAAAAGATAAATAACTATCCACAGGGGTAAAAAATAAAATTAGATCAATGCTTAACTGCCCTTCAAAAAACAATAATTTAACTTTGGTTAAACACTAGAAAGTTGTATTAGTTTCCTAGGGCTGCTATAATAAACTACCAGAAGCTGGGGGACTTAAAACAACAGAAATGTGTTGCCTCACAGTTCTGGAGGCTAGAAATCTAAAATCGAGGTACGGGCAGGGCAGGGCCATACTGCATCTGAAATCTGTAGGGGACGCCTTCCTTGCCTCTTCCTAGCTTCCGTTGTTTTGCCAGCAATCTTTGATACTCCTCGGCTTTTGAAGCATCCCTCCTATCCTCCATCTTCACAGGCCGTTCTCCCTGTGTGTCTTCACATCATCTTCTCTTGGTGAATGGTGACTGTAGATAACAATGCTGGTTTGTGTATTCGAATGTTGCTAAGGGAGTAGATCTTAAGAGTACTCCTCACAAGAAAAAAGGTGTAACAATGTGAGATGATGGATTTTAACTAATGTATTGTGGTAATTATTTTTCAATATATATACATATACAAAATTGTTTTGTTGTACACCTTAAACTAATATAATATTATGTGTGATTGTATCCCAAAAAAAACTGAGGGGAAAAGTACTCTCTTTAAGTACTTGGTTCTTCAAAAGATGCTGCTAAATACTACATCTCTCTAATTCTTAACAGTTTGGGGAAAGAAGTGGCCTTTGACTTTTAGGTATAGTGTAATAGTTAAGAAAGAAGATTTGGCAGAAAGAGTAAGACAAATACCACATATCATTTATATGTGGAATCTAAAATATGGTACAAATGAACATATCTACCAAACAGAAATAGACTCACAGACATAGAGAACAGACTTGTGGTTGCCAAGAGGGGACTGGGGTGGGAAAGGACTGGGAGTTTAGGATTAACAGATACAAACTATTATATATAGGATGGATAAAAAACCAAGTTCCTATTGTATAACACAGGGAACTATATTTAATGTCCTGTAATAAATCATAATGGAAAAGCATATGGAAAAGGATATGTAGGTATAACTGAATCACTTTGCTATACAGCAGAAATTAACACAACATTGTAAATCAACTAAACTTCAATAAAATTAAAAAAAAAAAAAAAAAGAAGAAGAAGAGGACTTGGGCACCAGTTCTCCTGAGTTCAACTTCTGGCTTGGTCACTTTCAAGCTATGCGACCTTGGGCAAATGATGTTACCTCTCTGAGCTTTAGTTTCCTCCTCATCTGTAGAATGGAATAAAAATAACACCTCCCTTGTAGGTTTTGTGAGGATTAAATGCACTAAATATATAGAAAGAGCAGAATAAGCACTCATCAAATGTTAGTTATTTTCCTTATTGTGGTGGCCGCCGTCATCCACATACACCATGAGCTAAATGCTGAAAACATATTAGCAAATTGAGGTCCTAATAGACTTCTTTTAATGAAAATATAAACAATGTCTGGGCATTTGGAGAATTATCTAAGGCCAATCAAAATAAAAGTGTTGCAACAACATATTATCAATGACAGGGCTCAGCAATTCAAATACATCATTCCCTCCAAGTTTAAGAAACAGGGTAAACAATACAAGAAACCTATGAGATTAAAAGGCCTGGGGGTGGGGGGGGGAGGGAAGGCCAATGGGAAACTTTCTGCCTCTGAGAACCATGTTATGTAGATTTTGAAAAGGGTGCCAGAAGTCTCTAAGCACACTTGTGTTTGGATACTTACTTGGCAATAGGGTTCCTGATTTCACATAATTCATGTTCAAATTAATGGCCCAGTAGTTTGAAAGAGCCAGTTGTTTGGAAGAGCCCCATTGATTCTGTACTCATGAGCAAGGTGTGTATGGCCATTTACAGGTGTGCTATCCCTTGTGAAAATGGATAGGCTTCCACAAAGCAGTCACACCACAGACCTGACTAAATGCTGACAAATATATAGTACAGGTAATTACAAAAGTACAGCCTTGGTTCCATCTGAATAGGCATGAATTTTAGATTACTGATATTCAAATTAGCTGAGGTTTAACACAGATCAAAAGGGTACATTCTGAAAAAAAAAAAAGAAAAAAAAAAAACCAGGGTGTTTGTTGCCAATGTTTTTTGCAGCGTCATTCACCACAGTCAACAGTTAAAGAGTCAAAGGTGGATACAACCCAAGTGTCTATCAACAGATGAATAGATAAACAAATGTTACATATACTTACAATGTTATTCAGCCTTAAAGAAGAAAGAAGTCCTCATATGTACTACAACATGAAAAACCTTGAAAACGTTATGCTAAGTGAAATAAACCAGATTCACAAAAATACAAATATTATATGGTTCCATTTTATATAAAATATCTCTAAAAAGCAAGTTCATAGGGACAGGAAGTAGTTAAGAGGCTACCAGGGATTAATCTCCAAAATACACAAGCAGCTCATGCAGCTCAATATCAAAAAAACAAAAAAAAATCCAAAAATGGGTGGAAGACCTAAATAGACATTTCTCCAAGAAAGACATACAGATTGCTAACAAACATATGAAAAGATGCTCAACATCACTAATCATTAGAGAAATGCAAGCCAAAGCCACAATGAGATGTCACCTCACACCGATCAGAATGGCCATCATCAAAAAATCCAGAAATAATAAATGCTGGAGAGGGTGCTGAGAAAAGGGAACCCTCCTGCACTGCTTGTGTGAATGTAAGTTGGTACAGCCACTATGGAAAACAGTATGGAGCGTTCTTAAAAAACTAAAAATAGAACTACCATATGACTGAGCAATCCCACTACTGGGCATATACCCAGAGAAAACCATAATTCAAAAAGATACATGTACCACAATTTTGGTTGCGACATTATTTACAATAGCCAGGACACAGAAGCAAGCTAAATGTCCATTGACAGATGAATCAATAAAGATGTGGCTCATATATACAATGGAATATTACTCAGTCACAAAAAGGAACGAAATTGAGTTATTTGTAGTGAGGTGGATGGACCTAGAGTCTGTCATACAGAGTGAAGTAAATCAGAAAGAGAAACGAAATACTGTATGCTGATGCATATATATGGAATCTAGAAAAATGGTACTGATGAATCCAGTGGCAGGAAAGGAATAGAGACACAGGCATAGAGAACAGACTTGAGGACAGGTCGAGGGAGGAGGGATGGGAAAGCTGGGACGTAGTGAGAGAGTAGCACTGACATATACACACTACCAAATGTAAAATAGATAGCTAATGGGAAGCTGCTACAGACTACAGGGAGATCAGCTCCATGCTTTGTGAAAACCTGAAGGGGTGGGATAGGGAGGGTGGGAGGAAGGCTCAAGAGGGAAGGGATATGGGGATATATGTATACATATAGCTGGTTCACTTTGTTGTACAGCAGAAACTAACACAATACTGTAAAGCAATTATACTCCAATAAAGATGAAAAAAATTAAAAAAAAAAAAAAGAGGCTACCAGGGGATGGCAGAGAGGGAATGGAGAACTATTGCTTCATGGTTATAGAGTTTCTCTTTCAAGTGATGACAAAGTTTGGAAATAGATAACAGAGATGATTGCACAACATTGTAAATGTAAGTAATGCCTCTAAATTGTACACTTTAAATGATTAAGATGGCAAAGTTTATGTTCCATATTTTACCACAATAAAAAAATGAAAACAAAAAAGAAATAGCTACAGCTTTGATGACTCACTCATCTAGTTTCTCTTTTACCTCTGAGGGGATTAGAATTTAATTACTAGAAGCAGAATATTAAGAACATACTATAAATTATGTTTTACTAAGATACGTTATACTTCATTATTTTTCCTCCTTCCTCCTACTATCCACAATTCTAGGCTTCTTTGCAGAAGAAAAAATTTTGTACTATGGGTTTCCCAAAGCACAATACAATGCCTCAGTAAAGGCAGTGACACGGAGCACATCCATTTGAAGCTATGAGGCTTTTATTTATAATATTTAACTTGAAGTCACCATAAAATCATGTAATGACAAGACATGCTGTGACACAGTTCTGCCTCCCTGATTCTAAGCTCAACAATATAATGGCGTCATCTACCTCATCCCATCATGCAACCAAAGAAGCCACTCTTGTGTATTCGATGTGTCTATGTTTAAAAAATCCACTTTAATATCATATCTTAGAGGGATACATTCAGAGCTATGAGTTTCTTGTGAAAATTGTTCTCTTTACAGTTCTTTGAATAGCAATAGGAAAATCAACTCTTGCCCTTCCTCTAGGAGCTGAAGAGGGAATACACTTGCAAGTGAAATAAATTGTCTTCCCTCTGTTGAAATGAAACTGTAATCTATGTGCTCAGCTGCATATGCAAATAGGAGATTGAAACTTGGTCGCAGAAATTTTCTGTTCCTGACAACATCTGTTTTACTTGACAGATGCTCCAGTGCCAACATCACACCAAGTAAAGCGAGACGACAAGAATGTAGAAACTCCCAGTGTTTTAGCTTCTATTCTGAATAAAAACACCATTAACTAGGAAACTAGGTTCTGAACTGAATACAGTATGTATAATGTTTGCACTTTATCAATGTAGAAGCATATGTGATTTCAGTGATTAAAATATCACGTTCCTCACTCCTTGCTTTCTGACAGACAGAAGGTCTGGCTTTCTTTAATCTTATATTTGAGTTCATAACATTTCAAAATGTTTTCATTTTTTCCCTATGATTATCAAAGTAAGAAATAGAATATCTGAAAAACGTGAAATGTTTATTCCCAGTCATAAGAACACCACGATGCTGATAAAAGTACATGCAAAGAACATGAACAGTAAAATGACTGAAGAAAATGCAAACAATGAAGGCAGAGCAGACCTCACTGATTTTTCTAGAAGTGAAATGAATGTTCATTAACAAAAATGAGATATAATATACAAGGCATGCACATTAAAATATAATGATTCCAAAAACTAGTGACAGTACATTAAGTCCAGAGTCCTGCTGCATTGAATAGTACACTTACATGTTGGTTTTAGAAAGCATTTGGCATATCAAAGTTTATTTAAGGAATATAAGGCTCATTTTAGGAAGTTGCTGGTTAATTTTGGGATGATAAACAAGCATCAGCTGTTGACTTTCTCCACAAAATTCAATTCTGCAGAAACTAGAGGAAAAAGAAGAAAAATATATATTCCAGAAATCAATTAAAAAAAAAAAAACAGGGGGACAGAAAAAGATGGCGGCGAAGTAGAGAGACGTGGAGTGCATCCCTCTCCACAGATGCATGGGGAATGCACGGAAGGACACAGTCATTCCCACAGAGAACCAGCTGAACACCAGCAGACGGCCTCGGACACCGGAAAGGGCAGCGGAGAACCTGACATAGCCGGTAGGGAGGCATCTACGAGGGCTCAAAGAGGGTGAAGCGGCGGAGCTGTGGCAGACGGGAGGGAGTGAGAAACATACGGAGGGTCCGCAGCGCAGCTCAGCGTTCCCGGACCGAGACATCGATCCGCGGCTGAACGGAGGGTCCAGGAGCGGGAGCGTGGGAACCGGAGAGCTGGTTCAGGGGGAGAAACATTGTTGCCGGTAGGGTGACGGACCGAGAGGACAGGAGGGAGGAGGTCCGCGGAGAGGAGTGCCGATCCCTGAGAGCTGCCCGGCCATGATGGCGGCTGGAGGCTGCAGGCTCCCGGGCCGGGGGGAGGAGCCGCGCGCATAGCCTCTCTCTCTCTTTCTGCGCCTTTGCAACAGGCAGCGGAGAGACGCCCTGCGGGGCCACATAAGGCGCTCAGGGACAACAAGCACCCTCAGGCGCTCGGGCGGGGCTAGATTAAAACTCCTTGCAACGCCAGCAGCAGGGAGGCTGCCGAGAGAAAAAAAAAAAAAAAAAACCAGCATCAAAAAGAAAAAACCCCGAGAGAGGCCCAACTCTAAGACTTTCTGTGTACGCCTGAGCCACCAGCGCCCTCTGCAACAGGCACCTCCAAGCCTGACTGAAGCAACAGTGCGCCACTGCTCACTCCCTCCCAGGAGAAGGAGCCACTATTGCACCCTCTCCCTCCCCACACACCGAGGCTTACAGACGAACAATAAAGGAACCTCTGCTGGTCACAGAATAACGCAAAAAAAAAAAACCCAAGGCAAGGAAAAGGACACTTACAGCTGAGACGCTAAGGAAACAGAAATAGTAGTATCAATACCTATTGAACTGGTCCATTCGGGGATCAGTTCTGGATTTTTTTTTTTTTTTTTTGATTTATTAAATACGATCTTAGCCCTAAGGGATCTACAAGTTTTACAACATAATTTTATAAGGATATTTTTTACTCTTTTTTTTTTTTTTTTTTTTTTTTTTTTTGCCTTTTAAAATACTTCTATATCTAGCTAAGTTTTTGGTAGTACGGACAAAATATCTTTCATACTTTCCTTTCATCCCTTTCTTTTATACACTTCTATTCCTTTCTTTTTCTTTGCATATTTCCAACCACATTACGCTCTTCTGTTCCCCTTTCTTCCAGCCATTTTAAGTGTATTTTATCTTAACATACTTATAAGCAACACTATCGGTCTGCTCAGACTCCTTGCTCTATTCTCCAGATGATGCACTGCCTTGGTATTAATATTAGGCTTTTGTCTTTATCTTAGTTCTTAGTACAGTTGCCTAATTACACTCTGAGAATCTCCATTCTCTCTGGTGGTACTCCAGCTCATTTCTATATTTGATCCTAGCTTACAAAATCTCCCTGGATTGATGTTTGTATGTGTAGGGTGTTATTTGTTGTTTGTTTGCTTTTGCTTTTGTCTCTGATTTGTTCTGTTTCAGTTGTCAATTTCTGCTGGGTTTCTCTCTGAATATCTGATAGCACACTGGGGTTCTGTCAGGTCTTTCTAGAGCCTTATCTCCTAACGGATTCAATAATTGTGTGTCTTATACATGTATGTGTTTCCTAGACTGAATATTCGTCTAATCCAATACTTGGACATTAGTCTGAGGCTTGGACAGTCTTCTATAAACACCTCTATCACCAGGACAAGCAACCCCAAAAGCTTGGACAACCATGAGGAAACAAAGAAACACCATGCAGGCAAAGGAGCAGGAAAAAAACCCACAAGACCAAATAAATGAGGAGGAAATAGGAAAAATGCCTGAAAAAGAATTTAGAGTAATGATAGTAAAAATGATACAAAATCTCGATAACAAATTAGAGAAAGTACAAGAAACAGTTCATAAGAACTCAGAAAAACAAACAGCAATGGATAACAAAATAACTGAAATTAAAAATACTCTAGATGCTCTATCCAGCAGAATGACTGAGGCAGAAGAACGAATAAGTGAGTTGGAAGATAGAATGGGAGAAATAAACGCCACAGAGCAGGAAAAAGATAAAAAAATAAAAAGACTAGAAGACAGCCTCAGAGACCTCAGTGATAACCTTAAACGTACCAACATTCGAATTATAGGCATCCCAGAAGAAGAAGAAAACAAGAAAGGGTCTGTGAAAATATTTGAAGAGGTTCTAGTGGAAAACTTCCCCAACATGGGAAAGGAAATAATTCACCAAGTCCAAGAAGCACAGAGAGTCCCATACAGAATAAACCCAAGGAGAAATACACCAAGACACATATTAATCAAACTAACGACAATTCAACACAAAGAAAAAATATTAAAAGCAGCAAGAGAAAAGCAACAAACAACATATAAGGGAAAACCCATCAGGATAACAGCTGACCTTTCTACAGAAACTCTGCAGGCCAGAAGGGAATGGCAGGATATCCTGAAAGTCCTGAAAGAGAGAAACCTACAGCCAAGAATACTTTACCCAGCAAGAATCTCATTCAGATTTGAGGGAGAAATCAAAAGCTTTCCAGACAAGCAAAAGTTAAGAGAATTCAGCACCACCAAACCAGCCTTACAACAAGTGCTAAAGGAACTTCTCTAAGTAGGAAACACAAGAAAAGGAAAACACCTACAAATACAAACCCAAAACAATTAAGAAAATGGTCATTGGAACACACATGTCAATAATCACTTTAAATGTAAATGGATTAAATGCTCCAACCAAAAGACACAGACTGGCTGAATGGATACAAAAACAAGACCCTTCTATATGCTGCCTACAAGAAACCCACTTCAGACCAAGGGATACATATAGACTGAAAGTGAAGGGATGGAAAAAGATATTCCATGCAAATGGAAGTCAAAAGAAAGCTGGAGTAGCAATACTCATATCAGACAAATTAGACTTGAAAGTAAAGACTATTAAAAGAGACAAGGAAGGGCACTACATAATGATCAAGGGATCCATCCAAGAAGAACATATCACAATGGTAAATATCTATGCCCCCAATATAGGAGCACCTCAATACATAAGGCAAATGCTAACAGCTATAAAAGGGGACATCGACAGCAACACAATAATAGTGGGAGACTTGAACACCCCACTTACATCAATGGACAGATCATCCAAACAGAAAATAAATAAAGACACACAAGCTTTAAATGACACATTAGACCATCTCGACTTAATTGATATTTATAGGACATTCCATCCAAAAACGACAGACTACACTTTCTTCTCAAGTGCACACGGAACATTTTCCAGGATAGATCACATCTTGGGTCACAAATCAAACCTCAGCAAATTCAAGAAAATTGAAATCATATCAAGCATCTTCTCAGACCACAACGCCATGAGACTAGATATCAATTACAGGAAAAAAACTGCAAAAAATACAAACACATGGAGGCTAAACAATTCACTATTAAACAACCAAGGAATCACTACAGAAATCAAAGAGGAAATCAAAAAGTATCTAGAAACAAATGACAACGAAAACACAACAACCCAAAACCTATGGGACGCAGCAAAAGCAGTTCTAAGAGGGAAGTTTATAGCAATACAGTCCTACCTTAAGAAACAAGAAAATGATCGAATAAACAACCTAACCTTACACCTCAAACAACTAGAGAAAGAAGAACAAAGAAACCCCAAAGTGAGCAGAAGGAAAGAAATCATAAAGATCAGAGCAGAAATAAATGAAAAAGAAAGGAAAGAAACCATAAGAAAAATAAATAAAACTAAAAGCTGGTTCTTTGAGAAGATTAACAAAATTGATAAACCATTAGCCAGCCTCATCAAGAAAAAAAGGGAGAAGATGCAAATCAACAGAATTAGAAATGAAAAAGGAGAAGTCACAACGGACACCTCAGAAATACAAAACATCATGAGAGACTACTACAAGCAACTATATGCCAATCAATTGGATAACCTGGAAGAAATGGATACATTCTTAGAAAAATACAATCTTCCAAGACTGAACCAGGAAGAAATAGAAACCATGAACAGACCAATCACAAGTACAGAAATTGAGGCAGTGATTAAAAATCTCCCAACACACAAAAGCCCAGGACCAGATGGATTCACAGGCGAATTCTATCAAACATTTCGAGAAGAGTTAACACCTATCCTTCTCAAACTCTTCCAAAATATTGCAGAAGGCGGAGCACTCCCAAACTCATTCTATGAGGCTACCATCACCCTGATACCAAAACCAGGCAAAGATGTCACAAAAAAAGAAAACTACAGACCAATATCACTGATGAATATAGATGCAAAAATCCTCAACAAAATACTAGCTAACAGACTGCAACAGCACATTAAAAAAATCATACACCACGATCAAGTGGGGTTTATCCCTGGGATGCAAGGATTCTTCAATATACGCAAATCAATCAACGTGATACATCATATCAACAAATTGAAGGATAAAAACCATATGATCATTTCAATAGATGCAGAAAAAGCTTTTGACAAAGTTCAACATCCATTTATGATAAAAGCTCTCCAGAAAATGGGCATAGAAGGAAATTACCTCAACATCATAAAAGCCATATATGACAAACCAAAAGCCAACATTGTTCTCAATGGAGAAAAACTGGAAGAATTCCCTCTAAGAACAGGAACAAGACAAGGGTGTCCACTCTCACCACTGTTATTCAACATAGTTTTGGAAGTGTTAGCCACAGCAATCAGAGAAGAAAAAGAAATTAAAGGAATCCAAATTGGAAAAGAAGAAGTAAAATTGTCACTCTTTGCAGATGACATGATACTATATATAGAAAACCCTAAAGACTCTACCAGAAAACTGCTAGCACTCATTGATGAGTTTAGTAAAGTAGCAGGATACAAAATTAATGCACAGAAATCTCTTGCATTCCTATACACTAACAACGGAAGAGCAGAAAGAGAAATTAAGGAAACTCTCCCATTCACCATTGCAACCAAAAGAATAAAATACCTAGGAATAAACCTGCCTAAGGAGGCAAAAGATCTGTATGCAGAAAACTTTAAGACATTGATGAAAGAAATCAAAGATGACATAAACAGATGGAGGGATATACCATGTTCCTGGATTGGAAGAATCAACATCGTGAAAATGACTGTACTACCCAAAGCAATTTACAGATTTAATGCAATCCCGATCAGATTACCAATGGCATTTTTCACAGAACTAGAGCAAGAAATCTTACGATTTGTATGGAAACGCAAAAGACCCCGAATAGCCAAAGCAATCTTGAGAAGGAAAAATGGAGTTGGTGGAATCAGGCTTCCTGACTTCAAACTATACTACAAAGCCATAGTGATCAAGACAGTATGGTACTGGCACAAAAATAGAAAGGAAGATCAATGGAACAGAATAGAGAACTCAGAAGTAAGCCCAAACACATATGGGCACCTTATCTTTGACAAAGGAGGCATGAATATACAATGGAAAAAAGACAGCCTCTTCAATAAGTGGTGCTGGGAAAATTGGACAGCAACATGTCAAAGAATGAAATTAGAACACTTCCTAACACCATACACAAAAATAAACTCCAAATGGATTAAAGACCTACATATAAGGCCAGACACTATCAAACTCCTAGAGGAAAATATAGGCAGAACACTCTTTGACATACATCAAAGCAACATCCTTTTTGACCCACCTCCTAGAATCATGGAAATAAAATCAAGAATAAACGAATGGGACCTCATGAAACTTAAAAGCTTTTGCACAGCAAAAGAAACCATAAACAAGACTAAAAGGCAACCCTCAGAATGGGAAAAAATAATTGCCTATGAAACAACGGACAAAGGATTAACCTCCAAAATATACAAGCAGCTCATGCAGCTTCATACCAAAAAAGCAAATAACCCAATCCACAAATGGGCAGAAGACCTAAATAGACATTTCTCCAAAGAAGACATACAGATGGCCAACAAACACATGAAAAGATGCTCAACATCACTCATCATCAGAGAAATGCAAGTCAAAGCCACAATGAGGTATCACCTCACACCAGTCAGAATGGCCATCATCACAAAGTCTGGAAACAACAAATGTTGGAGAGGGTGTGGAGAAAAGGGAACTCTCCTGCACTGTTGGTGGGACTGTAAGTTGGTACAGCCACTATGGAAAACAATTTGGAGGTTCCTCAAAAAACTACAAATAGAACTACCATATGATCCAGTAATCCCACTCCTGGGCATATACCCAAAGAAAACCATAATCCCAAAAGAAACTTGTACCATAATGTTTATTGCAGCACTCTTTACAATAGCCAGGACATGGAAGCAACCTAAATGCCCATCAACAAATGAATGGATACAGAAGATGTGGCATATATATACAATGGAATATTACGCAGCTATCAAAAGGGATGAGATGGAGCTATATGTCATGAGGTGGATAGAACTACAATCTGTCATACAGAGTGAAGTAAGTCAGAAAGAGAAAGACAAATATTGTATGCTAACTCACATATACGGAATCTAAAAATGGTACTGATGAACTCAGTGACAAGAACAGGGAAGCAGATACAGGGAATGGACTGGAGAACTCGAGGTATGGGAGGGGGCGGGGGGTGAAGGGGAAACTGAGAAGAAGCGGGAGAGTAGTACAGACATATATATACTACCAACTGTAGAACAGTCAGTGGGAAGTTGTTGTATAGCGAAGGGAGTCCAACTCGAGGATGGAGGATGCCTTGGAGGACTGGGGCGGGGAGGGTGGGGGGGAATCGAGGGGGGGGCGTCAAGGAAGGGAGGGAATATGGGGATATGTGTATAAAAACAGGTGATTGAACCTGGTGTACCCCCAAAAAAAATAAAATAAAAAAAAAAAAAAAAAAAAAAAAAAAGTTAAAACACTGCATAAAATTAAAAATTGAAAAAAAAAAAAAAAAAAAAAAAAAAAAAAAAAAAAAAAAAAAAAAAAACAAAACCTGAGCAAGCCTTTCAGCACATTGAGTGTATTTTGAGTTGTTTCTATCTGGAAGATGAGTGGCTGCTGGCTACGAAGGAAGAGGGTGGATTGAAGCAGCAGTGAGGGGGCAGGTTGGAGTTAAGCCTTCATTCTTAACTTTTGGGGGGAACATTATATACATATTGTAAAACACAGAAATCGTAAGTGTACAGCTCAGAAAATGATTGTGACTATAACTACTGTCCAGATCAAAAGAGAATATTACAAACATCAACATCAAGACGGGACATTACCAACATCCAGAAACCCCTCTCCTGCCTCAGTCTCCTTTCCCCAGAGAGGACAACAGATTAGTTTTGGCTATTTTTGAACTTCATATAAGTAGAGTCATACTCTTGTGCATCGGGTATGTGTAGCTCAAAATTACAATGGACAGATTCAGTCATTTTATTGTATGTAGCAGTACTTTATTAGTAGTCGTGTTAATTTATATTATTTAATATTTTATTTATCACATTATATTTATGTTTGTTATTTATTATTTTATTGAATATAGCAGTAGTTTATGAAATGCTATATAATATTTTGTTGTATGAATATTAAAAATCTTTTAAAATCATACTCTTAATGGGCATTTAAATTGTTCCTAGTTTTTGTTATTATTAAAAAAAAGCTGCTAAAACTTCCTTGTACATACTTTTCAGTGCAAATACACATTTATTATAGTGAATCTATACCTAAGAGTGTTATAATTCTTGTCTTCTTAAGAAGAAAATATAGAATGTTAAATTTAAGAAATCACAAAAAATAACTAAAACAAAAATAAATCATGTAAGTTTAACTTTTTTTTCTAATTCATATACTTATATCCAACAACAGAAAACTTGATCACTCAAATACGAAAAAAAGAGCAGAAAGAATATACAATAAATAAATATAAATCAAATATATTGATACATATATCATTTCACCTTGAGAAATAATTGAACATCTTTGGAGAAGTTCCATATTTGTTGCGAAAAGTGACTGGATTATATTCAGGTCCAATGACATTTATTAAGAAGCTAACATGGACTTCCTAGGGGGCGCAGTGGTAAAGAATCTGCCTGCCAATGCAGGGGACACGGGTTCGAGCCCTGCCCTGGGAAGATTCCACATGCCATGGAGCAACTAAGCCCGTGCGCCTAAAAAAAAAAAAAAAAAAAAAAAGAAGAAGCTAACATATGCAGGTACTTTTAACATAATATTTGAAAATGTTTACTAATGTCTATTAAGTATGCTAGTATGGAAGAATGACCACAGTTTAGGAGTAGATTGTGCCGTATTTCTCCACTGGTGCCAGCACAGGAGAGATGACCAACCCAAAGGCCACACTAGATGACATTCACATCAGAAGATGCCAGAATGGACAGAGGCCTCCTGCCACTGCCATATTGCTACGGTTAGAAATGAGTTAAGTGCCACTCTTGGACTAACACGATTTTAATAAAGTGACTAAATATTGTATTATTTATATTCACATTAAGTTTTCCCATATTATAACAATAACCATTTCCCATATAATGAGAATAATCAGTTATTCTGATTAGAAATAGGGAAGTGACAACCTTTTCCCCACTGGGTTCCACAGAGGTATCTAGTTGCCTTTCACTGGACTGCTCCACGGTATTTTACTCATTTCTTAATAATAATTCATGAATATCCACTCACCCAAATTCAGGTCACTTGCACACACCTTGCCCCATATGTTACTAGCCAGGGAGGGATGGTTCCCCAGGGAAAAATCAGGATGCTGTTAACAGGGGAAGAAGGAATTGACTTTGGAACAAATAAGAAACACGGATGTCTGCAAGAGTTAGTTATTTAAAGACAAACACAAGACAACAAGTAATTAAATTTATGGGTATAGTTAAAGACTAATTGTGAAACATCAAATCATAAAAAGTACAGAATAATATAAGCATAAATATTTGTAAATTCTTGAAGGGAGATGAACTATTCTCAGCTTAAAATTGATAAAGCAATCCAGGAAGGAAAGATGGATACACAGACTTCCAAGTTTTTATTTTCTGTATTCAAAATGAACATAACCACCTTCTGCAGCAGCTGTTCATTTGTATTCTTCCCGATTTTGATGACACAGTAGATATACAAAAATTCTGCATTTTTACTTAATCAGATATGTAAGCTTTATGGTTTCTTCTATTGAGTTTTATACTTTAAAAGTCTATCACTGTAGTTTAGGTTGAATATTTGCAACAGTTTTACAAGAAAATATGAAATAATATAACAGAAAAATAGAGGATGGATTAAAAATATGGTAAAATGATATAATATTACATATCCATTATACATTTATTCATTTTTTGAAAAATATTTATTGCCTGTCCACTATGAGCTAAGCACTATTGTAGGCACCCACTATTCTGGGTGTAAAGCAGGACTTAAAACTAATGAAAAACATTCCATTCATAAAGTCACCATTCTAGGGGAGGAAACAGATAATAAAGAAAATAAATGTGCAAGTAAATAATACGTTGGATAATCATAAGAACGAAGGAAAAGATGTAGCATTGTGAAAGTGAAATTTGGACAAAAATCTAAGCTAAGCGAGGAAGCAAAGCATAACTATAGCTGGGAAAGAATACTCTAGGAAGAAGACATTGCACACTGCATGCCTGACACATTTGAAGACAGCAAACAGGAAAAGTTGGTAATGATAAAGCAAAATGGAAAACTAGTTTTACAAACTTAGTGAAAAGAACAGGGCATATATTTGTGTATAGTATGCTCTCAATCATGCACAAATATGCATAGAAAAAGCCTCGTTGGAAAAGCAGAAAATGGTTAGAAGCAGGATTAAGGGTGTTTTTTGTTCAATTTTCACTTTTCCTCATTTTAATTTTTCTCTAACAACCATAGCTTCCTTTCACGCTAGAATTTGTGTTTTTAAAACTCACTAGACAGGGATGGATTAAGCACCTGGAAGAAATGTACAATTACAAAACGTGGATAATAAAACCATGTACTTGACATTAAATACCAAATTTTACATGTAAACTCACGCCAAGTTCTTAGTCTTACACAATAAGGGATGAACAGAGAGCCTCATCAATAAAATAATTTTCATTCTCTTCCCAGAAAAAATTGCTCGACCAGCAAATACCCAGACAGGAAACTTACTGTCTCATAGTAAGAACAACAGCCTTGTGCTGAATTTAATTTATGACTTCATAGCAACTCACCAAAATTTGAGATAATGTCTTCACATTCCTTATTAGTTTACTGAAACATCTAAAAAGGCACAGTTGAGCCCTTAGCAGATGGCAAGCTTCAGTCCCTGAAATGGGATTATAGTTCTTTCTTTGGCAGGAGTTGACAGATGTGTATCATCACATGCCCCCAGGGCAAAGACTGGATGCTCAGAGCTTACATGGGAACAATTGAGTTTAAAAGCACATTCCAATTCTGCCAGCTAAATCAATAAGTGACAACTGACAGTTGGAACTATCAAGTCATGGTGGGTCTGGAAATTGCTCTTAACCTTTGCCTTCATTTGTAGACTGCCAACTCTGGAGAGAAACATCCAAAATGTGAGTGGATCAGATGGGATGCTGCACAGTGGCATTCTGATTAGGCTGCTGTTTTTATAGATGGGTTACCAGGGTCATTAAATCTTAAGCTGAATCGCCTTTTCACACTGTATCTCCAACGTGTTACCTAGAACATAGTAAGTAAAAAACCGTGTGGTGAGAATTGTTCTTTCACATGTTGGATGCCTTCTGGTGGCACAGACATGTCCACAGGAAGAACTGCAAGTGCTGGGCAATCACAAAGGTCATTGACCCAAAGCCTAGCCTTCAGCTTAAATTGAGCCAGGATCAGACTGAGCTGGTGTCTTTGCCCTCAGTCATGCAAATCAGCTTCATTCAATCTGGACTTATACCACCTCACAGGTTCCTGGGATTCAGGTAGGTGTTCAGTGGCACGTATATAACAGATATTTTCTTCTTCTAGGTCTGCTTTTTTTTTAAATTATAATTGGTGATGTTTTAATTATTTTTGTTGGTTTTATATATCAGAGTAACATAGTTGCCATAACTAGCAGGGAGTGATACTTTTAAAAGATTATGTTTAGTTCAAGTTTAAAGGCAATATGGAAGTTCCTAGTCAGTAGTTGGATTTCCTCCTCATAGCAGTTCAGATGCCCAGGCTTCTGCCAGCTTGTGTATCTATGAGCTGCTAAGGTGCCCAGAACCCTCTGCATCCAACCTGGGAGAGGAAGACAGCAAAATAAAAGTGCCCCGACTGATTCTTACAAACTCTAAGTTGAAACCTATCCCTTCTAGTCCCATTTCACAGGCAAAAACAGTTATACAGCCATACTTGGTTCCAAGTGGGACCAGAAATGTAACTTTTTGCTGAGCAGCTTGTCACTTAGCATTTTCTGGAAGGTGGAGCATGACTGGTGAATAGCTAATCATCTCTGCCAGAGCGACTTTGATCAGATTCTTTGCAGAATCTGGAAATCTTTAGAAGATGGTGTGTCAAAGTTCTAATCTCTTTCCTTTTAAGGTCAGAACTTCGTTGAAGTAGAGATTGAAAGGAAAAGAATGACTGATGACTTCTTTCCAACCATCTCAAGTCCTAGAGCTTATAGCTGGTGGTCCTGTCACTCACCTGCTCACACAGCTTGGGAAGGATCTATTGCTGACTCCCTTAGACAACAACACCTAGTTAGAAACAATAGGCTCTTGACTCTTGGTGGCTTCCCCCATCATTTTCCTTCATAGATATTTCTTCCTAGTAATGTACTTAAAATCTTTCACTGAGGCAGCCTCAAACACTGGAAAGAGCATGGGCTTTGAAATTATACAAGGACAGGAATAACAAACTGGTTTTGAATCCCTGTTCCATTGCTTACCAGTATAGGATCTTGGTGACTAAATGAAACTGAGCCTCATCTTCTCCATCTTCAAACTGCTAATGCATCTGATCTCATTAAACCTAACACATATTTAGCACTCAGTAAAGTGTCTCTATTTTCTCTCCTAGATAACAGTTACAGAAAATTGTTCAAAAGCAGAGCATTAGTATGATAAGCTTTGAAGATACCCTTCTGGTTATAAATATACCTAAAGTCATTACGGGGCTCATCATAATCTCAGGGAAAATGTTGACACTTTTGTAACTTTTTAAGAGGAGAAAAATACCTTTAAGGTCTACCTTAGCTCTTTTTAAAGTATGTTTAGAGAACTATTTTGAAGGCTGAAAAGGTGGAGGAACCAAAAATAACAATGAGCTTGGATATTCTCCAACTATGCTACCTAGGAATAAGAGTGACTTTGTGGAGTCCTATTTCTTCATGGGTGGCGAGATCTACTCTTTGGGCAGGGCAGCCAGTGTCACTTGCACTTTTCCATGGGGCAATGTTCAATTGTTCCAGTTACTATTTCTGTCCTACCAGTCTAGAGGCATGGATTCCTGGATTAACACAACAGGCCCTTCAGTATTCTTCTGTGGGGGTTATTTACTCTCTTATTTATAGTATATTGTAGAATATGAACTTTATACATTAAAATTTGATAGACTACTTCAAAGGCTTCTTGTGGCTTTGTGGGTGAAACAGAGATTCTTAATGCAGCTACAAAACTCTTCATGATCCAAGTCCTCCTAGTTCTCTGGATTTGTCTCTTATCACTGTACCCTTTGTGCAATGCACTAATCATGCAGGATTGGGTTCAGTCTTGCTATAATTACTTGCACTCATTCTTTGGGTCCCAACTTACAAATTACTTGAATGAAGAACTCCCCTTTTCCTTGCCACCAAAAATCGGATTAGATGGTTTTCCTGTACATTCCCAAACAGAATTTTCATGCGCTGCTATTGCAGCACTGATCCCACTGTATTCCAGTTGCCTATTTTAATTGCATGTATTATCCATACTATTGTGCTCTTCCGTATTTGGTTAGTGGACAACATATATCGGAATTAACCAGGGAGCTTATTAAAAATGCAGATTTCTGGGCCCTATTCCAGTACTAATGAATTAGAAACTGGGGAATGGAAGTTAAAGACTATCTATTTTTTTAACAAGCAGCCTACATAGTTGTAGTACTCACTCATATTAAGAACTATTGGCTAAAAGATGCAACTCATTAAATTAATGGACAAATAAATAATAATATGCTTCATCAGAAATAGGTTTTCTAAGATTCTCATGCCCCTGTAGCTGAATTCCACTTCCTAGAACCATAACAATATCAAACTTATCTGGAATAATCAGAGGCATGGATATGTATAAATATGTGGATATTGAACTTATCCCTGTAATATTTTAACAGCAGTAATTTGGCCCAAATTTCTGCATAGTACATTGAGTGAAATCACTGAAACATCAGAGGACTAACATATGTAAAAGAAAATAATAATATTAATATTCTTAATGTATAATAACCTTTTATAAATAAATTTAAAAAGTTATCATCACAATAGAAAAACAAAGGCATAAACTGGAATACATAAAAATAAGCAGATATAAATGGTCCAAAAAGTACACAAAAGCTCAATTTCACTATTTTAAGAAATATATACAAACCTGAATAATAAATAGACATCATTTTAAACTTTCTGGTAATATTTCTACTAATGATCTTTTTTCTTTGTCAGCAGTGCCTGGAAATGGACATTGTCATGCACTGCTGCTGGGAAAATTTGGTTCAAGTTTTCTGGAAGATACCTTGAAAATATGCATAAAATTTTTAATAATATGAATGATATTTGATCTAGTAGTTTCATTTTTAGGAATTTAAGAAATAATCACAGCACTTCCAGTTTCTGGTTCAGCATGTAAGAAGCTTGGAAGTCTCCACTCTATCAATAAGTAAAACGCAGAACAGACTGAGAAATCAACAGCTCTTCTTGGATCCATAAAAGAGGGGAAGATGAGGGCAAATCACTGCCCTGAAGATGGGAGAGACATACAAGCAAATATAGAGAGTCATGGCTTAAATCAGAAACTCACAAGTGGGAACCACTGCAGGAACTAGCACTGGGGTAGGAACAACTGAACTGTAATTTATGAAATGCTGGAGGCTCAGTGTGAACAAGTGTGAAAGTTAAGAACTCCATAGGAATACAGTGATAGGGGTCCCCAGGTATTTGTGAGTTTTACCTCCAGAAGCTCAACCAGTTATCATACTAAATATGAAAAATCCCCTCACACTTCCGGCAGGAAGAGGGGAAAAGAGATAACTTTGAAATATATGAGAGCATTCCATTCTTCTTAATAAGGCATGCCCTCAGGAGAAAATTGTTAACCACAACCTAGCCTCCTGGGATGTTATCAGAGCCTAACTGGCCTAAAGGAAAAGGAAATACCCAGTTACAGTCAGCTTTAGCCTTCCATGTGGGAGAAGGGAAGTACCCAACCCTAGTCCATTTTAGCCATCCTATCCCACCTACGGGGCAGGGAGACTCAGCAACACTTGGGAAGCTCACGTTCCAGAGACATAGGCTTAATAAGAGACTGAGACAAAATTATAGTACTTTAGAATGCTTCCCCCTAACAGTCACCTTACCTCCACATTAATAAAGGATTATTTACAGCAATTCCCTTTACCCAAAACATCATGTTCAGCTATCAGGAAAAAATTACAAGGTATACCAAAAGGAAAAAAAAAAAAAAAACAATTTGAGGAAATAGAGCAAGTGTCAAAACCAAACAAGGCATGGAGAGAACCCCCGCAACTATGTAGCCCACCCGATAGTTGTGCCTGCAGTGGTACCCAAGCAGAGATCCGAGATAGTGGCTTTGCCCATCTATAGAGTTGAGCTGGTGGTCCCATTTGGCCAGGGAGCTTAGTGGGCAGTTCTGACTGATTTGAGTCCATAGCCAATGAGCCTTACTGATCATGGAACCATTTTTATGGCCCCTCCCAAGTAATGAAACAAATTCACAGCCCTGTTATAGCCCTGTACAGCCTCCAGTCCCATTAGACCAGGAAGCCCAGCCAGAGAATCCAGGTAGCCATAGGTCCATTCTACAGCTTTTTTAAGGCAGGAAACCAGGCCAGCACTACTGCCCAACTGTTAAATATACCACTGGCCTGTATAACCAGAGAGCCTGAACAGTGACCCTGGATGATTGCCAAGTAATATCTTAGGCTTTTACCAACTGTAAGCCCTGCTTCTGGACCCATCTGAACACAGAGATCTGTCAGCAATGCCATCCAGTTGGGGAGCACAGCTTGAGATCCCACTGAGCAGAGTTGATTGCAGACCCCATTTTGTAGCCTCACTTCTTTGTGCAATCCACCCACTGGCACCACCCTGTCAGGGAACAGAGCTTACAAATCCACCTAAGCAGAAGTTGCCGCCGAGCCAGGCTAGTTGCCTCATCTGAATACAGAGTGCAGCCAGCAGCCTCACACAATCAGGGAGCCCACACAGTAGCCCCACTTGAATGTGGAGCCATAGGTCCACCTAACTGTGGAGCTAAGCTAGTAGCACCATCCCTGACCTCAGGGCATAGGCAGTGCCCTTGCCTGTATAGAGACTCCAGATCAAGCCTCATCTGTCCATGGATGTTATCAACTGACCCATCTAAAATCCCAAGCTGAGCTGCAAGTGAAGTTTTGTCCCTACCAAAGAAATCTATAAAGTATGGAAGAGGAGACTGCTTAATCAAATGTGCAGATATCAAAATGAGGATACAAGGATTATAAAGTATCAGGTAAATATGATACCAAAAGGAAACTAATAAAGCTCTGATAACTTACCCAAAAGAAATGGAGATCTATGTATGACAAAGAATTCAGAATAATCTTCTGCTATGAAAGTTAAGTTGTTATTACTTTAAAATAGGATGTTATAAATACAAGATATTTTATGTATGCTTCATGGGAACTACAAAGGAAAAATATGTATTAGATATACAAAAAATTATGATAAAGGAGTCAAACACAATAAGCCATCAAATCACAAAGGAAGACAGCAAGAGAGGAAGCAAGGAACAAAGGGTCTATAGAACAGAAAACAATAAACAAAATGGCAATAGTAAGTTCATACCTATAAGTAATTAAAAATGAGTGGATTAAATTCTCTAATCAAAATACATAGGGTGACTGAATGGATTTTTAAAAAAGAGTCAACAATATGCTGCCTACAAGAGATTCACTTTAGCTTTAAGCACACACATAGACTGAGAATGAAAGAATGGAAAAAGATATTTCAAGAAAATGACATCCAAAAGAAAGCAGAGGTAACTATAGTTATTTTAGTCATAATAGACTTCAAGCTAAAAATGGTTAAAAAGACAAAGAAGGTCACTATGTAATGATAAAGGGGTCAATCCATCAATAAGATAAAATAATTGTAAATATTTGTACAGCCAACATAGGAGCAGTTTCATAAAGAGAGTAAATATTAACCAAACTAAAAGGAGAAATAAGCAACAATACAATAAACATTGGGGACTTTAGGAACCCACTCTTGACAATGGATATATCATCCAGACAGAGAATCAATTTAGACAGGGATTTGAATAATACTACAGACCAAATGACCTAACAGATATATGCAAAACATTCCATCCAACAGCAACAGAAGACACATTGTCTTCAAGTTCAAATGGAAAATTTTTTAGTATAGAAATTAGGCCACAGGACAAGTCTCAAAAAATTCAAGAAGATAGAAATTATATCAAGTATTTTTTTTCTAACCACAATGGTATGAAACTAGAAATATATAACGAGAAGGAAGCTGGAAATTTTATTTTATATACAAATCAGTGGAAATGAAATGACACACTCCTGAACAACAAATGGATAAAAGAAAATATAAAAAGGTCCATAAAAAGTACCTTGAAATGAAAGAAATTGGAATCACAACATACGAAAACTTATGGGATATAGCAAAAGCATTTCTAAGAGGGGAAGTTTATTGTTGGAGGAGGTCATCAAGAGGACACAACCACCCATTGCTCCACAGCTGGACCCTCCCAATGGGAGGATCCTCAACCCTTCTCCTGTCCTTGGAATGTACATTCTGCTCATTCTTCCCACAGCTGGAACCATATTCAAAAACATAGACTTCCATGAGAGAGCAATGTGCTGTTGAGACCATCTGGATGGTATACGTGACTGGATGCAGTTCACTAAAGATTTAAGCCTTAACCTTCACATTCATTTATTTAACAAGCATTTATTATATATATCTGATACTATTCTAGGTCCTAAGAACACAAAAATGAATTACATGTCTCTTCCTTCTTGGAAAAGAAGCCCTTGTCTGATAGGGATAAAATGTATAGATAATTTATTTCAATGCAGTGGAGCATATAAAACTTGAATGATACAGAAATAGTAGAAGAAGAATTGATTATTTGGCAGTAGTAGAATTCAAGGATCATTTCTTGGAAAAGATGATGCCTGAGCTAAACTGTAAGGAATGAATAGATATTTGCACAATATTCAAGGATAAAAGAACATTCCAGGAAGATAGACTAACATAAAAAGTGTCATGGGAGGATGAAATTAAATGGAGCATTTGGAAAAGTACAAAGTGTGGAATAATTAGAATATTAAAGTAGGAGGGTGTTGGAAAATGGGATTAGGGATACTGCCAGGGCCAGATCAATTTCAGTCCTGAATTTCATGCTGAAGTTTTAAAATTCCGGTAGTGAAGTGCAATTATTGATGTTTATAAGTGGGGGTGATATGGTCACATTTGCATTTTAGATAAATTGACAAATATGGAGGATGTTTGAAGTTCACCTTTAGTACATTTATCATTTAGATTATCTACCTACAAATGACTTTCGTGGCTACTTAAAAAGTGTGTGAACTCTGTTAGCTCATCTACATGTGCTTTAGTTTCCTTGGTTATAAAATAAAAAAGATAATACGTCCTATTTCAGAGAGTAATAGTAAAAAAGTTAAATGGGTTAATGTGTGTAAAGTGCTTACAGTTGTGCCTGCCATGTAGTGAGGACTCAACAAATGAAAGCCAATTAAATAATTAATTTATTCCTTAAAGATTCACAATTTGTAAAAAAATTTAAAAATAAAAATAAAAGAAACACTATGATGAGAATAGAGGAACAATTGGCATCAGGAACCTTCTTGCCGAAGAGGGTTATAAATAAAATTTGAAAATTCTAGTGTGAATAGTCTTATACATTCTGTGGTTTTATTTCTCAGCCAACTGTGTAAATGTTGCATTTGGCAAGAAGATATTAAAAAGTTCTGCAGACTCTTCAGTAGAATCGTAGGCAATTTTAATCAGAGTTTGATATTCACACTCATTCATCTGCATGCCAGAGTGCAGTTTCACCTCTATACAAACACCAGGTTATTGTTTTCGCAGCAGCTTGGAAGTCACCAGGTGAAAGAACAAACAGCACTTTTCAGGCTCAGAAACAATGAAAAGGGTAAATGAACTTTGTATGAGTCCTTCAACTCTCATGATATTTTCCTGGCTTCCTCCCCAGGATGCTTTATCCAAAAAAGAAAAAAAAAAGCAAACCAACTCTTCCACCTAAATCACGTATATGGGAATCAAAGTGCTGAAGAGAAAGGAAATTTGTTTTGCATATGGTTGAATGATGCATCTAGGAAATACAATTTTTAATGTTACACAATTTCAGGAAATTCTTAATGGGTGAACTGATTTTGTGGACTTAATATTATGTTTACTTACTATATTATTTTTATGTGTATATAAAAACAAGAAATTGACAATAAGTATATTCAATATAAATATGAACATGAATAAATTTCAACATGTTAAAATTAATTCTGTTGTCTCATAATAATCTTCTTTTAAAAGAATATATAATTTAATAGTTAGAAAATATGTGAAAAAGTACACAATGATCAGTATATTTAACTAGTTGTAGACATCAAAAAGAAAGCATCTATTCAACTAAATCAGGACGTGTAAAATGTTAATAGTTTTTATATGCTATCATATTTCTACATTTCTCTGTCTCACAAAGGAAAATATTGCAATTTGCATTTTAAGGGCTAGTATTATACTTTTAAAAATGGAAATGTAATGCAAAGAATTTTTTAGGGAGAATCTATTTTAAAATTCAAAGATTCAAGCATTCTTATTTTTACAGGACTTGATTTAAATTTCAATGAACAAAAGAGATGTCCAAAGTTATGAAAAGTGATTTATCTCCCATTTTAAGAAATGAAAACCTCTAATAATTTTACCTTATACGATAATGCAAATTTTGGAAAGAAGAAGCTATGTGGAGGAATATCAAATTCTGTTTCTGAACATGTCAAAAACCTATAATTCCATATAGTTATTAAAATGTGAGCAAGGAGCAACTTCTAGTTTCTTTGTATGTTGTTCTAGTTTCTCTTGCTGTGTTACAGAAATTTAACAGCTTAATAACTACCATCTTATTATGCTTATGGGTTTGGAGTGTCGGGAATTTAGCATTGACCAACAAGGAATGGCTTTCTTTTGTTCCACATTATCTCATGCTCAGATTGGAAGACTGGGAGGCTGGACATGACTTGATAACTTGGGTTCCTCTGGATTATAATCTTTAACACACTGTGTGAATCTGGACAAAACACTCTAACAAATACAATCTTCTAATCCATAAAACTAAGAAAATAATACATAGGATTTTCTCACAGTTGTGTATAACATGTATATGCATGGATGTGTGTTCCTGAATACATACAGATTTATGTGTACATATATCTCTATATTTACATCAACTCTCATTTCCTAAAATAAACTGAATTGGTCACCTCACCTAATTTGGTAGGAAAATTCAATTTGCATATTAACATGAATTCATTTACTCACAAAAGCACTTAAGTGTGTTTGATAAATATTGAGAAGTAAGATATTTATGGATGGAGGTATGCATTTTAATATAGCATTGATTGAATTACTTTTGGCATTCTGAATAATTGCCATGTGCCCAGGTTTGCAGGATTTAGGGAGTCAGGAGACGTCAAGTTAACCTTTGGTTAGGATTCTGTTGGCAACATGCAGTCTTACAACAATGTGCATTCTTATCAAGTAAGTTGAGGTAAGAAGACTAGTATGAGCAAAGGGAAATTTTATTCTTAACACTGTATGGGGTAACATAAGATAATGATTGAAAGATTTGGCTCTGCAGCAGAATGCTTAGGTTCAAAAGTCAACTCTGCAAATTGTTTGCAAGACTTTAGATAAGTTACTTAACTTGTCTGCACTGTACTCCACACATATATAAAAGGGGAATAATAATAGTACTTACGTCCCCAATGTGAGAAATAAATGAGTTAGTATATGCAAGGTCTTAGAAGAGTAAAAGGCATACGGTACACACTCAGTAAATATTAGGCATTATTATTACTATATAATTTAGGGAGATGGAAAATTTTACAAGGTGAAATTTTATTGCACAGATGCATTACCCTATTGAAAATAAAATGCATATGATTGTAACTGCAATCCTTTATCGCACTTTTTTGAGCAGTTTATTGGAGTATAATTGCTTTACACTGTTGTGCCAGTTTCTGCTGTACACCAAAATGAATCAGCTGTATTTATACATATATCCCCATATCCCCTCCCTCCTGCGACTTTTATTTCTCTATGTTGTTCTCTATGTACCATTCTTACTACATTTTTCATGTATTTCTTGACGGTGGTCCTGATACAGAGGGGTAGGGAGGAGACATCTAGATAATTCTCTTTTCTATGCTTAGAGGTCTTTAAGCCTTAATTCTTATAGAAACATTAATTACACAAAATATTTTGAATGTGGTGATAGCCCTGGGAGATATTACAATAAAGACCCAATGTATTCTGTCAATGTATTCTCAGTTTTGTGGGAGAGAAAGGCATGTGAAAAGACCACAGTTCTATAAGGTGATGTTCTATGACTCAAGAATGAGTATAATGTTCTGGGACTTTTTTTTTTTTTTGCACTCCTCTGGCTATGCTTTTTTTTTTTCTTGTCCCTACTAAGTAGTCCTCACTATTTGCAAAATCTACTCCCCTGCTTGTCTGATCAACTCTTACTCTTTCCTTAATACTTGGCTTATTTGTCACCTTTCTTTGTAAAATTTCTCTGACATCTCCAAGCAGAGTTAAATTTTCTTGTATTCTTAAGACAGAACTTTCTGTATGAGAATGGAGATGAGTTTATACATATTTGTAATCACAATTTTAAGAAATATATAATTTAGAAAACTCACTGAAACATTTTCAACCATAATGTCTTCTTTGCTACTGACACTCAAAATAAATCTGTAAGGACTTTTAAAATGTATGATGATAACATCTAATGTATCATTTTTGAGTCATACCTCAAATTCACTAAATTGACAGAGATGGATTTTTGAGAACATTATTTATATTTATAGAATTTTCATAAGATTGCCTACTGCTAACAGAATCCTAACCAAAGACTAACTTGACATCTCCTGCTTCCATTTTGGAATATCGTTAGTGACTGAAGCCTAATCAGGAGAAATTCCTATAGCTCCGTGCTTAGAAATGTGTGCCTGTGTTTTCGTCTAACAAATATGCTTGAGTTCTAGGTATAGTGCTGCTTTTCTAAGGAATTTAAATCCTATACTGTAAAATCAATTCATAAATTTGTACTGGACACAGGTCTATTCACAAGATATGTTAATAAGTAAAAGCAGTAATCACAGGATATATTTATTGAAAAATTTAGATATATGTGGCTTGATTAATATCATTTTGTTTCACATAGAGGCATGCATAGTTCATAATTTATTCTGTTTTCTTCTTTCAAACTTCAGCACACAGTCTCAGCTACTTTCTTAATCTTAAAAGTTTTACATGACTCACATTTCCACAAAGGATGTCTTAAATACCTCAGAATGAATCTCCTGTTATGACTATTCCATAATATTAGAAACTGATATACATAAGAATGCTTTAAGAATCCTTATGTAGAGTGTCTGTTTTAAGAGCTATTATAAACAAAGCAGTGTGTGTGTTTAGTGGGTAAAGAGTCTCAGTTTGGAATGACCAAAATTTTCTGAAGAAGGATACTGGTGAACTGCACGACAATGTGAATGTACTTAACAAATAAAATGATTAACAAGGCAGAAGACCTGACTAGACATTTTTCCAAAGAAGACATATAGATGGCCAATAGGCACATGAAAAGATGCTCAACATCACTAATCAGCAGAGAAATGCAAATCAAAAACCACAATGAGATATCCCCTCACACCAATCAGAATAGCTATCATTCTAACAAATAACAAATGTTGGTGAGCATGTGGGGAAAAGGGAACCCTTGTACACGGTGGTGGGAATGCAAATTGGTTCAGCCTCTGTGGAAAACAGTATGGAGTTTCCTCAAAAAACTAAAAATAAAACTACCATATGACCCACCAATTCCATTCTCGGGTATATACGCAAAGAAAATGAGAACACTAATCTCAAAGGATACTTGCATCCCAATGTTCATAGCAGCATTATTTAGAATAACCAAGATACGGAAGCAACCTCAGTGTCCATCAACAGATGAATGGATAAAGATGTATATAAAGATGTATACACAGATACACACAATGGAATAGCACTCAGATATATAAAAGAATGAAATTCTGCCATTTGCAACAATGTGGATGAACCTGGAGAGTATTACACTTAGTGAAATGTCAGACAAAGTCAAATATTGTATATTATACAAAAATAAAATGAATGTATATAACAAAACAGAAAAAGACTCACAGATACAGAGAACAAAGTAGTAGGCACCAGTGGGGAGAGGAAAGGGGCAAGATAGGGATTAAGAGATATAAACTACTATATATAAAATAGATAAGGACATATTGCACACCACAGGGAAATATAGCCACTATTTTGTAATAACTTTAAATGGAGCATGATCTATAAAAATATTGAACACTATGTTATACACCTGAGACTAATATAAATTATAAATCAACTGTACTTTAATTAAAAAAAGGTTAAAATGGTAAATTTTATGTTAAGTACATTTTACTAAAATAAAAATGTAAAATAAAATGAAGCAATGTGTTTTAGCCCTCGGTAACATTTAAACAAATAGAAAACAATAGCAAATATGTATATATATTTATAAATTTTTATTTTAAAAATGTGTATATATCTCTTCATCAGTTTCTTTTTTTAGCTTGGGTATGTACATTCCTTCATCCTACCTTGAATGATCATTAGTGCTTCACTGCAAACTCAAGTGGACAAGGCCTTGTGAAGGGTACAAAATGACAGGTCCTACCTATCATTAAGGACTTTATTGTAAAAAATGCAAGTATAAAAATACTAAAATGAAGGACAGAAGCGACTAATCACTGTGATTCAAGTATAGGAAAATATTCTAGACAATCAGTGGAAGAAGGGATTACTTCCTACCACGGAGGAGATTGGTCCAGGTCGTAGTGCAGAAACAATAGTGGAGCCTAGACATAAATGATTAATAGGATTTATAGAAGGAAGAAGATGAACAAACAAAGCTGCAGAGTTAGGAGAGTGAAATATCAGAGGTGTGAGATAACTAGAGCATATGCTGTGTGGGGTAAGGTATTGAGATGCTAAAGTCAAGAACTTGGAGAGAGCCAAATCCTTGAAAGGACTAGATAATTTACTGGATTTTTCTGCAAGTGACAGTGTTGAGTGTGGAAGGATGGATTGAGCCATTATGCCAGAGTAATGGTCTGACCACTTCCATTGAATTGACTTTTGTGTTACCAGTATATGAATATAGTAAAAAGGAAATTGAAGCTTAAAACATACATCCTGTTATTTACAAGGAGACAAGGAGATCAAGTTGAACATCTTCTGTGTGCCAGGCACTGTCTTAGGCACTTTGAATATCATATCATACATCTTAAGATACTTCTAGATTTAAATTCAGTTAGTACATTTGCTTATCAGTCTGTTCACACTCTAGTAAAAGCACATTGTAGGAAAACAAACTTTTAGGTGCTAGTTACAATATACACTCTAGTTTGAAAATATAAACAATTCAGGTTAATCCACAGGCTTCCAGATAATTGTTAAACTTTCATCCAAGGTTATTCAACTCTAACAATGGAAAATAAATTCTAACAATAAAAATAAATTCTATTTTGGAAAGCCATATTCTTGTCATCGCAAATGCTATGAAATTTGAATATTCTATTAGATATATACGTACATAGATTTATAATTTATGCTCACTCAATAATCACATATTTAAGAATTAACATTTTCTGATAAAATTTCTGCGTGTTATATCTATTAATACCAAACCTATTTTCACACTGGATTTATATTATAGAGATATGTTTCTTTTAAAATATTTAGAAATAAACTTATAAGAAAGGGTCAAAATTATGTTATAAAATGTTCAGTGAGCTCAGAATATAAAATAGCAAAAAGGGTATTTTATTTTTGTTGTTTTAATGATATTTACATATTTAAAGTTTTCCAATAAATGTGGAAACAACACACGCTTTGTAAAGCAACAGTAAGGCTCTTACTGCAGAGTGACTATGAAATATGAGGAGTTATAAGAAGTAAGGCGATCATCTCACACACCTGATGTCATGAAAGCTTGCCTGGTTAAAATGCAATTTTCCAGTAGAGCTTTCATAAAACCAAATAACAAAGATATAATCGACCTAGCTAAAATGTGAATTTTTCACTCAATCAAAATTACTCTCATGCTAAAAGTACATCTATTTTCTTTTCTTTTCTTTTTCTTTTTTCAGCAACAGAGATATCGTTGGTTTAATGAATGGGGAGCTTACACGTCTGCAGCAAGGTCCTGGAGCGACACCCACCATGTGTGGTGACGGCGGGCAGGACAGTCTTCGCTCTACATCTATTTTCAAAACTGCAGTTCTTCACATTGAACACCTCATATGTGAGAGTTTGGCCAGCACAGAAGATAGAGGGGGAAAAAATCTTATGCTCTAGAGGAAAACAGAAAACTTCCTGCAGTGAGACCTACCAAAGTAAACACTGGAGGAAATGTAAATGAAAGAGCTGTCTGTGCCCCCTGGAACCCCGATCCCCACAATCCCTGCTCTTCAGCAAGCAGGATGCCAAGCCAGAGATGTGGGGCCCCAGCAACTGATCTTGAGCAGTTGGCAGGGAGGGCCAGAAATACCCCATTTTTGTGCACATATGTGAAGGTTTTCATGGTCTGTGTCAGAATTTCAACAGTGGCTTTACCAGACACTGAATTTGATCCACTTTCTCATAATATCCAAGACAGGAAGAAAGAAACCATCTATTGGATTACCAAGGTAGAAATCGCATTATAATGCAAGAAATTAACCAGAAAGTCTGAGTCGGGGGACCATCACCGCAGATCTGTCACAAGCAGATCTGACAAATGTGCTCCATCCTTAGGATAACAGTCAGTCTACCTCAGCCCAAATACATTCACTTCAGCATATGGACTTAATAAAATTGTGAAGTCTTTTCTATGGTGACGTCTGAAATTGTCTGGTGTCAAATCAGTGTTGGAGCAAGAGCTGCTGTTCATTGTAACGAAAGTGCTTGGCATCACCGTGAAAACTGAGCCGTCACTCATCTGAGTCCTGCTGTGGGAAAAATTGTGTGCAACAGTTGTGCTCCCTCATGCACTTAGATCTACAAACTGGTGTCGAAATGAGAATAAAGTACAAGTCTAGCAAGTAAAAGAGATGATTTTATGGTACAATATAAGCTAAACACAGGTGTGGATTCCAACTGGCAGGCTCTGAAAGAGGGCTGTGCATAGAGAAATGGAAACATTGATTATCTTATCCTTCTTTTCTCCCAACACACACCTCTGCTCCAGCTCCCTGTGCTCATAAAACCTGGCTGAAACATTTACGGCTTTTTCCTATGCCATTCAAAACATTTACCACTCTTTCCTATGCCATTCAAGTCCCTGCTGCTCTTCAAGGCTCACCTCCTCTGTCTACAAATGAAGCCTCTGCTGACTTTCTCAGCTCTACTCATCCCTGACATTACCAACTTTAAACAGTGCTTACTGCCTTCAATATACATTTCTGAATTGATAATATTCTATAATATATTTTGATCATCTCAAATACTACCAACTTCTGAAAACATCCTCTGACTTACCTCCCTCAGGGATAAGTACCCCTTCTCTGTCTTCTCAGAGTCAAAAGCGATTATTTCTTTGTTTGTTTGTTTTCCGGCAGCACTTATTGCTCTGCATTGTAATAATCCTGTAAGTGCCCTAAGGGATCAGACAATGCCTTTCTCTTGGCTGTGTCCCTGCCACCTAGCAGAGGATCCAGCACAGAATTGCTGCTCCCTAAATGTTTTCTGCGTGAGTATTCCTTTCCCAGACTCTCGCAGCCCTAAAGATGAGCAAGGGCAAAAGGGCTGCCAGATAAAAAACAAATCCAGGTTTAAGTAAAGAGAGACTATTCAAAGGGATTATTGTGATGAGGGAGGGTGGTCTATAACAAAAAGGTGAGGGGTCTTTGCAAGAGGGAGAAAGGCTAAGGAGAGGGCTTTCATGCTTCAACCATAAGGACCATAAAATCAGTAAATGACTCAAAGGTCAGGCAGAAAAAAGGCTTTTTTCTTTTAGAGGAAGGAGTAAATATAAAAAGAAAGATTCAGAGGTGAGGAAGTGAGATGAGCGACGGTCTGATCTGACTGTTGGTGTTTTTCTGACGTCTGCAGTTCTGGATGGGCTGTTAAGGTTGAGTTGTTTTGGGTCCTCGGGTTTGTTCAAGGATGGGGGAAGGAGAGAAGCTTAACTAAACTTTGCTCAAGTCCAGTTAGCAGATAGTTTACCTAGATTGGTCAGTGAATACAAACAATTTGGATAATAATTTATGAGGCAAAGAGAAAATTTAGAGTGTCTTTGTTTGGTCCAGCCATATTTAAGAAAGGGCGGCATCTGAGTGTCTTATTTATGTCACATGGTAAGGGTAGTTCTTTGCATTAAACCATTTCTTGGAGCACAAAAGGGTGGGGAGATTTACTACCTGTTGGAAGTTTCCAGGAGCATTCAGGTAAATTTTCATACTGTCAATGTAAAGGGATTATTTGGCTTCAAGACCACAATAGCTCTTAATATTTGCCAGGTACTGTGCTCACTTGTGAACATAAGATCTATGACTTGTTAGAGATAAAAAAGGATAGCTTTTATTTGGTTGAGCTTATAACTGGGAGACAGCTTTCCAGAAAGAAGGAAAAGCAAGAGTGAAGGTCTTGAGGAAAGAAAGAGCAATGAAATCATCTGGGAACTGAAATAAATCCACTCAAATGGAAAATTAAGAAAAAAAAGTAAACTAAAAGATTAAGAAAAAATTATATGATCTCTGGGTGAAGAGGGTATTTTAAAGATGAAATGGGAAACTAATTGAAGAAAAGAGTTAGTTTTGACTGTATGAAACATAGAAACTTCTATAAATCAAAGAACTTCTGTGTATCAAGTCTTTGTTCTTTGTTTTGCTTTGTGTTCCTGGAGACCAATTTCTGTGAATTAGGACATTGGGCTCCCACTGCCTTCTGGCTTCTGGATTATACTGGCCTATGCATGGCACCAGCAGGAGATCAGAAGAATCCCCCTCTGTGGTTCCAGTTCTGGTTGGACTCCAGTAATATTGTTCCCTCCTGTTGCCATTCCAGGCCTAGAGAGGATAACAGCTCCCTGCTGTTGATAATATTTGGGCGTTTCATTATCCCTTGTTTCGTCCCTTAATCAGGCCCATAGTTTTGTAAACTGTTTTAAATTAAACCCTTTGGTTGTGCCATCTGTTTTCTGCAGTGGTCCTGATGGAAACATCACAACCAAAACAGCAAGTGATAAACTTGGAAAGATAATGCAACCTGTATTAGAGAAGAACAGCTTATACCAATTTTATAGGCATCATATGATAACGGCCTTAAAAACTATTATGAAAACTAAAGATGAATAGCTCAATAAAGATGAACAAGTGACCAGAACATTAAAAAAAAATTAACAGCACTAGATAACTGTGAAACAGATACATGTATGCTTGACCATACAGGCAGAATTTTATTTTAGGTCAATTGCTATGTTTCTTGAATTTCCTACCAAGAATAGCTCTAATAGGGAAATTAACATATATAATATAAAAAGTAAACTTTATTCAAATTTGCTTTAGGTATGTTTAATAAGGTTGAATTTAACAACAATGTGGTCATTGATCTGTCCAATTTGGGTTGAGAGCAGTTCCACCGAATGGTGGGAGAAGAAAAAGGAAAAGCACGAGGTACGTGAAGTGTAGACCACCATTTTAATCCTCTATAAATCCTGCCTTACAAAACTCACTCTTTGTAGATTGTCATTCCCTCGCTAGTGAATCCATAACATTTTGCTCATGAACCTTTACAAGCTCATTGCTTTCGTTTTATAACTGGCTCCCTATTGAAGTCCTTGAGGTCTGTTTTTAATAATGTCTGGGACAAAGTATGTGTTCAGTAAATGTTTCTTGAATGAATAAGTAAATGAATATGGACCATAAAACACAGAAGAAAGGGTGGGAGACTGTCCCCTAAGGGTTCCAGTGGCACTCCAATAGTAATTGATTCTGGAAAAAATCTGGAGCTCTATTGCATACAAGTTAGAAATTTAGAGACAGAGTCACAAACTAATGAAGGAAATAGGCTTCTGAGCAACACTTAATGTACTCAAGTATTATTACCTGAGTCATTTCTTAGTTAAATTCATTTACATCATTGACCTTTATGTGTGTGTGTTTAAGAAAGCAAAATCCTGCTCCCCACACCCTGCCCACCCCCCAAAAAAACCTTAGAAAAATGTGTTTTCTTGAAAATTATGCACCTGACTGTGAAGATATGTGTGTGTGTGTGTGTGTGTGTGTGTGTGTTTAAGCAAGAGAGAAAGAGAGAGAGCTCTCCAAGATTCAGGCTAGGATATAGAATGACATGGTATAAGGGCTTCATTATCAGAATTAGACTTACACAGCTGTCAGAGGAGCTAGGAAAATCAATGATTAGAATGGGTCACTGGATGTTTAGAGAAAAATCATCTTTTACAGAAAAACCTGAAGAACCAAGTCCAGCTGCCTAAGCGGGACTGTGACAGGGAAGCTCTTCCCTCTATGTAGTAGTTATGTTACAGAAAACAATTGATTGCATGTAAAACCAGTTAAGAGTGTGGTGGTGGATCTAACTAATGGTTAGCAGGAAGATGAGTTAGATGAAAAGCAGAGCAAGATGAAGAAGATGGAACCCTCCACTAACCCCAGTGTTTGATCTTCAGAGAGTTATGGTCAACTCAAACCTGGACCTGGACAAGGAAGGACATTTGTGGAAATGCAATTTCCATCTTACCAAGCAGAGAATAGAGCAATCTGGCACAGTGTGTATACAAAGTGCCTAGAATCTAGCACAATCACTGTTAACTATTATTGTTGTCATTATGAAGGAAGGCATTATCGAATGGAAAGAACTTTTGAAACTACACTGGAATATGTTGCATGGTAAAGTAGACACTTACTTTCTGTTTCCCGCCCCTGGTTTTACATGCAATCAATTGTTTGTTTTGTGTACTATAAATTTACTTTTGTCAAATCTGGAATTGCATACAAGAAGAATAGAATTACATTTTATGCACTATTTTGTGTCTGGCTTCTTTTGAAATTCATCCAAGTTGTTGCATTTAGCGGCTCATTCTTTTTAATTTGAGTAGTAAAGTACGTATGAATATAACTCAATTTGTTTATTGACTCAGCTATTATAAACAGCCTGTGAATATTTCTTTAAAATTCCTTCTGTGGACATATTTTTATTCCTCTTGGATAAATACTCAGGCTTGGGCATTATATGTTTAACTTTACAAGAAACTGAAACATGATTTTCCAAGATGGTTATATCATTTTGCATGAGTAATATTTAAGATATTTAGTTGTTCCATATCCCCACTAATATTTGATATTATAAGAATTTTTAAAATTTTAAACTTTCTAGTTTATTGTAGTTGTACTTTGCATTTATGTGATGACTAATGATGTTGAACATCTTTTGAACTGTTTACTGGTCTTTCATATGCCTTCTCTTGTGAAGTGTTTTTTGTCCATTTAAATTTTTTATTTCTTTATTATTGAGTTTTAAGATTACTTTATATAATATAATCTGGATACAGTCCCTCGTTAAACATAGATTTTGAGTATTTTCTCCAAGATATGGCTTACCTTTTTAAAAAAGTTTTCATTTTGATAAACTATAATTTAGCAATTTATTATGGTTTATACTTTTGTTTCCTAATATAAAAAAATCTTTGCCACCCAAAGTGTTCTTTGGGGTGTTCAAGTTTAGTGTATTCTTCTAAAATGGCTCTCTAGAAAATATCTATTTTACACAAAAGAACACAGTGATGTAGGAATAGAAGAAGAAATAGACAAAAACTTTAAAAAAAAAAACAAAATGGCAGATAAAAATGTTATTAGTAACTCCATTGAATGAAAATGGATTAGTTTTTTTCAGAAATGGATGAATCTTGAAAATATTATGCTAAGTGAATGAAGCCAGCCACAAAAGACAGCATCCTATATGATTTCATTTATTTGAAAAGCCCCAAATAGTGCTCGCTTCAGCAGCACATATACTAAAATTGAAAAGCCCCAAATAGAGAAATTTACAGAGACCTAAAGTAGATTTGTAAATGTAAAAAAAAAAAAAAGCTTTATTGAGATATAATTTACATATTCTAATATTACCTAATGTAATTAAAGTATACACTTTAGCATTTAGTATATCCACAGAATTCTGTAACCATCATTGCTAATTTTGGAATATTTTTATTATCCCTACCCTATGCGTTGTATTAATATCATACATTTTACTTCTACATATATTATAAACCTCAAAATATATCGATAAAGAATAGGCTAAGAGAAATGAAAATATACTGTTGTAAGATTCTTAGATTAATATTTGTGTTTGCTAGGAGTTATAGGAAGAAAGGATCAGGGAGTGACTGCTCGTGGGTATAGAGTTTCTTTTTAGGGTGGTGATGACTTTAAGCATGCTTGGTTATTTTTGTTGGAAACCTGACATGTATTGGTTAGTAATAACTGAGGCACTAAACCTACATAGTGTGAGGTTTTATGTTTATCTGGCTAGGATTTAGGCTGTGTTTAATGTTTGCTACGGGTATAGGTGCCAGAGGTTTCAATTCCCTCAGCTGTTCTTGTTTTTTCTCTCCTGATGTCTTTGGGTTCCTTTAAGGAATCTTTCTTTAAAAGCTGCCTTGCAGCTCTTCCCACTGTTACACTGCTGCATTGCTAATATGGGGGTAAGGTGTGGGGAGATGGCATTTTCTGTAGTCTTGTGATTAAACAGTCTGTTAGTGGACCTGTGGACCTAAGTTTAAAGCTCTGTAATGTCTTTTCCCCTGCAAGGTAAGTCTTTGTTGATGTTAAGGAGAATTGCTTGAGCAGACTTCAAAGTGTTTACTTTGTCCCTCCTCCAGACAAGAAAATGAGCTGGTAGGGTTCCTAGAGGTAAAACCCATAAGTATAGTGGCCCTCAAAATGTTAGGTCCTCTGTAGTTTCCCATTTTCGTGAGAGCTTACACTCATTCTCCAGAAATTCATCAAAATTAACACTCAGGTGTTTCTCTAGCTTATGGCCCTAGTATCTCCTGCTCCAGCTAAGTTGATCTTGGCTGTGATGCTCTGTATTCTCCTTTCTCTCCAGATTTCCAGGGGGCAACGTGCACTGTGCTCTCAATTCTCTGAAAGTATTTTGTACACAAATCAATGCCACTGCCTTCCCACTTGAGGATGAAGAAAACCTAAGTCTCTTTGCTTTTAATAAAATTTGTCATCCTAAAACCTGGCAATCTACCCTCCTCCTCCCTCTACCCTAAAAAAGTTGAAGACACTTTAAGAATGACTACATATATTTCACAATGAATTTTAATATTTAAATTAATGCTGCATTTTCTGTAGTCAGTAAATATGTATTTTTCAGAATTTGCAATGCCTCTTTATTATGCATTAGGGAAATCAATCTGAATTACTGGTGTAATTTGTCATGTTAACCATACACAAGTCCATGACAGAAATCATTGCTGTATATGTCTGTTTATATGTAAATGAGGCTTCTATTGCTTCAAGCCTCATAGCGTAATTACTCAGCTCCTTTGAAAGTGTGATTTATTGATCAACAATTTGTAAAGATGGAAAGATGTTAGCTTATTTTCCCCTGTAGGTTATTCCAGTGGTTGGAGTTTCGAAATGTGTTTTCTCTTTTGTAGGTGTGTTAGCCATGCAGTGTAATTTGTCATTGAACTCCTCTCTGTGAAGTTGCATACATAATATTGCAGATTCCTGGGAATTTTTAAAAGCTATTTAATGAAATGTTGTACTTATCTTTAAAAAAATCTGTCTTTAAAAGTAAGCAATCAGACTAAATACCAGTAGATGATATGAAGTTAAAGTTATTGATTGACATAACTCTTAACTCTACCTTAGGAATTGGAGTAATTATAAAATAATTAGCTTTGATGCTTTCTCTCTTTGATTATCAAAATATTTAAAATGTGTGGATATAAAGAATTTGGGGGCAAGTAAGAAGGGCTAGAGAAAGGAAGATATTTTAAAATATTAAGAAACTAATAAGAAAGAAACACAATAAACTACATCATAGAAACTATCAAGGAGATTACAAATATGGTTTCTTACACAGGTCAGTCATACAGAGCCAATGAGAAGTAAGTTTATTTTCAAAACTAATACTGTTTAATCAAAGAAAGAAAGCTAAACCCTGTTATACCAAAGAAGCAGTATTTTATAATGTCCCCAAACCATTTTCTCAAATAATAAATCTTGTGATCCTAAATCTCCCTGAAGAAAAATCTAGTATCTAGGTTTTCAGCACATACAACACAATCATAAAAATTCAAACAAAAACAAGATATGATATTAATATAAAATGTGATGCTTATTCCAGGTTCTCATCTTAAAGGTATTTGCCTATATGAATTTAAGTCCAAAATATAAAAGAAATGGCCAAATTAGGTAGGTTCTTACACTGTCAACGAAGAATTTTTTTTCTAGCCCCTAATTTCTTGAAGAGATTAGAATAGACTCTAAGAAAGGTCTTCGAAGCAAGAAAGTATGAAAAAGAATTTTCTCATCTATGCGGTGATGTGTATATAAGAACTAATTGAAGGGAATAATGAATAATGATAATAAAAAAGCTAGTAGTACCCAAGCAACCTCTTCCATCCTTCCCACTGTTCTTTAAATGCTTCTGAAAGTAGAATTGCTTATCAATGAGCTTCAAGTAGCTGGATAATTTCCACTTACCATACCTACATGAAGCCAGAGAGATATTAATTACCCTTGTAAAGTGGAAATCTACCTTAATGCATTCTTATTGCATAGATACAAGTTTTTCACCATACAAAAAGAAGAGGCTTAAATACACACACACATACACACACACACACACACATTAACGAGATTTGCTTTCTATGATAGACAGCTGTTTCTTCATTCAATTTCCCCCATTAATATCTCTTTCAATTAGAGTGACTCAGGGGTTACCGGGTCATATAAGCAACAAAATGAGTGAGAAGGAAGTGAGATATAGGAGCCACTTTACATTGGATAATGGACTTGCAAGGGAATTGGAATATTTCAAGCATTAAAGTATTATTGAAACTGTCATTTTTTTTTGCAGGGAAGGAAAAAAAATAAAATGACTGCTTCAAATTACGCATAGGAAAAATTTATACTGAGAAAATCATAAACTAGTATCAGAGAATTCTTCTTCAAGCTAGAAAATGTACACAAAATAAGATAGTAAAACATGAGAGAGATATTAAGGAATTAAGCACATATAAGACCTATATGGCTTAAGAATCAGATAAATGTTAATGGCAATAAGTTAAATATTGAAAGGAAAGACTGAAAAAACATAACACTCTGTTAACGCATAAAATCAACAGGACTTGACAGCACAATAAAGTGAAGATGAGTAAAAACTAAATGAAATTAAGAAATTGAAAAATTTGGCAGCACAAAAAAAGATAGTGGAAGGAAGAATAAGAACATAATTTGAAAAAGATCTGCCATTGGAAACTGAATTATATTTCAGAAAGTGTGCATTGAAGCGTTTCTCATTTTGCTCCCAAGATCCATATCTTCCTTTATGCTTCATTGCCGTGTGCCCCAAGACCTGCCTTGGTCCCTTCTGATGACACCACCCAACCATCCCTGACATCTGGCTTCCAATTGCCAAATCTTCGCGTGATTATACAATCGGTCATGTTGGTTCCTTCTCTAAGGTTCCAACTCACAGGGGTCTCCAGAAACACTATTTCTATCCTTGGATCCCTCAGGTCAAGGAGACAATGATGGCTTTCCACAGTTGCTAGTTTCTAATAAATGTAAAAAATGTAATAAATGCCCCATTACATCTAATAAATGTAATAAATGCCCCATTATATTTATCTGTTTCCTTTACCCTGCCTACACTTTGAAAATAGGACTTTCCTTAAAGCCTTTTTCAATTGAAACATCTGATTGGAATTTTTATTCCTTAATGGAACCCTAAGTGACACCACACTTATTTTAATACATTCAACAAAATGAGGAATTTGAAACATGAAAAAGCATTAAAAAGAGACAAGAAGACAAAACACGAGAGAAAAAGAAATCCAGCTGAAAGGTATTTAGAAATGCAAAAAGGGCTGTATCAGAACAAAAGTTTTAAAGAAACTGAAAAATTAGTCTGTAAAATATTTTAGAAGTCCTAAGCATGCACAAGCTGCGTCAAATCAGCACAAAAAATAAAAATCAGATTTTAAATCAAATATTTCATATCAAGTGATTTGAAAACCAACCAGAGCTTTTTCAAAATGCAAAAGAATAAAACAAAGAAATGACAGTAGTGTCAGAAATACATATGCAGACACAGTTTAAAGAGCAAAGGATAACAAAAGTAACCGACGTAAGAGAAAATAAAATGGAAGTAATTTTTTAAAAGTATAACAGAAGATATATTTCCCAAAGAAAGAACTGCTTTGAATATGTTAAATACCGAAGAGGTACCAGTCAAAAAATTGAAAGGTATTCTGGTTAAATTTTTAAATTTATGGACCATATAGGGGAAATAATCATGTTTGTTACCTACAAAGGGAAAGAGAATGAAATACACATTATACTATAGGAAATGACAGAAGAAAACAAAGCAACACCAAAAGATTTTGAAAGATACATAAAAGATTTAGACACATTTTATACCAAACTGGATAGCTGTTAATGTAGAAAACTACTTAAATTACACAAGCTTCAATTTCCTCATCTGTAAATGTGACTAATAATAATTCCTTTCTCAAAAGGTTGCTGTAAAGACCAGTTTTGGTACCACACATAAAGTGCCTGTGATGGGACTTAAAACTGCTTTCAAATTTTCATAATTTTTTACAAAGTTATCCCATTGTAAATTTCAATAAAAATATCAATGAATAACCCTAAAAAGTATGTAGGACTGAAATTTTTAAATAAGAGACTTTAAAATAGTCTGAACAATGTTAAAATGTTGATGATGATGATTATTATTTTCCTATTCTGCTTAACTTAATAGGAATTTTCTTATGGTTTCACTATTATTTTTACAGTATCAGATTATTATAAGCCTCCAATACATTAATCATCTTTACTTACTTAAATTGAGTTAAATTAGAGGCATATGTTTCAATGAAACAATGAAAACTTTGAGTGAAAAAGTTGCTGAGATGTGATTTTTGAGAATGCATAGTACTGAGTTAGCTGTTACCCTTTGGAAATACAAGAGGCAATATGTTTACAAAACAATAACCAAAAAGTTAAGTCCACTCTTATTCTGTACCCTGATGTTTTAAAATTGAATTTTAAACTAATGCAAAATTATTCTATCTTTTGTTATCATAAAGTTGAATTCTAAGCTTTGCTCTTTATTTTAATTATCAATCAAGTACTGATAATTTCTTGGTAATTGTAACCTCACTGATTTTATGTAATCAAACAACTATATATATACACATATATATTAAGGTTTCTCCTAGCAAGTTAGGAAAAATCATCAGAAAGTATTTTCTTTTAACGAATTTATTTTATTCCAGTAAAATAAATGTGATTTTAACACTAATTTTGAAGCTCCAGGCAAAATTTCATTCTTCTACCCACTTAATGTTAATTCTAGATTTAAGAGAAACAAATCAGTCATGGTAAGGAAGCATCTTTACATCTGGTACAGCTATCCCACTACATCCACAAGGGATTGGTTCCAGGACCCCTCAGGTACCAAAATCCTTGGATGCTCAAGACACTTAAATAAAATGTTACAGTATTTGCATGTAACCTATGGCACGGCACTCCCGGATACTTTAAATAATCTAGATTACTTATAATACCTAACACAATGTAAATAGTTCTAAATACAATGTAAATTGCTATGTAAACAGTTGCTAGTACAAGGCAAATTCAAGTTTTGCTTTTTGGAACTTTCTGGAATTTTTTTACCAAATATTTAAAATCTATGATTGGTTGAATCCGCAGATACAGAACCTGTGGATACAGAAGGGCCAGCTGTAGTTATATTTCCTTTCTAACACCTTTTCCATATGTGTCACAGAGGAAGCTGTTTTTCATTGTGAGTTTTCCTCTCTAATCAGAAACCCCCCCCAAACAAATTAATTAAATGTAACCTGAGTGAAAGCCAGAAAAAAAAAAGCCCAAAGGCTCATTTTCCCTTCCCTCCCACCACTATTTCTATTCACCACAGGGAGAGGGTGGAAACTGTGTGACCTCACTGATTTTGTGTATTTGTGTCTAACTTTTAAGAGCTGCTGCAGCTTATTGTGGTTTTATATTTTAATTTTCAAGGTAGATTCAGATTTCAGGTATCTTGAACATCTGACTTAACCTCTTCACACATATTAGCCTCCTACAAAAACGCAGTCCCCTTGTGAAACAGTTGGAACATCATTTGTAGCTCTTTCTTCAGAAACCATAATTTAGATAATCTGAGTATTACCAGAAAGGAGACTTAGTTGATTTTACCGGTTACTACTAGAAAATATAATGATTGAAGTTGATCCAGAGAGCTGTGTCTGAACAAAGGAATTCTGCTGCTATATTACCAAGAGCTTTAAATAGCGAGCTGGAAAAGATCTGGGCTGCAATGAATATTTCAACTGCCAAATTCTAAGAGGAAATTCATTAGCAATATGCACAATTGATGTAACAGAGATGAAAATCAATGCAAAAAGAAAACACCTGCTTTGACTACTGTAGTCTGATACCGAGGCATGGATTTTGTAGCTTTTTAGCTTCTAAATATGTGATATGAAGTGTTCCCTTCAAATACCCATGCTATACATCCCTCTAGCATTCATTGTCCATTCTTGCTTTCCTTACTTTCTACCCTCCTATTTCCTTCTCCTATTCAGAAAAGTAAACTTTTCCCTCAGCAAATGTAACTTACTGGACTATTCAGCATATTAGGTTTAAGTTAGCCTTAAACAATTATAAATTCTTAACTGAATCTTGGGCTTTCACTCTTTAGAAATACATTTCCCCAAGAAATTTTAGAAACATTTATTCATCTTATTAAAATTAAATGTTCCTGGTGACTTTTATTCCAAAAATATCTTTTTGAAAAGTAAAGGAAAAAAATGAATATTCTATGCTTTAATCGCATTCTAAGGAAAATGGTCACCGATGAGAGCAGGTAATCTTCTTTTCTACTGAGCTCAGCTTCCTGCCTGCACTTCCAAGGTGACCAGAGGCAGTCAATTAGTTGACCACATTGCTCACCACAGCCTCTGGAAAGGAAATTAGGGGTCTGAGTTTAAAACACTGTTCTGCTATTGATGATTGCATCATCTTTGACCGCTCTCTTTACTCAGTCTTCTCTTCAGGATAAAATAAAATATAAATCTCAGGTTTGTAATAGAGTCAAATGAAATAACACATGGAGATAGTTTATAAGCTGAGATTGTCACACAGTCATAAGGAATTAGTATTAGGTCATTGTTATTGGCTATCAGTATAGTTTTCTGTGACTGGTGAGAGAAATTTCTAGTCATACCCTTCAAAAAAATGGAGCATCACCCTTTCCGAAGATTTTTACTAAAAAAAATAAGGTACATAAGTTAGTTTTCCATGATTAACTCAACTGTCTCTGCTATTGTGAAGAAGTGAAATCTTAGAAAATAGTGATGTTTAATAGTGAAATATTTAGACTATAAAATATATGATATAAGCTATTTAAGATAAGACTCGATTACTTCAATTATCTTAAATATTTATATCACGAACTGGTAATGAAAGTATCAGCTTGCACTGTCAAAACTTCAGAATCTGTCTAACTGTTGAGATGGGACATGGGTCTTTTTCTGCCATAAGCTTGGAATTTACACCATCAGCCCTCTGGTTTTCATGCTTTAAGACTTGGACCAGACTCACACCATCGGTTCCCCTGGTTCTCAGGCCTTTGGATGCAGACTGAAACTCCACCAGGCTCTCCTGCACCTCCAGCTTGTAGACAGCAGATTACGGAAGCAAAGTCCTTAAGATAAATCTCTCTCTCTCTCTCTGACTAATACAGATCAACCCTAGTACAGACTAATTAATTCTGGGGACAAAAAGTTAGCAATTTTCTTGCTGAATGCTACTACAAAGACCATTATTTTCACCCAAGATTAAAATGATATTTCATACAACAAATATCTTACTCCCAAGGTTTCTACGAGTGTTTGAAATGATAAAGGGGTCAATAGTAGAAATATTTCGGTTCAAATAAGGTTAATACATAAGAGTCAAGTCCTGGATGTCTATTTTCTTCTACTTATTTTACTACCTCTAGATTTTGTTCTTCTTTTGGAAGAAAAAGAGTAAATTAAGAACCTTTTTTATCACAAGTCATTTTGCTACTCTTACTCTGTCATATTCATTCCTGGCCTGCTGCATTTGGTTATAGAGATTTTCAGTGAATTTGAGACTTAAAACATCTATCAAAGTCAATTCTACATATGCTACACATACTTCTGTTAATAATGCAGGGAGACCATTGTGTCATTTAGTATAAAACTCGTGTAATTCAAAATTTCTATTTTACCATTCAATGTTAATATTTTAGTCACTGTATTTTAAAATTAACATGTAGAAAACCTACTTGAAAGTGTGGTCGTAGAATTGGTAGTCCCTTTAAAAAGTTAGAAGCTTTGTAAAAGCTCATAATTCGATTTTCACGTCACATGATTGATTTATAATTTATCATGTTTAAATGTCCAACAATCAAAGCAAGCAACTATTCCCTTTACATATTTCATAAATTCAGTTACTTTTATTCCTTATAGAAGCATCTGTAGAATTAAAAGTAAAGGAATTAGTATTAATGATAGTAATACATGCACTACTAATTATAAAGACAATTATTATTTCTAATTTATTTGTGTGATTCTTTCATTACCCTCCTCCTCTGTCATTAAAATCTAAGTTCTGAGACAGTCAGTCTGTGTTTTTCTTGCTCACTCTGTGGCTCGTTATCTACCAGAATGCTTGTCACACAGTAGGTACTTGATAAATATTTATTTGGTAAATAAGTAAAGAAATAAACATCTTATTTATGATTAATAAGAACTAGGCACAATGTTTTATAGATTTTTCTCTAATCCTCACAGCAACCCAGAAAGGTAAACACATTTTGGTAGGTCTTATTTGGCAGAGGAGGAAACTGATACTCAGAGAGATGGTTATTTCCCTAAAGTCAGGCAGGTAATAAGTTTCCTCAGTCAGCAGTGTCTCTTTTTACTCATTCATGACTTTCCCACACATAGACCAGGGATGCTTCATGAAAAATCTCATTATCCAAATTTTCTACACAGCTCTTACTTTGCTCTTCTCCTCACTTATTTGGTATCATTTCATGAGCATTGATAGTTTTACCCCCTTTATTATCAATGGCTGTAAGGCCATATGTAATCTGACATTCTTTCATTCATTCAATAAATATTTGTTGAGTTCCTACTATAGACCATCTGCAAAATAAGTTAGACTTTTGCCTTGTCTTCATTAAACTTATTGTCCAACAAAGCTAATTATATTCAATGTGTTAAAATACACCTGAATGATTTGAAAGTCCCCATAAGCTCTTTCTTGGAAGTTTCATGAACTTCTCTTAGTCAAAGGGGTGTTTTCAGCAGAATAAATCTCGGAGGATCCAAGGTAATGGATGCATGGTACCCAACGGTGTCTGACCCACAGGAAATATATAATAATTAGTATTTGCCTAATTCAGTTCCCATCAGGGAGTTAATAGAGCCTAGAGTATAACATAGCAATGGAGCCCAGGCAGAGATGGCTAGTAAAGAGTTAAGCAGTAGCTATTTAAGTGAGGGAAATGTATGAGAGAAGGACTGATGTACTCTGCCCAGTGTACTGTTGTTTTCATAAAGTTTGTTGTTTCAAGCTGTTTTCTTCATGAGCAACCTTGGGTGCCCCTTCCCACGCGACTGCATTCAGAGAGTACACACAGCAAGCCCAAGAGTGCAGAAAGGACACGCAAAGAAAACAAGTCCCTTTCAGCTTGATCTTAATGACTTCACTATTTTGATGAAGGAAAACAAATCCAACTAAATTTTAACACTTTTCATATCTGACAGAAGCAAAGATAGCTTATAAATATACATTTAAACTGAAGGCTAAGCTCCATGTTGTGAAGTATAAGGAATCCCACAGAGACCCCTCGTTCCCTGTTATTAGTAAAACTTCAACATGAACTTACACATAAAACAGCCAGACTCAGAAAAGTGCCAGTGAATGACAAAGTATTAAGAAAATGAAAAGAACGTTTAGGAGGATAAAGGCAAAGATTTGTACCCACAGCTATTTATGTTCAGTGAAAAGTTTCAATAAATTGTTAGAAAGGAGAAGGACAACATAAAAACTAATGTTAGAACCACGTTAACTAGTACCTATTAGGTGCTACCTATTTTGGTAGACTTTGTAGAAAGCTCACATCAAGGATTCTGTCTTCATGGAGTCTACAAACTGGCTGCAGTTTGTTGCAAATTCATTTCTCTAAAGTAACTGTTTAATAACCTTATGGAGATCATTCAATAGAGGAGAGTCAGTTACTCTCAATTAATCCCTTTTGTGTTTTTTACAGAATTTCCTTTCAGGAATTGATAAAAACGACTACCTTATGTAATAGATTGCCATGTTATTAACTCCAGCCCCGGCTATATGTGACTGAGCTCAACAAGCCATCATCAACTTACTACAATCTGTCCTCATACTTGTAATTCTTGAAAGAAAAAAAATCTATTATCCTCTCCTCTATCCACAGTTGTGGTTGGGATCACAAAGCATTCGGCCCAAGCATCAGTGACTTTGGGAATGAACATCTTCCAGAAAAAGAGGCTGTGAGTGAATGGACTGCTTATTTTCTCTGAAACATACCAATTTAAACTGTATTTAAAATTTTTACAGTTTCATCATTCTATGATGTGTAATTGTTACTGTACCTAATGCTTTAGTAAAAATAATTAGAAGAATTCCTTTGCCCACTTCTTATCTCTTATTCTCTTTAAAGCACGGGTCCCCAACCCCTGGGCCGTGCAACTGGGCTGCACAGCAGGAGGTGAGTGGCAGGCATGCAAGCAGGCAAGCAAGCGAAGCTTCATTTACCATTTACCACTCCCCATCATTCCCCATCGCTCACATTACCACTTGAACCACCACTGGCATTACCGCCTGAATCATTCCCCCCTGTCTGTGGAAAAATTGTCTTCCACGAGACCGGTCCCTGGTGCCAAAAAGGTTGGGGACCGCTGCTTTAAAGCACTCTAATAGGATTTTTATTTGCTACACTCTACTCTGTCATACCAAAATATTTTGGATTTTTGATCCTTTACTTAGTGACATTGTCCAGTTAGAAATGGATAACAGAAAATATTTCAGCTATTAAAAGTTCTTAATAGTCTGTAAAACAATGAATCAAGTAAATGAGCAACAACTTTGGAAATATTTAGGAATAAGTGAGGTAAGACAAAAGAAAACAAGAAAAATGTAAAGAACAGTCTCTTGAAAATGCATAATATTAAGTTGCAAGACAAAAAGTTCTTTTTGGCCTTTTTCTGTTAAATACAGATGAACTTTAAATTTAGTAATTTTGCTTTTCAGCAGAAATTTAAAGTTGAAAGCATGGCACGAGTGATTTTAGAGACACACGGCAGCTTTGAAAAGTGTACTTCCGAATGTCTTATTCTGTTCTAAACTCAGCAAACTAAATCTATTTATTCAATTCCTTATTCCTTACGCTAAGTGTTGCAAATTCACTGGATTAAAGAATCTTAAAGCAAATAAAGAAAGGAAGAATGTTCAATCACAGGCTTAAACTGTTGTCGATATTATACATCAGATCCTCTCTCTTCCAAAATCAAGTAACTGTTAATACGTCAGTCAATGTTTGCTACTAAAAATCTTTAAAATCTATGAATAGTTTTTCATACATGAATAGATATCAAAGAAAATGTGGGAATAAACATTGATCTTTTATAATGATGTAAACAAGAGAATTGCTAAATAAAATAATTTAAAGGGCACAGCATAAATATGTTGAAGATATATAACTCCTAGAGCAATACAGTAACTAATCTTCAAGTGAGTTCCCGTTTGCAAAGAGGATTCTTTGGTGAAAAAGATTGTTTCATCAAATCAAGGCTGAACAAAATACTTCAGCTGTTCTCTCACTTAAATCAAACGTCATCATAGACGATATTTTCATTTATTTTCCCTGTTCTTCCTATTATTTTGAATGCCTTTATGGTTTCTAGGCAACCATGCTAATACTTCTCTTTTAAAAATCTACTGCACAGGAATAGTAGTCTTAAAAAAGATTGGTGGCCTTCCTAGGGATATTTAAAGTTAGAAATAAATGCTAACTAGAAAAGAAGAAAAAAATGACAATTATAATAATCAGTTTTGAATGCTGTGGTGCAGAAAGTTAAATAATGTGTAGCCTGTACAACATTATGAACTTGACAATGATCCAAGAAAGAAGAAGGTACAAATAAATTTATTTCCAAGAAAGATGCACAGAGAAACTCCTTGTCAAATTCTGGCCAGATCTTTTGATATTTATGCCTGTTAAGTCCTGAGGAGGGAATGGGGGAACTTTTCTCAAAACAACCATGACTACAACACTGTTTGAGATAAGGAATGGTAGGAGTGGAATGCTTAGTCTGGACAAGAGAAGATCAACAGGGTAAAATGATCTGTTTGCAAATTTTCATAGGCTGTGATGAAAGAGAAATTGTTTCCTTACGTTTACTTTCCAGAAAATTGAATAACGATCATTAAGTATGAGGTGGAAGTAGGATAATTTTGGCTTAATGAAATTTTTCACAATTAGGATTGGCTGCAGGGGATTAGACTAACTCAAAAATAGTGAAATTTGTAAGTGTTTAAGGGAGATGACCACTTTTATGCATGTCATGGTGTACTCACATCCCTTCTTGGATGTCTAATAGGCATCTCGACTTGAACATGCCCTCAAACAAGCTCTGAATCTTCCCAATCTTCTCTTCCTCCCTACTTTTCCAATCTCAGTGGTAATTGTTCAGGCTGAAAATCAAAAAATGATCTATAACTCTTCCTTTCTTTTTCTCATCTTTCACATCCAATGCAATAGCAAATCCTATGGCTTAACATGCATATTAAAAACAGACTATCTAATCACTTTTCTCCATCAACCGAACTCCTGCCTCATCTCCTCCATCAATCAAACTTCATCTCTGTCTACCATCATTGCTTGTTTGGGCTGCTGTGATGGCCCCTTTATGACATCCTTGCTTCCACATGTGGCCTCTGAAGCCTGTTCTCTTCAAGGAAATCTTTAAAAAATCATCCCCAATCATGTTGGTCTTTTGTTCAAATCCCTCTGATAACATATTTCACCTGGAATAAAACCCAAAGCTCGGAAGGAGGAAAAGATGGCGGCGAAGTAGAGAGACGTGGAGTGCATCCCTCCCCACAGATGCATTGGGAATGCACGGAAGGACGCAGTAATTCTCACAGAGAACCAGCTGAACACCAGCAGACGGCCTCGGACACCGGATGGGACTGCGGGCAGCCCGACATAGCCGGTAGGGAGGCATCTACGAGGGCTCAAAGAGGGTGAAGCGGCGGAGCTGTGGCAGACGGGAGGGAGTGAGAAACATTCGGAGGGTCCGCAGCGCAGCTCAGCGTTCCCGGACCAAGACATCGATCCGCGGCTGAACGGAGGGTCCAGGAGCGGGAGTGTGGGAGCAGGAAAGCTGGTTCAGTGTGGGAAACATTGTTGCCGGTAGGGTGACGGACCGAGAGGACAGGAGGGAGGAGGCCCGCGGAGAGGAGTGCCCGTTCCTGAGAGCTGCCCGGCCATGATGGCGGCTGGAGGCTGCAGGCTCACTGGCGGCTGGGAGGAGCCACACGCATAGCCTCTCTCTCTCTTTCCGCGCCTCTGCAACAGGCAGTGGAGAGACGCCCTGCGGGCCACCTAAGGTGCTCAGGGATAACAAGTACCCTCAGGCACTCGGGTGGGGCTAGATTAAAACCCCTTGCAACACCAGCAGCAGGGAGGCTGCCTAGAGAAAAAAAAAAAAAAGAAAAAGAAAAGAAAAAAACCCCCGAGAGAGGCCCAACTCTAAGACTTTCTGTTTATGCCTGAGCCACCGGCGCCCTCTGCAACAGGCACCTCCAAGCCTGACTGAGACATCAGTGCGCCACTGCTCACTCCCTCCCAGGAGAAGGAGCCACTGTTGTACCCTCTCCCTCCCCACACACCGATGCTTACAGACGAACAATAAAGGAACCTCTGCTGGTCACAGAATAACGCAAAAAAACCCAAGGACAAGCAACCCCAAAAGTCTGGACAACCATGAGGAAACAAAGAAACACCATGCAGGCAAAGGAGCAAGAAAAAAACCCACAAGACCAAATAAATGAGGAGGAAATAGGAAAAATGCCTGAAAAAGAATTTAGAGTAATGATAGTAAAAATGATACAAAATCTCGATAACAAAATAGAGAAAGTACAAGAAACAGTTCATAAGAACTCAGAAAAACAAACAGCAATGGATAACAAAATAACTGAAATTAAAAATACTCTAGATGCTATAACCAGCAGAATGACTGAGGCAGAAGAACGAATAAGTGAGTTGGAAGATAGAATGGGGGAAATAACTGCCACAGAGCAGGAAAAAGAAAAAAGAATAAAAAGATTAGAAGACAGTCTCAGAGACCTCACTGATAACATTAAGCGTACCAACATTCAAATTATAGGCATCCCAGAAGAAGAAGAAAACAAGAAAGGGTCTGAGAAAATATTTGAAGAGGTTCTAGTGGAAAACTTCCCCAACATGGGAAAGGAAATAATTCACCAAGTCCAAGAAGCACAGAGAGTCCCATACAGAATAAACCCAAGGAGAAATACACCAAGACACATATTAATCAAACTAACGACAACTAAACACAAAGAACAAATATTAAAAGCAGCAAGAGAAAAGCAACAAACAACATATAAGGGAAAACCCATCAGGATAACAGCTGACCTTTCCACAGAAACTCTGCAGGCCAGAAGGGAATGGCAGGATATCCTGAAAGTCCTGAAAGAGAGAAACCTACAGCCAAGAATCCTCTACCCAGCAAGAATCTCATTCAGATTTGAGGGAGAAATCAAAAGCTTTCCAGACAAGCAAAAGTTAAGAGAATTCAGCACCACCAAACCAGCCTTACAACAAGTGCTAAAGGAACTTCTCTAAGTAGGAAACACAAGAAAAGGAAAACACCTACAAATACAAACTCAAAACAATTAAGAAAATGGTAATTGGAACACACATGTCAATAATCACCTTAAATGTAAATGGATTAAATGCTCCAACCAAAAGACACAGACTGGCTGAATGGATACAAAAACAAGACCCTTCTATATGCTGCCTACAAGAAACCCACTTCAGACCAAGGGATACATATAGACTGAAAGTAAAGGGATGGAAAAAGATATTCCATGCAAATGGAAGTCCAAAGAAAGCTGGAGTAGCAATACTCATATCAGACAAATTAGACTTGAAAGTAAAGACTATTAAAAGAGACAAGGAAGGACACTACATAATGATCAAAGGATCCATCCAAGAAGAACATATCACAATGGTAAATATCTATGCCCCCAATATAGGAGCACCTCAATACATAAGGCAAATGCTAACAGCTATAAAAGGGGACATCGACAGGAACACAATAATAGTGGGAGACTTGAACACCCCACTTACATCAATGGACAGATCATCCAAACAGAAAATAAATAAAGACACACAAGCTTTAAATGACACATTAGACCATCTCGACTTCATTGATATTTATAGGACATTCCATCCAAAAACGACAGAATACACGTTCTTCTCAAGTGCACACGGAACATTTTCCAGGATAGATCACATCTTGGGTCACAAATCAAACCTCAGCAAATTCAAGAAAATTGAAATCATATCAAGCATCTTCTCAGACCACAACGCCATGAGACTAGATATCAATTACAGGAAAAAAACTGCAAAAAAGACAAACACATGGAGGCTAAACAATTCACTCTTAAACAACCAAGGAATCACTACAGAAATCAAAGAGGAAATCAAAAAATATCTAGAAACAAATGACAACGAAAACACAACAACCCAAAACCTATGGGATGCAGCAAAAGCAGTTCTAAGGGGGAAGTTTATAGCAATACAGTCCTACCTTAAGAAACAAGAAAATTACCGAATAAACAACCTAACCTTACACCTAAAACAACTAGAGAAAGAAGAACAAAGAAACCCTAAAGTGAGCAGAAGAAAAGAAATCATAAAGATCAGAGCAGAAATAAATGAAAAAGAAAGGAAAGAAACCATAAGAAAAATAAATAAAACTAAAAGCTGGTTCTTTGAGAAGATTAACAAAATTGATAAACCATTAGCCAGACTCATCAAGAAAAAAAGGGAGAAGATGCAAATCAACAGAATTAGAAATGAAAAAGGAGAATTCACAACGGACACCTCAGAAATACAAAAGATCATGAGAGACTACTACAAGCAACTATATGCCAATCAATTGGATAACCTGGAAGAAATGGATGCATTCTTAGAAAAATACAATCTTCCAAGACTGAACCAGGAAGAAATAGAAACCATGAACAGATCACAAGTATGGAAATTGAGGCAGTGATTAAAAATCTCCCAACACACAAAAGCCCAGGACCAGATGGGTTCACAGGCGAATTCTATCAAACATTTCGAGAAGAGTTAACACCTATCCTTCTCAAACTCTTCCAAAATATTGCAGAAGGCGGAGCACTCCCAAACTCATTCTACGAGGCTACCATCACCCTGATACCAAAACCAGGCAAAGATGTCACAAAAAAAGAAAACTATAGACCAATATCACTGATGAATATAGATGCAAAAATCCTCAACAAAATACTAGTTAACAGACTGCAACAGCGCATTAAAAAAATCATACACCATGATCAAGTGGGGTTTATCCCTGGGATGCAAGGATTCTTCAATATATGCAAATCAATCAATGTGATACATCATATCAACAAATTGAAGGATAAAAACCATATGATCATTTCAATAGATGCAGAAAAAGCTTTTGACAAAGTTCAACATCCATTTATGATAAAATATCTCCAGAAAATGGGCATAGAAGGAAATTACCTCAACATAATAAAAGCCATATATGCAAAACCAAAAGCCAACATTGTTCTCAATGGAGAAAAACTGGAAGAATTCCCCCTAAAAACAGGAACAAGACAAGGGTGTCCACTCTCACCACTATTATTCAACATAGTTTTGGAAGTTTTAGCCACAGCAATCAGAGAAGAAAAAGAAATCAAAGGAATCCAAATTGGAAAAGAAGAAGTAAAATTGTCACTCTTTGCAGATGATATGATATTATATATAGAAAACCCTAAAGACTCTACCAGAAAACTGCTAGCACTCATTGATGAGTTTAGTAAAGTAGCAGGATACAAAATTAATGCACAGAAATCTCTTGCATTCCTATACACTAACAACGGAAGAGCAGAAAGAGAAATTAAGGAAACTCTCCCATTCACCATTGCAACCAAAAGAATAACATACCTAGGAATAAACCTGCCTAAGGAGGCAAAAGATCTGTATGCAGAAAACTTTAAGACATTGATGAAAGAAATCAAAGACGACACAAATAGATGGAGGGACATACCATGTTCCTGGATTGGAAGAATCAACATCGTGAAAATGTCTGTACTACCCAAAGCAATTTACAGATTCAATGCAATCCCGATCAAATAACCAATGGCATTTTTCACAGAACTAGAGCAAGAAATCTTACGATTTGTATGGAAACGCAAAAGACCCCGAATAGCCAAAGCAATCTTGAGAAGGAAAAATGGAGTTGGTGGAATCAGGCTTCCTGACTTCAAACTATACTACAAGGCCATAGTGATCAAGACAGTATGGTACTGGCACAAAAATAGAAAGGAAGATCAATGGAATAGAATAGAGAACTCAGAAGTAAGCCCAAACACATATGGGCACCTTATCTTTGACAAAGGAGGCAAGAATATACAATGGAAAAAAGACAGCCTCTTCCATAAGTGGTGCTGGGAGAACTGGGCAGCAACATGTAAAAGAATGAAATTAGAACACTTCCTAACACCATACACAAAAATAAACTCCAAATGGATTAAAGACCTACATGTAAGGCCAGACACTATCAAACTCCTAGAGGAAAACATAGGCAGAACACTATATGATATCCATCAAAGCGCCATCCTTTTTGACCCACCTCCTAGAATCATGGAAATAAAATCAAGAATAAATGAATGGGACCTCATGAAACTTAAAAGCTTTTGCACAGCAAAAGAAACCATAAACAAGACTAAAAGGCAACCCTCAGAGTGGGAAAAAATAATTGCCTATGAAACAACAGACAAAGGATTAACCTCCAAAATATACAAGCAGCTCATGAAGCTTAATACCAAAAAAGCAAATAACCCAATCCACAAATGGGCAGAAGACCTAAATAGACATTTCTCCAAAGAAGACATACAGATGGCCAACACACACATGAAAAGATGCTCCACATCACTCATCATCAGAGAAATGCAAGTCAAAGCCACAATGAGGTATCACCTCACACCAGTCAGAATGGCCATCATCACAAAGTCTGGAAACAACAAATGTTGGAGAGGGTGTGGAGAAAAAGGAACTCTCCTGCACTGTTGGTGGGACTGTAAATTGGTACAGCCACTATGGAAAACAATTTGGAGGTTCCTTAAAAAACTACAAATAGAACTACCATATGATCCAGTAATCCCGCTCCTGGGCATATACCCAAAGAAAACCATAATCCCAAAAGAAACTTGTACCATAATGTTTATTGCAGCACTATTTACAATAGCCAGGACATGGAAGCAACCGAAATGCCCATCAACAAATGAATGGATACAGAAGATGTGGCATATATATACAATGGAATATTACTCAGCTATAAAAAGGGATGAGATGGAGCTATATGTAATGAGGTGGATAGAACTACAGTCTGTCATACAGAGTGAAGTAAGTCAGAAAGAGAAGGACAAATATTGTATGCTAACTCACATATATGGAATCTAAAAATGGTACTGTTGGACTCAGTGACCAGAACAAGGATGCAGATACAGAGAATGGACTGGAGAACTCGAGGTATGGGAGGGGGCGGGGGGTGAAGGGGAAACTGAGACGAAGCGAGAGAGTAACACAGACATATATATACTACCAACTGTAAAATAGTCAGTGGGACGTTGTTGTATAACAAAGGGAGTCCAACTCGAGGACTCGAGGATGGAAGATGCCTTTGAGGACTGGGGCGGGGAGGGGGGGGGGCTTGGGGGGGGCGTCAAGGAAGGGAGGGAAGATGGGGATATGTGTATAAAAACGGATGATTGAACCTGGTGTACCCCCCCAAAAATAAATAAATAAATAAAAATAAAATAAAATAAAATAAAAGAGGCACTAACTTAAAAAAACAAAACAAAAAAAACAAAACAAAACAAAACAAAAACCCAAAGCTCGTATGTATTAAAACTAAGCCTCATGCTGAGGGACTCCCCAACATCACTTTCTACAGCCCCACCCCCTTCCTTCTGTTCTAACCTCTCAGACCCTGTCACTAACCATGGAACCACCAACACATTCTTGGCACAGTCTTTGCCCTCAATGTTCTTTCTGCCTGAAATGTCTTCTTCCAATTATCTACGTGGTTTACTCTATTTCAGTTAAAGCTCTGCTCAAATATCAGCCTATTAAAAGAGACCTTCCCCGAATCCTTTTTATAACATAGTGTAGCTGCTACCCATCACCTCTATTTCCTTTTTCTTCACAGCATCATCTAACTTGTTATACTTCTGTTTATTTGTTTAGCATTTGAATCTCATGACTAGAATATAATTCCGTGGTCTCTTGTTTGACTCTCTATCCCCAGACCCACAAGGGTGCTGTCCCATAGATGATGCTTAAAAAATATTTTTTGGATAAAAGTTATGGGAAGAATTTCAGCATGAGCAAGAGATTGGGATATATGACAATATGTTTCCTTATAAATCTGCAATTCTCTTATCATCACCAAGAGATATATTTTGTTTATTCTTTAGATTAGGTATCTTTTACAAATTAACCTGGGTTTTTTCTTACCTTTAATTTTTTCTGAAAGTACTTACTCTTTATATTCCAACACCCCCACATTTCTCATGAAGCTCATTAATTTTATGGAAAATGCTTATAACATACCAGATTATTATGTTACAAAATGTTAGGTTCTTTTTACTTCCTCTATCATTACCATTTTAACCATCTGACTTTTCTCCTGAGGAGCCTTCCAAGTACAATTATAAGAGAGTTATAATAACTCTTTAGCAAGGAACTTTGCTAGTAGGATTGCTATTCAAGACTGTTTATCACAGCAGTTTTAACTTAACAGAGATACAAATGTTATTCTTATCTCTCCAGGTTCTTACTACAGGGGGTGTATAAGACTAGTTTTTGTTTTTGAAGTTAGCAATTTCTCCCAGAGGCATATGAAGCTAAGACACCTTGCTTTAAATGGATTCTTAAAAACCAGTGGGGTATATTTTTCATATAGATCAGCAAGTTGCTTTCCAGATAACTAAAAGTATACATCACATTGCTTGCACTGAGAGCCCAACATAATCTAAAGATATGGCGATGGCAGAGAATAAAGAGCTAAGTACCACTAAGTGGTACCGTAGATTTATTCACCAATTTTAAAATTTATTTATATTTATTATAAACATGAACACCTATTCTGGACCACAAAAAAGCCTGGTGATGCAGTAACTTTAAGAAGTTCTCTGGGGACTTCCCTGGTGGTCCAGTGGTTAAGACTTCGTCTTCCAATGCAGCGGTGGCAGGTTCCATCCCCAATGGGGTAGCTGAGATGCCACATGCCTCAGGGCCAAAAAACCAAAACATAAAAAGGAGGCAATATTGTAACAAGTTCAATAAAGACTTCAAAAATGGTCCACATCTAAAAAAAAAATTCTCCATTCCTCTGTGAGACATGTAAATTGATCTGACACGTGTTTTTTTTAATTGAAGTACAGTTGATTTACAATGTTGTGCCAATCTCTGCTGTACAGCAAAGTGACTCAGTTATACACATATAGGCATTCTTTCTTTTTTTTCTTATTAGTAATGTATGTATGGCAATCCCAATCTCCCAATTCATCCCACCCCAACAACCCCGGCTTTCCCTACCTGGTGAGGCATCCTTTTTTATATTCTTTTCCATTATGGTTTATCACAAGATATTAAATATAGTTCCCTGTGCTATACTAGGACCTTGTTGTTTATCCATCCTATATATCAGTTTACATCTGCTAATCCCAAACTCCCAGTCCTTCCCTCCCCCACCTCCATCCCCCTTTGGCAATCACAAGTCTATTCTCTATGACACGTGTTTTACGTCACGATTGTAGTGAGTATGGGTTGTAGGGAATGAAAGAAGTCTTTTTTCTCTATTGACTTATAATTAGTGTTGATTTTTCAGTTCCATTGTGGAGATAAAACTATACTTGTTCATGAGAAAAATACTACAAAATAATTCTTACATGGAAAATGGCAGTTACAGTAAATATAATGCTCAGTTTGTGTCTGGAAATGATGTGCTACTTCCTTAGCACAGTGGAAATAACTTTCTGGTAACATAATTTAACAAGTAACCGATGATTTCACACTGATGTATTGCCAAGCTGGCCATTTATTCTTTTGTTTCCCTGGTGGTAATAAACTATACCAAGAGTGGAATGATCTTAAATGAGACAATATAGTCTAGTAGATTGAGAAACAAACTTCATTCAGAAGACTTGAGTACCAATTCCAGCTTTACCACTAATTTATGAACCAATAGCCTGTTTTTCATGGCAAAATAACTTTCCCTTGGTTGTGCTATCTTTATTTGATTAATAAAAGAGCTAAACAAAATAATCTCCAAGTGAGCACACAGCCCATGTCTTGTTCTTCTAAAATATTTATGACATTCAAGGGGAAACTAGTGCAAGTAACTCAAAAGCACCTTCATTGGTTTCACTCAGACCTAGTTCTTTTTCAATGAAAAGCAAAATTCCAACCCTAATCTGCTGAAAACTCTAGCCAATGTTGTCCAAAAATACTTTCTGTGATGATGGAAATATTCTATAGCCACACTGTTCAATATGGTAGCCATTGGTCATATTTGGCTTATTAGCACTTGAAATGAGCCTAGTGCAACAGAGGAACCAACTTTTAAATATTTATTTCTAATTAATTTAAATGTAAGTAGTTGTGACTAACTTTTCGGGTAGCACATGTAAACCCACTGTGTACAATTAGTATAAAAAGGATCTGATAACACTGTAAGTTTAAAAAGAAAATACAATGTTCATTGGATATGTTTTCAGATGTTCTGTTCTGTATCTCCACTTTAATAAAGCACTATCATTTGTAGAATGAAATACTAATGGAAACTAGGATGCTAGTGAAAGAAAAGCGTTTACAGCGTGTTGTATATAATGGAAATTATCACCCACCATTTCTACCCTTTCATTATGTTTGTTCAATGGCATTTATATAAATTGGAAAGGATGATTTCTTTCATTAACGTTTTAAGTCAGTAGAGTAACATTTTTAGGGTGTTCCACTCATTTTTTCTTGAACATACTGAAATGTCATTGTAGCTTAAATTAGGAAGGTACTTTAAAGGTCATAAGATTAGTGTATCTTTTCCATTTCTTTGTAGGGTATCATATATTCTATTTTTCAGAGTTTTTGCCTGCATAAATATGTATTAAATAAAATAAACTTTGATCAAATAAGTTAAAAATGACTCCATACTTCAAAAACTTGAAAATATTGTGGATATTTAACAGCTTTAAAAAAAGTAAAGTTTCCTGAAGAGACAATTGCATGCTTAATAAATTAGTAATAAAATATGAATACAAATACCTAATACTAGTGCATTTGTGACCAAACTGCTGTTGTCATTGTCATTTTTTACAAAAGTATTGTGTATGCTTTAACTCTGAGATATATTCCTGGACTTCAATTCAACAGACATGAATAATAACCATGTAAATAAACATGAAAACATCCACAAATGTTCACTGAATGCCTACATTGTACCTAGTATTCTGAAAAATATAAAGGAAAAATATCATAGTTTCTGCCCATTCAAGAAGTTCCCAGCTTAATGAAGAGACAAAAAGGATTTATTCAATAAAAAAACCTTTGTGATATTTGCTGTGGTATAGTGTGGGTTATACACAGTCAGGAAATTTGAAGAGACTCAAACATAAAGCTAGTTTTCTTCGTGGTATATTTGCTGAGTCCTGGTATTACTAAGGAGTTAGGGAACTAAGCCAACTGTTTCTAAAAGGCAAAGTGAGAACTCCTGCAGAGAACTTGAAATAATTATGAAAAAGAATGATTGGAAATCACTGCATTTACCAGATTTTGAAGATGGGAAAGTCAGAGTGCTGGAGCTTCCACATTCTTTCAGGAAGAAGCTAAAGAGCCTCCAGGTACCCTCTCAGATATTCAGTAGGGCCACACCTGAGGATCAGGGATTAAGCTCAGTAGAGTGAGTGTTACTGGTAGTAAAACTTAGCTCTGACCCATTTCAACTTTCTATTAGGTTGGGAGGCTGATTGAGGTGATCAGCCTGTCACCCTGTCTGCATAACATAAAAAAAGAGAAGCCTCTCTGACAGAAGATATCATGTAAAGCCTCTACTTCATTTACATGTGATGTGCAGTATTCAGTACAAATTGACCAGATACGTGAGGATGAAAACAAACAGGACCAATAATCAAGAGGAAAAGCATATAAATTGTGAAATGGCATTCAACAAGTGGTAAACCATATGTAAAAATTCAGGTAAATAATCAGTTCTGGAGAATGATATATGTGAAAGACAAAGCTACGAAATAAAGCTCTTAGAAGATAGTATCTGCACGACCTTTATGTATAGACAATTTCTTCATGAAGACTTAAAAGGCATTAATTATAAAATGACTTACAATTTGAAAAGCATTAAAATTAAGAAGCTCTCTTCATTATAATAATAAAAATTTGCTTGCCAAACTGTCTTTCAGAATAGCTATCCTATTTTGTATCCCCCCTAGATGTATGAACGAAAAATCAAAATTATAGGAACAGAAAACAGAGACTGCCAGGGGTTGGTGGAGAAGGAAATGGTTGACTAAAAAGGGGCTTCACAGAGAAACTTTAAAGTGATGAAACTGTTCTATATGATACTGGGGTGGTAAACACATGACACTAGGTATCCACAGTGTACACCAAAATAGCCAACTTCACTACATGCAAATTAAAATCCATCAGGATGTTGGGGAATTCAAGGATGGGATATAGACAGTGACGAATCTGATTTTATGACAAATGTATGGCATAGCCTTGTTGAAGAGGGTGTGGAAAATAGGCAATGTGTTTTGACTGGACATTGCCTTGTTAGACACAAAAGAAATGCTAAACTCTAGTGTTTACATGTATTTCTCCTAGGCTATTGGTTAGCAATTCTGAAACTACATTACATATATACTAAGACTACATAGAAATAGAGAATGAGTTATGGATAATGGGAGCCAGGTTCTTGCTGTCGTGGAAAGAAGTTATAAATTAATACAGGGGAGGTGAGAATGAACCCTGTGGTGCTGGATTATGGCAACAGCTGCAAGAGCCCATATTCATATGGATGCACGAACAGGCAGATACACATGGACATAACTGCAGATATGTACACATAACGTGGAGGAGTGTATGGCACACATTTCCTAGCTGAGAGGGTCTAGAAGCAGGGATATCTCAGTAGGTATGAGCACACCTAATGCCCAGACACTGGTTTCTTAACTTAATACTGTTCTCCAATAAAAGACAGCAGGGATCCTTGGCGAGATGGCTGATCTGATTCTAGGGGTCACACGGGGAAAACACAAATGAGCCTGGGATATACTGTACAGGCAGAAGTGAGGAAGCGCTAAAAAAATGATGGGTGCTTGTCAAAAGAACATGAACATAACCTAAAGAGGCTCCCAGTGGTCAATGCTGGTACCATTTGAAAAACGAAATAAATCAATATTACCTGATGACAAAGCTAGACAACCACATCACAAGAAGAGAAAACTGAAGATCAACACTCTCCTGAATGAACAGATACAAAAATGCTTAACAAATATTTGTAAAACAAGTTCTGAAACATATAAAAAAGATTCTACACCATGTTTAAGTAGTTATTATCACAGGAATGCAAAGTTGGTTTAAAATCTGAAATCAATTAAGATAGCGTACCATATCCATAGGATAAATGACAGAACAACACAATTATCTGAAAACATTCAACAAAACTTGTGACAAAATCCAACACTATGTTAAATCATAATATCCTTATTGCTTTGATTATAACAGTTCTACATTTATTATTAAACATTTTATGAGTACTTTGAGATATATATCTTATAACTAAATGGATAATATATGCATTGATAAGATAGGGATAAAAATAGATGACATAGTACTTATGAATAGATGATAAATAGATGACAGATAGTAGATAGATAGAAAGATATATAACCTAAAATATGCACAATATAAAATATGGTTAATAAATAATCTTTCCCTGTTTCATTATGTATTCATTTTCCTTGACCTATTAAAAAATTAACTTATTTCATAAATTTAAATAATTTTTGTTATTTTGAGGTTGAATTTACTTTAATTTTATTTTTCATTTTAATGTACTGCCAAATAGTATTAGTTAATATTTTGCTTGTTTCATAATATTTTAAAATGAGGCTGGATTATTGTCCTCTTTATGAGATTTTAGTATCAGTGTTATTTTTCTCTTTTTTAAATTTAAAACTATTTTGAGCATGGTATTGGTAAATTTCTATTTGTTGCATTTAAGGAAGAATTTACTTGTAAGTGCTTCTCTGCCTGGGTTGATCTTTTTCGGCTTCAAGTTCAGAGAAGGATAACATTCTCAGTCTCTTCCTTCTACTGCTGATTTAAGATTTCTAATTCTTTTGATAAGAACTTTACATATTTTCCTTAAAAGTCATTTGTTTCATTCTTATTCTCAGATTTATTTCCATATAAGTTGGCAAAGTAATATCATAAATCTATACAGATATCTTTGTCTATTATTGCCCCTTTTTCATTTTGAATCATGGCTGTTTGTTCTATTATTTCAGAAACTGCAGATACAGGTATTTTTTGTTTATTTTGTCTTTCCTGTATGTATTCTAAATTGTAACTATTTCACATACTAGAAAAAATGTTTACAAATAGGGTACTTTAATATAATGTTTAAGTATGTTGGCCAGAGTGTCTTGAGGAACCATTTATAAATACATTCTGTAAGAAATTCTTATCCTGGGTTCTAAACAATGGATTTATAAATAAGGGTTAACTAGACATATGTTTGATGTTTCTTGAACAGAAAATAAAGAAACATTTCAGAATTCTACAATTTTAATAGATTGCATTTGTCGATTTTTATTTTCTGAAAATTTCTGTTCTGCCTTTTCTGTTTTGTTTGCTAAACTGCCCAAGAGTTCTATGCTCTTTTCTCAGTCCCAGTTGACTACTTGCTCTTCTACTTTCTCTAGAAACCAGTTATTTAGCAAATTATTTTCAAATTTTAACTCTTTCCTTATTGACTAAGTCTAATCCTTGATTTTCCAAAACAAGGATTTTTTCCTTGTTTGACCACAAATTCTCTTTTGTGAAGCAGAGTCGTCTTAAATGGAAGCAGTCTCTGCTTCATCTCTGCACTTACCTGATCATGGGTCCCAAGCACCTGCCTTCCAGAGGCTAGAGCACATCTAGCTTTGAGACAGAATAAGCAAACTCACAAACAGTGTTCCACACATGCACACAAATCAGCATAAAATATACACCAAACCTCAATGTCTGCAGCATTTTCTGCAGAGTTTATTTGATGTCCTGAAACTTGTATCTGGTGATTATGGTTCTCATGTCCTACTGAACTTCCTTTACATTTTATTGGTCAAACAACTAGCTCAGCAATGTATAACATCAAAGAGATGAGGAAGAACAAAGCTGTGATGTACCTGGAGGTGGAAATAGACATCTCAGTGACAGAACTAACTAGTGACTACCAGGTAAGAATTACCCAAAATGGTTCACCAAATAGTCATTTACCTTCATTTTTCTGGCTACAATGGTACAGCATTCAGAGTTGAAAGGTGCTTAAAGCTTAGTACAAATTTCCCTCCTGTTACAGATTAGTAAACTTGGGTAGAGAGACATTTTGTGACTTGCCCAAGATTATGTGGATAGGTTTGGGGCTAAATCCCAGTTCTTCTGACACTCAGATTGGTACACTACACTACATAGTAAATCTAGAAAGTTGTAATGACGGTCCAAGGACCCTCTAGTTTGCAGGACCTCAACAAAAGAATGAGGCTCTGTGCTCAGCTCTGTCTAGCTGGCATCAAATAGAAAGGTGTTTTCCAAAATGCTTGCTTAGAAATTCTAATCTTCAATTTAAGAAAGTAATTCATCCATGGTAAATCTTCATAAGAGGACAAGAAGAAAGAAAATATAAAAAAATTGACATAAAATATGAGGGGATATATTCCTGAGAAAACTACCTTTCAGAGTAGCACCCTTAGAAGATAGTCTGGAGCAATATGTGAGAAGTGAATCAGATTTTGCTCTTAGACGTTGTGGCATTTTATCTTGTTCATATTTCCAAAGATGCCACCTAACAAGCAAATTAAGATTATCCTAAATGTCAGCGGGTAGTTTACTCACATGAGGTGCTTATTGCTCTTGAGGACATGTTAGTCACACCACTGCTATAAACAAAGAGTGAGGATGTGGCTAGTCATCAGAATTTCTATATGCTTTTCCTAAATCTTTTTTCACTTGTTTTATTACCTTGGACAAGCCTGTTTACTTCTGTAGGGTCTTAAGGTCCACATTTGTGAAAATGGTGGAGACATATAAACTCTAAGGTTTCTTCTAATTGTAGAATTCAGAGGCTGTGACTCTTGCTATGCTCCACAGAAGTCATAAACCAAATAAACATCAACCTTTACAAAAATCTCATTAACCCATTATCCACAAGGAGATAGAACAAATCTGTTTCATTCACCATTGTATCCCTTATACCAAGACCCACACTTGATTTGTAGTAGGTGTTTATTAAATATTTGTTGAATTAATTAATAAAATAACACAGTAACTATCATCCTCAATTGATTAAAAAGCTTGGGAGTAGAACCACTTTCTTCTGACTGTACCCTGCATGACTTCATTTTACGGCTTTGTGGACTAGAATTGAGCAATTATGATGGAATTGTACTTAACAAAGATTTAACAAACATTAATATCGTCATAACATAATCCAATGCTGGTAGTACGTGTATCCAAGAGTGTTGAGATTTTTAATTAATCTGAATGGCATGTACTTGCAAGGATCTGTATGCTGTGACAATGTCTAGGCCACTTTTTTTTTTAATATTAAAAGAATCTCAGCTAGAGCTCATCTAATTGAGGATGCCTTATTTGGCCAGACAGCAAATTGAAGCACTAAGAGTTTTTTAGATGCCCAAGTCCCTTAATGACAAGTTTGTTTCCCACACGGTGAATTCCCTTGATGCTAAATTCATTGACAGAGGATCGCACTTGTATCCAATAAGAATTAATATGATCACGTTATTGCAGACATAGCCTTATGGCCCATGAAAATTTTTTTAAACGTCTCTGTAAATTTAGGGCGCTCCATAGACCACCTACCAACTCTCAAATTCTCTCAAACGCTCAGATGTGATCTCCATTTCAATAATAGTAAATTCTGATAATATCATTTATGTATAATAGACAACGCAGTGTGTAAAATAATGCTGGATATATGATATAATCACCCCAATGACCATTTTAGACACCAGCAGTAGCTCATGTTCCAAACCCACAACTACCAACAAGTAAAGAAGAAAAAATGATGTACATTGCTAGTTGTGTTTATAAACAATGTTTATATTTCCCAAATGGAGGCATGGAGACTGGAGTTAGTTTTTCTCCCTGTACTTATTATTTCAAACAATTTCATTTTCAATTTTAAATGAATTACTAAATAGAAAGGTAGATATAGCATGCCACAAGGTAGCTGTCTGACCTGTGTGGTACTTCTGAGGAACTGTAAGACTCTTCGAATGGAATTTGGAATGTTTAGTCCTAGGCTAGTCAATAGATATGAGAGATATCAATTAAGGTACACAGGGAGTATTCATTTATTAGTTTTTTTCATTATATAAGCATTTATTGAAATTTTGATATGTGCAACACTGTATTAGGAACTTTTTACAAGACAAAAATAAATTTAAGATATCTATTCTTGTGCCGTTTGTACTTGAGCTTGTTTTTTTCCCTTTGTTTTTTTTTTCTTTTTTAGTTTGCTTGTTTTTAATATGAGGACCAGACAGCTTTAATTTACCCACTGCTGTTTTAAAATAAGCCCAAGATTCTGAGCTCATGTGCATGTTTATCTTGATTCTCTATTATGTTTTGTAGATTTAGCACCACTGGTCATTCTGATAAATCAGTCCACATTAAGTAATTCTCAGAGTTAATCTAAAGACTCTGAAACCATATGCAAGGATTTGTGGTTTACATTCATTTGAATTTTTCTGGGGAAAGAAAGCTTCCAAATAGTTAATATCCTTGTTGTAGATATGTAAACATTTTAATGTAGTAAGTCTCAGGTCAGCTAACGGGAATATACTGACTGCCTATAAGCAGAGTGAACTAAGCAACAAGGTAATAGTTATTTTTTCTTTTGAAGAAAATCACCATTGAATACCAGCTCCTTTTTTGCAAAACAAAAGTAAAGATTCTAAAGTGTCTCTTTTCTCAAAGTGAAATTCATAGTGTAGAAAAATTCCATCTGATGTATCTAAAAACTGACTTGTCTTTTTAAAGTATATGTTATTTGACATCTTTATTGAGATATAATTCATGTACCATAAAATTTACCAATTTAAAGTATATAATTCAAATGTTTCTCGTATAGTCACTGAATTGTGTAACCATTACCACAGACTAATTAGCAGTCACTTGCTCAATCTCCCTCCCCCAAGCCCTTGGCAACCACTAATCTACTTTCTCCTCTATAAATTTGCCTATTCTGAACATCTCATAAATGTAATCATATAACATGTGGTCTCTTGTAGCTGACTTCATTCACTGAGCATAATCTTTTCAATGTCCATCCATTTTTATTGTTGAGTAGTATTCCACTGTATGGATGTACCAGTTTATTTAACCATTCATCTGCTGATGGATATTTAGGTTGTTTCCACCTTTTGGCTATTATAAGATAATGCTATTATGAACATTAAGGTGCAAGTTTTGTGTAGACATGTCTTTTCATTTCTCTTAGGAATGGGATACCAAAGAGTATAATGCTGGGTCATATGGTAAGTCTAGGTTTAACATTTTGAAGGACTGCCAAACTGCTTTCCCCCATGGCTGCACCAATTTACATTCTCACCAGCATGTATGAAGATTCCAAGTTGTCCATATCCATATCAGTTATAACAACTCAACAGTTGTTATTATCTGTCCTTTTTATTATAATAATCCTAACGGTGTGAAGTGGTATCTCATTGTGGTTTTAATTTGCATAACTTTCATGCTTTTTTTGCATTTCAAATTCCCTGATTAAGATTCTGTATAAACACAGTGATATGAATAAATTGAATTCCAGCTTCCAACCCGATCAAATCAGTGCTGAACTTTAAACAGAATAAAAATGCTGAAAACTTGGATGGAAACAGATATTTATCTTGCTGCAAATAAAATTATTGCATATAAGCTACTAAAAAGACTTCCCCATAGCAAATTATTTGATTTTAACATTAGGCCATGCTTAGAAGATAATAATCGTTCTTTTCTTTAGCCATTTTCTTCATTTTTGCAAATTTCAAATTACTTCATTACATGGAGATATCAATGCATTCTTTGTAAAATTGTGGACTCATTCTCTTCTGGATCACCTTGTGCTGTTCATTTCATAGGAAATAACTTTTCAATGGTATTTACATCAGAGAATTGCTTCAGATGGCTTTACAATTTTCAAAAATCATAAACGTTCCAATGCAGCTTAACTTGGAGCCTGCTGAATGTGTTTACTGCCCTATATCCTAAACACCTGTACCTTGAAAGGAGCTGCTGTGCAAGGCACAACCTACTGAGTCATTTTCAAAACAGAGCAGGTGTTCCGTTGTCAGCAATGGAAAAAAACAAAGTTATGAACTGGGTTAGTTAGTAACACAGGGTGTATAAACCATATTTCTAACCTTTCTATTTAAATTTCAAAATCTTTACCGAATGCCCCATCACTTAAAGGTGAACTACGGTTACCATAATAGCCATCTCAATCCATATCTGTTCCTCTCAACCAATTTTTGATGCATAAAAACCATGGCAGATGACTCATTATGTCCTCTTTAAGGTAACTAACAGCCCATAAATATTTATTCATAAGAAGATGCAAGGTACTCACTTCATAAATCATGACCTGTGAATACTAGAACAGCTGGCCAAAGAGATTCATAAAGGTGATATGTTTGGTATCCTCTTAAGTACTAAAAAAAAGAGATAATAAGAAAAAACTAAAAAATACTGTTATATACTATGGTGTATTATTTTGGCATCATATTTGACACTTCTTAAGAAGGTATAAAATTCATAAAATGTATACAAGCTCATGTAATATGAATGCCATCTTAACATTTATTGATAATTTCTGTATAATAAGCATTTTGTAAATATGTTACATGTGTACATTAAAAAAATGCTATAAGTACTATTAAATACTATTAGGACCTATACATTTTACAGACAAAGATATTTAATTAAGGAATTAAGTGATATGGACAATGTCAAACACCAAAGGTGCAGAGTCAGGATTTAAACCCAGGCAATCAGGTTCTAGAGTCTGTTCTCTTAAATACCATGGAATAGTGCCTGTACATAAAACTAAAATATTGATTTTTACATTTCCCATTCAAAAGGAGCAATTGAATATCAACACTGACCCTCTCTCCCTTATAAAACCCCAATGAAAACACATTGAAAATGAATGAGAAGAAAAAATCTGTAACAATACTGGGAAAAAAAGGTCTGGAAGAGAAGAGATAATTTTATGAATTTCTGAAAAACAAAAACAGATGGAAGTACAGTGACAGTCTGTAAAGGAGACCACAGTCCAGGAAACACTCTGGAGAAATCCAAAGTAAAGGTGGGAGTTATATTTCTCAGGCACTAAGCTCAGTTTGGAGATTCACAGAACAAGCATAGGAAGGATACATTCAGACCAATGATTGAAAGGCACTCTGCAGAGGAGCTCTGATACCAGCCAGTCTCCCAGCTGCCACACTTACAGAGTGACTACAGGATCAGGAGTTCCCAGGGTAAATCTGGGATGACACTGTCAAAAAAAATGTGGAATCATTTGCCTGGAGAAAGCTAGGCTTCTAGGTTGGGAACAAGACTCTAGGATAAAGACATCTTAATTCTGGCACTGAAAGTGAAATGCAGTGGGTCTAAGACCCAAGTCTGTTCTCCTTAAAGCAAGGCAGCTTGTAGATGCTTGCATCCCTTGTACATATTGCTGACAGTCAGTGTGGAAGCCAGGAGGAAATAGGTCTAAAAGTATCCCGAGGGAATCCAAAACAGCTCCTATGGTTTTCAGCATAATTCTTCATTCTTCAATATGTTTGGATAAGCAGGATTACCAGACAGTTGAGAAAGATAACACAAAAGAGAAGGACCAAGAAAAATAAATTAAATAACTGAATCTGGAAGGAAAGAGAATATATACAGGACATAGAAAAGGACTCTAGGATATAGAATCAAACAAAGAGATGGAGAATAGTAGAGACGAGTAAAGAGATGGAAGATCAATTTAGGAAATTCAGTATGTATCTAGTAATAGGACCACTACACAAAGAATCCTTAGAAAGTGGAGAGAGGCAATAATGAAAGAAAAAGCAGCGTACATTTTCCCAATGATCAAGAAAGGTAAGTCTTCATTATCTGGAGGAATGACAAAAGACACACAACTAAATATCTCCTGGTGAAATATCAGGACCTCAAAGATCGAAAGACTATCCAAAAGTTCCCAAGAGGAAACACAAAACACAACAGATTGCCCATAAAGGAATGAAGATCAGATAGGGGTCCAACACCTTGTTAGTAATTGTGGAGACTGTAAGAAAGTGGAATAGTAAAAAGAAGAAAAAGCAAAGAAAGAAAGAAAGAAAGGAAATAGAATAGACGCCAACATTTTGAAACAAAAAGACAATCTAAAATACATACCCAAATATACAATCTTGAGTGTCTCCTTCACTTTGGCTCCTTACCAATTTAATGTGGATCCATCTAATTTCATCAAGTACTACCTCTGTCCAAGTGGACTTCAGTGATGCTGTTAGCAAATCATCATGAAGTGAGGGAAATGGAGAATATTAGAAAAATTAATCATTGCCAATAGGAATAATATTTGGAAGAATGAATCTGAGTATCCTGTTACAACGTCTTTTAAAGAAATCGAGATTCACATCTGTTTTCTAAGTCCCTGAAGGCAGTTAGAGTAATCACCGAGAGCCCAGTGTGTGTTTAAAAATTCGCTCCTTGACGATTCCTTTGTTGTGTGAATAATATTGAAAGAGAGAGTAGAGAAAATGTGTCTTACACGAATTAGTGAGAAAATTATGTTTTCTTTCAAAGACTGGATAGTAAATGATTTTCTTTAGTTAAATCCATAAAGTCAAACCATGCATATAGTAAAGCATAAGGATTCATATTCTCACAAATTTAATGAAGCAAATTGTACAAAATTAATGAACAGACTTTCAATATTAACCACAATTGTAAGGGTCTTATTTTGCATGTCTTCAGAGTTATTTTTCTTATCCCACAAGGAATTTGAAGCAGCTCATAACACCTGATATGAGCGTTCATAGCACTTCATTTATCCAGATATTTCTTAACCTGGACAATTACCCTTTTTCAGGACATAGCTGAGAACTTGAAAATTAGCAAAAGTGTCCAGAAATAGCCAAAATAAACATCTCAAATTTATTAATTTGCTCATAGAATGACAATTCAGGACATATTAAAAGCAGTGTACTTTATTTTATACACAGATTTCACAGATTTGCCCCTGATGGAAGCAAACTGGTGGCATGAAGAAGTGTCAACTGAAACCTGAAATAAATAAGAAAACTAAACAATACTAAAGCCAGCTCAAGAACTCAGAATATAGAATGGAGGATACGCAGTAGTCTGGAAAGACAACATAAAGGCCAATAAGCCAGTGCAGGTTTGGTACTAGTCCACTGCAATAAAGTGAATGTCACAGTAAAGTGAGTCACACACATTTTTTTGGTTTACCAGTCCATATAAAAGGATGTAATGCACAACACTGGGAATATAGCAAATATTTTATAATAACCTATATGGAGTATAATCTGTATAAAGATATTGAATCACTATGTTGTACACCTGAAACTAACATAATGTTGTAAGTCGACTATACTTCAATTTTAAATAAATAAGATTTTGTCGTAGGAAAATTATATCTCAATAACCCTTACTTTAAAAAATAATGTTAGCCAACGAAAATTTTTTTAATGTTTTTAAAAATGTTTTCAAAAGCTGGAACCAATCCTCTCAAACCCCACTACTAAATTTACATAGTATTCTGAATCTTTCATTGTCATTTCAACAATCTTTACAGCATCTTCACTGGGAGTAGTTTCCATCTCCAGAAACCACTTTCTTTTCTCACCCATAGAAAGCAACTCTTCATCCATTGAAGTTTATTATGAGATTGCAGCAATTCAGTCACATCTTTAGGCTCCACTTCTGATTCTAGTTCTCTTGCTATTTTGATTAAATCTGCAGTTACTTCCTCCACTGAAGTCTTGAACCCCTCAGTGTCATTCATGAGGGTTGGAATCAACTTCTTCTAAACTACTGTTAAAGTTAATATTTTGACCTTTTCCCATGAATCACAAATGTTCTTTAATGGCATTTAGAATGGTGAATACTTTTCAGAAGGTTTTTTATTTGCTTTGCTCAGATCCATCAGAGGAATTATCAATACTATCTATAGCCTTATGAAATGTATTTCTCAAAGAGTAAGACTTGAAAGTTGAAATGACTCCTTGATTCATGGGCTGCAGAATGAATGTCATGTCAGTAGCGGGCATGAAAACAACATTGATCTCATTGTGCATCTCCATCTGAGCTCCTGGGTGACGAGATGCATTATCACTGAACAGTAATATTTTGAAAGCAATATTTTTTTCTGAGCAATGGGTCTCAACAGTGGGCTTAAAATATGTGGTAAACCATGTTGTAAATAGATGTGCTGTTATCCAGGCATTGTGGCTCCATTTATAAAGTACAGAGTAGGACTTCCTAGGTGGCGCAGTGGTAAAGAATCCACCTGCCAATGCAGGGGACATGGGTTCAAGCCCTGACCTTGGAAGATTCCACATGCCACGGAGCAACTAAGCCTGTGTGCCACAGCTATTGAGCCTGTGCTCTAGAGCCCGTGAGCCACAACTACTGAGTCCGTGTGCCGCAACTATTGAAGCCCACTCGCCTAGGGCCCGTGCTCCACAACAAGAGAAGCCACTTCAGTGAGGAGCCTGTGCACCACATAGAAGAGTAGCCCCCGCTCTCAGCAACAGAGAAAGCCCGTGTGCAGCAATGAAGATCCAACGCAGCCAATAAATAAATTAAATAAATAAATTTATTAAAAAAAATACAGAGCAGATGTAACAAAATTTTTAAGGGTCCTAGGATTTTCAGAATGGTAAATGAGCATTGGCTTCAACTTAAAGTCAGATGCATTAGCCTCTAACAAGAGAGTCATCATGTCCTTTGAGGCTTTGAAGCCAGACACTGACTTCTCTCTAGTTATGAAAATCCTATATGAGTGTGTGTACATATGATCTTTCTACCTAAATTGTTAGTTCTTAAAAGAAATAAATATAATATCTGCTTATTTTGATTTTTTAAGAATCTAAAATGGAAATTGAGAGAAAAAAAAGACATGTTTAAAAGGCTTTTTGGTGACTTCTAGATTTAGAATCAACATGTAGAGAGCTTAGAAGTCATCACTCCTGTCTTTGCAAGGGAAAAAGCTGGACAAGCTGCAAATCATTGACTTTTCTTGAAACCAACAGATTACTGAGGTTGTAAGGCCAGCTACCATCTGGAAATCTCAGGAGACAGGTAAATCCAGCAATAAATCTGAGATCTGCTTACCTGATGCAGAAGTTGCTAGCATCATAAACTGGTAAGAACAATTAATTGGTAATTTTTACAAACTGTTGGAAGTTAAGTGTGGATAAATATGACAGTAAGAAACTCCTGGGGAATGGCTGCATTATTAGGGGGAGATCACACAATTCATGGGCTTTACCTCCAGAAAGTCCACCAGGTTCTCATGGTGAAGCCCAATGAAAACATGAAAATGATAAATAAGCATACGAAAAGATACTCAATATCATTTGTGATTAAAGAATTACACATTAAAACAAGTTTTAAAAAATGAACCCTAGTTAATGCAATAAGACAATAAAAGAAAATAAAATGTAGGAGGAAAAAAGACCAGCAAGGAAGCAATAAAACTGCACTTTGTTCATAAATGACATAACTGCTTATGTAGAATATCTGAAAGAATTGGCAAAAAACAAAAGCAAAACTCCTAGAACTAATAAGCAACTACAGCAGGGTTGCAGGATTCAAGATTAATACAGAAAAATCAATTGCTTTCCTATATACCAGTGTTGAAAAAGTGGAATCTGAAATTTAAAATACAGTACCATTTACATTAGCACTCATGAAAAATGAGAGATGGAGGAATAAATCTAACAAAATATGTATAAGATCTTTATGAAGAAAACTAAGAAACTAATGAATAAAATCAAATAAAAGCTAAATAAATGGAGATATATTCCATATTCATGAATAGAAAGACTCAATTTGATCAAGATGTCAGTTCTTCCCAATCAAAACGCCAGCAAGTTATTTTGGGGATATCAACAAACTGATTCTAAATATTCTAGAATAACCAACACAATATTAAAGGAAAAGAACAAAGTTGGAGGACTGACAGTACTCAACTTCAACACTTTACTATAAAGATATAGTAATCAAGATTGGTATTTAGTGAAAGAATAGATCATTAGAACAGAATTAAAAGTCCAGAAAGCGACCTACATAAATATAGCAAACTGATCTTTGATGAAGGAACAAAGGTAATACAATGGAGAAAGGATGGTCTTTTCAACAAATAATGCTGAAACAACTGGCTATCTACAAGCAAAAAATAACAATAATCTAGACAAGATCTTACACTCTTTACAAAAAGTTAACTGAAAGTGGATCACAGATCTAAATGTGAAACACAAAACTATAAAACTCCTAGAAGATAATGTAGGAGAAAATTGAGATGATCTTGGGTTTGGTGATGACTTTTTAGATACAACATCAAAGGCATGACACATGAAAGAAAAAATTGATAAGCTGGACTTTATTAGAATTATAATTTGCTACTCTGTGAAAGGCATGTCAAGAGAATAAAAAGACAAGCTACAGACTGGGAGAAAATATTTGCAAAAGACATATATGATAAAGGAGTGTTATCTAAAACATACAAAGAACTCTTAAAACTCAGCAAAAAAAAGAAAAAAAAAAAGATTTTTAAAAAGCCCTGAACTGACCTCGCCAAAGAAGATATACAGATGGCAAATAAGCATCTGAAAAGATACTCTACATCATATGTTGTAAATGAAAGTCAAATTAAAACAACAATAAATGAGAAACCACTACCCAGTAATTAGAATGGCAAAAATCCATGTCACTGACAACACCAAATGCTGGTGAAGATGTGAAACAACCAGAACTCTCATTCATTGCTGGTGGGAATGCAAAATGGTACAACCACTTTGGAAGACAGTTTGGCAATTTTTTTAATAGTACTAAACATACTCCTACCACACAATCCAATAATCATACTCCTTGATATTATGCCCACATAAAAGCCTGCATAACCAAGATGTTCTCTAATAGGTGAGTGGATAAGTAAACTGTGGTACACCAAGACAACGGACTACTATTCAGCACTAAAAATAAATGAGCTATCAAGCCATGAAAAGACATGGAGGACCCTTAAACGCATATTACTGAGTGAAAGAAGCCAATCTGAAAAATCTACATAGTATATGCTTCCAACTGTAGACAAAACTATGGAGACAATAGAAAGATCTGTGATTGCCAGGGGTTCACTGAATGGAGATTGAGTGCATGAAGCACAAGTGCTTTTTAGGATGGTGCAACTATTCTGTATAATAATATCATGGTTGATATATAACACTATGCTTTGGTGAAAACTCATAGAACTTCACAGCACAAGAGAGCTATGACTTTAATGCATACAAATTAAAAAAAAATCATTTAGTAGGTCTGAGGATTCCAGGAAAGAAAACATAATGTGACAAAAGAATCTGACCATATTATACATGCATGAAACAACAAGGTGCTGACCTGAGTATATTTGGAAATGAACAAAGTCTAAAAAATTAAAGGGAAAAGAAGCTGTAGATAAGCACTGTGTTCTGGATAATAAAGTTGTTTCCCATGGGTGTTGAGTTAACAATGTAGAAATCACTGTCAGGTATGTTGGAACTGAATAATCTAGTGAATGGATTACGAATAGCGGAGCTTGTCTTTCAGACGAGAGGGGGATTCCAGATAAGCAAGGAAAGGGGGTTAGAATGATCCATGTGGTAATGGATTAGAGTCAGAGAATCAGTGTGAAGTCATGTTTAACTTGATATTGAAACAGATGGTTAATTATAGAAACATTTATAGATAAATATATGTACATAGGTTAGAATACATATTCATATATTTGCTTCTCTGTCAGCTAACAGGTCCTAGTAGAAATGACACTCCAGTAGTAATGAAAGGAATTAGGGTTTCTTGGAGGAATAGTTGAATCTAGAACTGGGAAAGAGAATATACAAGATGAGCCTAAACCATCTTATGGTGTTAGAAAGTAATGAAGTACTTAAAAATAAACAACAACAACAAAAAAATGAAACAAAAAACCCAAAACAAAAAACCTCTGCAATGATAGAGTATGTCAAAGGGACAGTCCCAACAAAAAGAGATCCTAAGGCTAAATTTTGGTATAATTTGAGCAACAAAATAAAGAAATATTATATTATAATCCAAAGTATAAAATAAGCATCCACACGGCCAGACTGGTATAAACAAATTATTGAACAAATAAATAAATGGGGAGAAGAAACAAATATCCCAAATAGAAGAATTCTAAATAACTTGTGTAGATAGTTCATCTTCAAGGAGGTAGAGTATAATTTCTTACTTCTTAAGTGTGAACTGTGCATACAAACATCCTTCTAGAGATAAGGGGTATGGGAAGAGGGTAGGAAACAGTACTTTTGCATTAGAGAAACCTGACAAACACCACCATGGTCAGGTGATCAAGGGTAACAACCAACGATGATGTCATGTTGACAGTATGGACCCTTGATATGATGGGATGAAAATGACACTTTACCTTTGCACTCTTCTTCCCCAAAACCCAGACCTTCGGTCTAATCATGAAAAAAAAAATTCAGACAAATACCAACCAAGGAGAATTCCACACAATATCTGACTGATCAGTGTTCCTCAAATCTGTCAAGATCAACAAAAACAAGTCTCAGAAATTGTCACAGCTAATAGGACACTGGCTAGGACACCATGATGATTAAATGTGATGTGGCTACATGAATGAACAGAAAAAAGGGACATTACATTTAAAAATAAAGGAATCTGAAAGTAACTATGAAATTTTAGGCTGATAAAAATTTTTTAAAAATAGATGACTCCTTTGCTATGTGGCATCTGAAAAATTCCATTTTTCTCTGGAAGCAGCTGCCTCCACTCACTCTCCTTCATCCACATTGGTAAGATGACCAAGGCAGAGATCAGAATGCACTTTCCCTGGGATACCAACCGTCGAATATTGGTTGTGTTTGCATCAGGTGCACAATATGAATCTTGAGACACTGACTCCAACTGCTTATTCTAAACTTCATACTTTTTATGTTTACTCAAGATTGCCTCCATAAAACTGTAAACTCTTATTTGAGTGCATATGTAGGAATTGTATTCTCGTCTATGAGTTTCACTTCTACTGAACAGCAGATACTTGATGAATTCAATGTTCTGCCTCTGGACTCTGCTCAGCATTTCAAATTCCTGGACAGTGGCCTCCAGCCTGATAATTTCATTTTAATTCCTCTTAGTACCTCCCCAAAGGTGAAAGCGGTTAGCAGGAGATAAAGTTCTGATACCATCTTGGCATGTGCCCTTGACAATATCCTCAGACTCCTTAAATTTCACCTTTCCCACATGAAGTAAGGAGAATACAGGTACATACACCACAGGCTCAAGATGAGGATTATGGGCTCAATTCCACATGGACTATATTACATTTGTAATAAACTTTAGTTATGATTATTAGCAATATTGTTATTTAGAAACCTAACCTGGTCTTGTTTTTTAGATTTGCCAGAAAACACAAATTTGTGACACCAGCTCCAGGTATGAAGATGCCCCGTTCCAGAGTTTCTCCAGAGTCTTCTGCTTTCTCAACCTCAGCTCTGACCATGAGCATCACAACACCCCATTTCTCTCATTCAACTTTGTGATAGATACTGGGTTTGTTCTTAAAATCCATCTATTTGTTAGGAAAGTGTCTTAATCATAATAAACTAGGCCTTCACATGTACACTTTTATTCAAATAGGAAATGATTCAGAAATAGGGTCAAAATGGGAGCGAGTTAAGAACCTCTTTGAATTTAACATTTCAATAGTTGCTTCTTCTCCATGATTAAACATACACTTTTTTATGATGCGTGGATGTGTTGAGGCAATTTCCTTTTTTATAAATACGGCATAGCTGGTATGAGTAGTTAGAGATATGGCAGGGTTTTGTGATAATGGGGTTACTGTCCATGAGGAAGTCTACATATGTTTCACATTGAGTACTAAAAGGTGGGCTAGTTGTCAATCTGTATTTTTGTTTTGTTCTTGACATTACATAGTTATGTTACAGGCTGAACCAAACACTTTTCAACTCTTGGTAAAAAGTTAAACAGTAAAATGTGATTAAATTATACAACTGAAATCTAAGGGTTTTTTCCCCCCTCCTGATTATAAACTCTGAGTTTCTGAATTTCCAGCATAACAATTTATAGACCCTCTCTTGTAACGCACTTTTAATGAGTTCCCCTTCTTTAATCACAATTTTTTCCTCTATCAATGCAAGCTCATTCTCCTTCCCAACAAATAAATGGGCAACAAAGCAATCACAACTAACCCAGAAAGAATTTGAGGTCACACCACTCAACATTTTAACTGTAAAATTATAATTCTTGGGTTTTTCCAAATGTTTATGATGTTTTGAGCTCATTCAGTAAAGGAAATATATCTGTCTCTGTCGACACATTTTAGTGATTTCATCTCCGTTCCTAAGACTCTCTAAGGGTTTCCTAATTAGAGGAATTTACAGGAAATGTCAAACAGTCTAAATAACTGATGTATTGTAATTAAAGTCTTAGCAATTGAGCAAATTAACCTTTATATTTTAATGACATCAAGCTACATGGCAGTTTCCAGAAAGTTTCTAAAGCAAGTAATTGAGAGAATTATCAAAAACTGGGAAAAAGAGGGGAAAAAAATTTCTGGATTGTTACTCTAGTATTTTAAGTGTGGAATTAAATTGACAGCAGTGATCTTTCTCTAACATTACAGTTAATGAAAGTGCTCCATTACTAAAATATGACACTAATATATTTCAAGTAATGTACAAATAAGGCAAAGAAAGTGTACAATTTTAATCATTAAGGCTTTAGTAACATTTTAAAATTTCAATTTATGCAATGGTATATTAATAAGACATGTAAATAAGATTATTCTAAATGATAGTAAAGTCAGATAGAGATGGAAAAGCTGAACAGAGTTGTTGAATTACTGTTTAATTTTTATACAAATATTTATATTCTCAGACCAGTCCAGAATTTAATATAACATGAATATATCATTTTGTTTGTTTATTTCAGTTTATTTCATTTTAATCATTTAAAAGACATAATAACTGAAAATCATGCTCATTTATAAAGTGAAAATATCAGTAGTGTAAGTAGCTAAATTAAGCAACTGAAGAAAATATCTAGAAGATGATATTGCATGTAATAAATAGACAACAAAGAGCTGCTTATTTACATCTGAATTTTCCTGGTTATGTGTCTACTATAACAAGATGACCTTAATATTTGTATGTTTGGGATAAGTTTAAGAATTTACAGATAATTTACTGGAAGTAACTCAAAGTAATTCATTAAGTTCTACCTAGTCTCAAACTATTCTATTATGCTATCTCTGCTTTATTTTGAATTTATATATAAGACAGGAAAAATTATGGTGAATATCATACATGCTTTTCTTTGTATATACATCTGAGCAGAAATTCAAAGACCATACTGCTAGCATGAATTTAAAACAAGAAGTTGACTAGGTAAAAAAGCTCTCTCAAGTAGTCCGTGTGAAGCTACAGAGATGACAATCTTATGAATGTCTTAGTCTAAGAATCAGGTTGAAAAAAATTTTCCCCTTTATTACTTTTAGATAAGGCTATATACTTCTATATAAATCCAGACAACTCTACATCCTTTTTAAAACTAACTTTAGGATCATAGATTTTTAAAAATATAAAATTTTAAAATTTCAAATATATTAATTCTGGATGGGTAATATTTTCATGTTCAAAAGTTATGTGTCATGGTAAACTGTAAAGATATAAGGTATGAGCATCTTTTGGCAAAATATAGTATTAGGATAAATCCAATTTGCTTTTATAAAACAATTCCTTGGGAGATGATCAACTTTTTGTTAATATTTGGGGAGTTGGGATAAAATGAGAAGATTCCAGAACAGAGTAAATATCAATGGATTGTCTTGCATTTTCCTGAAAAAAGAATCATACATTTTGCAACTAGAAATACTTTTACCTCTTCTTTTCCAATGTTTATGCCCCTGTTTGCTTTCTTTTAGTTGCATTGCCTAATTCTTCCAATATCATGTTTAATATTAGTGGCCATAGGGGATATTTTTAGCTTGTTTCTTACTTTATTGGCAACCAAATTAGTGATTTGTTATTCATTATACTCTGTGTTGGGATTTTTGTGTTGTGACACTTGCTTCTGTGCCCTAAATTACCTAGTCATCCCCAGTACAGTACTGCAGGTAGAGAGAGTGTTAGGAAGGTTGAATAGATCCCCCAGAATTGTTGAAAATCAATAGAATACTTGCAATAGAATTACTTATTTTTTCTGTTGTGAGTTTTTATTTCTTTATTCTACCTTGGGGTCCTTCTATGACCTCAAAGCTTTCTTGCAATTGCCAAATATAAATTCAGGAACTTCAAATAATAATTTCTGCTAAAATTTGAACTGGTTTTAAACTGACACCAATGAGACTTACATATCCTTATGGTATTTAAATACTTTTATCTCATATGCCAACTTGTCGCTATTTCTCAGGTGATTTGAATGCAAGTCAATGACACCTTTTTATTGGTATTTACTTTGACATTGATGCCAACAATTTGGACTTCTAGTGACAGCATTAATACTGACAGCAGCAACATAAAGTCAATGGATGTCTTTGTAATAAAATGTGGACTTCAAATTTATTTTAAATAAAGGTGATAGAATTTTTGATTTGGGTTCCTTGAGAGATTAAAATAGACAATGGATAAATAATAACATGAAGCTCAAAATGAAATTTTAAAAAACAGATAAGAGAATTCAAAAGAAACATTGTATAGGGTTATTTTAAATCAAACATGACCCAAAAGGAAATAAAGAAAAATAAAAGGAAGACAAAGTAGATGAGAGCAGTGGCAAATAAAGGCAAAAGTGGCAGGATAAAGGCAAAACAATTTGGAAACTATACAGTTATATTTTCTTTTTCATTTGTTAATTTTAAAATCTAAAGGCAAATCTCAGTCTATTTCATGTGATAATAATGGCTTATTTTTTCTTTCTCACCAAGCATTAACTATACCTCTTCACTCTCCCTCTTCCTAAATCTAACAAAGTTTTTCCATGTTGCACTACAGGAGAGGGCCTGTGTAAAAAAAAAAAAACAGGATTTGAGAAAATCTAATAGTTTTATAAAAAAGTAAAAATCTAAACTTTACAATATTTTTATTCCTTAGGAGAGTCAAATGGCACTGTTTCTACTGGAAATATAACTGAAATCATCACCTACAGGAATGTATCTGAAAAAACACAAAACACACACCCAGAAAAATACAAAGGTCTGTACTCCATGCCACAAAGATTGTACAGAGCTGAAAGAGGTCCAGAAAGTGCAAAGAAATCATTATTCAGGGAATGGATGGGGCTCAGATACATGGATGCTTCATTAATTGAGCAGATGTTGCTTGGACACTGTGGTAAAGCAGAACGAGATCCACCTCCACCCCCAAAGATGTCTATATCCTAATCCTCAGAACCTGTGAACATGGTAAAGGGACCTGGCAGATAGAATTAAGTTAAGGATCTTGATTTGGGGAATTATCCTGGATTAATGTAACCACCAAGATCCTTATAGGTAAAAGAGGCAGAGGGAGATTAAAGAGGCTACTCTGGTTATGAAGATGGAGAAAGAGCCAGGACTGGAGGAATAGACACTAGAAAAGACAAAGAAATAGATTCTTCCCTGAAGCTTTAGAAGGACCACAGCCCTGCTTATACTGATTTTTAGCTCATTCAGATCCATTTCAAATTTCTGACTTCCAGAACTATAAGAGAATAAATCTGTGTTGTTTTAAGCCACTAAATTTGGGGTAATTTTTTGCTTTAGAAACAGGAAACTAATACAAGGACCTATAATAAAATAAGCTTTTAGGACACTAAGATGAATCGGACACCATCCTTAGATGAAGGAGATCAGCGTGCAGTGTGGATTACACTATGACAACACGCTGTTTGAAAAGCACCCACGATTGTAACAATGTGGTAGAAATATACTCTGACTCAGTAAAGGAAGTATCTAACTCTGACTGGGAAAGATGAGGTAGGTTTCCTGACAAGAGACAATGCTCAAGATAAGTCTTAAAAGATGGGTGGCATCCTGCCTGGCAGACAAAAGAGGGAAATTCACTCCAGCCTGAAAGAACAAATGCCTACAAAAATCAAAACACTCAGGCTGGAAAATTCATACTCAAGTGAATAAGAATTTGTTTAGTAAGTCTCAGTATTCTAGAAAAACAGGAGTCAAAAGTTTTTATAACTGTTAGAGGTAGTTTAGGGAGAAAATGTTATCTTTATTTAAATAGAAGTTTTATGGAACATTCAAGCTCTCACCGCGCTATGGCAGGAAAGCTTACTTCACATACGTGAATTCATCTAAGCGTGTTTGGCATTTTATGCTCCAACTATAAGATCTCCAGACTTAAAATACAAATAAATTAAAAAGAGTCAAGAGGAAAATGAGAATGAATAGATTGATACTGTTTGAATAGATTGAATACTAACAGAAATTAGTCATTGAATTGGTCCCTATCATTCAGCCATTAGTCCTCTGTTAAGTCTGCAAGTTTCTTGATGGCAAGGAGCATGTTTTACACTTATTTTAGTATTCCTCCAGTCATGTAAGGCAGCGCTTATGCACTGAATGCACAGTAAACATTTTAAGAATCAAATCTTTAACGTGTGCAGTTGACTGTCATATAGTAATCATAATCTGAGGTGATTTTCTTTGGCACATAAAAACAGGCTAATGGTCTGAATTGAACCTCTGAAACTCTTAAACTTGACACAACCATTTGCTGTAATATTTTGTTCTAATTTCACTAATTGAAATTGAGTGTACGAAGAAGTTGTGAAACAGACAAAACGTGGGAATTATGTTATAAGGGAGATACCATTTATTCAGCAATTTATTTTATATACAGGTTCTTTTTAAATTTTTCTTTCATAGTTCACCGTGTTAAGTAAGCATTGGGCCAGCACCACCACCACCTCTTCTAAGACAGTGAATTATGTTTCCTGGAACCTCCTTCCCTGCCGGATTTTGGCTTTTTATCAATGAGAGGAACTCACAGGAGATTTGCAAAGTGAAAATGAAGAAGGACAAGGGATCCAAAGTAGCTTTCCCCACCCACTTTGCCACTGAAGCCTGAAACAACTGGTGACATCATTTCGGAGAGTCTCAAGAACTGCAGCAGCTTCCTGGTGAGATGGAGAGAACCACCTAGTTTGGTGTTTACAGCTGAGATCTTTAGTATCAACTTTACTAATTTCAGGAGCACATTCTCTGACCTCTACTTCCCCAGCATTTCCACAAGTCACTAACCCCCTATTAAACTCCTACATACATAGCATGGCTTCTGTTTCATGATTGAACCTTATCCGTTAGAGTATTTGTGTATACTTTATATTTCCAGCAGCCCTAAAGGGTAGGTGCTTTAAAATGAGAGAAGTGAAGTTACTGGACTCCTCCACCATTCCAAAGATTTTTTTCTCAACTGGTGAGTTGCAGATTTTCTAATTCAAATAACTTTGACTTCAGTCTTTGCTTTTAACCTCTGTACCACATAGGCACATGCTGCATTGAGCTTTAAAAAGAAGGTGTGAAACTTTCTCTGTGAGAAAGATGCCAAAGAGCGTTTAGAAACAAGACTAACTGCTCAACTAAAAGTATTTTATGTTCAGGAATCAATCTTTTTTGAGAATAATCTTCTAGTACTCACTTATATCTAGACGGTCTGAAAATGTTCTTGTTTTACTAACATGGTTTAACTATCCTTAGCTTCCTAATAAAAAACAGTACACACAGAGACACATACACACACACTAACACACACTTCCTTGTAAAGAAAAATGAGCAATCAAAAAAGAAATACACATTCCTACCTCTACATTTGTATCTATATCCCCTTTCCCTCACTTTAGTAGGGACATCTATCCAAAGCCAAGTCTTCCACTTGTCCATTGGTTCTCATCCTATCTCACCAACTTAAGATAATTTGCAAGTACTTTTTCCCATTCTGTGGGTTGTCATTTTACTTTCTTGACAAAATCCTTTGAAGCATAAAAATTTTAAATTTTGATCAAATCCAATTTGTTTTTTCTTCTGTTACTCATGCTTTTGGTATAACATCTATGAATCTTTTGCCAAATTCAAGATCATGAATATTTACTCCTATGCTTTCTTGCAAGAGGTTTATAATTTTTGCTCTTACATTTAGGTCTTTGATCCCTTCTTATTTAATTTTTGCTTGTAGTCTTAGATAAGGGTCCAACTTCATTCTTTTGCCTGTGGCTATTCAATTGTCCTAACACAAATTGAGATTTTGCTATATGTGTACTAATTTAAAATTTTTATATCTTCCTATTGAACTAAAGTATAATTTGTATACAGTTTCCCTCTTTATTCTTAATGATGCTTTTTGTTATTACAGACTGTATGGTTTGATGCAAATGGTGACTCACTCTTTCTTAAAGATTTTATATTTATCTGACAAATGTTTTTCATCCTTTTAATTTCAGCCTTTCTGTATCCTTATATTTTAGTCATATCCTTTTTAAATGTCATGTTGCTGGATTTCCTTTTTACCCAACCTGAAAATCTCTGTCTTTCACTTGTCAATTTAGTCCATTTACACTTATTGTGATTATTAGTATACTTGGACTTGATTATATAGCTGTCCTTACTATTTTCCATATGTCTATTTTTCTATTATTCTTATTTCTCTTTTCCTTCCCTTTTTAAGAGTCAATTCATGTTTTTATTCATTTTGTTTCATTTTCTCATTGGTTTTCTTACACAACAAAGTTAGAATCAATTTGTCTCAATTATGAAAATATCTGCAGAGCCTGTAACAGTGCCTGCCACTTGTTAGTTTCAAATACATAGTTATTGACAGTTTGATGCCTAGAAAGCACTTTGGTTCCATTTCTATATAATGAGCAAAGAGGTTGATGCTCTGTTCAGTGGAAGTTTTCAAGGATTGATGTGCAAGACCTCACACTAAAAAAAGGAAAGAAAGAATACTAAACATGCATTCCCTTAAGTTTTATGAATCAGTTTATCTGTATTTTATAGCAGCTTTTTAAAATACAGCATAATAAAAGAATCATACATTTTAATCATTCATCCAGCCCTTTTTACAAGTGAGGAAACTGAAACAAAGCAAGGTTATAAATGCCCCTTAAAACCATCTAGCAATGGGACTTCTCTGGTGGTGCAGTGGTTGGGAATCCACTTGCCAATGCAGGGGACATGGGTTCAATCCCTGGGCCAAGAGGATCCCATATGCTGCGGAGCAGCTGAGCCCATGTGCCACAACTACTGAAACCTGCACACCTAGGGCCTGTGCACCACAACAAAAGAATCTACTGCAATAAGAAGCCCGTGCACCACAACAAAGAGTAACTCCTGCTCACCACAACTAGAGAAAGCCCATGTGCAGTAACAAAGACCCAATGCAGCCAAAAAAATAAATAAATAATAAAATAAATTTTTAAAACAAACAAACAAACAAACAAACAAACAAAAACATCTAGCAAATCCTGGGATTGTTCCTAATTCATGCCTGGGAAATTAAGTATTACCTTTTTGCTTGGTTAAATAAGTTGTTTCTTTTTTTATTTAAAACTAAAATTAAAATAAAATAAGCTGACCCACCATCAGTTCCTCCCATCAGGAAGCATGCATGAGAGTCCTAGATAGCTTCCTCCCCAAGAGAGCAGACAGCAGTATCAAGCAGTATCAGCAATATTTCATCTTGTGGAACTGAAAACCACAGCCACAGAAAGACAGAGAAAATAAAAAAGCAGAGGACTTTGTACCAGATGAAGGGACAGGATAAAAACTCAGAAAAACAACTAAATGAAGAGGAGATAGGCACCCTTCCAGAAAAAGAATTCAGAATAATGATGGTGAAGGTGATCCAGGACTTTGAAAAAAGACTGGATGCAAACATTGAAGAGTTTACCAAAGACCTAGAAGAATTAAAGAGCAAACAAACAGAGATATGCAACACAATAACTGAAGTGAAAACTACACTAGAAGGAACCAATAGCAGATTAACTGAGGCAGAAAGGCGAATAAGTGATCTGGAAGACAGAATGGTGATAATCACTGATGTGGAAAAGAAAAAAGAATGAAAAGAACTGAAGACAGCCTAAGAGGCCCCTGGGACAATGTTAAATGCACCAACATTCGCATTATAGGGGTCCCAGAAGGAGAAGAGAGAGAGAAAGGACCTGAGAAAATACCGGAAGAGATTATAGTTGAAAACTTCCCTAACATGGGAAAGGCAACAGCTACCCAAGTCCAGGAAGTGCAGAGAGTCCCAGGCAAGATAAACCCAAAGAGAAACATGCCAAGACATATAGTAGTCAAATTGACAAAAATGAAAGACAGAGAAAAGTTATTCAAAGCAACAAGGGAAAAACGACAAATAACATACAAGGGAACTCCCATCAGGTTAACAGCTGATTTCTCAGTAGAAACTCTGGAAGCCAGAAGGGAGTGGCATGATATATTTCAAGTGATGAAAGGGAAGAACCTACAACCAAGAATACTCTACCCAGCAAGGATCTCATTCAGATTTGACGGAGAAATCAAAAGCTTTACAGACAAGCAACAGCTAAGAGAATATAGCACCACCAAACCAGCCCTACAACAGATGCTAAAGGAACATCTCTAAGTGGGAAATATAAGAGAAGAAAAGGACCTACAGAAACAAAAACAAAACAATTAAGAAAATGGTAATAGGAACATACATATCGATAATTACCTTGAATGTAAATGGACTAAATGCACCAACCAAAAGACACAGACTGGCTGAATGGATACAAAAACAAGACCCATATATATGCTGTCTACAAGAGACCCACTTCAGACCTAGGGACATATACAGACTGAAAGTGAGGGGATGGAAAAAGATATTCCATGCAAATGGAAATCAAAAGAAATCTGGAGTAGCGATACTCATATCAGATAAAATAGACTTTAAAATAACAAATGTTACAAGAGACAAGAAAGGACACTACGTAAAGATCAAGGGATCAATCCAAGAAGAGGAGATAACAATTATAAATATATATGCACCCAATATAGGAGCACCTCAATACATAAGGCAAATGCTAACAACTATGAAAGAGGAAATGCAAGGCAGAAATAGAGACACAGGTGTAGAGAACAAACACATGGACACCAAGTGGGGAAAGCAGGGAGGGTTGGGGGGGAATAAATTGGGAGATTGGGATACCAAATTGTACACTGTATATATATGCTGTTTATTGTCTGTTAACTGTATCTCAATAAAAGTTCTTGAAAAAAAAAAAAGAATCCGCCTGCCAATGCAGGGCACACGGGTTTGATCCCTGCTCCAGGAAGATCCCACATGCCGCAGAGCAACTAAGCCCGTGCACCACAACTGTTGAGCCTGCTCTTTAGAGCCCATGAGCTACAACTATTGAGCCCATGTGCTGCAATTACTGAAGCCCACATGAAAAAAAAAAAAAAAGCCAAGAGTGCTGATCTGTGACAACTGTAGGTGATCTGTCCTGTGGGATCACTGGCGAATATCACCTTCTGAAAATTCTAGCACTAATGATTTCTGTGACTTGACTCCAAACACTCACTGTGGTAAAGGGTTTAGTGTTTGTAAAATAGAAGGGCAAAAAGGAAATAAGATACCTTCCATGTAATTTTCCATTTGTGTACTCTTGACTTCATTAAAATTGCATACTGATCCAATCCCTTGGTTTTGCTAATAGCTCCACAGAGGAACAGTCATTACTAGAGCATGAACACCACAATCCATTTTCTCTGATTATTGTTTTGTGATATTGCTAATTTGACAGCTCCTGCTGAACATGGGCTCATTATTTTGTGTCATTGTTTTGGGAAAAGGAATATCAAATGAGCAGCAAAGTGACTTACAAAGAAGCATGCCGCTGATGATAGGTTAGCAGGAGTAGTTTTTTTCCAAGCATGGGAGAGAATAGCCAAATTGAAATGGTAAGAAGTGCACTGCTTGACCCCTATAAGATACCTTCTCTTTCAAGACTCAAATCCTCTGCAACTTTTTATGTGAATCCATAATGACCCCATTCCAAACAAAGTGGACATGCCTGCTTTCTTTTCTGTGCTCTAGGATCTGTCTATATCTATCTATCTATTTATCTGTCTCTCTATCTCTATCTATCTATCATCTATCACCTATCTACCACCTATCTATCTATTATCTATCACCTATCTATTTTTATCTCTCTACCTAGATATATTTCTAGAATTTCACATATATAACACTTATTTTATATACATGTACCTCTATTCTACACTCTGTTTTTGTCATCTAATTGTTTTTAGGGAAAAACAAACATACAAAAAAGCTTTGCAAAATCAGGCCCCTGTCTGCCTCTTTAACCTCAATTTGCTGCTTTACCTTTTACACTCTACCCTGAAGCCATACTTTACTTATTTAGCTTCTCAAATGTGCCACATTCTGTCCTCATCAGAGTCCTACAGTTGTCCCCACTCTTCATGACCAAACAGCTATTTTGACTTCCCTCCACTTCTTTCTCCTTCCTCCCATCTCACCCCTCATTAATTCCTATTTACCATCAATATCTGCTTAAAATAATTTATCAAAAAAGCTTTTGTCATATCTCACCCCATTTACGCAAGATTAAGTCTCCTACAGTATTCTCCTTTATATCATTTATCGCACTGTAACTCTGTGCTCAATGTCTGGTACCCAAGGATTTGGATTTTAGGAGGATATGCTTGTTTCCTTCTCCCCTGTCTCCCCAGTAACTCTTAGTACTTGACACATCGTGGTTCTCATTTAATATTTGTTAAATCAGTGAATAACTATGGCATGTTTTTTCTCAACTGTGTGCCTCTATTTTCTTTGGTTCCTCTGCTTTGAATGACCTTCTCCTGCATTTTGTTTACTTGTTCTTTATGATCCAGCTCTTGCTTCTTTTCTCCCAGAGGTCTTCCATAATCTCCTTGGTCTTTCATCCTCTCTCCTGCCTTGGTTTATTCCTCTTTACTGTGTTCCCAGAGGACCCATGCTACACATGAATGCAGCCCTAAGTCATGTGTACCACTGCAGAACTCTGGCTTTTGCTCCATTATTTGGCCAGAAAAAAATGCATCATAACGGAACATAACATAGATGCCCCAAAATATTGTAGAAAGTTTAAAAAAGAGATTTGGATTATAATAGAGGTTCTTCCAGTCAATAGTAAAGCTTGCCATAATCATCCACAGAATAAAACTAAGGGGAAAAAAGAGATGTGGTGAATAATGTACATTTACAGAGAGGCTGTTATGATCTTTCTTATAAACACTGTGTGGAAATAGTTGACCTTTTCTTCTTTCCCAATATTATTTGCCCATTTGAGCCATTTTGGGATATTTATCACTATAGGTTTTTTTTTATATATAAAGCATAACTAAAGTATCCCTGAAGAGCTATACATGTGAAATTAATTTTTGAGAATAAGTAGTTGCCAGTCTTGGTCACCTTGTAAATGGTCTACTGAATGTAAATATGTCACCCTGTGCTTGACACTTTTCCATCTGCTTTGAAGATGCTAGTTCATGCCAAGTTCATTACCCAGGACAGGAGGCCATTTTCTGAGTGACTAAGCTTCTCCTATGAACAGTCAATTTTGTATATTTTATGTTATGAGAAGAACTCCAAGGCACAATTTAGTGGTAGCCACTTTAAAAAAGAGGGAAAATGAGGTGAAGACAGTAGCGCTCAGTAGTAAACCAACTGCTGACAACTTTTTTTTTGACAACTTTTGATTAAAGTATGATCACTATAAAAGATTTATTTTTTGCTGCCACTGGGAATCTATACTTCTAAGGTGATTTATGCCAAATGGAATACTATGATGAGAGGGTCAGGGAAAGATCTCAGAAAGAATGTGTGACTAATTTTTCTTCTAAGTTTATGAGACAGTGCAGTCAAGGCAGTTCTAAAATAGCAACAGGGTGATTACAAATGACTGAGTAAACAATATAATAACCGTGGGTGGAATTCAATCTCTTCATATGTTCTTCTAAAAATTCCAGTTTTTGAAAGAAGTCTATGGACATGAAAAGGGTGAATACTATTGTCATAATGGCTCCTGCAAGGAAGGAAGGGAACAGTGGGATGATCTGGTCCTGAAACACTGATGTTTCCATCCTTAAATTTCTAATACTGTATGTAGGCAGTCTTTCAAGTACTGTGGGATATGAAGTCAGAAATTTTATTTCCTTATTTATGGAATTATAAAATATTTAATGAGATAAAAATGTCTGAGATGAATTTTTCTGAAGACTTTAAAATAACAATAGCTACTGTGTATTGAACTCATACTGTATGTCTAGGACTTTACATAGATAATTTTATTTACATAAATATATCTATAATGGTATTAAGATATGATAATTGACTCTATTTTAAAAAGTCAGAACAATAAGGCTCAGAAAGGCCAAATAACTTGTTCAAAGTCATATATAGTCAGTTCTAGAGTTGGAATTTGAATGTGAGTGAACTGCCAAGTTTGTCTTTCTAAGCAAAGTCCAGAGTTTGTGCTATAAATAGGGGTCTAGGAGCCTATACTAAGTACACACTGGAGTTATACTGGCTCAACTTGTGATGAAGCATGCCATCCAATGTGATAGAAACAGGTATACCAGAAGGCTGATTCTGGTATTCTAAGTTTTATGGCCTAGACTTAGTAGATTTGATTTAGAAGGGATTGAAGCAATGCAGTATATTGATCAAAACAGTATCCTTCAATGTAGTAATGAATAAATGTTCTTTATGGTCTTGCACTATACTATGAGGTAGTTCTTCCTGGCGGACCTAGGTATGTGGACTGAATGGGATTCACGAGCAGCGCTATTTTACTTGCGATTAACCACTAGGTGGCACTGAGTCTACAGAGCTAGGATAAGCCTGAGTGAAGCTCCAGTGGATAGTTAGACATCTTTTCTGGGTATGAGTGAGCACCACTTTTCTTGTACATGCCCCCTAAAACAAAATTATCTCAAACATTCCATTCTGAATCATACTTAATATCAGCTACTATTTATATTCTGCTCCAAGGCTTCATCATCCCTTCCCCCTGTTGGTTGCTTGAGTTACATTTTGAATTAGATATGCCAGAGCTTGGGTAGATTGTATGAAGGAAAATGTAAGCATAGTGATGTGGCCCATGTGTACTCTTCTGATAATGTGACATCCCTAGATATAGTCATTGACTCTCCTTCAGGAAGAAAGTACATCTGCAGTAAATAACTCCTTGATTGGGCCTTATGAATAAGAGAATTGGCTCTCCTACTGAATATGACTGAATCTCAAAATAAAACTTTGGTTTTTTTTAATTGCTCACACAAATTCATTTATTAATAGTGCATCCTGGATGAAACAATGTTTCTAAGCCAATTCAGTTTCAGTGAAACAGAGGGAGCAGGTCTACAAAAAAAACTCTCTCTTTTCCTTGCCAAATATATTACATAAAAGGAGCTTGAAAACAAAGGGAATGTTTATCAACATAGAAACATAAAATCTAGAAGTCAGAGAAAAGTTTTACTTGTTCATGGCAAGCTATGTGTGTGTTAAAACTTAAAACTCTCCAAATATAAATCAAATTGATGGAAATTAAATTTACAAGGCAGAAATTAAAGACCAATTATGAACAGAATATAACACTTGCTATTATAAAAATCAGATTATATTCTCATTACTCTTTCAGAGTAAAATAGGAATATAATTGGAAGTATATTTAAATAATGAAACATTTAATAAAACTACTCTTTTTCCTAATAAACATTGTAGTCCTGTATGAGGTAAGACTGGTGAATTCATTGCCTCATTATAAAGATTAGATACTATAGAAAACAAAAGTTGATCCTGAATCTAAATCTTTCAAGACCTTGTTCATGGCAACTCCATAGAATTCTTGAGTTAGCAATTCCCTTCATGCCAGCCTTACTACTTCTGAATTTCTCCTCCTTGTCTTCCTTGCTGTAGTCTAGAGACTACTTGAGAGCTGGCCACTGCTACATTTTGATTGGTGCAATTAGAACATTGACATTAAAGGTGATTATGGATACAGTTGGATTAGTATCTACCATATTAATACTTTCTATTTGTGACCCTTGTCCTTTATTCCTATTTTTGTCTTTCATTCTTTTTCTGCCTTTTATGGTGTTAACTTAGCATTTTATATGATTCCATTTTCTCTCCTTTCTTAGCACATCAGTTATACTTTTTTTTTTTTTTACTGTTTTTAGCAATTGCCACAGAGTTTGTAATATACATTTACAAGTAACTCAAATCCACTTTCCAACAACACTGCTACCTTTTCTAATCTGAGCCTACCTATCTCAACCTTCCCCCTCTTTCCAAGTTTTACCTTGGACAACCCTGATATTCCTACTGCTACTCTAATGCAAGCCTGTCTTCAAGAAGCCCTGATAGAGAAATTCTAAGATAAACTCTTTTCTCTTCCTGATAAATTCTTTTCTCTAAACTCTAGGTTTAGAGTTTTATAGAGAATACTAACGCCATCATTTCCTAAATATCTCAAGTGCAATAAAAATGCATTGCAAAAAAAATGGGCCAAGGAATCAATTAAGTTTTGGAAAATCTGCAAGTCATGTTTCCAACTCAGAGATCTATAAGGCCCTTTAAGCATATGAAGGGCTCCTAGAAGTGTTGTGGTGTTGTAGCCCAGGGTTTACCAAACTTATTTGAAACTACATTTTTGGTAACTACTTAGTGACATTTGAGGACTCAAGAGCCTAGAAAATGAATTAACAAGACAATGCCTAACCTAGTGTTTCCAGGGATTTTAAATGGTTGGAATAGAAAGTTTTGTCCTTCAGTTACCTTCTACTAACTCATCTGTGCTGTGTATGATCCTGTATTACTTGTTCATGGCAACTCTGTTGAATTCTATAGTTAGCAATTCACTTCATGCTAGCTTTGCTTCTCCTGAATTTCTCTTTCTTTGCTTCCTTGCTAGAGTCTGGTGACTACTTGAGAGCTGGCCACTGCTACATTTTGATTGAAGGAGAATGGTGGGCAGACCCCCCTCTCTGCTCCAGAGGTTACCCCTGTGCCCCTAAAGAGGAGGGCCTTGCTCTGTCTGCAAGCAGTCCCAGGAGCTGGCTTAGCTGGGCAGGAACCAGCCAGTCTTCCTTCTCTCATCTAGGAGAACTGCTGGAGGTGCCCAAGCACTCGACTGTTGACAAGCACCTTACTGTTTCTTCTAGGAAAACTTTGGTCTCTTGTTAGTTACACAAACATATTAAAACCTAAAGGTCCCCATAGGGATAACCATACATGGTGAGAAACATATTTATAACATTGTCTCTCTCTCCTAATGAGTTAATAATGTATGGCTCTAATTTTTTTTAAAATTGTTTACAGTGTTTATAAAATACAGAAATTAAATCAACCATCACTCCAACACCTAGTGACAATTACTACTAACAAATTTAGTGCCTTTCCTTGCCAAAATGTTTGTGGTTTTTAAACATTTGCTTCACTATATAATTTCACATTTTGTAAATTTTATTTAATCTCATTAGCACATTCCCAGATCATTCAGTAGTTTTTGCAATTGTTGTTTTTAACGGCTACATAATATTCCACCCTGGCATGATTTCTTTAACCTTTCCCCTGCTGTTAGTTATTTAAGTGATTTTTATGTTTTGATTATAATTAAAAACCTGAAGTGAACACACTTATAGATAAATGCATGATGATTTTCTTAGGATAGATTCCAACAAAGAAAAAATTATTGTGTCAGAGGTTATGAATGGTTCTTGATATATAGATTTACAGATTTCCAAAATGTTTTAAGAGCCAAACACAAACAATACCTCTATGACTGCTCTGTGCCTTACAATAGCATTTCCTCACCAAATACTTACTAAGCACCTAATGTACCTCTATGTGCTGCGCCCTGTTCACCACCTGGGGTGGCCTGGGTTCCCCAAATAGCCTGCTACCTGCTGAAAAGCATCTGAGTGGTAGCCACGCCTCCCCACTCCCTGGTACTAAGGGGTTAATTCACTGCAGCTTCTGACTCAACCACCATCACTCTTGCTGCCTGGAACTTCTGCCCTGCACTGGACACCCACTACCCTGTCTGCTCCTCAGGCTTTCTTGGGCAAGGTTGCAGATCAGCCCTGAGAATGGACCTTCCAGGCATGTCACAGCACTGAGGGAGCTGAGGGTGGGGCAGGCAGTTTGACTCCTGATTCCACTACACTGAGAAAGCTGCATTGAGCAAAACAATCAAGGCCTCTGTTCTAACAGTGCCTAGAGCCCACTTGGGAAGTTATGTATAAAACAAAGGTACATATGAAGCAAATAATAACAAAGTATAATGAAGATGTAATTAAGAAGTTAATGAGTTATTGATGTTGTTCATTGCCAAATTCCTAGACCAAAAATATCAGCCCATTATTTTTTAAATTGGATTATTTTTATAGCTAATAATTAGTTTCACATATTTATTTTTTAAAATTACCGCTGTAATTGGTCTGTTCAGATCCTTTGACCATTTTATATTAATAAATAGATTTTTAATTGACTAAAATTGTTCCTTATAAATTAACGACATTGCCCTTTGCCACATGATTGCAGCAATTATATTTTAATTTGCCAATTTATCTTTTGATGATCACATTTGCAATTATTATGAGTGGTTTTGATTTTTTATACATTCAAATATCTAAATTAAATATTTCAATCTTTCCTCCATCATTATCCCATGCTTAGTAAGTCTTTATTCATTTATTCTGCACCTATGCTTTCCCAGACAATTCTTCCTAGTCAGAAGAGTTTGTTGAAAAGTAGAGCAGCCATATTATCAATGTAAAAATAGCTAGGATTGAGAACACACTCTGTGCTTTATCTCCGTTAATTCTCTCAACAACCCCATGAAGTAGGGGGTATCATTATCTTCAGGTTATAGGTAATAAAGATGAGCAAAGAGGGATTAAGAATTTGGCTCAGGACCAGATACTGAGGTTGGTTTGAAAGCTTGATTTTTTTTTTTTTTTTTCAGATTTACCTATAGTTTGTTGCTATTGGCCATTCGTATTCCCATTTGTTTAACTGTGTGCCATCTTTATTTTCCAGGAGATTTTTTAATCTACTCTTTTTTTCCCTTTATTCTAAGATCTCAGGATGATGTGGTTTGGTGGGTGTCTTTCATTCACTGATCTGAGCAAACAATGCTTTACGTTTGAAAACTTCCCTCCTTCAATTAGGGAACCACTTATTTGATTACTTCATTTAAAACAGCATTATCTCCATTTCATCCTATTTTCTCTTTATGGAACTCCTACTATAAGGCTGCTGGACCTTCTGGATAAATATTTAATTTTAAAAATCTTTCCCTTGCTATCATCCTTCTCTTTGTGTTTTTGTTCTAGTTACAGGAGAATTATTTTGAAAATTTTCTAATACCTTCTTCTATTGATTTTTTAAAACTTTGGCAGTCATAATTTAAATTTCCATGAGTGCTTTATTTATCACATCCTATTTTCATTTCACAGATGTGCTATTCATTCTTATTAAAGGAATCATATTAATAATGGTTTTTATAAAGTTTGCTTTTGGCTACCTAGTTGTGTTCTTGCTCCAAGTCAGTTTTTCCCTGGTAATTTAGGGTTTGGCCTTGATTTTAGAGGTTTTTGGAAATATCCTGGGACCCTGGCCTTAAATCCCCATTTGAGTGAGGCACTAACAGTCACGCAGGAGATCCAGGTGCATGACATGACTTTTTAGCAAGTGGACAGACAGCATTATAAAGTGATCCAGTAGAGTGACTTCTTTCTGGAGGGACCCCAAATGTCAGAGATCTCAAAAGTAAGAAATGTCTTTTTCTAGAGCAGTCACTCCAGAAAATAATATATCATTTTCCTGCTTTGGTGATGGGAAGGACATATGTTTGATGGCCTCTGTCTTGGAGCAGGAATGAGGAGTGAGCCTGACAGTCTCATGATTCCTGTGCACATTTTCGCTTAATCCCTACGTCTTCAATAAGCCTCACCACCACATTCCAAGCCTTGAGTTTAATTTCTTCAGAGAACACACATTGTCCACCTGCTGGGGTTGGGGCAAGGAGAGTCACCTGGTGGCTTGCTTGATGAGGAGGAGATCCAAGGTTTCACCTTCACTGTAGACAATCAACCCCCACTTGGGTCTTAGATTCAAGACTTCAGCCTACCTCACATGCCTCTAATGCATCCAAATTTCAAGCTGTTCTGGGACACTCTGGAGTAAATTGTGGCTTTATTTTTATACCTCTCTGCAGGCAGTTAGGTTTTAGCTTTTTCTGTTGGGGAGTAAAAAGTTATTAAAATAGTAACTACTATAACTACTATATAAATTATTTCTTTTTCCAAATAGTTGCAGAAAGATGTCAAAGCTGTGTTTTTAAAAATAATTTATATTCTGAACCATAAAAAAACCTTTGCCCCTAAAGTGCACAGAGATTTCTACTTATTGTTGTAAGTGGTAGTTGCTAAGGCAACCCTACCTACTCTATCAACCATCTTTTGATCAGATAAACTTTTTTTTAAAAGGAAAATTTTAATTTTATATTCTGGTAATAATTAACATTTAAATATTTGTATGGTTGAATAAGAAGAGCAAAATTGAAAATTGAAAGTTGATATAGAAAAGACGTCAATGATATGAAGCTCTATTTTTCACGGGTCTGCAAAACATCTTTTCATAGCTGGCTGCATAGTTGGCCCTTAATCACATTGTGAATTGGCCAAACATTATTCCGTAACCAAATTCATTTTTTCTTGCTTTTTTCCCAGACCTGTTCTAAAACAGGCTCTAGAGGCTATCAAGTCCAGAGTTTGCCCTGAACGGCACTTGAACAAATTTCTTGAGGTGGTCAACATACCTATCAGCACACTGAGACCTCTAATAACTGGAATAGAGAATTCATCTCTCTACTCTCATCAAAAGCACTGTTATGTGTCTATATTGTAATGCTTTGCTGGCTAAAGCATGGTAAATAATAACATTTCTCTGACATTATATTGAATTAGCTTCATATCCCCTATAACATACACAGGTTTTGGAGTCATAAAATTGTACTAGAAGCCAAATTCCACTGCTACGTAGAAGCCCTGTGACTGGATAAATGAGCCTTTCCAAGTTTCAGTTTACCTGCACATGGTAGAGAAGGGTAATAACAATTTGCACTGTGTCCTCTGAATTTCTTACTCCATGACCAGCACACTTCCCTATATTCTCAGTATTTTCTCTGAAAGTTCCCTCCACCTCCTTGCCCTAACTGAATGCTGGCCATCTCATGAGCACACTTGCTATCAGGTAGAGGTATCTATTTTCACATATTCTTTAAGCGCACACCTGAATAGTGGGTGAGCAGCTTCCTCCCGTCCAGACACACCACCGTACGGTTGCCTCCTCCCCTTGCTCTTCTAGAAGCCCCTTCTACTCTGAGATCTATCCCTGCCATTAGCATTTAGCACTTTGCTCTCATCATCACTGGCCTCTACTGACCCCCTTGTCAATTCCCTTCGTTTATTGATTCTTCAGGACCTGGGTCACAATCTCCTCACACTTTCCTGACAGTATTTTAAGTAATTTTAATATTTATAAGATCAGCTCTCTAATACCCTGACTTCTCAGCTCCTTGAGCCCTTGATCTTCCTCCAACACCATTTTGATTAATCTCTCGGGATGCTTTTCGTTGCTCTTGTGGCTCAGCCAGAAGAGATGCTAGTGCTTGGGGAAATGGAGATGAGAGCCAATGACAGTCAGTGCTTTGTGCCAAAATTGCATGTGTTAAATGCAGAAGAATGTTCCAAAAGTAAAAGTAATTTGAAATCAAGACTACTTGGCTCAGCTACAGCTATTCTATTTTTGAAAGGTCTTATAATCTGGGAGCAAGATCAATAACTGGGGACACAGGAAGACACTGACCTGTGAAACAAAAGCAGTGTCCTTCCGTGGGTAGAAAACATTTTGTGAGGTTTTAAATAGAGTCGTATTTATCTCCCGAATTTCTCATGGAATAAAACTAAAGACTGTTCTGACTTTTAACCAAAAATGTTATACTCTCTTGTGAATTTCTCAAAACAGACAGAATTCAACTCCAGGCTGCTATTAAATCAAACAAAGATAAGTAATAGAAAATAAATATGATATTCTCTTGGTATCTGTAAATTTAATACCTCAAATAGAATCTACAAGGTCCATAATGTATAGTAATTTGCAAGGTGGTTAATGAAGCCCACCTCATAAAGCTCTTGCAATGATTAAGTGCAATCGTAAGTGTGAAGAGAATTGCCAAATTTGAATTTTGACCATGTCAGGCTTTTGTGCAAATGTGGCCTCTTGAAGTTGAATGAGCTGAGCAAATCACAAAGGGCCACCTCTCAAAGACTGCTCCTCTAGAACCTGAGAATTTGACATTCCACCTTCAAAATATATCCTGAATTCAACCCCTTTTGCTCACCTCCAACACAGCTGCCCTCTTATAGGAAGAACACTTTTCTCTTGCCTGGATCAAGGCAGAGCTTTTTAGCAGGTGTCTTCTCTTGCCCACAAAATATCTACTCCCAGATGGCAGCCCTAGTGATCCACTTATAAATGTAAATCTGATTATGTTCTCTCCACCATCACCCCCCCCAAACACCTCAGAACCCTCCAGTGTCATCCCACCACACTACTTTATCCAACTCTTCATCATGACTAGTGAGGACGTCTCCCTGACCACGCCTCTGGTGACCTCTTCTTTCTCCGTCCTCGCCATTCACCACACCTGACACTTTATGACATGTCTCAATTTGTCATCACTCTTACCCACTAGCTTGTAAAACATTTTGGCACAGGGAGTCTTTGTCTGTTTTGGTCACTGCTGTAAACCTGTGGCTTAAAAAAAATACAAGGCACATAGGAAGCACTGAAAACACATTTGTTCAGTGAATGAATGAGTTTCCTGAGTCCAGCTTGACTGCACATCAGCCACATTCTCTGGTGGTTACATCCTAGATCTAGCTCTCACCAGAAACCATCTTACCTCGAAACACAAAGTCCTATTGCTACTGCTGGTTTTGTCAAGTAGTCTCCTAGAAACAATACTTTCACCTCTTTTAGACCCTCAATCCATTGGCTCTACCACTTACTCTAGACTTTACATACTCTTGATCCAGCTTTAATTTAAATATTCATCAATATAATCACTCCTTTGCATCAACCAGCAAAACTTTTATGCTCTTATTACACTCACCCAGAAAATCCACAAGCCAAGATCCAAATGTTTATCTTTTTTTGTGTCTGCATTCATGCCATGAAGTTTTACAAGAAAAAAAACAAAACTTATAACTGGCCAGCTTGGTATCACTACAAATTCTTGATTCTCAAAGGGGTTCTCAGTACTTCCTAGAAACCCTATGCTGGTTTTTTTTTTTTTTTTTTTTTTTTTTTTTAAATAAGAGTACTTTGCTACTCTCAGTAGGAAACATTTCACACCTCCTCCTTCCTTTCTAATCTCCTGCCCTCCTTAATCCCCTTTCCACTTTTAGTTAATGACTTTGCATCATATTGCACTGAAATATTAAAGTCCTCACAAACTAATGTGTTACCTATTCTCTTTTTAATATACAATTTATTTATTAATTTAATGTTTTTATCCCTTGAGTAATATATAAGCTTTGTAAGAGCAGGGATTTTCTTTCATTTACTAATGTATCTAAAACAGCGCCTCATGCATCATAAATACTCAATAAATATTTGCTGAATGAATAAAAATGGGAGCTGGAGGCATTCCCCCATCTGTCATGTGTTACCTATTCTAATGACCAAATCTATAAACCTAACCTGAATCTGTTCCCATCTTCTCCTTCCTCCTTTTTCAGAGGAGAAATACCCTGCAAAGGGCAATGCCTTCATTTGTTCTCCTTATCATCCTCATCTCACCTTCCCAGGGCTTTACTTCCTTGGTTTTCTCTTCTCCTGCATTACTACTCTGTTTCTATTGGATCATTGTAATGAGAGTAGAAATCCACTGCATCATTTTTCACATTTAAATATAGCTTCCTTGCCTCCGTATCCTATTTTAGCTATTCCACCATTAATCTACTTCCCTCCCTGAAGTTTTGGAATTATCTTTTTCTCAACAAACACTTTTTTGACCGCCTCACCTCCCAATCACTCTTCTAAACCCTCTGATTGGAATTTAGTCCTCATCAATCAAAGATGTTCTGGTCAACATCACACCCACTACCATATTGTTAATTCAGATGGATACTCTCCTTTACTCACCTTGCTAAATACTCTCGTCTGCTCTCTCATACTTCCCTCTTATTTCTAGCATTCTGTGAAATTTTCTCATTTTTTACCTGGTCACTTTTCACTTTTTCAACCTGTTGTTTTACTTGTTCCACTCCTACTACCAGAACTCTAAGCACTGGAATCTCTCAGGAGTTATCCAGTGCCTCATTTCTTTTCAACGTCTCCTTCAACTTATCTTTTAAATTTTAATTTCACTTTTTACTATGGCTTTAAATGCTGTCTACATGCTGATAGTTAAAACTTTCTTAAGTCTAATGCAGACCTCTCCGTGAAGTGCTGGTCTTAATTGTGTACCTGATATCTGCAACTGATAGGCTTCTCAAAATTAATACGTTCAAAACAAGAGGTAAATCTGCCTCTTAGTTAATCCTCCCTATATCTGTAAATGGCCACACTGTCCACCCAGACAGTTGTTTAAGCCAAAACTCCTGGAGTCATCTTTCAAACTATTATTGTCCTTACTCATCACAACCAAGCACTGTCAATTTCACCTCTCATGTTTATCTAGACTCTCCCCATCTTTGCCCATATCCACTACTATCACTCTAGTCCAGCTGTCATCATTTTTTTCCTGCACAACTTCCCTTCTTGTATTCCTGCTTCTATTTCTCATCCTCATGGTCCATTCTTCATACAGTAACCAAAGTGATCCTTTTAAAACGCAGGTAGAATCATATCGTGCCTTCTCTAATAAAACCCTTTGTTGATTCCACTGTGCTTACAATCTTGTCCACCTAGTCTCATCATCTTCATCTTACATCACCCTCATCTGTGCTCACTAGGCTCTGGCCACACCTGAACTCCCTTCTGTTTCTTAAAAATATGTTCATTTTAGCTTTAGGATGTTTCCCTTGCTGTTCCTCTGCCAGGAATATTCTATCCCAAATTCTGACAGGGCTGCTTTATTCCTTGTTGTTCAGATCTTAACTGACATATCAACCCCCTGGAGAGTATTCCCTGACCACCTAAAGATCTTCAGTATGAAATCCTGAGCGTTTATGAGTCCAATATCAGGGTCATCATTTGCTTTTTCATACATAATTTGAAGTTCAATTACAGCTTATAGTATAAACTTTTATCCACGACAAAATAGGAACAGAAATTTGCTCAAGTGATTGAAAGCGCCAGCTCTAAAACAATTCAGGTTATAACTGTGATTTCTTGTTTTACCAGTGAAACATAATTGAATCTTGACAACATGATTGTAATCAAAGGAGACCCACAAGTGCACATAATCAATGCAGCCGAATTTCCAGATGACCACGTTCAAGACACTGATGGAAAAGGATCCACTGCATTCCTACCAATACTAAGCAAGTGCAAATTAAGTGTCTTCTGTGTCATTCTCTTGAGCAGCATGGTTCCAATTGTGTTAAAAGTGATCACTTATCACCTGAAGAACCATGGTAGAGAAATTAGTTTCAGCTTGATGTTATTTTGTATATAAACAGATTAATTTGCAAAAACTTAGGCATCATAGATTATGCATAATATAGTAGACTAGCTTAATTACTTTTAAATGATCAGTGAGAAACCCAAACCAATATGAAAATAATATGAAAATAAGAACCACAATGACAGCAACTATGAAGTAACAGTGAATTCAGTTATCCCAAGCCTGTTTAACAAATAAGACTGGTTTCAGAGAGGAAGGTATGTAAAGGAAGTGCTCAGACACAAAATTAATACTCAATAAATGCTTCACTGACCAAGAGGTTGACTGCAGAAGAGTCTTACATAAGCTAAATTATGTGGAGTCAGGCCAGACAAGAAAGATGTGAAATATACTCAGAGATTTGTCCTGTGGCTTACTATTTGTCCAGTTAGGGTAAGAAGGACTTCAGTGAATACATTGTACAGCCATATTTGAATCACCAGTCTAAAGAAGCATTCATTAATCAATGTCACTATTTTAGTAAGCACATATTAAAGCTATGATAAAGTATAATTTTCCTCCTATCAAATTGGGACAAACATTGAGAATATCAAGTATAACTGAAGACATGGTGTTATAAACACTCTTAAACGCCATTGCTCAGATTATAAATTGGTCAGATTTCCAAAACTTTAGGCTTTAGAATTAAAATACCCATGCCTGCATGCACACACACAAATGTTGCCGCTTCTAAAAATCTCCCATTATATACATTCACACGTGCACAAAGGTATCTATTCATCTCCATGTCTAGGTGAGAGCCAAAGCTAGAAAAGAAATGTCTATCTGAAAAATACATATACTCAGTGGAATCCTATGTTCCCTGTTAAAAAATGACGTTGGTAAGCGAGGGGAAGGGTAATACTTATGGGAAGAGCCTGTGTATATAAAAAATAAGAGACCAAGAAGGAACTGGACATATAAAATGTAAGAATTACGTAAATACATAGAAGGCCACCAGGAGGTTGGCCTTGAAACCATTAGGGTGGTTACATCTGGGGAAAGAATTGGAGAAAAGAAATTTCCACGTTTTTCTATAATAAAATTATACACGTTACTTGTGTTAATTAAAAAATAATAAGTAAGAGTCTATGAACTTGTTTTCAAAATAAAACAAGACTAGATCTGCAATGAGAGACAGAGGGCTAAATCAGAATAAACATTTAGCTGGGAGCCTTAAGACACAGGCCACATAACTAGTAGGTTGTGTGACTTTGTGCAAGTCTTCTAAACTCTCAGGTCTCAGTTATTGTGGTGAGCTGAGTAATGGTCACTGGAAGATGTCAAGGACCTTATCCTGGAAACCTATAAATGCAAAAGGAACTTCGCAGATCTAGAGATGAGGAGATTATTCTGTGGGTTTGATATAGTCACAAGGATCCTTACAAGAGGAAGGCAGGAAGGTCAAAGACAGAGATAGTGATGTGACAAGGAAAGGAAAAAAATGGAGAAAGAGAAAGAGACAGAGAGACTCAGATTGAAAGATGCTATAATTCTGCCTTTGAAGATGGAGAAAGAGACCACCAGCCAAGAAGCACAGTCTGCTTCTAGAAGCTGGAAAAGGCAAGGAGACAGTTGATCCCCTCCAGCCTCCAGAAGAAACCAGCCCTGAAGACACTTTAACTTTAACCCAACCAGATTGAATTTGGACTTCTGAGTCCCAGAATTGTAAGATAAATTTGCAATGTTTTAAGTCATTAAATTTGTGGTAATTTATTACTGCAGCATTAGAATAGCAACACAGTTATCTAGCCTATAAACTGAAACTGTAGAATTGGGTTATTGATAACAATAAATTTAGTAATAATTAAGAGTAAGCACTTATAAATACTTAATATGTTAGATACTATGCTAAGGGTTTCATATACATATTTCATGTAATCTCATAACAGTCTTATGTGTAGGCACTATTTATGTTCTCCACTTCTTACATGAGTAGCCAAAGCTTGGAGAGGTGTAGCAACTTCCCAGTGAGTTTCATTACACATTGGGAAGAAGAGATCCGCCTTCTTCTTACAGTAGTGATCACGTGAGCCTCTTTTGCTACCCTAAATGTGGGAAGGCTATGATGCTGACTACTCCATAAGGCTTCTGCTTTTAGAGTAATTCTCAATGTGTCAAGTTTGTTACAGATAATTAAACTCTATGTCTCCTGTGGACATATTTGATTGTACAGAAGTAGTGAGAGAAAAAATGCTAGGAAACCAACACCTGTCCTATAGTCTAACATACTGAAACAGGTTTTTATTTTCTGTGATTATTTATAACATATATGGATCTGAGGATGATAGGACACAGATTAACAAGGAATCAACCTCACAGATGGACATGAGGTGGAGGGAAATCAGGTGGCCTTCTTGCTTGAGACAAGGAACACGGATGATGTAGTTTGATGACATGCCTGGTGGTCTGGTTGGGAACTACCTACTTGGCTCTACACTGTGCATTATCATAGGGCATAGCTGAGATGTTTCTGAAGTAGCTTTGGTTCAGTGCTGGGACATTTGGGGCAACAGTACCCGATGTAATTAAGGAACTGCCACAAAGCTACATGGGGTATTGCTAAAGAGCTGAGATTCCAGACCCTGAGCTGCACTGCTTGGATCTGTTTTATATGTGGTTTTCCACAGGATTCCTTCCATTGGTGGAGGAGGATAAAGTTGCTGCACAAGTTTTGGGGTGACTCAGAGTTCCTCTGAGAGAACACTGAAAGCCTCCAATTCCATAGCCCATTCCAGGAGGGATGGCTCTCAGACTGACCTTGTTGTCAATCCTACAATTTAATTGAATTACGGTACTTCTGATAAAGACTTTATACCAAGGCTTAGGGATCCTAGGATTGGGGCTGCTGTGGACTGAAGGGTTCCTTTCAGCTGTACCCTATGCTGGGGTCACATTATGAACCCTAAGCTGGCTCTAGAGTCAAGCATATAAGACCAGTTAAGGTGCTGCCTCTTCATCTCTGCACTTTCACCACCAACACTGAAGAACCATAGTCAGGGCAGTTTGTTAATGAAATAGGGGAGGAAGAGGCCACTGAACAGTTCTCTTAAATCACACACACCCACACACCCCCCCCCCCCCCCACACACACACACACACGAGCTGTTCAACAGGGAGATGAAATTCTCAATAAACATGCCTTGCAGCAACTACCACCTCTCCTTGTAAAATAAGTAAATAGCCTCATGAGAAAGAGAAGTTGGTGGCATCTGGTTGCCGGGAATAAATAAAATCTCCCATCTGGTGAAAGGCTTTTGAAATCCCACTCCCTGTTCAGATTGTCACTGTAACTGCAGCTGGATGACAATACCCGGAGTATTACAAGCAAACTGCCCAGATCCGTTCAGTGAAGCAGTGTCATTCAGTTTTACTGATTAAAAATGGACATTTTCTTGCTATGCTGAGATCTTACAATCTTTACTTCACAAAGTTATGACCTACACAGACCAGATGGATAAATATAAATAGTCTATTTATGGAGAAGGTATAATCAACTGTCCTTTTCTAAAACGTAGTATATCTTATCTATTTATTATTTTTCCATGAAACATAGTAGGAATTTGAGTAGTAACAAAAATTCGTCCTAAATGTTGTATACAGTGTAAGAGCATTCTAAATACAATCAAGTGTTTAGGGGGAAAGTGACATTTTTTCAAGTGTAGGTAATTAATCCATTATCTACTTTTACTCTGATAAGCTGACTTCTCTCTGATATACCTTGTCTAAGCACCTGCTTAGAAGATTCTGACTCCTAACAGAGTTACTGGGAAATAGCAGCAACACCCCCCAAATAAATGGAAACTTGCCATTGTGTCCTTTGATTGAATCAAAGGTTAATTAACTGAGGAACAGTTGCACTAATTGGTGACACACTGTATTTTACTATTTTTCTAGAACTGACTATTTGAGAAGTAAACAGATTTAAATGACTGAGCAATAGCTAGATACACACAACTACAAAAAGATTTCCACATATATTTAATTAAATTGACCTTAAGCCATCCTGTAATGTTTATTTCAACAAATAGCTCACTGTGTGATCACTTCTGGAATATTTGTATGACTTGAAGCATCTTTTAGGTATAATCAGCATTCAAAACATCATTAAACTTTACTGTTTGTGTATCATTAGTGTCTATAAAATATATTATATTGGGCAAATGATAGCAAAGAGATATATTTCATTTATGTGGTTCCCATCTCACATCGCCTATTACCAATAGACTGCATGAATTATTTATCGTCTCAAGTTGGCTTTATATCAAATATTTTACCATTTATGTATATCAAAAATTGAAAGGGTAATTCTTTTATTTTGTCCCTTTCTTAGGAGAAAATATTTAGGGAATGAGGACAAACTTAATTAAATGCAAAGCAAAACCAAGGTAGAAGGAAATCTTCCCCACAAGGAGATTATTTGATAAGAACTGTTTTACAAAACAAAGGAGGTCATTTCAATCCAAATGTTGAATAGTTCTATTTGCAATTAACTGAATAAAATGTAGGATTTTTATGCTTGTCAGAGTGTTTGTTTCATTTTAATATATAATTTTAGCAAATCAATATAAACAGATAGGGATAAATCAGCTAGAACTAACCTAACCTTGACTTAAGGATTTTTTAATGGACAAGGGAATGAATCTGTAACAGGAAATGGAAATGACACTCTCTCCCATTCCTTTAATCTGTCTTTCATATCAACCTTACTATCAATTTTCTTGTCTCCTTTGGGTATGTACATCTCATCCACTGATCTTCTTTACACATTCTCCTTTTCTGCATTCATCTCTTTAACATGAATTAAGAAGTGACTGTAGTTCTTATGTATTTTACTGAATATCAGTTATTCATACAAAATGAAAGATTTTCAAATGAAAAGGAAGAAAATAGCATTTGACCTTCCATCATTCATACACCAATAATCCAGCCTGAATTTTCCTTGCCCTTTTTCATCCTTCCTTCTCTCTAAAATAACTCATTTAATGGCTGCTGGCCTCTCCATTGATTCTTTATAGTGGCACTGAAATCAAATTTTAGTGTGCATAGAGTTATATATATGGGATGCCTTTTTAAAAAAAAATGTGGATTCCTTGGCTCCACAGACATTGGCCCCCTCCAGACAATCTGAATCAGTAAGTTTTGAGTAGAGCCCAGGAATCTGAGATTCTTCAAATAAACATTCCCAAGTAATGTTAATGAAATAGAAAGTAGACCATACACTGAGAAACACTGAAATAAAAAATATAAATAAGTGCAACTTTTAACTAATCCCAAGTTCTGGCAACCTTGCACTAACTCTTGAAAAATAAAGGGCATACAACAACTTCTAATTGAAATAATCAGTTTTGATTGACCTTAGATACCAGGAGATCAAACGTGTTCGTTTGTGGCTTTTTCAATTTTATTCAAATTTTTGATTAAAATATATTACTAGGATCCAGAGTGATACTGTCAACTAAAATTAGGCATAAGGAAATTGAAACCGAAATAAGCCATTAATATCCAATTTTGAAAAGAAAAGAAACTGATAATTTACCTTAGTCTATATTTTTTATTTGCAAGAGGCAAGTGGAACACAATGCTCCATGGAATAACATAGAGAGGCCAATCAGCATTCTCCTATCATTGTTTCTTTAAGAAACACAGTCTCGTCAAACAACTTGCTTTCCAGAGTAGAGTTTCAGTGCAAAGAATTTAATTTCCATTTTTAATAAACCTTGGAGCTATTATAGAAATGGGCTAGTGAAGGCTACTCATAATGGTTATCTCCAGGAATAAAGAAAAGACTTCCAAGGTTGCCTTCATCCGTCCAAGCTAACAAATAAATAAATACCCTGACAAATGAAATAGACATTGTCTCCAGTTTAAAAAAAAAACAAAAATAACAAACCTAGAGAAAATACCAATTAAGAATTATTAGAAGATGGAGAACTGTGTAGCCCTAGGCATCAAGAAGAGTTTTGTAAGTTATCCCAGCCAGAATCAAGGAAAGCATGGGTAGGGAAGACAATTTCCAAGATGCATTTGGTTAACTTTTCAATTTGCTAGAACAAACCCCACCCCACAGGGGATCTGGAATTCTCTCCCCTAAATCCTGCTTTTCTCCTTTCATACCATCTCACACTCTGACTTTGTCTCCTCCGTCTCTTTTGCCTAATTATCTACAGAGAGAAATTGTTTTAACAATCTACATAGAAATAAAAAAAATGTGATAAAGAATAGTCCCTTCGGAAATATTGAGAATCTTAAGAACCATAAGACAAAGTCTGGGAATCTCTGTTTCAAAGGAATTCTGTCCATCAGCCATTGCAGTGATAGAATGGAAATTCAAACCCAGGTCAGCCTGATGCCAATGTTCTTAATCTTTCCACCTCCTCATCCCACCGTCACTAACTGCCTTTCTGAGCGTTAGCAAACAGATTGGTTTTACCCCATTTTGTGATGAGATATAGGCCTACTTAAATGGCTTCATCTCTCATATGACTAACCTGTAGTACCCAAAGTCTAAGCAACTTGCTGGAAAAAAGGGAGTCAATTTAATCATTTGGTATCAACTGGATCATAAATTAGGTCATTTTTCCTGAATTTGACTTTCTCTTTTCTGAAATCAATCAAAGCCATATGATCAGAATTAATATACTGGTTAATGAACTGCTTGACAACATATGAGCTAGTTAAGTATAATCATTATTCTATCTTGCTAGTGATAAAAATTTTACCATGTAAACCTTGAAATGCTCAGAAATAAAACAGTAGAAATAATAATAAGACCAAAAATCATAGATAATATACACTTTTTTTATACACCAGTCACTGTCTTAGGCACGAATTAATTACAAACTTCTTTATGCCATGAAGTGTATACTATTTTTATTTCCATTTTACAAATGAGTAAACAGAAGCTCAGAGCAAGTAAGTGACTTGTCCAATGTTACATGAGTCCAGTGTTCGCTCAGGAAGTGGTCAAGGCAGCCTTAAAAGCACCCATTTTTTCCTCCATAGCTCACATTCTCAATTGCTAGACCCTACCAGCGGGCCGTTTCTCCTGAGTCAGCTCATCGCTGAGTCTCCCTTGTCATGAAATCTGCAAATGAGTTAAGAGAAGGGGCTGATACTCTGCTGTTGGCCGTGTCAGGAAGCAATGCAGAACCAGTCCTGCAAGTCACCAAAGCGTTAAAAAGAGGAGTAAAAAATGTGTAAGAATCCGCAAGAACTGTAAATAGGCCTCTTCAGAGGCTTCCTGTGCTGACATTTGACTGGCACCGCCAACAGTGTCAGGGCAGTCTGCACAAATGATTACACAGAAGGCTTAGAAAGAAACCCAAAAGAATAATTTCATAGTTACTCCAAAGCACCGTCATGTGGTTACATCAGATGCGATCACAGTGATACCGCGTAGGGATATCTAGCGTGGGCGCAGAAGAGGATCCAAGTACATAATTTTTTTGGTGGGGAGAGGACAGGGACAGTGGGTATTGACCCCCCCCCCCGATAACAAAATTTTACAATTTATTCTTAATTAAAAGTCTTCCAAGTTACTAATCAGACTCTGATATATGTGTGCATATATATGTATCTATTATACATATATACACACATATATATACATATGTCAGTGTTTTCCCCCAGAGAACAATGAATAGGAGTTAATATTATCTAAATAACTTAAGAGTCTTGCTTGCCATTAGTTATTGCATGGTTCTGTAACACGGTGATTTTCTCTGTAAGTACCAAGCTATTAATAATTTCATCATATATAGCTCATATTTATTAACTGCCTACACCCTGTAGCAGGCACTGGGACTACAAATATAAAAAGACATAGGCTTTACTTTCAAAGACTCAGAGAGGGACTTCCTAGGTGGTGCAGTGGTTAAGAATCTGTCGCCAATGCAGGGAACATGGGTTCCATCCCTGCTCCAGGGAAGATCCCACATGCAGTGGAGCAACTAAGCCCATGGGCCACAACTATTGAGCCTGTGCTTTAGTGCATGAGCCACAACTATTGAGCCCGTATGCCGCAACTACTGAAGCCCACGCGCCTAGAGCTCATGCTCTGCAACAAGAGAAGCCACAGCAATGAGGAGCCCACCCACCACAACAAAGAGTAGCCCCCACTTGCCGCAACTAGACAAAAACCGTGTGTAGCAATGAAGACCCAACACAGCCAACAAACAAATAAGTAAATAAATAAAGAGCTCAGAGATTTGTTGAGAGGAGATAAAAATTGGCTACAAGCTGTAAGAGCTGTGCTCATGCATTCAACACACATTTATTGAATGATTATTATCTACCAGGAAATATAAAAGATATTAGGAACACAAAGGTCATTTAGGCACAATTCCTGTTTTCAGGTTGCTCAAGGCAGGTAGAGGGTCCATGGTGCTGTGGAAATAGAGCAGCTAATTCTTGAGTTGTCACTGGAAGGATCTTCTGAGAACATGTTCCCTGAGCAAAGCAGCAAAGACAACTAGGAACTTGCCAGGTGGATAAAGGGGGAGCTGATTGGACAGAGGATTTGCAAGCATGCCGGTGCCAGTAAGAACAACACAGTCTCCCTGTGGCTCAGCTGCAGGAGACGCTATTGAAGTCCAAGCCTTAAGCATGAATGGTCCTGTCTGTGGTGCAGTTTGCAATTAACTTTCTGAGCAACTGGGACTGGTGGCCATTTCTTCTCTATGTTAAAACATCTCCAAGCATGGTCCTCCAGCATCATCCAGAATCTGATTAGAAATGTAGAATGCAGAATCTCTGGCCCTACTCCAGATCTACTGAGTCAGAATCTGCATTTTAACAAGATCCCAGGTGTTTCTCGCACATTCAAGTTTGACAGGTGCCCTTCTGGGCCAGTGATCCCAAACTTTGGCTGTACCCTGGAGTCACCTGTAAAAACACACGCATACTCTGTTCCCACCCCAGGGACCCTGATTTGTTTACTTTTTTCCTGGGGCCAGAACACACTCATAATTTTCAGATTCCACTAATGGGCAACCACAGTTCAGAAGTACTGACCCAGGACCATAGACCCTAAACTTGCCAACATGACAGAACCACCTGAGTGGTGCCCTTTCCTAGACATAATGCACCACACTTCCTAAAGATGGGTGGGGTTTGACTGTGTGTGTGTGTGTGTGTGCCTGCGTGCATGTGCACGTGCATGCACATTCACACAGCTGTGTGTTTGTATAAGATTTATTTGCACAGCCAAGTTTGTGAATAAATGATCAAAGAAGAAAGGCATAAACAGGAACTCATAATCTACAGAATCTCAGCAGAGGAGGAAGACCAAAAGCTTTTAATGTATAGTAAGAACCTGCTCCATTTCACTTATTGGGTTGTCTGGAGGATTATTGGGTTATACATGTACAAAAACTGTGTAAATTATACAAATACTATAGAATTGACCATTTGGACCTAATACATCCATGGAAAGTTAAAATGTCCAAGTGAATGGCATCATCTTGGGTCTATTGTACCTGCTTGATGGAACTCGGCAACAGTTCCTCAAGTTCTCCTTGTTCCACATGTCTGGGAACCACAGTGTCCCCTCTGTAGCCTGGGTAGGGCCGCCGCTCGCAAATACAACTGTTAGGAAGTGCTCATCATCACCAGACACAGCACACGTGCAGTGAGTGGTCCGGGGTACCATCAGGAGCACGTGGCAGAGGTGGGAAGGAGCACGTGAGCGTGAACTTAGCAGACACCGTGTGTGCAAACTTCCCAGAGGCAGCTGGACACTGGCTGCACCTGAGGAAATCGAATGCTGTAGAAACCCTCAAGGGAAAACGATCAAGGCTATGACGCTGACAGCCGCTCCCAGTGTTGGCTGCTTAACACTGTGTCGATGTCCACGTACAAAGTTTATGAGAGTTTTTAACCAGGGTTCGCTGATAATACTTGAGAAGGTTATTTGAACTATTTTTGCTTCTGGAGTCTGTGCATCATTGCCAATGTTTTCTTTTTCCTTTTTCACACAAAGACAATGCTTGTACACACTGTAAAAAGGAGGTCTGTTTTTATATTTCATATCATTTCCTTCAAAGCGAAACCCTGTGAAACTGCATCTTTTAATGGTTGTGCCTACTAGAAAGAAACTCGCAAGGTCACTGAAAACCGGGGATTTTCAAGAAAATAGATTTGCCTGGAGATGTTTTGAATTTCTCGTCCTTGTAAACACATACATGTTTCTTGTAAATGCTTTAAACTTTAAATTGATGAAAGGGATTCAGGTCACTGAAGGAGAGGCATAAGAAGGAACTAAAATATCTCAGAAATACACAGCCAGAAGGGAGCTCCAGGCATCTGGCCTTTTACTTATTGAAAGGAGTGCAGCCAAGGAGTTACCTTAACCTTAAAAAACATCTCCCGAGAAATAGCCCTCCTAGCCCCCTTTGGTAAAGAATCCCTGGAAGGTTATTCTAAGCTAAAACCCTTCCTGCTGAAACCACTTTCTTTTCATTTGTCTGTGGAAATGTGTGCGGGCCCTGCTTACAAACGACAGCCCTTCAGAGCCTGGAAATGTGTCACTTGGTTCCCCAACCCTGAGGTCGACTTGGCTTCATGTAAAGTAACCCAGCTTTCTTTAGCTTTTCCCTCATTCTCAGTCTTTCAGCCATTCACCTATACTCCTTACACATAATCGGTCATTGATAAATATTTATTGCATTAAGTGGACTCAGTGGATTTCCTCCAGATCGCTGGTTAGGCCACATCTTGTATCAGTAATGAGGTCAGCTTACTGTAGAGGCAGATACACTCAAAGAGCATTTGAATCACCCTGAGTAGAATGCTTTATTGTTTTAAATATATTTACATACGTGTATATATACTCTTTCATTGCCATCTGGCTTTTCAGCCAGGCTTGTTTCCTGCAGCTTACTTTCAAGCTGAATTGGGTTACTCTTTGGGGCTGCTAATACATTAAGATCATTATCCCCTTATTCAATGACCTGAGATTCTCTCTAGAAACACTGATGTATCTGCTCAGTAAACCATAACCAGGTATGAGCTAAGTGATGGATAACTGATTGTGGGCACATATTCCTGCTCTAAGAATCTGGATGAACTGTCTCCACAAAATTTTTTCTTTTAATTCTTTTATTTATGTATCCAAGTTCTGATCAATTATAGTTCTTGAGCACATATTATGTATCAAGCACTGTACTGGGAATAAAATATGAAAGGGTGCAGTCCCTGTTTTAAAGGCACTAAAAATCTATTTGGGAGGAACCATGCGCAATTGTAATCATAATTCAAATTCGTAAATACAAAGACAGAGGTTTCACAGGGCATCGTGAGAACACAGAGAAGTGTGCACAGTGGTGGGCTCGGCTGGGAGAGCAAGTGACAGGTCAGCCACCTGTTTGCAGAACTCACAACCACAGAAGAGGAGTCAGCCCTGGTGAAGGAATCCTTTCCTTGAGGTGTAGTCTGTGGATTCTCTTCTGTCACTTCAGGGATATTTCTGGCACGTAAAATAAGCAAGAGGAGAAAAGGGATAAAAACGGAAAGAAAAGGAAGAACAGGAGAGAAGAGGAAAGGAGAAAGCAAGAAAGAAGAGAAAATGAAAGGAAAGTGAAGGAATTTTTGGACAAGGAAACTAAACCCAGGACCTTCTCCCTTGGAAAGCTCCTGGAATAACTGGCCTGCTCCTCAGTCTCTACCATGTAGCTCCACAGCCTCCTTCCCTTCTTATTGCCCCATGGTAATGATATCTTCACAATATTCATAGCAATGTTTATGATGGGACACTGGGTCTTCCGTGAAGCACTTTCTAATCAAGCTGAGTGGTAGTGACTGAGGCTCCATCCTTTTGATTCTGTAACCAAGCAGGATCCTATGGGGCCTTCCCAGGACAGGCCTTCCTTCATATCCTCTGGTGTAGCTCCTCTCTGAAGTACTTAGATAACAGTATCTGATGCACACTTCCTGAATTGTTTTACAGATGTGAAAACCCCCCACCAAATGGAAGATGTTAACTACTCATGACCATGAGCATGCAGTCCCAGGCCTCCTGGAGCCTAGGGAATGATAATACTAACCCTGTGACACCACCCTGCTGCCTCACCATCAGCCAATCAGAGAATTGTGCACCAGCTACTCACATACCTGGAGACAGCTCTGCCTCACCTGGCTTTTATAAATACTTTGCCTATACATATATCCACTCATTTTTTTTTTTTTTTTAGATTCTTTTCCCTTATAGGCCACTACAGAGTATTGAATAGAGTTCCCTGTGCTCTACAGCAGGTCCTTATTAATTACCTTTTTTATATATAATAGTATGTATACGTCAGTCCTGATATAACTGATTCACTTTGCTGTACACCTGAAACTAACACAACATTGTAAATCAACTATACTCTAATAAAATTTTTCTTTAAAAAAATGCTTTGCCAAAACTCTTCTAGGGAGAAAAAAAAAAAACTTTCAGGGAGCTCGAGTTTTTTAGAGCATGAGCCACCCATCTCCTTGCATAGCCCTACAATAAACCTTTCTCTGCTCCAAACGCTGGCATTTTGGTTTGTTTGGCCTCACTGTGCATCGGACACACAAACTTGTGCGAACAATTCCAGCAGTGCTTTGTCAGTACTGCCCTTGGCACTTGGAATCCACCTGCCCCCACTGTTTATTCCAAACTCACTGAGGGCAGATTTCCATTCATCCCTACAGAGTCTGTTGCATGGTATGGAATCTTTCAATCAGTGGCCTCCCGAGATTGCTTCTAGAGGGAATGACCTATTCTAATTTTAAGCCCAGATTGTAATTCTGTCAGCCTCACAGACAAATTCCTACTCTGGTCATTATTTGACTTCACATTCTCTCTAAGTGCTCATGTTCTGCCTGGATCTCTTTTTCTTAGACTATGTAGAGGATAATGTTCGTAAATACATGCCGCTTCTTTACTATATTCACACCTGTTTATAACGTCCCAATTTTCCACCAAATCTCACAGTCACAACGAAAGGCCTTTAACCCTGTGGAAAGTATTTCTCAAAATGTGTCCCATAAAATAGCAGTTTTTTGAGAGGTTTGGAGAAGGAGGTTATGGACAAATAAGTTTAGAAAAATGAAGTATCTGAACAACCGTATGGTTTAAAAAAAGTTTAACATCTCTCAAAATTAACATTCTAAAGATCAGAGCAACCATTTTCAAAATAGAGATCCATGGGGCCCCCCTCACACTTTCAAAATCTTTTCTAGGAAGCCTGAAAAATCTGTATTTCGTGTAACTTCCCTAGTATCTATGATGTCACCGCCCTAGTCCAGACTCCAGACCCAGTTTTCAAGGGTCCCCATTCTACAAAAGTCTTCAACACCCTTTTATTGATTATCTGAAAGCACCCCTTTATCACTGTTAATCTACTAACAACAGTTCACAACTCATGATAGCATTCTTTGCATTCTTAAGAAAAGTCTGTATTTGATATACTTGTAAAGATGATAGAAATAGGAGAGTGAATGAAGACAGCCAATCCAGAAGCCATTTCAGATTTTATCTCTTGAATATTCTTATTCTTCTATATGCTTTTCTCTCCCCAATCATTCTTTCCCCAACTTGATGTTAGCGTGTGTCCCTGATTTTTCAGAGCTTTAGCATTCTTTGTGAACTAATGGGAAATGGGTAAAGCACTGCAGACTTCAATGTTAGCAAGCTTCACGTGTAGCAATGAATTATTATTACTTTCTTCACAGATTCATAAAAATATGTTTCAAACTACTTAAGCTAATTTACCAAAAATGTGGGAAAAAATCTTAGTTATTTTAGAACTGTTTGGAGTTTTCATCTTTATTTTCATTTACAAAAAATTAGTTTGAAGCTGATAAAAACTAAGTCTAAAATGTGTAGCAAGTAATCAACATGTGAGTTATAAATTATAGTCTAGTGTACAATTAACAGCACAAAATAACTGGGGACTGGTTGGCTACAGAATGGCAAGCTAATCAGAAAGAACTATTATGTAATAGAGACTAATTTTTAACTGAAAATAACATTCGCATTGAATCTCAAGAATGCAATTTCTTAGAAACTATCAGAAATACAGGGCAATGGAAAGATTTTTTGAACTATTTTTTAAAAAGTGAATTTGCTTCTTCCTTTATAAATTTACTCTCAAGATTAATTAGAAACAGTTTGATAATTTTATGCTTTCTGACATCTCAACTTCCATCTTTTTAGCTAAAGACACAGTACATTTTCACTTACAATTTCAAAGTTTGCTCAATCAGCAGGAAATGAGCAAAAAAGGAGATTTATAGCATAACCAAAGTCATCCTATATTGTTTTAACTGCTTAAAAAGTAGAAAAATATTTTTTATTACCATGTGAGTCCAAAATAGTGTTTAGAATTTATCTTGTCAATGATGGTGCGTAAGATGCAACACTGATCAACATGATTAATGCTATTTTTGTCTCATGCCAAAATCTCATTCTGTCCTTTATCTTACCTCATAGAGGACACTGAGCACTCATATCTATTTCCAAAATCTGGCAAGCTTGCAATAAACAGTAAGACTCTATTTTATAATCATTTAAAAATGGCATTTATTTTCTGGCAACTCTCCTCTGCTAAAGAATAGAGAACTCTGAACAATCATAACCCTCAGTTTAGGAATCAAGGATTCTTTCTGAATGAGGGGGACTTTCAGGCTAGATTTCTGCCTTGATACATAGTTTCCTCATGACTGAACCTTCCCCAGACTCTAGTAAAAGATGATTCAGGATACAGTGGCTACAGGTCATGACAGTGGCAATAAGAAGTCCAAGAAAGACAGCCCTGCAGCAGAACTGAATAGCACAATGGGGAGTGTTAACAGTCGGACAAAAGATCATTGCGATTGTTGCCAGTGCAGAATCTCTGTGTGTGTGTGCGTGTGTGTGCACACGCGTGTGTTCCCATGCATACACACTGGTGCACGTTGTCTGTGTTTACCTTTTGCCAAACTGATAGGAGAAAAGTGTATATAATTGTTTTATTGACATACCCTTGAGATTTGTAACTTTCTCATATATGTATCAGCTACTTGTATTTCTTCTTTAATATAAATCATATAATGTGTATACTTTTTCTTGTTTGGTTGTTCATCTTTTTTTTTAAATGGACTTTCATTTGTTCTTCATGCAGTACTACTATTAAAAATTTCTGTCCATTATATGCTGTAAATATTTCTTCTTTACGTTATATAAAGAACCACTAGAAAATGTTTTCTACTTAATTCACTCTGGCCCCTGAAATGCCTTCCGAGTTTACAATATTTCTTTTTTGTAATGGAGAGAATCTTGTCTTCCCGCATAGAGAAGAAATCTATAAATCAATGTTAACTATCCTAACTACTTATGCTCTTTCCCATAGGCGAGCTCAATACACTAGCAACTGCTATAGTTGAGGGCTTATTTTTCTCCCCAAGCATGCTAGTAGCAATTTCCAACAAACACGATTCCTCCTGTTTTTGACATCTATCAGATCAGCTTCTCCGTCAGGGTGGAAGGTGTCGCTGGGATAACTTACTCCTAGTTCTCTGAAGGTAATTTTCAACTAAAAATATAGTAATATTTCCCTGAAAGAGCTATAATAATTCTCTTGATTGATCTTTCAAGTCAGAAACTAAATCCTGCTCATCACAAGACATGAAAAATAAGCAATGCTATATGAAGAAAATATTAAATACTTGCTTAGAATAAAAATGTAGCATCAAGAGTCGTTTACAATTTTTTTTCCCTTTTGTTTGAGCCCTCAAAATAAACTATGGACTTGAATATTTTATTTTTAACAGCTTTATCGGAATAAAATTTATATATAATAAACTGCATGTATTTAAAATGCATACAAAAAAATAAAGTGTACAACTTGATAACTTCACAAATATATATGTGTACTTTCTTGAAATCATCACTACAATTGGTAATAAACATATTCATCACTTGCAAAAGCTTCTTCCTGCTTCTGTGTAATTTCTATTTCATTCTCTGGCAATCACTGATGCTTTACTAAAGTGTCTATTCAAATATTTTGCCCAGTTTTGTTTTGTTTGTATGATTTCTTCTTACTAAGTTTTGAGTGTTCTTTGCAGATTCTAAATACAAGTACTTTATCATATAAATATTTTCTATCAGTCTGTAGCCTATGTTTTCATTCGCTTAATGGCATCTTTCGAAGAACAGAAACTTTTAATTTTTATGAAATCTAATTTATCAGTTTTTCTCTTATGTATGTGTTTTTCTTGTCATATCTGATAATTCATTGCTAACCCAAAGTCAGAAGAGTTTGTCTATTTTTTCTGCTAGAAGTTTTATACTTAGGCCAATAATTCATTTTTAGTTAAATTATTACATATAGTATAAGTTATTACAGATGTAATAAACAAATTATTACATATTTATTTTGTTTCCTTTCATTTGCATATATTTCCAATTTTTTGAGCACCTTTTGATGAAAGCTGTTCTTTCTCCACTGAATTGACTTTGCACCTTTTCAAAAATCAGTTGTCCATATATGTGTGTATCTATGTCTAGGTTTTCTATTCTATTCCTTTTATCTATTTATCTATCTTTGCCAATATTAAAACTGTCTGAATTGCTAAAGCTTTATAATAACTCTTGACATTAGGTAGTATTAGTTCTCCAACTTTGTTCTTCCTCTTACTCATTTATTTTGGCCAATCTAGGTCCTCTGCATTTCTACACTAATATTCAATCAGTTTGTCAAGTTTCACAAACATGCCTGCTGGGATGTGAATAGAATTGTGTTAAATCTTTACATCAATTTGGGGAGAATTTACATCTCAACAACACTGAGTCTTCCAATGTATAGATGATACATCTCTCCATTTATTTAGATCTTTACTTCCTCTCAGTAGAGCTTTATACTTTTCAGTGTGCAGGTGTTTAACATCTTTTTTTTTTCCCAGACTTAACCATATGTATTTCATATGTTTGATACTATAGTAAATAGTACTTTCAAATTTTTCATTTATGATTATTTGGTATATAGAAATACAGTTTATTTCTCTATGTTGAGCTTGTATGTCATCTTCTTGCTAATTCATTTTATTAGTATTACTAGATTTTTAATAGATTTCCTTGGATTTTTCTACACACTCATATCATCTGTGAACAAAGTGTTACTCCTTTCTTTTCAATCTAGATGCATGTATTGTCTCTCTTGCTCTGATTGCAATTTACTCTCCCTTATTGTTGTATTCTGACAGAAAAAAATAATGTCATACGAGGTGCTTTAAAGTAGAGTAAAAGACATGATTCTGAATGCTGACTCTACAATTTGCTCTTGGTGTACCTAGTCAAGTTACCTGAATGTATTATACTAAACCTCAGTTTCTTTGCTTATGAAAAGTGGACTTTATTATAATTCCTATCTCGAAAAGTTGTTGGAATAACCAAATGATATTTTTAAGTGACATATCAAAGTTAGCTATTATTATCTTCAGCAAATATGACCATATATTAGGAGTCAAATACTGGAGATGATAAAGAGAGTTTATACAATTTAGAACCAAAAGTTAGTTGAGTCTTTATGTAAAGAAAATTCAAACTGTTGAACATTCAAGGGCCATAGGGACATAGCTGGGAGAGAAAGTTGCATTTATTACCTTTGCTTTCCTTTTATTTGCCTGAGTGAGCTCAAGATGGATGATATTAGGACAGTTGTGCTATGTCACAGATGGGTGTATCTGCTGCATAAAACTCACAAACTACTCTAGTTGGTGAAGTTGGTGTAGAAGTCAAGATTCTCAGAATTCCAATAAAGAGCATAAAGAAAAATAACAAGCAAGTAAACAAAAACGAAACAGAGTAAGCATGCAGCCACCACTTTAAAACCAGACCTCTTGACTGATACATAATTGTATAGTAAAAATCAGGAGGCAAAACTCCAGGCGAGGCAGTGGGATAATATTGAGCCTGAGTATGAATGGAGTGAAGAGCCAAAAGTAATACCCACTCCCCAATTGTATCAACTGTAACAGATCGTGGCTACCCTTACAAGAAAAAATTCAGATTTTTTTTTTTTTTGTAAGTGTAAAAAACAGATCTGTCCTGAGAAGTATAGTTAAGTGATACTTGGAATGGAAGGAGAACAGGGTGTGAAGCATAGTGGAGGCCATTCGACTTTATGGCCATCTTCACTGAAAGGGTGGCTTAGAAAAAGCTAGCATATGAAAGCAACAAATACTCACATCCACCTTAACCTTTCTACTCTAAGCAGAAAAGGTTTCCATTGAGAATTTCTAAATTTAAGATACCTCACCTGATTTTGGACTTCGCATTCAAATTAACCATTTGGACTAGGTGTGTGCCAAAAAAACAATATAGAAAGTACTCCTACAAGGATATGTTCCCTGGAGCACCTGCCAAATTGCGTTCTGCTAGAGAACTTTTTTACAGGAACACACCTGTAAAAAATGTCTATTAATGCCTCTTACTAGGAGAATGGTAGGGATATGATACCCCCAAATCTGCTCCTTCTTAAAAGCAAAGAGAAATTGTCAAAATCAATCTTTTCAGAATTCTAGAAATTAAGCAAAGGCTTGCAACAATCTATGAGTCAAGAAAAATCACTGAATCTCAGTAAGAACAACAAGCTTTATGGCATTTCAACATACTTTGTTTCCTTCCTCCTTTCCCCAGTTCCTTAGTAGCCTTAAAATCAGCAGGCTTGCAAGCATGGTAGATGTAAACTCAGCAGCCTGGAAGGCTCTAAAGGGGCCAGAACAGGTTTGGAGCTCCATTCAAAGCCTCATCCAAGAGAACTGTCACCATTTTACCTGCCTGACAATTGTATGAAAATATCTTCATTCACAGGGCTTATTTTTATTTGAACTGACTCAGAATTTTATCACTGGGAAAATCCCCATTCCCAGTTATTTAGCAAAAAAATATCAATAACAATCACATAACATTATAGCTTCCTGCACTGGTGATACCAAGTGGGGAAAACATGAAGCTGGCCAAAGAAACCTTAAAATTAGATCTGGGAATGGTATGCTCATAGAGGACTTTGAAAAGCTCTGACATTCCTGAGGGTTGAGAATTCCACATGGAAGTGCAGGGTTGTTTGCATGCCCAGGAAAAGCTTGAGAAGGCCCTAGTCTCTCATCTCTGACACTGAGGCACTACCCAAGAATGGGGTGAAGGTTCAGGTAGAGCTGTAAACTACAAATCCTTAGAAAGGACGGGAGACATTAGATAAAAGCATTTAAGGAAATATCTGCTGACCACTAAGTTAATCAAGTAAAGACCTCAGCAACTGCACATGTCAAAGAATATAGATTTTACAGAATTAATTCAGGAAAGTCACGAAACTACAGAAATGGAAACTACAACAAACAACAACACCAGAACCTGCTATATTATATTACTTAAAATGTCCATTTTTTAACAGAGCATTATGAGACATGAAAGAAACATGAAAGTATGGTCTATACATAGAGGAAAAATTAGTCCTTAGAAACAGTACCTGAGAAATCTCGTAAGTTTGACTCACTGGAAAAACATTTTAAAGCAGTTGTTTTAAATGTGTTCAACTAGATAAAGAAAAATATATCTAAAACATTAAAGAAAGGTATAAATAACAGTGCTCAACCAAATATGAATATCAATAGAGGAAAGTATTAAAAAGAACCAAATAGAAAAATCTCAACTTGAAAAGTAAAACATTTGTAGTGAAAAATTCACCAGAAGGATTTAATAGTGAATTTGAGCTGGTAAAACAAAGAATCAAAAAATTTGAAGATAGATCAATAGAAATCATCAACTCTGAGGAACAAAAAGAAGAATGAACAGAGCTTTAGAGACCTGTGGGTACCAGCAACATAGCACTATGTGCATAAAGGAAGTCCCAGAAGAAAACAGAGAAAGAAATAATGGTCAAAACTTCCTAAATTTAATTAAAAAGAAGCTCAGTAAATTCCAAGTAGAATAAACTCAAAAAGATACACAATTAGACATGTTAGAGTCTAACTATCAAAATCCAAGGCAGAGAGAAACTTGAAAGCAGAAAAAACGAAAAAAGACTGGTATAAGGAATACCCAGGAAAAACTATCTTTCAAAAATTAGGAAGACATTATAACACTACTCACTTGCTCTTGCCTCCCCTCCAAAAAAGCAGAGAATTTTTATTAGCATGCCTTCCCTACGAGAAATTCAAAATGGGAGTCCTTTAGTCTGATACAAAAGAACTCTGGAGAGTAGCTCAAATTCACATAAAGAAATAAAGATCACTGGTAATAGAACTTACATAAGTAAGTGTAAAAAACAACACAAAAATGTTTGTAACACTTTATTCTTCTTTTAGAATATAACAGCATGAAGCAATTAATATAAAACCGTATTGATGGGCTTGTAGTGTACAAATTTGTAATTTGTTTGACAGTAATACTACAAATGAGGAGAAGGAAATGGAGCTATGTCAGAGCAAAGATTTTGTGTACCATTGAAAGGAAACAGTTATTAATCCAATCTAGATTATTTAAAATTAAGATCTAAATTTTAATTCTCAGAGCAACCACTAAAAAAAAAAATAGCTAAAAATAGCTAATCAAATGAACCAAAAAAGGGATCTAGGAGCAGAAACCACATAAGACATACAAAAAAAAAAAAAAAAAAAAACCTGAAATGTCAGAGGCAAGTGCTACACTCCAATCAAAAGGCAGAAATTGTCAGACTGGATTATAAAACAAGACCCAACTACATGCTCTCTATGAAGATTAAAAGATACAATTTAGATTTAATGTTATGGGATAAGAAAAGATATATAATGCAAACAGCAACCACAAGAAATCTGGGGTGACTATACCAATATCAAGCAAAATAGAACAACTTAAATGTCCATCAACAGACTAATGGATAAAGAAGATGTGGTACATATCTTCATACAATGGAATATTACTCAGCCAAAAAAGGAATGAAATTAGGTCATTTGTAGAGACGTGGATGGACCTAGAGACTGTCATACAGAGTGAAGTAAGTCAGAAAGAGTAAAACAGGTATCATATATTAACACATACATGTGGAATCTGAAAAAATTGGTATAACTATCTTATTTTCAAAGCAGAAATAGAGACACAGACACAGAGAACAAATGTATGGATACCAAGGTGGGAAAGGAGGGTGGGATGAACTGGGAGGTTGAGACTGACGTATATACACTATTTATACCATGTATAAAATAGATAACTAATGAGAACCTACGGTATAGCACAGGGAACTCTACTCAGTGCTCTCTGGTGAACTAAATGGGAGGGAAACACAAAAAAGAGGGGATATATGTATACGTATAGCTGATTCACTTTGCTCCATAGTAAAAACTAACACATTGTAAAGCAATTATACTCCAATAAAAACTTTTTAAAAAGTTATGAGAGATTAAGAGGGACATTGAATCGTGTGATGATAAAGGGTCAGTCCATCAGGAAGATATAACAACAGCAACAAAAGTTCCTTCATCCTGTTCTTGCTCCATATTAAAAAAATTAACAGATGTAGATATAAATCCCTAAAGACTTAGATATAAATCCCTAAAACTATAAATTTTCTAGAAGAAAACGTTCTGACAATGGTAAGGCGGCTTGTTAAGCAGAATATAAAAAACTCAGACACAAAATATGATACGCTGGATTTTAAAACAGTTCTGCTTCTCAACAGGCACTTTAAAAATAAAGACAAGCCACAAAAGGAGAGAAAATATTTGCAAAACATGTATCTGTGAAAGGACTTGAATTCATAATATAAACATACTTAATAGTAAGAAAAAAACATAATGATAAGAGGACAAAGAGTCAAACAGAAATTTCTCCAAACAAGAGATATGGGTGGCAGATTAGCACATGAAAAGATGTTTGACATTATCAGTCATTAAGGAGATTTAGATTATCCATGACAAAATGAAACTATAATGACTTTTGTAAAGAATTAGGGAGAGTAATAAACAGAAAAATCCCAACCCTCACAGATCATAGATTCAAGAAGTCCCTATGGAGCTAAGCATTACACTTAATCCTCATTCTGGATTTGGAATTGGAAAAACCTGAGTTTGAGTACTCAGGAACATCTGTAAGTTTACATGGTGTTCACTTTATTTTTCTTTATTTCTTTATGTATCAGATAAAAATAATAGGAACTTCCCTAGTGGCACAGTAGTTAGGAGTCTGCTTGCTAATGCAGGGGACATGGGTTTGAGCCCTGGTCCAGGAGCATCCCACAAGCCGTGGAGCATTTAGGCCCATGTGCCACAACTACTGAGCCTGTGCTCTAGAGCCCATGAACCACAACTACTGAACCCACATGCCACAACTGCTGAAGCCTGCACAACTAGAGCCTGTGCTCCACAAGAGAAGTCACTGCAATGAGAAGCCCACGCACCTCAACAAAGAGTGGCTTCTGCTCACCACAGCTAGAGAAAACCCCTGCACAGCAACAGAGACCCAATGTAGCCAATAAATAAATAGATTAATTAATTAATTAATTATAAAAATTGATTAATTCATTAATTTAAAAAAATAATAAATGTGCCATTTTACCTCCTATGATGCAAAGCATATGAGAACTTGACCTGGTTCCAGAAGAGGCCATGCAGTTCAAGCCTGGTAAACTAGAATCAGTTTAGGGTATTTTCTGGAGTTATCAGGAAAGAAATATTCTATTTCCACTAGGAATACTGAAACAGAGTATTGCGAGCCTGTCGGTTGCTGATGGGCGAATTTTTCGTAAAGTATTGAGAAGAAAGCAGAGAGACAGAGCGAAGGAGGCTTGAACTCATCGAGAGCCCTAGATTAGCCATGCATAAAGCCCATTGTAGCTGTAGTATTGCTGAGTCTCATAAAACAGTAGATTCATTCTTGTTTTTCCTCAAACTGGTTTGAATTGGGTTTTTGTCACATGCAACACAGAAAGTCCTGGCCAATGCAATTTTTCACTGGACCGTTTTGTGAATTTAATTTAATTATTACATAATGAAACTTTATGCCAGCAAATACCAATCAACAGTTTTTAATCTGAGTTCTTCATTTTACTATTTTTGCCCTAAACTTCATTTGCATATTTTAAATGCCTCAGAAGGAAGGCAAATAAGGAAATTATTCAGATGTTATAAAAGTTAACTTACTATATTAGAATCTAAACCAGTTTTCTCACACATGCAGAACAAAATAACCCACCTGAGTACAGTGATGGTACTTTGTCAAAATAATGCTTTCCAAGAATCAAAATATTTCCTTAAAAATTTTAGAACTAAGTTTGTAGAAAGAGTTTAGAGCCTATATGTATATATAATAAGTGCCTATTTTTTTCATTTTACATAAAAGAAGTTAATAAAAGCATTAAAAATTATAACTAGAGCATTGTACATATTTTGAAAATATTAAAATTATATTAATATTTTAAAAATTATGTAAGTGAGACAGTGAGGTCAAAGAAAATATAATGGTTTTAGAAGGAATGAAACAAGATTCTTGCAGGCTTTATATGGATTTTCTGATATTCAAAAGAGGATAGGAAGATCAATTATTTAAAATGTTGACTGTACTCTATAGACAACAATTCCATAAAAGGGGACTTAGATCCTTGTCAAAATAGAAAAAAATAATTGTTCTTTATGTAAATTATTGGATCATCCAAGACATGTGATTAAAATGAACATCTATTCAAAAGCAGTCCTGAAGAGGTAATGTATCTCTGGCTATATCTTGTGAATATTTTAAAAAAGGGGATACATGTGTAAGTACAGCTATTTCGCTTTGTCGTACAGTGGAAAGTACACAACATTGTAAAGCAATTATACTCCAATAAAAAAAATCATAAAAAAATTATGACAAAAAAAATTTTTAAATGTTCAATGAGCTCATTTTATTTAATCTAGAAAGAAAGAAAGAGAGAAAGAAAGAAAGAAAGAGAAAGAAAAAGAAGAAAGAAAAGAAAGAAGAAAGAAAGAAAGAAAGAAAAGAAAAAGAAAGAAAAAGAAGAAAGAAAAGAAAGAAGAAAGAAAGAAGAAAGAGAAAGAAAGAAAGAAAGAAAGAAAGAAAGAAAGAAAGAAAGAAAGAAAGAAAGAAAAGAAAGAAAGAAAGAAAGAAAGAAAGAAAGAAAGAAAGAAAGAAAGAAAGAAAGAAAGAAAGAAAGAAAGAAAGAAAGAAAGAAAGAAAGAAAGAAAGAAAGAAAGAAAGAAAGAAAGAAAGAAAGAAAGAAAGAAAGAAAGAAAGAAAGAAAGAAAGAAAGGAAGGAAGGAAGGAAGGAAAAGAAAGAAAGTAGCTTATCTTGATATTATATAACAACACATTTCCCTAAGTATAACTTAACAGATAACTAAAATGTTATTGAACTCCATAGTGGCTAGTGGTTTTATAGCTCTATTTCAAACAGAATTGATTTAGAAGTGTCTCTAGAATTTATTAACATGACTGAAGTTTAAATCAATATTTAGCCATGGACTCACTGTTTACTTATTTTTGTTGTTATTGCCAGCAGTTTGGAAGAGTAGCACCAATGACACAGGATTAGAGAATCACAGAATTATGTATCTAACATATCCCTAGAAATCAGGTGATCCAAATCCTTTCCCTTTACAGACAAGAATACTGAAGTCTGCAGAGGTGATAAGATGTTGCTTTGGTTCAAACAAATTAGTAGACAGACTGGAAAAAAAGCATGTATGTACTGTTTCCTAGGCAATAATGAACATTTTTGCTATTCCACCAGGTTATTCTAGAACTATTGTGGGTAGAAATGTATCACCCTAAAAGATATATGCCAATCCTAAACCCAGGTACTCATGTATATGGCCTTATTTGGAAATAGGATCTTTGCAGACATAACGAGGTTAAGATGAGGCCATACGGGGGACTTTTCTGGCAGTCCAGTGGTTAAGACTTTGCACTTCCAATGCAAGGGGCACAGGTTCGATCCCTGGTTGGGGAACTGAGATCCCACATGCTGCGCGGTGTGGCCAAAAAAAAAAAGATGAAATCATACTGGATTAGGGTGGGCCCTAATTCAGTAACGTGTCCTTGCAAGAAGAGAGAAATTGGGCATACAGAAAGAAGATGTGAAGACATATGGGGGAACATCAGGCAGAGACAGAAGCAGAGATTGGAGAGGTACATCTACAAGCCAAGTAATGCAAAGGCTTACTGGCAACCACCAGAAGCCAGGATGGGGCAAGGTATAGAGTCTCCCTCAGAGCGTCCAGAAGACACTGACCCTGTTAGACTTCCAGCCAACAGAACTGTGAGAGAACATATTTTTCCTGTTTAAGTCATCCAGTTGTGGGAATTTGTTACGGCAGCCCTAAGAAACTAATACACCCTCCAATTCCTCTATCTTTTCTGTACCTTCCTTCCCAGCTTGAGGATACTTTTGCTTCCAAAAGCCTGCACATGGAACTTTTGTCAGGTAGATTGGCTTTAGGCTTCCAGAGCTACTTTTCCTAAGGATACAGAGAGCCTAACATAGACATTTATGAGTTTTGGTAAATGTACAGGGTATTGTAGCAAACATCCCTAAGCTAGAGAATGAACAAACAAGCTTTGGTACATTCATAAGATGGAATGCTACTCAGCAATAAAAAAAGAACAAATTATGGTACATGCAGCATCAAGGTTGAATCTCAAATGAAATATGCCAACTGAAAGAAGCCAGACTCCAAGGTTACACACTTGATGATTCCATTTATACATTTACATAGGAAAAGTGAACAGATCAGTGACTGCCAGGGCTTAAAGGTAGTGGGAGATTTTAACTACAAAGTGGTAGCATGTCAGGACATTTTTTGGGGTCAGTGATATATTTTTCTATATTGATGATAGTGTTTGGTACAATTCTCTATGCACCATGGTTAATTTTGTTTCCCAGCTTGATGTCAATGGTTTTACACTTGAAATGAAAGCCATGATACATGCTAATTACGCACAGTTCTTGTAAATCGACTTCATATTTAAAATTATACATTACAGACTTTTTTCATGATTTAAGGAATACTAAATATTTTTTATAAACATGTTTAAGCACAAAGTTAAGAGTTTTTCTCTTGCCTCTTAAATGCTGACATAATTTTATAGTCAGGCATGCCCCTATGAAAATATATCACTTTTCTCACTTTCACTGTAAAAATAGAACTCACACATTCACTCATTCAATGTCATGTTCCTATCTCAAGTAGAATTATTTTGTAAATTTTTTTTTTTAATTTCAGTTTGACCTAAGGTTTATATAGCAACACAATGTCCATTTGGTTCTTATTATCTTACGATCATATATCACTGCAATTTCTGACCCATTCACATTATAAAAAGCAGCATGTTGCTTTAAGCAATGGAAGTATAACAGAAAAAATAAAATGAAAGCAGCAAAGGAGGGAAAGAAGAAAATGTTACATGTTTTACTATGCTTAATAACATCAAATTATGAAAAAAATATATGTGTAATCTCATAATCTTAGCCTAAGATTTATAGTGATCTGCCTAAAAACTTGCATGTTAAGTTATTATTCTAGCCAAATGAGTACGTCAAATCAAACATAGTAACTTAATTAAGCAGATGTTCATCAATATCACTTTCCAAAATGGATAGTAAATTTAAAAGGTGGTTGATATGCTGTCCTAGCTTGTACAAGATGGCCTCATCACTCACACCTTTTGATTTTAAACAACTTAGCCCTTCATTTTTTATACACTAACATCCCTAGATCATTTTCATCTTCTAAATTCAAACTTGCCTTTATCTAAGAACTGAAATTTCTAATAAATGCCTTCAAACCAATAAAGCAGTTTTAGAAGCATCAGCATAATTGCAATGCAATGTTGGTTTTGAAATTATATAGATACCTTATTGAACCTTCATTACTTTAATAATGGGTGGAATTTACACTTAAGAAAGATGCTATTAGTGATAAGAAACATATAAATTATAAAAGCTTAATTGAGAAAATATGAAAAAGTTTATGTAAAATGAAAACATAAATTGATGTTCCTAGGACTTATACTTCTTTTTATTATATGTATCTGGAATTGTAAATTAATGAATAAAATTAAAGATGTTTTATGAAATGTTGAAAAGAAGCATTTTGAATTTTATGTCTAAAAGTGAGAATAATTAAAGATATTATGGTATTATTTAGCTCTCTGGAGAAAGACATACGTTTTGCAAAATACTTCCCTCTTCTCTTTTACACATCAATATCTGTACAACTTTTAAAATTGTGTTATGTTTAAAATTAGGGGACTGCTAGCAAATTTTCATTGTCCAGATCAGAGTTGTTTTGTTCATAGAACTTGTGAAACCAGGTGTCTCTCAGTTTATTCTATTCAGTTGAAATTCTTCTCTGGCTGTGAAATTGAGAAGTCGGTTCTCCTTTCTTACCTATACCCTGTGTCGAACTCCAGGTCCAACTGCGGTCTTCCTCTAATTTTCTTTTTTTGTCCGATAATTAGCAGGTAACCAAGGTCTTTCTTACTGTTTTATATATACATATAAATATATATGTGTATATATATACATATTTGGATCGGTACACAATCCAATACCATCCCCTTTGAGAACCTTGACTATTGCCACATGAGAATAAGGATGCCCCTACCAGTATTTTCCCTAACATTTAGGTAATTCAGATAGAGCTATTCCCATGCCTCTCTCTTTCTCTAAATGAACTGTTTCCAATAGAAATAAAATGTGAACCACACATACGATTTTAAATTATGCAGTAGCTATAATAAGAAAAAGGAAAAATAATTTTAATAGCATTTCATTTAACCCAACATATCAAAACATTATCTTTTATCATTTCAATATAAATTATGACCAAGATATTTTACACCCTATTTTGGTAACAAATGTCTTTAAAATCCAGAGTACATTTTACACTTACAGCACATCTCATTTTGGATCAGCCACATTTCAGGTGCTCAGTAGCCACCTGTGGCTAGTAGCTGCCATACTGAACAAGGAGCCCTACATTGTAAACTGTTTGATTTGATGCATTAGGGCTTGCTTATCCATTTATCTTCTTTCCTTCCTTCCTTCTCTTTGTCTTGAAAAAGACATGAAGAATTTTGACCTACCAATTCTCCTCCCAGGCTTTCCACTTATACTTCATATTCCTTATTTAATGGCCAAATACCATTTTTCTCTTGACTACTTGCTGAAATGTATTTGCAGTGATCTCCACTACCAGCAGCATTATTGTTGAATCAATGACTAAATATGTTCTATGTGTAAAACTTGATATTTTTTAATACAATATTTAATAGTCAATTCTCACAGAATACTATGAAATATATATTATGATCTTGCTTTTAAGATGAGGGTTCTGAGACTCAAAGAGATTGGATCATTCTGACACAGTTATTAAGTAGTCAAGCTGGGATTCAACTTCAACTTCTGTTTTTTTCCACCATCCACTGCCAAATCCAGGAACAACATATAGAATTGACTGGACTCTGTTATGATAGAGGTTCTCCAGAGAGTGACTTTTATTAAAGAGTATTTAATGAAGTTGTTTGACAAATGGTGACAGAGAAATGAAAAAAAGTCAAGAGACAGAGTTATCTAAAGTAACAATGAAAACTATCCTCCCAGATGGGGAACTTTTCCTTCCTTTTTAAAGTTTCCTTCAGAATGTTAAATAATGAACTTAAATCCTCTACCGCAACTCTGTTTTTTTTTCCGGTTCTGAAATATTTGATGCCAAAGTAACTCCATAGTCCTATAAATAAATAAAAGCTATACTGGTGAAATACATAATTTTTGTGTGCAATCTGTATAAATTAATGAATGTGCACTTGCATGATCTTCAATTGTATTTGAACTAGAAATGAGATCGGAAGCAAATGTTCAGCAATATGCAGCTTGCTGTCGTAGTTGTTGCAGTCTGTTAGTTCATTAATTTTTGCTGGATTTTTAATATTAAAAAATAACTGATTTTAATTACACTATAGGGAAAACTAGGGGAGAAAATCTATATACCTAGTAAAAAAAAAACACTGCCTAATAATGTTAGTTTCATGGAGCTTGCCATTATAGCTATGGTTAAATTATTTATTTTTGTTTAGTTGCTTCCTGTTGAGACTTCAATTTGGTAATGAAAACATATTTATGAATTTAACCTCACAGGCACAGATCAAAGATCACGAGATCATGGATTCCCAAAAAGCTTGATGTGCAAACATTCTGTAGTAGTTTAAACTTTCTGTTATTAAAAAAAAAAAACCCTTTGATGTATCACTAATTGGTTTTAACACATTGAAGAGGTGATGAAATCAGTGGGCAAGAAATTTCTAGCAGTAGGTGGAAAAGGATAATTTTGAGAATCACCATATGCTTTGAAAAATTCAGGCATTACAATACACGTCCAAAAAAGAAGTCAGAACTCATTTTTTCTATTATTATTTTTAAAACACAGACTCATTACAAATGCTATAAAACTACTGAAAATATGCTTGCTAATTCTAAAAAACTTAAGTTGTTGCTTCACAGTTTTTATTTTTATTTTCATAGACACAACTCCTTGCCTTGACTACTTGTATGCAATGCATTCGGACACCTAATGTGCAGTGAAAGACATAGTAACAAAGATCATTTTTCTGTGGTAATCTGTGCATACTTGAGTCAATATTCGTATTAGAAACTAACGTTCTCATGAAATAGGGAATCAGGTCAGAAAATTGTTCTAGGTGATAGAAAGTCTTGAGTTGTTTGACTATTCACTATCTCAGTATATGCCTTGCTAAAATCATCCATTTTTATAAATTGATCAATGTAATAACCTCTGTTAACTCATGGGAAAAACAGAATTTTATTTTACTTCTTAGAAACTAGATATTTCTTGCTGATGTACTGTAATTGATCATTTATGAGTATAAGAAGTCATTCTCTTCCTGACATTCTGAGAACTAACTTGCAGTAAATAGAACATATACTTAATGTTTCCCTAACAATAGTGACACTTTTACATTCAGACAGACACATCTGTCCCCGGCTCCACTTGGTGAGTAATGGGTGCACTCACTGGTAACATGAGGAGTGCAGCCTGTTACGCCAAACGGACCTACTACCTTCTCATTCACACTGTGTTCTGAACAGCTCTGTTAATGGACCCATCCATGGCCTCCTGCAATCAAAAAATTTCTATTTTAAACACAAAATGTTCATCCCCTTCTCTTTCTTTACAAGTAAGAGAATCCAGGTCCTTCATTCAGGTTTAACAGGAGGGTTTTCCGTTTATATCAAATTCTATGTGTGAGCATACTCATTATTAGTGTATTTAGTCACCAGATTATATAGTACTGGCAACATTCTAAGTTTTCTCTTCCCTTATAGGTCCAAAGTTTTATTATCCAATTCTTAGCCATCAAATCTAAACTCATAATATCACCATGATCTCTTGTATGCATACCCATCCAGATATTTATAGTTTACCCTTGGTAATGTTCACTTCTTCCTTTCCATTAGCACTGTTAGCACTTCAGTAAGTCTTGTCACTTTGTATCTATGTTATTTTAATCCTCTCTTACCTAATTTACATTCTTCTCTCTCTTCCAAACCATTCTTCCTGACACTAGTTAGTGAGGTAATGGTCCAAAACCGAGAATAGCTCAGACATTTCTTCTCAAAGCCACATCTATGCAGGCCTAAGAAACTTTCTTATGTTCTGTGTTGAGAGGAATTGCAAGAATCTGCAGATAAAGGAGAAAAATAAAATAAAAGAAATAGAAAGAAAGACAAAGAATAAGGGGAGGAAAACAGATGAAAACACTTTGAACAATATCAATAAAAGACATGAGGAAAGAAATTATTTTACTTAGAATGGCAGTCACATTATTTTTAAATAATTTCTAAACCATTCCTCATAGCATGTAAGGACTGATGTAAAATGTTTAAAAACATATTTTCACTGTTCCAATTACATTATTTGAGAGACTTCAGATGTAGCTCCAATTTGTTCATTTAATTAATAAATTTTTTCATCACTGACAGTGTTGAAGGAGCTTAAAGACAGATCAGAAAATCTGAATTTCCTTATTTTTAATTGAAATTTCTCATTTGCTGTTTTTATACAGACTTTTATTTATAGAAGATGCTCTTTAAAATTTAACATATGACCCCACTCTCTTTCCCAAACTTAATTCTCTAAACTCCAAATCCAAAGGAGAACCATGTGTTCTATTTATGCTGTCATTCATCATCTACTCTTGCTTGCCCTTTAGGGTAAGATTTCTTTTCTATTTTTTAAAAATAGATTTAATAATATATAATTCAAATATCATACAATTTACCCATTTAAATTGTATGAGTCAATATTTTTATTATATTTACAGGATTGTGTGACCATCACCACACTCTAATATGAGAATATTTTCACAACACCAAAAAGAAACCCCATATACATTATCAGTCACTTCCTATTGCCTTTCAGTTACCACCTCCCAACTGTAGGCAACCACTAATATACTTTCTGTAAAGATTTGTGATATGCGTGCTATTTCCTCAGTTTTCAAGGACTTTTCAGAATAGTGGGGAGAAGACATACACATAAATATGTCAATAACTGTGTGAATCTTTTCCCTAGACTTTCTGACTATGACAGAAAACCCAAAGCAACAGGGACTGAAATACTTATTTGCTCACATACAAGGAGACAAAAGGTAAGAAATCCACGGATGCCTTGTCAATTTCGTGAAATTATTAGAGACTCCACCACCTTCTGTTTTTCTTCTCTAATTTTCTTACACATGCTTTCCTTTCTCATGCTTATCTTATGTATCATGTAAGCATCAGAGTTTCAGGTTGCTGTTTCCTCTGTTTTGTCCAGTTTACAAGTTTATTTTATTATGGCAAAACACCCACTGAAACTATCCTTCAAAGAAGGAAGGTAAATGAAAATGTTTTCTGATACATCAAAATCTTAAGAATTAATTGCTAGCAGAACATCATTACTAAAAATGCTAACATAAATTTACCTGGCTGAATGTAAGTTACATTAGATAGTAACTCGGATCTATAATATAAGCTTATAGATCAAATGTGTGGTATATATTTTAAAAATGTATTTTTCTGATTTATTTAAAATAAATACTGCTCTTTAAATAAAAATTATAGCACTACATTGTGACATCCATAAGATATATATATACATACACACACAGATATATATATATATACACGCTATCATTTTTAAAGATTAAAATCTTATAGAATATATTTTAACCATAAGAGAATTACTTTGAAAAATAATTATAAATTAAAATTCAATTATAAATTGAAAATAGGAATAATATATTTAGAATAGCTCCTCCAAAAAAAAGAATGACAAAGAAAAGAAACAATATTTTAAGGAACGATAAGAAAAAAAACAAGAAAAACGTATGGATTGAGCTAATTTGGTGCTTGGAGGCAAATTAAGACTGTACATGCTTATTTTGCAAAGAAAGAAAAACTGCAAATAAATGATTTAACCATTCACCACAAGAAGCTATAAGCAGATAAACAAATTAAACACAAAGTAAGTACAATTTAGAGCAGAAACCAATGAAATAAGTAAACAATAGAGAAGAGCATAAACAGTAAAGAAATTTAACAAGACAAAGTTGACTTTTTGAAAAGATTAATAAAATTGATATTTTTACCAATTAAAGAAATGTTTACTAACCGAAGAAAAAGAAAGAAAAAGAAATTTTCAATACCAGAATTCAAAGATAGACTATTATTACAGACCTTATAGCCATCTACTCTAAAAGAAGGAAATATTATGAACAGCATTATGCTTATAATCCTAGGAAATTAGAAGAAACGAACATAGACCTTGGAAAATTTACCAAAGTGAATTCAAGAATAAAGAAAAACCATGAACATCCTTTTATCAACTAGGGAAATTCAATTCATAGTTTAAAATCTTCCCACAAAGAAAACTTCAGGCCAAGTTAGTTTCTCTGGTAAATTCTTTCAAACATTAAAGAAAAAAAAAATGTCAGTCCCACAAAACTCTTTTTAAAAAGTGAGGAATAAAGAATACTTTGAACTGTTTGATTTGGACCAATTCTTATAACAAAATCTGATAAAGATATTACAAGAAAAGAACATTGTTAATTAATTCTCTCAAGAACATAGAAAAATTCTTAAATATTCAAGAAATATATGTGATATATAAATTAAATATATTGATTATATTATATATTTTATATAAATATAAAATACATATGTCTTCTATATATTTCTATGTAGATATATATACATAAGACATTATCAAGTGTGATTCACCTCAGGAATATGTGGTTAGTTTAGTATTCAAAAATCAATCAACAATGAAGATCAACTTAAAAAATTATGAAGTTTGATTTTACCTCACACCATACACAAATGGTTATTCAAACTACATCATAAACCTAAAGGTAAGAGTAAAAATGATAAAACTCATAAAAGAAAGCAAAGGAATGAATCTTCATGACCTTGAGTTAAGCAAACATATTATAAATATTACACCAGCAGCACAAATGATAATAGGAAAAATTGGCAATTGGACTTTATCAAAATTACATATTTTTGCCTTTCAAAAGATACAAGTACAAACTATACAAGACAAAATACATACTGGTAGAAAATATTTACAGATCATGTAGCTGATAAGGCACTACAAAACACATCAGAGAACAATGTGGGCCTAGATAAACATTCATGGATAGATATTGTTAAAATATAAATACTTCTCATATTAATTTATGGATTCAATATACCAACCCTACACGCCACAAGTTTTTTTTAATGGAAACTGACAAATTTGTTTAAAAAAGTATATAAACATGGGCAAAGCAATCTAGATAAAGTATATTAGAGGACCTTCACTTTAAGTCTTACTATTTAAGAATATCAGGATGATTCTTTGATATAATTAATTTTTCATAAACCATCTTTCACAGTAAACCTGATAATAATGGTGTACTGTGCTTTGAGATTCTAGCTAATGACCTTTTTAGTAGGTTGATCATATGTCCCAGTTTGTCTAAAACACTATTGGTTTATGCCTGTTGTCCCATCTGTTTTAATATTTGTTGCATCTTTGTTTCTTAAATAGACTTTATTTTTTAAAAGTTTTAAATGTACAGAAAAATTCAGAAAATAGCACAGAGAGTCTTCACATACCTTATACGAAATATGCATATACTTAGTTTCCCCTATTATTAACAAATTACAGTCGAGTGGCACATTTTTAAATAAATGAACAAATGTTGAAACATTATTATAAATTTAAGTCACAATTTATTGTTTGCTTTAAGTTTTTACCTAGTGTCCTTTTTCTGTTCCAGAATTTCATCCATAATACCACATTACATCTAGTTATCATGTTTCTTTAGGCACCTCTTAGCTGTGAAAATTTCTCGGACTTTCTTTTTTTTTGATGGCCTTAGTTTTAAGAAGTTCTGCTCAGATATTTTGCAGAAGACCCTTGTAACGCAACAGGTCTGATGTTTTTCTCATAATGTAGGGAAATGGGTTCCTAGGAGGAAGATCACAGAGGTAAACTGCGACTGTCATCACGCCATATCAAGTGTAAATACTATCAACATGACTTATGACTGTTGATGTTACCCTTGGTCACCTGGCTGCACTAATCTTTGTCAGGCTTCTCTACTGCAGAATTATTACTTTTTCTCTCTCCACAGTGTCTCTTAGGAAGGGAGTCACAATGTCACTGCTTAAGAGTGGGGCGGTTATACTTCCTTTTTTGAGAACAAAGTTTCTATATAAATTACTTAGAATTATTTGGCACAAGAAATTTGTTTCTTCTCTGTATTTATTAATTTATTTAATCATTATTTATATCAGTATGGATACTTATTTATATCTGGGTTACAATCCAGGACTGCCTTTTTTTTTCCCCAAATTATACCAGTTTTGGACATTGGGTGATCTTTAAGTTGGTTCCTGTGCTCTTTGATATACCTTCATCATTGTTATGAATTTTTTTTAGTACTTTCTTGCTTTTTTGGCACTAAAATATGTTTCTGGCTCACATTGTATATTACCTGTTCTAGTCTTAGAATTAGCCATTTCTCCAAGGAGCCCTAGTTCCTCTTATTAAATAACAGTATTGAAAAATAAGATCTGTGCACTGGGTTTACTTGTTGCTACTGAGGTGTTGTTACTTTTAGTCCTTGTCAGCTGACAGAGCAATTAGATATACATGTATAGCAATTCATATATATTCACGTATCTAAAAATATTTCTGGATTAAACCAATTGTATGTATATTTAGCTAAACTCTAATAAATGACCACATAAATCATTGTAACTTCCTTCTCTTGCTTATCTGTAAAGTCTCACTCCAACAGTGAGAAAACAGGCTCCCACCATCCCCCAGTTATTTACTTAAGCATACAGTTCCACTATATGCACATAGCAGTATCAGAATTGTTAACCCACGCCCCTGTAGAAAACAACTTGGTCAAATACAGTACAGTTTTTTGTGCACTTCCTTTGCCATTGGTTTTACAGATTCCTCTCATTTCCAGAGTTATTGATACGTAGGTCAACATCTTTTCCTGCCATACTTTTCAGTGAGATTTCTTCTTAAATTTGTAATAACACTTGGATTCTCTCATGTCTTACTCTGCATTCCTTCCTGGGATCCCTCAGCCTCTGAAATGATTTTTTTTAAGTGGTATACATTAAAATAGACTGAATGTGCTATAACCTTCTGGGTTTTGATAAATTCACTAAGCTATATATCCACCATTAAAGTACCATAGAAAACAGTTTCACTGCCCTAAAATTCTCTTGTGCTTTATCTATTCAACCCTCCCTCCATCCCTCCAAATCCCTGACCTTTTTATCATCTCCATAACTTACTATTTCCAAATTGTCATATAATTGGATCGTATGACATGCAGTCTTTGCAGATTGGCTTTTTTCACTTAGCAATATACATTTTGCTTTCATACCTTGATAGCTTCTTTCCTTTTGTAACTGAATAGTATTGTATTTTCTGGATGCACCACCCTTCTGTTTATCTATTCACATATTGGAGGACAACTTGGTTGCTTCCAGTTTGGTATGATTATAAATTAACTTAGAAAAATAACCACATGCAGGTTTTTGTATGGATATAAGCTTTTAAATCAGTTGGGTAAACACCAAGCAGTCCACTTGGATTATATGGTAAGACTATGTTTAGCTTTATGAGAAATTGTCAGACTGTCTTTTATTTTATTTTTGTTTTTAATTTAAGCTCTTTATTGGAATATAATTGCTTTACACTGCTATGCCAATTTTTGAGGTACACCAAAATGAATCAGCTGTATTTATACACATATCCCCAACCCTCCCGTGACCCCCTCCCATCTTCCCTATCCTGGCCATCTAAGTCATCACCCATCATCAAGTGTGTCTTCTTATGTTATGCAGGAACTTCCCACGCGCTACCTATTTTACATTTGGTGGTGTATATATGTCAAAGCTACTCTCACACTTCATCCCAGCTTCCCCATTGCCCCACTCCCCAACACTGTGTCTTCAAGTCTGTTCTCTATATCTGCATCATTATTCTTGCCCTGTCACTGGGTTCATCAGTACCTTTTTTTTTTTTTTAAATTCCATATATAAGAGTTTGCATACAGTGTTTGTTTTTCTCTTTCTGGCTTAGTTTGCTCTGAATGACAGACTCTAGGTCCATTGACCTCATTACAAATAACTCAATTTCAGTCCTTTTCATGGCTGAGTAATGTTCCATTGTATATATGTGCCACATCTTCTCTATCCATTCATCTGTTGATAGGCATTTAGGTTGCTTCCATGTCCTGGCTATTCTAAACAGTGCTGCAATGAACATTATGGTACATCTTTCTTTTTGGATTATGGTTTTGGGTATATGCCCAGTAGTGGGATTGCTGGGTCATATGATAGTTCCACTTTTAGTTTTTTAAGGAACCTCCAAACTGTTTTCCATAGTGGCTGTACCAACTTACAGTCCCACCAACAGTGCAGGAGAGTTCCCTTTTGTCCGCACCCTCTCCAGCATTTATTGTTTTCAGTTTTTTTGATGATGGCCATTCTGGCTGGTATGAGGTGATACCTCATTGTGGCTTTAACTTGCATTTCTCTGATGATTAGTGATGTTGAGCACCTTTTCATATGTTTGTTAGCCATCTGCATGTCTTCTTTGGAGAAATGTCTATTTAGGTCTTCCACCCATTTGTGGATTGGGTTATTTGCTTTTTTGGTATTAAGCTGCATGAGCTGCTTGTATATTTTGGAGATTAATCCTTTGTCAGTTGCTTCATTAGCAAGTATTTTCTCCCATTCTGAGGGTTGTCTTCTATTCTTGTTTATGGTTTCATTCGTTGTGCAAAAGCTTTTAAGTTTCATGAGGTCCCATTTGTTTATTCTTGATTTCATTTCCATTATTCTAAGAGGTGGGTCAAAAAGGATCCTGCTTTGATATATATCATAGAGTGTTCTGCCTATGTTTTCCTCTAGGAGTTTTATAGTGTCTGGCCTTACATTTAGGTCTTTAATCCATTTGGAGTTTATTTTTGTGTATGGTGTTAGGAAGTGTTCTAATTTCATTCTTTTACATGTTGCTGTCCAATTTTCCCAGCACCATTTATTGAAGAGGCTGTCTTTTTTCCATTGTATATTCTTGCCTCCTTTGTCAAAGATAAGGTGCCCATATGTGCTTGGGTTTACCTCTGAGTTCTCTATTCTGTTCCATTGACCTTCCTTTCTATTTTTATGGCAGTACCATACTGTCTTGATCACTGTGGCCTTGTAGTATAGTTTGAAGTCAGGAAGCCTGATTCCACCAACTCCATTTTTCCTTCTCAAGATTGCTTTGGTGATTTGGGGTCTTTTGTATTTCCATACAAATCATAAGATTTCTTGTTCTAGTTCTGTGAAAAATGCCATTGGTAATTTGATAGGGATTGCATTGAATCTGTAAATTGCTTAGGGTAGTACAGTCATTTTCACTATGTTGATTCTTCCAATCCAAGAACATGGTATGTCTCTCCATCTGTTTGTGTTGTCTTTGATTTCTTTCATCAGTGTCTTATAATTTTCTGCATTCAGGTCTTTTACCTCCTTAGGCAGGCTTATTCCTAGGTATTTTATACTTTTTGTTGCAGTGGTGAATGGGAGAGTTTCCTTAATTTCTCTTTCTGCTCTTTCGTTGTTAGTCTATAGGGATGCAAGAGATTTCTGTGCATTAATCTTGTATCCTGCTACTTTACTAAATTCATTGATTAGTGCTAGCAGTTTTCTGGTAGAATCTTCAGGGTTTTCTATGTATAATATCATGTCATCTGCAAAGAGTGACAATTTTACTTCTTCTTTTCCAATTTGGATTCCTTTAATTTCATTTTCTTCTCTGATTGCTATGGTTAAAACTTCCAAAACTATGTTGAATAATAATGGTGAGAGTGGGCACCCTTGTCTTGCTCCTGTCTTTAGAGGGAATGCATTCAGTTTTTCACCATTTAGAAAGATGTTGGCTGTTGGTTTGCCATATATGACTTTTATTATGTTGAGGTAACTTCTTACTATGCCCACTTTCTGGAGAGTTTTTGTCATAAATGGATGTTGAACTTTTTCAAAAGCTTTTTCTGCATCTATTGAAATGATCATATGGTTTTTATCCTTAAATTTGTTGATATGATGTATCACATTGATTGATTTGTGTATATTGAAAAATCCTTGCATCCCCGGGATAAACCCTACTTGATCATGGTATATGATTTTTTAATGTGCTGTTGGATTCTGTTAGCTAGTATTTTGTTGAGGATTTTTGCATCTGTATTCATCAGTGATATTGGCCTGTAATTTTCTTTTTTTGTGACATCTTTTTCTGGCTTTGGGATCAGGGTGATGGTGGCCTTGTAGAATGAGTTTGGGGGTGTTCCTCCTTCTACTATATTTTGGAAGAGTTTGAGGATAGGTGTTAGCTCTTCTCTAAATGTTTGATAGAATTCGCCTGTGAAGCCATCTGGCCCTGGGCTTTTGTTTGTTGGGAGATTTTTAATCACAATCTCAATTTCAGTGTTTGTGATTGGTCTGTTCATATTTTCTATTTCTTCCTGGTTCAGTCTTGGAAGATTGTACTTTTCTAAGAATTTATCTATTTCTTCCAGGTTATCCAATTTATTGGCATGTATTTGCTTGTAGTAGTCTCTCATGCTCTGTCTTTTAAGTGGTAGTACCATTTGGCATTCCCAGTAGCAAGGAATGAGAACTTCTGGTGCCTTGCATCCTCACCAGTGTGTCATTATCAATGTGTTTTTTGGATTTCAGCCATTATAAACAGTAGATGTGTGGTGTATCTCACTACCCTTTTAATTTGCAGTTCCCTAGTAACAAACGATGTTCAGAATCTTTTAATTTTTATTCGCCATCTGTATATCATCTTTAGTTGGGTGTCCATTCAGATTTTTGTCCATTTATTAATTGGGTTGTTCATTTTCTTATTGTTGAGTTTTAATTGCTCTTTAGAGATTTTGGATATTTTATTAGATATGTTTTAGAAAATAATTATTCTCAGTCTGTGGCTGTCATTTTATTCTCTTAACAGTGTGTTTCACGTAACAAAAAAGTTTCATTTTAAAAGAATCTAACATCAGTTTCTTTCCATGGGTTATGCTTTTGGTGCTATACCTAAAACTTCATAATAAAAAACCAAGGTTACACAGATTTTCTCCTGTTTGCCTGTAGAAGTTTTATGGTATTGTGTTTTACTGTTGTGTTTTACTACCACATCATATGTGAAATCAATTATGAGCAAATGAAGACAGGAAATGAGTACTGCTTCCTTTGGGCCTATGCACTTACTTGTGTTATATCTTTCAAATATATCAGACAATAAAATCAAATATTGAAATAAAGAGAACTTAAGATTTAAAATTGATTTGCCAAACAGTGTTTATGTCACCTTTAATTATTCTATATTATTTATATTTTAAAATACATATTTTTCTCAGTAGAATGGGCATATCATTTACATATAAATTTGTGTTTAAGATACAAATACAAATTACAAATTTGAATATATATTTCAAAATAAATATTTTGAAACTTTATGCTCAACTATTTTCTGATAGATACATGCAATTGCAAAAGTTTAGAAACCCCTGGATAGCACATGGCATGCATCTTTTATTCAGTCTGCTTTTAATTACCTAACTGAAAAGTGTTCACTCTGAGCTTGCAAACTTTAAATCATTTAGGATTTTTAAGTTTATGAAGTAGCCTACATCTTTTCTCAATCTTTTTATTTACTATTATGGTGTGAAATAGATATGTTTTACCTTTTCATGAATGAGGGAGTTGAAGGGTTAAATGATTTTCTGAGTCAAATATTTAAAAATTGGCTGAGGTGAGAGACTGACTCACCTGTTTAATCCAATTCACTACATTAAAAGAGATCATTTTAAGAGGTTAATTGGCATGGTTTATTTCTTGAGGTTTGTTTTGTTTTGTTTTTTCTTATTGCTAATTAAATTTAAAAATCCAAAAGGAAATGCCATAGGAATAGAAAATATGTTCCTGACTTTACACAAAACACTTACCTCTTTAACCTGGGAAGTGTTCCTGGGCCCAAAGTAAAAGGGGAAAGCCATGAATGGGAATCCGTGGATATTATTTTGGTGCTATAGAATGGTGAGCACAGAAGTGATGAAAGAATGGAATCCTAAAGAGCTAAAACTAAATTTTTTTTTCTGGCCACATGAGGGGATCTTAGTTCCCCAATCAGGGATCAAACCTGGGCCATAGGCAGTGAGATCATGGAGTCCTAATCACTGGACCACCAGGGAATTCCCAAGAATGTAGTTCTAAAGAGAAGATTAAACCAGTGAGTCAGAGCTAAAGAGGTAACTGGAAGAGATGAGGGAAATTAAAGGGTCTTGAAATCTGAGTAACCATATAAATTAATAGTTATTTTGCCTGGGAACCATTGATGAAATAATTTTCTCCTTAAGAACTCTTATTTGCAACCAGTACATGGCTATTATCCATTTGGTAGAATCAGCAGACAACATCTTTTAGAGAAATTGTATTGATTTGTGACCTAGAAAAATAAAATGAGAGCCATTATATACTTCTTTGATAAAACAAGAAGCACTCATTGGCAGTTTGCCTTACTTGTACATTCTGCAAGGTCGTTTTCCACCTTACCCATGGATTCCATAATGAGTAGAATAAATATGACTTCTTCCCTTTCTGCTGCGGGATGAATAAAGGAAACTGGTTAGCAGCCCACTGGAGCAAACAGCTCTGTTATTTATAGTCTGTCTAGTGATTCACAGGATCATTAAGTTGCAAGGACAGAAGAAAAGCTGACACTGAAAGCATACATCCTGGCTACTTAACATGAAAATACTTAAAAATGTCCCAGGAATGCAATAAACATTGCCCAGTCTCTGAGCTCATACATATTCTAGCCTCATTTCAAAACACAGGGAACCTGAATGTTGTTAACTAGTGGTGTCCTTCCCAATTTTTTTTAACTAAGTTGAATCCATTATTGATATCCCAAGTTTTCATCATTCCTAGATTCTAACAGGAATCAAAAAGTTTTATTCTTCCAATTGGAATGCTTCTCAAATTGTGTTATCAAAAAGGAATCTCCAAAACTGCATCCGCATGAAAGTGAATTGCAAATGATTAATAAGGTTAAAAGCGTAGCATAATAATTCCTAGTGGCAGTTCTATTTTAACACGACTGAGTCCTAAAACACAGGGGATATCTAATAATATGAATAGTTACTAAAATAATAATAATCATATAAATCAATGTCGAAATGTAGACATCAAAACAATCATCAACATTTGGAGGTATCTTGGGGAAACATGTTTTCCATGGTCTTTGGAACTACATATGGTTAGGACTATTATTTTTAGGGCATATTCATAACGTCGTCAATGTCATGAGTTGCAGAGCACTGAGCTAAGTGCTGGCCGTGTATCAACTACCCAGTTTACTCCAGTACACTCACAAGCTTAAGGCCATACACGACTGCAGACCCTAGAGAGCTAGAAACAAAATCCAGGTCTAAAGCAGTAAACCTTTTGTGATCTGTTCCACACAATTTCTGTCCTCTTTTACTTCTACTTTCATTCTGTCTGTGTTTTTCTCTTCCTAGCCTGTGGTAAGTGATCAAAAAACTTCTGATTATTCTCTCAGTTCCCCTTTTAATCCTTATTATTCTACCAAGCTTTCATCTGCATTTTCTGAAGGTGACAATTCATTCATCTTTTTATTATTTTAACAAATTTATTTGACAGAAGTGCTAGCTTGTTCTAGGTGGTAGGGGTGCAATCCATTGAACATTTATTTAGTGCATATCATGTGTTGGCACTTGAATACCTCACAACTATACCCCACAGCGTATGGACAATTACAATGCATTTTTACATTAGAAAAATCTGAAACATAAAATGTTATGTGTGTAACAGAGCTGGAGTATAAACTCAGGTAGTCTCACTCCAGGTCTCACAATTTAACTACTAGAATATACACTTCTCAGTCACAGAGTGATGAACGTGACACCAGTGTGGGTAAGCAGATGTCAACAAGTAAACATATTACTAATTTCAAATAGTGGTAATTGTTATTTATAATGATAGTTGGTTTAGAAATAGTAGCATAGAATCAATCGTTTAAAAAAAGGGAAACCAAATGAATAATTTCAGTCTCAATTTCCTGTTCTATTCACTGTTCCTATATAGCCTACTGACATTGAGAAGATTGCACAGGAAATCTTATTATAAGAAAGTAGCAATATTTTAATGGAAGTGCCAAAGTTTCATCAATGTCATATTTCAATGTACTAATGGCCATACCAATATTGGGAGTGAGGTGTGTTCCAACACTGTTCTTGACTGGGAGGGGAGCCCCAACTTTATATTTTGTCCAACCATAACCTGGGGTAGGGTCTCTCCCTAAGTCTCAAGGTTTCCAAGCCCCATCCTCTGCAGGGACTCTGAACACAATCCTAGGATTGGTCCAGCATTTGTCTGCCTAGATGAATTTGTGGCCAGGAGGTAGGAGATGTGTAGGATGATTGTCAGTGGGGGGAAATGAGAACCAACCAAGGAAGCACCTTGATTATTGACAGTGCATAACATTCACAGTCTTGGAGACAGGATGGCCTGAACCCCAGGAGCTGACTCCGTGCCTACATCCCCCCAGCAGCTAAGACCCAACCACTCTGCTTACCCCAGTGAAGTTCAGTGCTATCTTCTTGCTGAACCTTCCTCTCAGTTCTACGTGATACGTGCAGTCACTAGGGCTCCACCACCTCCAAAGTATGGCCTGGTTTCTGTTATTTTCCTTTTTTCCCCCTCATGGGGAAAGGTTGTTCTAAAAGCATATATCTTCCTGCTAATTTTAAATTTGATTCAAAGATTTGGCTCCTTTGCTTCTTTCATTTTATAGTGTTCTTCTCAAAGAGCAGGTGACTCATATATACTGTCAAAATGGATGGTGATGGTGATGATCAGGGACAGTCCCTCAGGTTCAGAGAACAAATTCAGTGGTTGTTAATAGATGAATGTTTTATTCCAGATCTCTCTGACCTGATGTTCTCCATATCCTTTAGTAAACATCTACCAACGGATATTAGATAATTGAATGAATTTATATGAACTGACTAACCTATTACTATGCCTTCATTTCTTTTTTCTATACAAGGAGAAAGATTACTTCCTCTAACCTAACATGCCTCTTAAATGGAATTCTCCTAAAGCCATTTTAACTCCAAAAATCTTTTCTACAACAATGGGAAAATAAACTGAGCATACATAGATTAGGATCAATTCCAAGTCATAACATTAATAGCAAAACAAAACAGAAACATCTGTGTGGAGGACAAGATACAGGAAAAGGATTTTTCATAGATATATATTTTGACATAATGAAAATTCAAATCAGTTTTTTGAAACTACAGTAAAAGAAGATTCCAAAATATTGTATAAAAGTTGTCAAAATATTTTAGTATATATTAACATATTAAGATGAATTAAATGCAATTGCCATTCATTTCATTTGGGCCCTAACCCATCACACTCAGAATAAATCCAAAGTTGTTAATATCAGAATAGTCAGGACACAGTTCCTAATTGAGCTGACCTCCTGGCTCTCTCTGACCTCACCTCTTCCCACTCGCACACTAGATTGTTCCTGTAGCCTCAGCCCTCTCTGCTGTTCCTCACACCGTTCCTCACACCGGCCAAGCATGTGGCTCATTGGGGCATTTGTGCCTGTTGTTACCTCTGCCTGAACTGCTCTTCCGCCAGATGTATGTATGGCTCGCCTGTCTGTGTTCAAATGCTACCTTCAAGAGAAGCCTGCCTTGACCATGCTGTCTAAAATAACACCCCACCACCCCACACTTCTTTATTCCTTTGCCTTGCTTTATTTCTCCTTGCAAACCTTATCACTACTTGAATTACTATGTAATTATTAACTACTGTCTCTCCCAACTAAAATGTAATCCTAAAGGAGTAAGAACTTCTCTTTGGTAATACATCTCTAAAGCTTAAAATAGTGCCTAGCATATAGAAGATGTTGAATAAATATTCATTGAATAAGTAAAAGAGTGAATAAATGAATGCTACCTTTCTTGTTTCAGTTTACAGGTGGTAAAAATATTTATGAGTTTTATAAATTAATTTGTAATCTTGGTCAATCAATATATCAATAGTTTTCCTAGAAGTTTATTTTTTTAATTAAGATGAAATTCATGTAACATAAAGTTAAACATTTTAAAATGCACAATTCAGTGACATTAATTATGTTTACAGTGTTGTATATCTACCACCTATATCAAGTCCAAAACACTTTCATCGCCCCAAAAGAAAACTCTTTATCCTTTCAGCAGTCAGTCTGCATTCTCTCCTCCCCACAACACCAGGCAACCACTAATCTGTTTTCTGTCTCTGGATTTACCTAATCTGGATATTTCACATAAATGGAATCATATAATATGAGACTTTTCAGTCTGGCTTCCTTCACTTAGCATAATGTTTTCAAGGTTCATCCTAGTTGTTGTAGCGTGTAGCGGTCGCTTATTTCTTGTTATGGCTGAAAACATTTCAGTATAGGTATACTACATTTTGTTTATCCATTCATCACTTGACGAATATTTAAGTTGTTTCCATCTTTTGGATGTTGTGAGTAGTGTGCTCTGAACATTCATGGACAGGTATTTAGGTAAGTCCCTCAAACACATTGTGTTTTCTGAATTGTTTCTGATTTTTTACGTTTTATTTTTTAAATAAAAGTGGTTTATACTTAAGGTGTACAACATGATGATTTGAGGTATACATATATAATGAAATGATTACTACGATCAATTTGAGTATATCCAAGGAGTGGAATTATTGTGTCTTATGGTATCTCTATATTTAACTTTTTGAAGAACAACCAAACTGTTTCCGTTAGGAGAAGCACTGCTTTATATCCACACCACTGAAACTTAAGGTTAAAGCCTCTAGCAGGACTTCTTATTTTAGAGCAAAACGCATCATTAAGAGTGTGATTACTCACAGCAACTATTCTCTGTGATGTGTTTGAAGTCGTACATGGTGGAAAATGGTATTACTGATCTACCAATCTTTATTCTCTTTTCCCTATTAACAGCGCAGCCAGCAGCCTTCAGATCGCTATATTCCCCCAACTTTCTTGTGAGCTGTCTTTTATTCCACTACAAAAAATAAATAAGGGTGGAAAAAGATATTTTCTACAGACTTTAATTAGAAAAACTATAGATTTAAGAACAGGGATCAGGATGGCTCTTTGCAGCCGAATTCACTTTCTTTATTGGCTTCCAAGATAACTCTTCTTCACCAGCCCTCCCCAAAGCAGGCTCTGCCAACTTGAAGTTTGCAGTACTTTGATATAACAATGAAAGTTTATTCTAATATTATTATCTTCATTGAAATGAAGACTAATTTACTTATTGAGTTGCATTTAAAGAATAAAAATGTATATTTTGATTATGACATGAGAGCCAAAACTAGTTGTTCTCAGAAACCCTGAAAATTCCTTCTTCCTGTCCTCCCTCTAGTCCTCCTCACGATCCCATCCCACCTGGAGTCCCATGATGGACTGCCTTCTGGATCTGTTCCAATGGAGCAATACCTTCAAACTCTTGGTATTTCGTGAATCCCAGTCCTCAGAATGCAACAGTGTCTTTTTTATTGTTAAGTGATAGCTAATTAATTTGATAAAAACAGTTGGTATTCATGGGTAATATTCAACAGTGCTTTCAAGTTTGGCCTTCTACAAAACAAATATAATTTTACTGGAGGGTATTTGACACAAAAGCACAATTCAATGAACTGAATCTCATGGGGAAACTAATAAGCACTAGAGCAGATGACAGCCAGCATTTTGTTTAATAGTTCTCTTAGAGCACACAACCCAGATGGCTAACTCAGCCATTTCAACACAGTACTGCCATATCAATAATCTCTTGGAAAATTGTTTTCTCTTGCATAAAACAATCTCAGTATCACGTGTTCAATTTACTCACTTAACGAGAGCTTCAATAATGAAGAAATAATTGAATTGTGAATATTTGTTTGCTACAAATTTATGGGAAGAAGAAAGAGTCTCAAAAGTGAAGAAATACCAGGAGCAAAGAAGCCATCAAGCAAAGAATCAGGGAGAGCCTAATATATTGAGACCACGGTAAAGTGGTTACCTTGGTTGAAATATAGAAATATGCCACAAATTGCCTAGAAATGAAAGTAGGGTCATATTTTAAAGAACTTAGAAATCTATGCCAAAGATTTTTTAACTGATCATATAGGAATGCGAGAGCCATTGATGATTTTTCACACATGCAAGTAACATGAGCAAATTTAGGATATAGAAAGTTAACTGTGGAAACATTAAGTAAGAAAGATTAGCTTCCTGAAAGATTATTCCATGGTCTTCAAATTGATCTATTCGCAATGAATCAATCAATTAACATTTATGTCCACACATTCAAAGCCTAACAACTCTATTATTTCCCCTCAATTAAGCACTTAATCAAATTATGTAATCTTATTTTTTCTAAGTAAGAATGCCTATAATAACACCCAACTGAATGTATAATAATTGTTTTCAAAAATTTAATCATTTGAAAAAACATTTCCAGACAGTCCACGTGACCTATAAGATAATCCTAGAAGACAGAAATAAGAATCAAAATATTAAGTTAATTGACTGGCTAACACTGTTACATAAAAGACTAACTTTGGCAAATCATTGCCCTGCACACATTACAGAGCAGGCTTTAGCAAACTGTATCTCACAACCTGATTTTTGTATGACCCGTGAGCCAAAAATGGTATTAAATTTTAAAGAACTGTAAAAAACACTGAGAAGAATATGAAACAGAGATGGTATGTGGACCTCATAGCTTAAATTACATATCATCCAGCCCATTCACCAAAAAGCCATTGGCCCTTGTTATACAGTGAAACGTGAAAGAGAGCTTGGGGGATATTTGTTTTCACTTAAATTCTTCTTCTATAAGCTACTAAGAAGCACTGGATAAGAGTAAGGTATAGCCTTACCTAATTTCCTCTGTTTTTCCAGGAGAGCTACTTGTCTATTTGGTATTGAATTTATAAAAAAAAATATTTTTTACTTTTTGTAAATAGCTTGGTACCGCAGAGTTACGACCCGCAGGATGGGTAATAATCAGAAGGTTATTTAAATGATGTCAGCTTGGAGGCCAGTACTCAAAAACCATTCTTACACATACAAATAGTTCAGAGTGTTTGATACAGTCCTCTTCATGAGGCTCTGAGATTGTGTATCTTTGTTAAGACAAAAATTCTAGCCTGTCATTTAGGGCAAAACCTTCAGCAAGCATCATAGGGAAGTAGAAACCTGTTTGAGAATAAGACTGAACGGAAGAAGTTAATTTATTAAGTAACCAATCATATAGGATGGAAGAAATTAAAATTATTGGGATACAGGACATGACTATTTCATAAAGGTTTGATCAATAATTTCCCTTAGGGTAAAAACTATGGGCGGCAAGTTTATTGACAAATCTCTCCATGCTTTTCCAAAAAACATAAAATCATAACATATTAGTATTAGTAATATTTTATGTGGAGATAGACTTAATTTACAGCCGGCTTGAAAAAAAAAATTCTACCTTTATCTCTTTTATTTCTGAGGACACCTGAATATCTGGTTTTGATGAGATTTGGTTATTTAACTGAAATAGGATCAATACTGGTTACTTATTTAATCAAAGTGTCATTTAAAAATAAAACATATAAGACTGTTATATGGTTGTAAGGAATATTAGCTCTTTCACAATCAAGAAACCATTTTTAAAATAATCAAAACATTTCAAAGCCAGTTTAAAGCAGAGAAAATTGTTCTAGTGAGATATGGAATCTTTGTTACTTAACCAAAGAAAATTCAATTCCCTTCCTTCATATCCTTTAAAACTTGGAAAAAATAGTCAAGTGTTGTCGTTCACTATGATCTTCCATATTCTAGAACAAACGAATACTTTATTTAGGGTAAACCTACTCTCTGATTCCCTGGAAAACAAAATCTCATTTGCTTGCCTGAGAATAAAGTTGCGTTATTCTGTCAATATTGGTCTTAGTGGTGAATATACACATTAATTATAAATTTAACTGAAGTAACTAATATTTCACAAAAAACTAAGAGGAGGGTAACTGAGCACTTTCACACACAAACATTTTAGAATACCAGCAAAGCTCACAATTTTCTAGAGGCACACACATCATTTTACAAAAGTGAGTACATTTGTTAGCAGGCTCCAAAAGTCTACTCCTATATTTAAAAAGAAGCAAACATATGTTAACATACTATTATGATTATTAATCAGGCCTTCTGTGTTCAGAAACATTACTTAGAAACTATCTAGATATCAAATTATTATCTATTAACTCTAATATTATTACAAGGTTTTAAAATAGCTAAAGGTTTCTGGAAATGATAATCAAACTGATACATAAACATGTAACTATTTTATTATAAAAAGTTGTCAGAATTATTCAACTTGGACAAAGTTATATTTTTTATAGTTTTAAGCATTATATAAGATTACTGTTAACTTATTTTATCAGTAAAAGGTATAAGTAGTTGAGGAAATTCAAATGAACCAGTCTCTTTATGAGAAAATAAACACCAATCTAATTTTAAAAATAATAAAATGTGTACTTATCTAGTATTTTAAAATTATAAAAATCAAGGAAAAGACATAACTATTATTTTCAACCAAAATTATTAAACTACTATACTAATTTTCCACAAATTCACCTTAACTCTATGAACTTGGATTCTCCTATTAAAATATGCCTTAGCTAGCAGTTCCTGAAAGAAAATTTTTCATCTAAAACTTATAAATTATTAGAAGTTCAATTCTCTTATTTTTTACAGTTTATGGGTAGTAGATTTCTATAAGTAATCATCACCAGAAATCAACTAGAACAAAGCATTTTTAGTTTGAGAGATGAAAATTTATTAACACCCTCTAGAGGTAGGTGTATTGGTTATCCATTACTGTTCAACAAATTACTCCAAATTAAGCAGCTTAAAACAATAAACATTCATTACATCACATAGTTTCTGAAGGTCAGGAACGCAGAAACATCTGGTGGTTCTGGTCAGGACCTTGCAGTCAGGCTGCTGTCCAGGGATGTAATAATCTCAAAGCTCAACAGGGGCTTCCAAACACACATACATGGAGGTTTAAGGTCCTCCCTGGTGGAAACTGGTTCTGGTTTCGCACCTCATGGGTCTCTCCACAGCACTTCTTGCAACATGGCAATTTCACAGACAAGCAGTCTTAGAGAGAAAGCAGAAAGCATGCCCAAGCTGGAAGCCACAGTCTTTTTTAAATAATGTAATCTGAGAAGTGACATGCTATCACATCTGCCATAAACTGCTGGCCACACAGATCAACCTGGCATAATGCAGGAAAGAATTACAATAGATTGTGAATACCAGGGGCAAGGATGATTGGGGTCACCTTGCAGGTTAGGTACCATGAAAGGAAGAAAAATATCTTGTACTCACTTAGTACAAGGTCAGGACTTCTTAATTACAGGTACAGAAAGAAGGACACAGACGCACAGAGTTCTTATAGATTCAGTTCTACAAATGCAGCTATAGGACAAAGTGAACATGGAAATGGAAACTCACCAGTCTGGATTCTAAGGAACTGCTAGGAAAGAAATTTTTAATTGATTGAAGGTCGCAAATAGACCAAGAGACAAACAAACAAAAACACCAACTAATGATATTCTCTGTTACATCTCACCAAAGAGAGAATAGATCTTTGTGATCCATCTAACAGAGGTTACCAAGTGATTGGGAAAAAGCAAAATTCTTAATCACTGCTGCCAACAATGGAAAATAATGTATTAGCCATGCATGAACCAGCAACCAAAATTAAGAATAAAATAAGTAGGGAGGAAAAAAATCTAGAGAAACTGAGAGTTTTAAAATTGTATTGTCTTTTGGATTTACCCTGGGCCGAGGTTAAGCAGCCCATCCGGGGTATTTCTTAAGAAATGTAGCTCTGTTACCTCTCAAACAGATCAGTCCACTTAAGCATTTCAGAGATGCTTAAAACCACTTAAGTGCAATTTTTTAAAGTCCAAAATGACTCACAAAAATATAAAATGAATACACATCACAGATTTGATTCAACCAGGCATTTATAAGAAATTTAATAAAGGAAAGTTAGGATAAAGTTGCTGCATTAGGTACAAAACTGATTAATGTCTACAGGGAAATAAACTGCATCCTTTGATTAAGCTACGTATTTGTCTAGTCCCTGTTAGGACTAACAATAGAAAATGCTGAGAAAGCTGTATGGCAATTAGTATGGTATTAAGTGAAAGTAATGTTGTGACATAGTAACTAAAATGACATATGGTGCAGTACAGTATTCAGCTTTTTCTAAGAAGGAAGTCAGACAAAGAAACTTCTTTTAAACTCTAGCATGCTATGCTAATATCTTAATATTAGGGGTATTGAGTTTACTTTCAAGCAGGACAAGAAAACAAGCAAAGAGAAGGGGGATAATCTCTGTCACATTTTTTAAAAATGTAAAACATCACCACTTGAGTTTTTTAAAAGGGAGATACATTTTTTCAACAAACAAACAAAGTTTGAGAATGAATAGGCAAGCTCAATAGATCTCAGAGAGAAAGATAATGGAATGAGTTTACAAGTCAACCAGGAATCGTTTTCCACTGTAAGAGGGTGAGCAGTTTGTGGCAAGCCAGAAAAAATAAAAAGCCAACCCCAAACTGGGAGCCAACAAGTGAAGAAACAACCAGACAATCAAGCACATGAAAGACCCTAAGAAGAATAATATGTTGATCATGAAAGCTGTCAGTATGTGAAACTAAAGAAATACTTGCACAAAAATATTGTCAATAGAAGAGAGAAATAAATGCACACTAAGCTGAAAATCATTTTATCTGTAAATTCTATTCTTTATAAAAAAGAATCTTTTAAAAAAAAAAGAATCTTTTTGATGCACTATGAATATAATTTTCTTTTACCCCAACTCCATCAGATATTTCTGTTGCCTTAACATGAACAAAAGGTAAAATGAAAAGCAAGGCAGCATGGTCTAATGGAAAACACCTGAGATTTAAAACTTCTTACTTCCATACTAGACCTTTCCTTTAAACTCCAAGTCTTGGTATTTGATAATATATTTGATTATCTCCTCTTAATGACTCAAAAGTAGTCAAACCAAATTTTCATATCTAGTCCTCTTCCAGAGTTTTCCTACATAAGTTAATTATACTATTAGTCATCCCATTATGCAAATAAGAAACATAGAACTCATCTTTGGTAATTAATTTCCTCTAATTCACATTCCTATCCATCCATCAATAACATCCTATAGCTATTATGCCTATATCAATACATCTTTAAATATTTTCATTCCACCATCTGCATCATCACTACGTTAGTCCAAGCTAATATCAAGGGTTAATTTAATAGTCTCCTAATTGACCTACTAATATTTACTCAGGTTCCTGCAACATTTCTACTCCATACTGTTACCAGACTTTTCTTTTCGAAACATAAATATAAGCATGTCAACCACTCTTTCCCCACAGTTGATTATTTCTTGGTAAATCATTGGTTTCCTAGGGACACAGGAGTAGAAGCAGAAGAGATGGATGATAAGTGAGCATGAGAAAACCTTTGAGGTGATGGCTATGTTCATTGTCTTGATCTTGGTGATGGTTTCCCAGGTATATTCATAGGTCAAATTTCATCAAATTATACACTTTAAATATGTACAGTTTAGGGCAGTTACATTCCAATAAAGCTCAAGAAAAAAACACTGCCAAAACTTTGCCCATTTCATTAGCTCTCAAGTCCCTGACTACTTTTCACAAAACAAAAAGCTTTTAAAATTCCCTCATGTTGTATTATGGCTCAAAAGTTGATTTCGTTTTATTGCCAAATAATTTTCCATTTTAAGGATGTACCACGGTTTGTCCATTCACCTATTCAAGAACATCTTGGTTGCTTCCAAGTTTTGGCAATTATGAATAAAGCTGCTACAAACATTCATGCACGTTTTTGTGTGAACATAACTTTTCAAAGCACTTGGATAAATACTAAGAGGCACAAGTTGCTGGGTCATATATTAAAGATTATGTTTAGTTTTTTAAGAAACCACTAAACTGTCTTCCAAAAAGGCTGTACCATTTTGCATTTTCACCAGCAATGAATGAGAATTCCTGTTGCTCCACATTCTTATCAGCGTTTGGTGTTGTCAGTGTTTTGGATTTTGACCTTTCTAATAGGGGTGTAGTGATATCTAATCATTGTTTTAATTTGAAATTCCCTAATCACAAATGGTGTTGAACACTTTTTATATGTATATTTGCCATGTATATATCTTCTTTGGTGAGGTGTCTGTTAGGTCTTTTGCCCAGTTTTAATCTGGGTGTTTTTTTTATTGTTGAATTTAAGAATTCTTCATATATTTAGTATATCCATTCTTTATTATATGTCTTTAGAAATATATTCTCTCAGTCTGCAGCCTGTCTTTTGCAGAGCAGAAGTTTTTAATTTTAATGAAATCAGCTTATCAATTTTTTCTTTCATGGATCATGCTTTTTGTCTTATATGTAAAAAGTCATTGCCAGTGTACGGTCACCAAGATTTCGCCTACATTATCTTCTAGCAATTTTATATTCTAATGGTTTATATTTAGATGGATGATCCATTTTGAGCTACTTTTAATGAAAGGTGTAAGATCTGTTTCCAGATTCTTTTTTTTTTTTTTTTTGGCATTGGAAGTCTCATTACTTTTCAAGAGTAATAAGAGTCATCTTGAAGCATTACATCTAAAATTCTGGGTAATAATCTATGACTCTGATGCTGATCTCCTTTATAATTATTCCTTATCAACTTGTTGGCAAAGGCTCAATTTTGTTAATCTTCCATCATAACAAAAAAGCTGCATGTTGAGTAGAGTTCCCTATGCTATACAGTAGGTCCTTATTAGTTATCTATTTTCTATACAGTAGTGTGTATATGTTAATCCCAATCTCCTAATTTATCACTTCCCCCCACATTTATGTATAACTGATTCACTTTGCTGCACACCTGAAACAATACAACATTGTAAGTCAACTATACTCCAGTAAAAATTTTAAAAAATAAAATAAAATAAATGGACACACAATTATTGAAAATTAAAATGTAAAAAAAAACCAATAAAGAACATAAATTCTAAAACTATAATTGATTAACTCACAAAATAAGAGCTTAAAACAGGAACAAGGATCAGATAATTAAAAACAAATAGTAAAATTGCAGAATTAAAGCAAATCATATCTGTAATTACACTAAATGGAAATGGACTAACCACACCAAATAAAAGTCAGATATTGTGAAATTAGATAAAAGAAAAAAAAAAGCAAGATTCTATGTTGTTCATAAGAGATAAATTTAAAAATCAAATACCCAAAGAGACTGAAAGTAATTGGAATATATACCATACAAGTAGTAAGTATAAGAAAGTTGCTTTATAGAAAAAGGCAAAACAAAAAACAAAAACAAAAACTGCTAATACTGGACTGAGACTATAAGATAAAAGGTTTTCCAGAGATAGTAAGGATCATTTCATAACAGTTAAGTGCAAATTCATGAAAGACATGTAAAAATTCTACATGCATATTCTCAATAATGAGGATTCAAAATACACAGGACAAAATTTGACAGAACTAAAAGGGGAAATAGACAAATCTTAATCACTATTGGTGATTTTAATATCCCTTTCTCAGCAGTTGTAAGACGACTGGACAGAAAAGTTAGCAAGAAAATGGGAGATCTAACTAACACAAACCAACTGTTATTTACAGAACAAATACACCAAGCAACTGCAGAATACATATTCTTTTCACCTACACATAGAACATTCACCAAGAAATACCATACGTCGGCCATAAAAGTCTCAGTAAATTTCACAGGGCTGTATTTATTCAAATTATGTTCTCTGAACTTAATAGAATTAAGTTAGAAATGCATAATATGAGATTTCTAGAGAATCCCAAAATATTTGATATTTATCAACACACTTCTTAATAACCCACAAGTCAAAGAAGAAATCACAAGAAAAATGAGAAAATATTTCAAACTGAATGATAACAAAAGTACAGTGTATCCAAATGGCTCGTTACTGCCACTCAAAACTAAGTGGCATAATGCAGCCATTTTATTATATTCATAAATTCTGTGGTTCGAGAATTCAGACCAGGAATGTGGGGATAGCCCATCTCTGCTCCCCAGTGTCTGGTTCTGCACTGGGAAGACTGAAATATCTGGGGCAACTCAGCGAGGAGCTGGATTGTTTGGTGGCATCTTCCCGCTCATGTTTGGTACCTGGCTTGGGATGACTGAAAGCTCAGCTCATTCGAGCTGTTGAGCAGAGCACCTATGCGTGACCTCTCCATGCATCCGGACACTCCTCCTGGCCTGGGGGCTTCAAAGTAGCCAAACTTCTTTCATGGCTTCTGGGGTCCAAAAAGTGAGAGTTCCTTTTAAATATTCGTAAAGGTAGAGACCAACTGAAGCTCTGGTATGTTGCTGATAAGAGTGGAATATACAACAGTCACTGTGTAAAACTTTCTGGGAGTTTCTAATAAAATTATACATACTCATAATAGGGATAAATTTCAAAAACATTATTTTGATAGTAGAAGCCAAAGACAAAGGATACAACTATATGATTTCAATTGTATGAACAGGCAAAACTAATCTATGGTGATAGAAACCAGAATTATAGTTATGGGAACTGGAAATTGCCTGGAAAGTGGCACAGAAAAACTTTTAGAGTCAATATTATTGAATCACTGATAGTTATTTTGGATGTGATAATAGCATTGTGCTTATGTAGACAAATCTCTAATGCTAAAAATATGCATGCTTCAAGTGTCATGATGTCTGTGAGTTACTTTCAAATGGCTCATACGCACACACACACACACACACACACACACACACGGAAGAGAGAATGATAGATTCATAGATGCATCCACTGATAAAGAACGAAGTAAAGCAAATACTCTTTAAACATTATCAGTCTAGTTGAAGTATATATGGGTTTTCATTGTCCAGTTATTTTATTATTCTTATAGATTAGAAAATTTGAACAGATAAAACATTTATGAAAGACATTAAGTCAATTCTGACTGACTTTGAGATAATTATTTAATTTGTTAATTAAAAATATTTCTTTTATAATTCTTACATCAGAATATTTTGATGGCTCAAATATCACTATTTATTTTTATTATTATGTCCAGAAATATGACTACCTAATCTTCACAAGCATTTTCCTTATTTCAAATAAGCTATACTTTTAGAAATAAAAGTTTCAAACTAAATTATAAGAAATATAAAATTAAACTGAAGTAGATTATGAAATTTATGTTAAGACAGTTATAAGTAAACTTAGCAAAAATTTTTGACACAAAATAAGAACATATTTCCCCTGAAGGAGAAAGAGAATGTTTGGCAAAGTAGAAAGTCCAGACAACAAGCTCAGTGGTAGGAGTGTATGCTTCCCTCCAACTAATCTAACTTGAGGAATCTGTGCAGTATTTTTATTTAAGAAATCAAGATTGTATATGACCGTTTACTTTTATTATCTAAAATAACATACAGTTAATCGTATACATAAAGGTGTTGCAAATGCATTGCATTCAGCTGGAAAATAATTCAGGAAAGCTGGGGACAGTATCCCTCTGGTATCGATTCTAAGAATCTTTGCACCTGTTGTTCTTAAAAGCACATGAGGGTTTCCTAGGTGGCGCAGTGGTTAAGAATTCTGCCAATGCAGGGGACAGGGGTTCGATCCCTGCTCCTGGAAGATCCCACATGCCACGGAGCAACTAAGCCCCTGCACCACAACTATTGAGCCTGCGCTTTAGAGCCCGTGAGCCACAACTATTGAGCCCATGTGCTGCAACTACCAAAGCCCATGTGCCTAGAGCCTGTGTTCTGCAACAAGAGAAGCCACAGCAATGAGGAGCCCACACACCACAACAAAGAGTAGCCCCCACTCACCACAACTAAAGAAAGCCTGCACACAGCAAAAAAGACCCAACGCAGCCAATACAATAAATAAATACATAAATAAATAAATAAATAAATAAAGCACATGAAACAAGCATCTACTGTCTCTCACAATTATTCTTCGACTTCCAGTAGACAAAGTTTAGAAGTAGATAGATGTTAAAAGTGGTAAATGGGGCAGGCGTTCTTTATGTGCAAAGCTTAAAATTCAGCCTAGAAGTAGGGATCACAGTTTAGTTTTTTGCAAGTTATCTCAATCTGTCATTAGACTTTCTAGGAGGTGATACATATTTTTTTGTATTGAAATTTCTTCTGATCCAATCGTGGCACAAAAAAAGAAAAATGTATCTTTTTATGATAAAATGGATATTTAAAAGGCTGGAATGTTTTTTAAAAAATTTAGAAAATTTTAGATGAAGGATCAACTTATTTTTAAATAATAAATAATACTTAGAGCTCTTCTAGACTCTCTTCTGCCCATTCCTCCTCACCAGGCAGTGGATACAGCCTGCAGAGGACAGCAAGAGGAGAAAAACTAAAGAGATTTTTGAAATGAATAAGAAATACAATGACAACATAATATACAAATAGAATTAAGTTTGAGAAATATTCCATGTAAAAAACAAATTTAAGAAAATAAAATGCAAAACAAATTGAATTCATTTGATGAATTTGTTCTTAGTAAATTGGCAGCATTATAGAAAGCAATAAAAGAGCATTTTGAAGTAATGGTTAAATTTAAAGCTAAAACACAGAAACTGGCATTTTTGTTGCATTAATGTGCATTCAACACAAAATAATTATATTTTTTGCCATTACTTCAAATACCTATCTCTACCATATTTTTGTTTCTTTATTACCTATCAATATAAACCGAGAGCTTTTTTTGGAGGTATAAGATATATTGTCACACCAAGAAAAGCAGAATAAAATGTTTTGGAGATATCAAAAGAATACCTATATTTTACTTTCCCCATGCATAAGGAAGCTGATCTATATTCAGAATCATCTATAAAATATCATAATGCTACTTTACAGTCAGCTGCAGGCAGGGTAGAGAACAAATAAGGTGAACAATAACTTGTGATATGTCTAAGGGAGAGATCAAAACTCACACAAGAGTTGAAAAACAAAGGAAATAGTTCTAAATTACAGGGCTGAGATAAATTATTATTCTCCATAATCTTTGATTAGCATATTTAGGAATGTATATTTATTCTTTTGGCCTCCTTGGAAAGGTCTTCCCTCTTATTATTTGAATATAATTACAAAATCCAGCAATGAAAAGAGAAAATCTTAATTAAAAGTTACATTTAAGGCATATAAAGTTCTAAATGTCACCCTTGGTTCATTATATGTCAATCTGTCTGAAATATCAGAATTATAATAATCTGCCTCTTAAACAGAAGTTAAATTAACTATTGTGGTTAAAGAAGGATATTATTAACTCAAAAAGATAATTAAGGCCTGAAAGTAATAGTGATAGAATCAAGAGATGACACACATACTCAGAAATATAGAATAAAGTCTAAACTAAACAAAAAAAAATGTAAATCACAACACATGTAATCATTTCAAACTTAAACTTATGTGGAACATATGTTAAGTGTCAATTTAAAACTACTTCATAATTGTTTGGCATTGTTTATGTCATTATGAGTTCTATTACAATTCATAAAAACAATATATCCACAGAAATAGTCATAACCTGCCAAAGTATTTTCACATAAGAACTATCATGAAAATTTCAGGTCGTATAAGTACAATTAAATAGAAAACACACTTACTATGTTTCATATGGAAAAGAAGAAAATGCCCCCCAAAATGATATATGGTATCTTATCAAATAAATTATTTTCCGTGAAGGTTATAGAAGAAAAGTGCATATTCAATAATATATAACCTAGAATTTAAATTCCTAATGATATTGTAAGAACTTATTCCTCAGTTTTCATTTCAGTTTAAACATCTACCAATCAGATGTTTCAGATTTACATCTGAGGCCCAAAACAAATGCATAAGCTTTAATGTTCTGAATTAAGGTTTGATACACTGCCACCTTGTGATTGTTTGGAGAAAGTTCAAGTCTTTGGGGAAATGCATTTATAGAGATCAGAGAGCTCAAGACCACTTTTACTTGAATGTTGGGCAAGAAACTAGTGCTCACTCATTTCTCTTAGAAGTGAACTGATTTAACATAGGACAGAGTAGTATAGAGTAGTTTGAATCTCTGCTCCACTAACATTAAGTCCTTAGGAAAGTTATTTAACATCTCTAAGCCTCAGTTTACTTCTCTATAAAGTAGAAATAATTATCTGATTACTTCAAAGGGTTGTCTTAAGAAATAAACACAATAAGGATGCAGTGTTACTCATAGTACACAGCACACCATAAACCCTGTTAGAAATCACGCAATTATTTTGAAAAACCAGTTTGTGAGTAATTTCATGACCAAGGCCAATTCTGTTTTTTCTAAAATATTGCTGAAGGTATTTTTGTTTCTTCAGCAAAAAGTGGATGGTTTACAGTTGGAGTGGTGACATTTACAGTTGCTATTTCAGAATGAAAAGAATACATGCAATTCTGAATTTTATTTCTATCTCTTGAGATTTCTACACTGCAATCATAACAGAGTACTGAGTCAAATTTCTATGTGTATTTTCCATTAAGTTAGCAATTATGATATTGTCTTATAGTGTACTTCTTTTTATACATCAAGTACATAATTATAATGCCTTGTGCATAGTAGGTGTTCAACAAATATTTTTGTAAGTTCCAAGTATTGCCAACATGCTAGATTCATTTCAATGGGCCTTTAGTCCCTATTACAACTCAGTAATTGAAATAGGTAGTTATGAGAAAGTGAATGAAACATAGTTCCACATTAGTAAAGGATTGAACTGGAATGCAACTAACTAGAGTACAAGTCAGAAAAAGTGCAACAGACTTATAAACTAAAGAAGAAACAATTCTGATTAGAGGGGTAAAGTGTGCAGAAAAGGTAAACTAGAAAAAAAGAAAGTAAAGAGAAGCACTCTGTTACTCTTCTAGACATTTTCCCCTGTAGCAGTTTTTATGGTTCATTTGGCAAAAATGGAGATGAAGAAAGTGAATTTGCATAAGCAGAGTTAATGACCTCTGAAAAACTCAGTACAAATGAAATGACATCTGAGTGGACTTCCAGTTCCCAAACAGTTCTCTTAAAGTGGAAAACTATTTGGAAAGTTTTCACCATAAAATGTGCCCTATTCCTGTACTTTTTTAAAAAGGAATTATTTAAATCTTAGATGGTCAAAAGAAGATGCATTTTTATGAAAGGGCAGGGCAGCTGCTTTTGCATCATCATGCTCAGCAGTCTAAAATAAAGAAGCAAGAGGCAGCCTGAAAACCTCCTCTTTTTCTACTATATTTATGAAGAGGCTAGCACCCCTGAGCCAATAGATCTGGCCATAAATGGGCTTTAATAGTGGAAACAGGACAGCAGACAAGGAGACAGATGAGGAAAGAGTCCAAAGATGTTGGTGAAATTCTCACTGTAGCCAAAAAATATCAAGGAGCTGTCAGAGCACATCTTGATTGATGTTATTAAAACCTAGCTGGATCGATAAAGATTGCTTCGAGGTCACAGTGTGGCTCCCAATTCTACTCTTGGACTTCATGTGCTGTAAATCGTATTTAAGTTGAACTTTGCTAATTCTTCATAGACACCCTGTGATATATAGTGCAAAACTGCTCCTGAAGGAGAGGCACTAACAAGGGGCCTTGTACGCCACAGGCAGAGAAGAACAGGGAGACGGTAATCCATCATACGCCCTAGAAAGCATCCTTTGTCAATAATTCAAATTAAAATTAATGATTAACAAAATATAGGATTGGACCAATTCAGTAGAAGACACATTTAGGAAGTATTTTATGTATATTTTTAAAATACATATGTATTATAGAATGTACAAAGTTGTTGTGGGAGCTAAAAACATATCACTTATTATATTTTCTGCTCACCTTTAATGAATAGAGGAAAAATATAATGAAACAGAACGTAACGCAAGACAACAGTATAGGGAAAGCAAAGAGAAAATGATAGCCAAGACTTTTCCATGCGTTACTGAGAAGGTCATCCTCTAAACAGCAAGAGCCTGAACAATAAAGGGAGATAAGATTCATGCTTTACTCATATGTTGATTTAACAAACATTTATTGCCTAAGTTATACCAGGCAGGCACTGTTGTTGGCCCTGGAGATAAAAGTAGGGAGCATGACCAAGGAGTTTACATTCTAATGAGAGCAGATTAAAAATTAAAATAAGAAGTATAGGAAGGACAATTTCACAAAACGAGAAACACTAAGAAAAAACATGAAATAGTGTGATGTGACCAACCATGATGTGATAAGATGATTCTGCTTACACTGTAGAATCAGGGAAGACTTTTGCTACAAGGATGTTCTCTCCGCATACCTAGAGTTGGAAGAGATCATAACATATTAGGAGTCTTATTGTTCAACCTGCTCATTTTATTTTTGCAGAAACTGAATCTCAAGGAGATTAAATAACCTGCCTTCAGGTCATATAACTATGATCCAGAGACAAGGAACAGACTTTAGTGGCAGATGCCATCACGGATGTGGAAGCATAGGCAGTAGTAGAACCAAACAGAAGGATAATTGGCATCAAGAAAGAATAACAATAGAATCCACACCAAAGCTGATGAAATTTAGGTGAGAACTAGTCACCAGAAGGACTTGTGACAATATGTTCAAGCCCATCTCTGGAAATACTGGAATATATGCAAGGGATCAAATAATAGTTTAAAATATTGAGGAACGAGACACTGATATTTTCACCAGAACTGCAATAGAAGCCGTGAGCTTATTTATAGAAGAACAAAAGGCTGATTGTTAGAACCAGGGTATAAATTCAGTGAATGGTAAGGACTAGGTGATGAACAATGATATAGCCAGTGGGCTTTGAGTAGGGATGTGAGAGGTCTTAGTGATGAGATTAAGAAGGAGCTATTGTACATTTTCCCTTCAATGTATCTTCCCACAAGGAACAGAGTGATCTGCATTTGAGGGAATCACCCTTTTAAATTAATCGTCCTCTCACCTATCTCTGGCATTTTATCTTTCTTTTTATTAAAAAAAAAAAGGTGGAGATCATTTTGGGGCAGAAGCCTCATTTAGTCAACACTAATTAGAACAGAGCAGAGTTTTCACAGTGTCCATGATGTTTCTTTCCCAGGAACACTGACTGTTGATGACTCACAGCTCTTGGGTACTCTCTTTGATCCCACTGGGTAGAAGATTAAGGAGATCTCCAATTATATTGGGGGCTAAAATTCAGCTGTGTTTTCATTTATAATTTACAAAGAGATATTTTTCTTCACAAGGCATTTAGGCAGGGGGTAGGTTTTCCTGGAGTTCTAAATTACCTTCCTAAATAAAGACTTCCCCTGCCCATAATAGTAAAGTTCAGCATTTTTGGCATTCCTCCAATAATTCCAAGTGAACCAAGCTAACAGGTGCTAAATTCTTACTACCTTAGCATCTGAGTACACTCTGAACTATAACCTAAATATAGCTTCAGTTGTACATCCACCTGGTACTGGTTTGAGGATTGCCCTGACCCAAATCCTGACAAAGCATATTTTTTACATATTCATTGCCACTGAGACTATTGTTGCACAAATTTGTAACTTTTTTCCTTGGTCAAGTGCTTTGGTTTCCTTCCTACCTTATGTTCTGTTGCTACATGGAACAGAAGAAAAGCTCAATAAATATCTGTTAAATGAATAACTAAAGATATTAACACAATTTATGGGAACCATACAATTCCATGGGTGAGAATGGTTCTTAGCTGCAATCAGGCATAAGGGCCAACGGGCTGAACCCTTCTCCACTGTGACTGATGCTCTTGAGACACCTGGCTGATAATGTTCAAGACAATTGCTGTGTGTATTTTACAATGCCTGGCTTCTCACTAACAACATTTGGCATAAAACAGGCATTATATTTATAGACAGGGCATTATCTAATGGCCATTCAATAATAACGACAATTTAACCCATTTCTCTACTTTTTTCAGATGTATCTATGACTATATATTACTTACAGAGAATCTTCCCTAACTTTCACTGTATAGTCTTAGGTGTCAAACATCTGGGGCAGCTCTTATTATAACATCACTAGTTTGGAGACGATGTCATTCAGGGCTGGTATCATCAGGATGAGCTCAGAGTCCTCTGTAGACGTCTCATTCTTGTAGCCAGAATGGTGCTCTTGTGATTAACAGTTCTGCTTTCAAAGATCAAATCTCCACCTAACACCACAGTTTCCATACATGAGACCCTGACCTTCCCATCACACCTAGAATGGTGAGATTCTATATATGCATCTTTAGTGGTTCTGAGAATAAAATACTTACTTAAATCTTTTCTCTCCTTTTGACGTTTGTTCTAAGAAGAGCGTATATTCTCTAGAAGCTCATTGTTAGGATTTCATTTTCCTGCCCCATAAACATAAGCTATAAGACCACATTGAGTCATCAGTGATAGGCAGAAGGATGAGAGGAGTAAACTGTGTCTAGGGCTAACTAACCAAACTGTGAATTTGGGTTACAATTCAGGCCCTCCTCCCCTGCCCAACCATGCTTATGGCCATTGGTCACCTGCTTGAGTCTTAATTAATAGATGCTAATGCAGCAGCAGAAACACACATTTTTAATAGAGAGTTCATCATCATGGCCTCATCCCTGGGAAAAGAAGTTGGGTAGGTTGTCAAGATCCAGGTAGCAGAGTTGGTTCTCAAATCCCAAAATAGGGACAAACTCAACAGAGAACTGAAGAATAAACTAGGAATCAGATAGGATTCCAGTGAAAGTGACTTGGAACAAATACCCTGGGTTAAATTACAGCGATATTGCATCACCAAGAACCTTGGGAGCTAACTCAGGGCAGGCCTGTGCCAAGAGCCAAGCTAAGGATAACAGAGTAATCCCTCACTCACCAAAAAGCTCCCATGGATGTCCTAACAAACCATCAGATTTTGTTCCTATTATATCAGGCCCTGCAGAGTCAGAATTCAAACTTATTCAAACCCATTTCCTGACCCTTAAGGTGTTTTGTAATATTACATACAATCAGCAGGTGTAGGAAAAGAAACTAACACATTTACCACACATACTTAAAGATATAGTTCTATGGTAGGCACTCTTTTGAGTGCCAAGGACACAAAGACGAGAAAAATAGTTTCTTCACTAAAATTCACAGGCTTTTAAAGAAGATAGAAAAGTAAACAAAGTTTACAATGTGATAATATGTGTAAAACCTACTATGTGAACCCAGAGGACAAGAATATTTACATAAAATTTGAAAAAAGGAGGTGATACAAGGTGACATTGAAGAAACACTGGTATTAAATGTAATCATTCGTTATTTTAAAAGTCACAGTAAACTTATATGAGAAGAAAACTTACATGTTTTGATAGAAAGTATCTGTTCAAAAACTATGGCAAACATCCTCCTTTAGTTATACACAAGAGCCTATGAATGGTCATTATGACAACATGATACAACATTTTTCTACAAGACATGACAAAACAAAACAAAAAACTATAGACTTTAAAAGGAAGAACACAGTTGTCATTATTAGATTATATAATTTTCATATCAGAAAACTGTTAGAGCAAATAAGTCAGTAATATGGCCAAACCCAAATAGATAAATGATAAATATAAGAGTTTGGTCAAAGATGGATTTAGGAGCCAAGAGAAAGGAAAAATCTAGACAGACCCCCTGCTTTCTATCTTAGAGATAGTGTCAACCTGTAAAAAGGATCCTGGATCAAGAATATATTTGGGGTGGTTAGAAGATAGAGGTTGAAGAGAATGAGTCTGATTTTGGACACAGTGTGTTCAACATGACAAAGGCATCCAAGTGGAGACCCCATATATGTATTAATAAGGATAGATTAGGCTATACTACAGTAACAGGTAACTCCAAAATCTTGGCGACTTGTGCCAAAGAAGATGTATTTCTCACTCTCACAAAATCTAGTGCAAGTTGGAAAGGTAGAGCCCTCTCTCATCTTAGAGCTGAGCTATCTGAGGGAGCAAGAGAAACAGGAACTTACATGACTTTCATCCACAATTCACTGGCCAAAACGCAGTCATATCACCCAATTTAACTGTAAGAAAGGTTAGAAAATGCAGTCTTTCCATAGTCTTATGAGGCATAAACAGTACAGTAAGCACAAAACAGCTTCTCCGCCACAAGAAGACTGTCAGAAATATGAGTTTGAGCTTAGTGATGAGATTTTCATTATAATTATTTGCTAGGTACTTAATGAAGTCCTAAATTAGAACTCCAATTTCTTCACTTGGAAAGTAAGCATAATAATATCGACATTTTCTATTTTACAAGATGTTATAATAAAATTAAATGACTATGTGGAAGAAAAACTATAAAACAATAAATAAAGCAAAAAATATATTTTATACTGTATTAATTCTAGAAACATCAGTATATACAGAATGGACTGTAATTACTGTGTTTTTGTTTGATACTTTCTTCCTATGCAGTACGATAAAAGTGTGTATATGTTTGCATGTATGTGTGCTAGTTGGTCATCTTTTCACAAATGAGAACAGCAAAGAGTACCAGATAATTTCCTCTTCTACTTCATGTAGCTGGAGGTAAGTAAACTTTTTCCATAAAAGAGTAGGTAGCATATATTTTAGGCTTTGTGGGCTATAAAGTCACTGTAAATCACTGCCACAACAGCTAAACTCCGCCTCTGTAGCAAGTAAACAGCCACTAACAATATGAATGGATGTGACTGTGTTCCAATAAAACTTTATTTATAAAATATAGGTGGTATGCTGAAGAGCACTGATTTACCCAAAAGAGCCCCTTGTGCATCCATAACAGAGGGCTTAGATATTAGACAGGATTTGGTAATGTGTTTACGTGCCACTCAAAGGCAAATTCCTCAATACCCTTGTTTTTAGCCCCTAGACCAATCAATACCTGTCAGTAGTATGCACTGGGTGAGCAAAAACTTTCTCCCGCTCCAGGACAGGCAATAGGATACATGAGTAAACTTGTATAGAGATTAACGAGATAGTTATAATAAGAAAATCTTCATGGATATTATTAAATAGTAAAGATGAAGTAGAAAACAGATTTAAGTATCCATTAAACTTAAGCAATGGAGACAAGAAACTAGAAATGTCAAACCACTGAGCTCAGGGAAATCAATCAATCAGTCAATCATGATCAAATTATCCATTTTCCCTACTATTATTTTTAGCTGAGAAATCCTTAGGTACTACTAGCCCTTCTTGAATAAAAGAATAATAGAGGGATTCCTGGAGAAGCTGCAGTGAGGGGATGCTCTAGACTGAGTACTGCCCCCAGTGTCTTTCTACCTTCTCCTCCTGCAGCAGTAGCAGCAGCACTTGGCAGCAGCAACTTGAGACTGCACCCTGGGCAAGCCCCCTCTGAGGGTGGTACTTAACTGAGAGAGGGTCTCAGTGCCCTGAAGGGGTGTGTGTAGGGTGGGGGCGGCCAGCTGGTACCAGCTGGTGGCCCTGGAAAACCTCCCGAACACCCACACCCACACATCCCATTTGTGTTGCAGGCTGCCACTCCAAGAGCAGAGGCAGCAAGAGGACATGTGTGCACTGGTCCACATGGGGAAGCAGTAGGGATGGAATCCGGCACCACCTCCTGGTCCTCCCTCCAGAGGAGCAAAAACAAGCACAGCCTTTGCCTTCATGAAAATTGGAGTCTGGAAAAGGAGAAAGAGTAATTGCATCATGATCACAGAAGATGTAAAGTTACAACTCTGAAAAATGCTACAAGAGAAAGTTGTATTTCAAACCGTGGAAGCAGATGAGAACATACAATAAAAAGAGGGAAAGCCTAAGTCTGAACATCGAGCCTCAAAGTACGACATAATTGATGACATCTATGTCTGACTTCCAATTTCCATGAATTCCTTGACACCTGGGATGAAAGTCACCTTTTGAACTTGCACAATTTCTCCACTGAGATCTATCTTCTGGACCACATCTTTAGCTGACAGTGAATACTAAAACTTGTATAAAAAGCATGGCAGGAAGAAGAATGATGGCAGCAAAGTAGAAGGACATGGAATGCATCCCTCTCCACAGATGCATCAGGAATACATCAAAAGATGCAATAATTCCCATGGAGAATCAGCTGAACACCAGCAGATGACCTCAGACACCAGAAAGGACTGCAAAGATCTCGACATAACTGGCATTTGTTTGACTCAACATGCTGCCACTAGTCTGGGGCTTGGACAGTCTTCTTTAAACCCCTTTATTGCTGGGACAAGCAACCTCTGAAGTCTGGATTACTCCATCAGAAGTCAAGTAGGAGGCTCTGGGGAGGGAGCACTGAATCCAGGATGCTAGACTACTAGGGAGTCCTCAGACACCGCGAAGATTAACTGCAGAGAACGCTCACGGAGCCCTGTACCAGAGTTTAAGACTAGGCTTCATCTGACAGTCTGCAACTGCCAGTGCTGGACACCTCACACCAAACTACAAACAAGACAGACACGCAAACCCACCTATCAGCACAGACTACCTAAAGACATATTAACCTCACAGATACCCTAAAACACACCACCTGACACGGCCCTGCTCATCAGAGAGAAAAGACACAGAGCCACACACTGGAAAGCAGACACCAGACCCCCCCACCAGGAAGCTGACTCAAGACACTGGACAAACCCCACCACGGGGGGCAGAGGACAGAAACAAGAAGAATTACTACTAGGCAGCATAGGGAAAGGAGACAGAAAATCCTATAAATTAGACAAAATGAGAAAACAAAGAAACACCATGCAGGCAAAGGAGCAGGAAAAAAACCCACAAGACCAAATAAATGAAGAGGAAATAGGAAAATTGCCTGAAAAAGAATTCAAAGTAATGATAGTAAAGATGATCCCAAATCTCGACAACAAAATAGAGAAAATACAAGGAACAGTTAATAAGGACTCAGAAGAACTAAAGAGCAAACAAATAGTAATGGACAACAAAATAACCGAAATTAAAAATACTCTAGATGGTATAAACAGCAGAATAACTGAGGCAGAAAAACTAATAAGTGAGTTGGAAGATAGAATGGGGGAAATAACTGCCACAGAGCAGGAAAAAGAAAAAAGAATAAAAAGAATGGAAGACAGTCTCAGAGACCTTGGTGATAACATTAAGTGCACCAACATTCGAATCATAGGTATCCCAGATGAAGAAAAAAAGAAAGGGTCTGAGAAAATATTTGAAGAGGTTATAGTGGAAAACTTCCCCAACATGGGAAAGGAAATAATTAACCAAGTCCAAGAAGCGCAGAGAGTCCCATACAGAATAAACCCAAGGAGAAATACACCAAGGCACATATTAATCAAACTAACAAAAATTAAACACAAAGAAAAAATATTAAAAGCAGCAAGAGAAAAGCAACAAATAACACATAAGGGAAAACTCATAAGGATAACAGCTGATCTTTCTGCAGAAATTCAGCAGGCCAGAAGGGAATGGCAGGATATACTGAAAGTCCTGAAAGAGAAAAACCTACAGCCAAGAATACTCTACCGAGCAAAAATCTCATTCAGATTTGATGGAGAAATCAAAAGCTTTCCAGACAAGCAAAAGTTAAGAGAATTCAGCACCACCAAACCAGCCTTACAACAATTGCTTAAGGAACTTTTCTAAGTAGGAAACACAAGAGAAGGAAAAGACCTACAAAAACAAACCCAAAACAATTAAGAAAACGGTAATAGAAACATACATGTCAATAACCACCTTAAATGTAAATGGATTAAGTGCTCCAACCAAAAGACACAGATCGGCTGAATGCATACAAAAACAAGACCCTTCTATATGCTGCCTACAAGAAACCCACTTCAGACCAAGGGATACATATAGACTGAAAGTAAAGGGATGGAAAAATTATTCCATGCAAATGGAAGTCAAAAGAAAGCCAGAGTAGCAATACTTATATCAGACACATTAGACTTTAAAGTAAAGACTATTACAAGAGACAAGGAAGGACACTACATAATGATCAAGGAATCAATCCAAGAAGAAAATATAACAATTGTATATATCTATGCACCCAACATAGGAGCACCTCAATACATAAGGCAAATGCTAACAGACATAAAAGGGAACATTGACAGTAACACAATAATAGTGGGAGACTTGAACACCCCACTTACATCAATGGACAGATCATCCAAACAGAAAATAAATAAGGACACACAAGCTTTAAATGACACATTAGACCATCTCGACTTAATTGATATTACTAGGACATTCCATCCAAAAGTGACAGAATACACATTCTTCTCAAGTGCACATGGAACATTTTCCAGGATAGATCACATCTTGGGTCACAAATCAAGCTTCAGTAAATTCAAGAAAATTAAAATCATATCAAGCACCTTCTTCTCTGACCACAACACCATGTGACTAGATATCAATTACAGGAAAAAAATATAAAAAATACAATCACATGGAGGCTAAACAATATGCTATTAAACAACCAAGAAATCATTAAAGAAATCAAAAAGGAAATCAAAAAATATCTACAAACAAATGACAATGAAAACACAACAACCCAAAACCTATGGGATGCAGCAAAAGCAGTTCTAAGATGAAAGTTTATAGCAATAGAGTCCTACCTCAAGAAACAAGAAAAATATCAAATAAATAACCTAACCATACACCTAAAATAATTAGAGAAAGAAGAACAAAAAAACCCCAAAGTGAGCAGAAGGAAAGAAGTCATAAAGATCATATGAGAAATAAATGAAAAAGAAAGAAAGGAAACAATAACAAAGATCAATGAAACTAAAAGCTGGTTCTTTGAGAAGATAAACAAAATTGATAAACCATTAGCCAGACTCATCACAAAGAAAAGGGAGAAGATGCAAATCAACAGAATTAGAAATGAAAAAGAAGTAACAACGGACACCACAGAAATACATAAGATCATGAGAGACTACTACAAGCAACTATATGCCAATAAATTGGATAACCTGGAAGAAATGGATAAATTCTTAGAAAAGTTCAATCCTCCAAGACTGAACCAGGAAGAAATAGAAAATATGAACAGACCAATCACAAGTACAGAAATTGAGACTGTGATTAGAATCTCCCAACAAACAAAAGCCCAGGGCCAGATGGCTTCACAGGCGAATTCTATCAAACATTTAGAGAAGAGCTAACACCTATCCTTCTCAAACTCTTCCAAAACAGAGCAGAAGGAGGAAAACTCTCAAACTCATTCTATGATGCCACCATCACCCTGATACCAAAACCAGGCAAAGATGTCACAAAAAAAAGAAAATTACAGGCCAATATCACTGATGAATATAGATGCAAAAATCCTCAACAAAATACTACTGAACAGAATCCAACAGAACATTAAAAACATCATATACCATGATAAGTGGGGTTTATCCCTGGAATGCAAGGATTCTTCAATATATGCAAATCAATCAATGTGATACATCCTATCAACAAATTGAAGGATAAAAACCACATGATCATCTCAATAGATGCAGAAAAAGCTTTTGACAAAATTCAACATCCATTTATGACAAAAACTCTCCAGAAAATGAGCATAGAAGGAAATTACCTCAACATAATAAAAGCCATATATGAGAAACCAAAAGCCAACATCATTCTAAATGGGGAAAAACTGAAAGAATTCCCTCTAAGAACAGGAACAAGACAAGGGTGCCCACTCTCATCACTATTATTCAACATAGTTTTGGAAGTTTTAGCCACAGCAATCAGAGAAGAAAAAGAAATGAAAGGAATCCAAATTGGAAAAGAAGTAGTAAAATTGTCATTCTTTGCAGATGACATGATATTATACATAGAAAACCCAAAAGACTCTACTGGAAAACCACTAGCACTAATCGATGAATTTAGTAAAGTATCAGGATATAAAATTAATGCACAGAAATCTCTTGCATTCCTATACACTAACAATGACAAAGCAGAAAGAGAAATTAAAGCAACTCTCCCGTTTACCACTTCAACAAAAAGAATAAAGTACCTAAGAATAAACCTGCCGAAGGAGACAAAAGACCTGTATACAGAAAACTATAAGACACTGATGAAAGAAATCAAAGACGATACAAACAGATGGAGGGACATACCATGTTCTTGGATTGGAAGAATCAACATTGTCAAAATGACTCTACTACCCAAAGCAATTTACAGATTCAATGCAATCCCGATCAAATTACCAATGGCATTTTTCAGAGAACTAGAACAAGAAATCTTACGATTTGTATGGAAACACAAAAGACCCCAAATGGCCAAAGAAATCTTGAGAAGGAAAAATGGAGTTGGTGGAATCAGGCTTCCTGACTTCAAACCATAGTATAAGGCCACAGTGATCAAGACAGTATGGTACTGGCACAAAAATAGAAAGGAAGATCAATGGAACAGAATAGAGAACTCAGAGGTAAACCCACGCACGTATGAGCACCTTATCTTTGACAAAGGAGGTATGAATATGGAAAAAAGATAGCCTCTTCAATAAGTGGTGCTGGGAAAATTGGACAGCAACATGTAAAAGAATGAAATTAGATCACTTCCTAACACCATACACAAAAATAAACTCCAAATGGATTAAAGACCTAAATATAAGGCCAGACACTATAAAACTCCTAGAGGAAAACATAGGCAGAACACTCTACAACGTACATCAGAGGAAGATCCTTTTTGACCCACCTCCTAGAATCATGGAAATAAAATCAAGAATAAACAAATGGGACCTCATGAAACTTAAAAGCTTTTGCACAGAGAAAGAAACCATAAACAAGACAAGAAGACAACCCTCAGAATGGGAGAAAATACTTGCCAATGAAGCAACGGATAAAGGATTAATCTCCAAAATATACAAGCAGCTCATGAAGCTTAATACCAAAAAAGCAAATAACCCAATCCACAAATAGGCGGAAGACCTAAACAGACATTTCTCCAAAGAAGACATACAGATGGCCAAAAAACACATGAAATGGTGCTCAACATCACTAATCATCAGAGAAATGCAAGTCAAAGCCACAATGAGGTATCACCTCACACAGGTCAGAATGGCCATCATCACAAAATCTAGAAAAAATAAATGTTGGAGAGGCTGTGGAGAAAAAGGAACTCTCCTGCACTGCTGGTGGGAATGTAAGTTGGTACAGCCACTATGGAAAACAGTTTGGAGTTTCCCTAAAAAACTAAAAATGGAACTACCATATGACCCAGCAATCCCACTACTGGGCATAAACCCAGAGAAAACCATAATCCAAAAAGAAAGATGTACCATAATGTTCTTTGCAGCACTATTTACAATAGCCAGGACATGGAAGCAACCAAAATGCCCATCAACAGATGAATGGATAAAGAAGATGTGGCACATATATACAATGGAATATTACTCAGCCATGAAAAGGAATGAGATGGAGCTATATGTCATGAGGTGGATAGACATACAGTCTGTTATACAGAGCGAATTAAGCCAGAAAGAGAAAAACAAATACTGTACGCTAACTCATATATACGGAATCTAAAAAAAAAAAATGGTACTGATGCACCCAGTGACAGGGCAAGAATAAGGATGCCGATGCAGAGAATGGACTGGAGGACATGGGGGGGGGGGGGGGGGCGGGGTCAAAGGGGAAGCTCGGACGAAGTGAGAGAGTAGCATAGACATATTTACACTATGAACTGTAAAATAGATAGCTAGTGGGAAGTTTCTGTATAACAAAGGGAAATCAACTTGTTGATGGGTGATGCCTTAGAGGACCAGGACAGGGAGGGAAGGAGGGAGTCACGGGAGGGAGGGGATATGGTGATATATGTATAAATACAGCTGATTCACTTTGGTGTTCCTCAAAAGCTTGTACAAGAGTGTAAAGCAATTATATTCCAATAAAGAGCTTAAAATATAATAAAAATAATAATAAAAATTTTTGAAAAATTAGAAAAAAAAAAGCATGGCATACCAAGTTTGAAAGAAACAGACTTCTAAGTTTTATTGACAAGTTGTACAGTGCCACAATTTCTTTGAAAAGTTTTTGCAAAACATCTCAATTAAAATTCATCATTATGGTTCTTGTGCCTTCCTGGATATTTCTCTAATAAACTTTGTAAAACTTACCTTGTTACTCACCATTAACAAAGCTCCATCACGTGGTTCATCTTGTTTGAACCTCATAATAAATCAGAAGTTATAACTTCAAAAAAAAAAGAATAACAATTATAATAAAACAATAAAGCAACCCTATGTAATTTGTGATGCTCAGGAAATTATAAACAGACTGGTTGTCAACAGTCTTGACCGTATTTTTCTTCAGCCTGTAAAATGTCACCTGAATGTCAAAACATTTATTTATAAAGGGACTTCAAAACTACCATACCTGTTATTAATGTTTTTCTTTCCACTTTCATATTTTACATCATGCATTTACACAATCCTTTGTTGCTTTTAGAATGCTAAGGTACTTTTCAAAATAGTAAATTCTCTACCAGTTACAATGTGTAAGAAGATAAATCTAAATTCAACAGAAAAAAAAATTTGGGGGTATTGCAATGAGATGTCTTCATTATCTTTATGACAGCTGCTAAAAGAAGGTCTTGCTCCAAAGACAATGTTATTGGTTTGGGGGAAAAAATTCTCTGTAGTTGCAATCACATGTGCTTGTACTTTCTGACAACCAAGTTAACAAAATGGAAGCTAATTATTCTGTTGGGTCAGAGGCCATTAACAGTAAAAAGACAAACTGTGATAGAGGAGGAACCTCTTTTCACTTTTCTGCCCATAGGTTGCTTAGTGATGTCAGCTCACACTCTGAATGCATTAAGGCAATTATATGTGAAAGGGCTTTATACTCCTTTAGCATTATCAATAATACAATTGGACCTGGGACCGAAGTTTCGTGGATGCTTTCTCATTTTCTCACCTTTGATTATTCTCTCCCTCATGCAGCTGCTTATTGATCTTATACTCAACCCCTTGGCAATTGGAGGTCTGGACTCTCACCCACTAATTACGTTTGCTGTGGTTCCAAAACAGACCCATGCCAATGAGGCACCTGCAAACATTACTTAATGGGCATATTATGAATTTATAAACTCCCTTATTCCCACTCTCATTTGCAGCTTTCTTACAAAATTTAAGTAGGAAATTTTCCTATACCCTCAGTCTGTAAAGAAATCACATTCTTAAATTTAATTTAAGACTATGTTATTGTGGTCTTATATTTGTTATATTTAATGTGTTATTGTAAATCTGTTTTTTAAAGATATAAATCCATTTCCTTCAACCAGCATTTACTGATTACCTGCTGTGTGGAAAGCATTGTCCTAAGAACAATGGCAGATACAAAGAGATGAATGATAAGGAACAATTGTGATTAGAAAGTTATACAATAAATCATGAATGATAAGAACTATAACTAAGCTTTAAACAAATTCTCTGAAAGTGTTGAAGAATGAAGATTAGTGAGTTAATTAAATTGTTACTCTGGAAAATAATTAAAAACCAAGACTGAGTAAATGTCTTCCCTAGCACGTGCTCTTGCTACGCCTGTTTTATGCACTGCTATTCTTACCATTATCCAGATCTGAAGCTGGAAGTGGCCTTTTGAAATGTACAAGTCCAGGACTTACAACGAGAAGACTTGGATGCAAACCGTGTGACTTAGGGCTTGTTGCTCCATCATTCTAAATCTCAATTTCCTCATTAAAAAATGGGGGATAATTATTCCTACTTCTCTGATTTATGTTGAGGATCAGATAAGATAATGTGAGTCGATGTTTATGCACTCAAATAACTCTTAACAAATATGAGGTATTTCTTTTTATCTTTCATACAATCATTATTATTTTAACTCAGCAAATTTTTATAACTGAAGACCACAAAGAATGGGGACAAGAAAAGAGCAGAGTCAGAATCAGTCCCTGAATCATCTATGGACAAAGTTGTCAGAGGAAAAGATTTTTCCTTCAAATTGGGAACAGAATGTGAGGAGAAGAGAGAGATCATAGTTGCCATCAAGACAGGCTTGCTGAGAGGTGGAAAGAAGCATTAGTACCTGGGAACAAGAGAAAGGGTGTGCGCTCGCTCACTGTTTTTTCGAGGGTTTTAGCCAGGATTCAATTTATAAAAACTGAAAAGTTGTATTATTAATGTAACCTTACTTGGGGACTCAATTATGTCAAATGTCTCAATAATATTTTTATATAGCAAGATTTGTTCCTCTAGTAAAGAATGCAGTCCAAGATCACCCAGTGCATTTAGTTGACTTGTCTCTTGGATCTACTTTTATTTAGAATCATTTCTCAGCTTTTATCTTTTATAACATTGAAATTTTTAAAGAATCCAGGCCAGATCCTTGTAAAACACCTCAATTAAAGTTTGCTTGATACTTCTTTTGATGTGACATCATAAATGCCACAGTTCTGAACTCCACAGCCATAGTTGAATAAAGGATTTAAAACAGGAAAAAATAAAGAAGGCATACATAAAAATTCTCAAACTTTGCCTAGTAAGCTATTTTCTTAATAGTCTTAAACTGGAAACAACAAAAATGTCCACAGATAAGAGAAAGGATGAAAAAATTGGGGTGTTTTCGTATAATGGAATACTACACAACAATAAAGGAAATGAACTCCATATGCAAGTTACAAATATGAAAACATAATGTTGAGTGAAAGAAGCCAAAAATAAAAGAACACATAGGGTATCTCTCTATCCACATGTATTTCAAGAACAGATCAAATTAATCTATGATGACAGATAAAAAAATAGTGACTAACTCTGCTGACAGGAAAGAAGCAGACTAGGGAAATTTCTAGGTCACTGGAAATATTCCCCATCTTTATCTGAGGGGGATGATCACACTATAAAATTATAAAAGTTATCAAACTGTGCATGTACAATTGTGCATTTTCCTGTATTAATTATAATTCAATCACATATATACACACTATATATGTATTACATATATTTAAACATATATACATATATAATTTACTTAATAATTTATCTTGCAATTGCCCTGAAGAACTGGAAAATAAAATTGAGACACTGTAGGAGGGTATGAGGGAGAAAAAAACCCTCACAAATCAATATAATCTATTGTTTTTTTCAACTCTTGTGCTCTTCTACCCAGTGGTGTGCTGGAAAATGTTTAACAATGTTTCTTTAAAAGAATCACACACACACAAACACACACATTTATTATAAATTTGATTCACATAAAGACTTAGTAGCACCTAACTTACAAATAATAATAAAACATACAATATTATTTACTGCAAATTCCGTATAGCCACTTGATTTTTGCAGAATGCCGTCACTGATTTTTGTTGTACTATTATATCTACAGCTAATCTATGGTTTCATATGGTGAATTAATACTGCTACAATATTGTCAGTTCAGAATTTTATTTATTATATAGACAAAAATTAACAAATAATAAAATATCAAAATACAGACAATAAAAATAAAATAAACAAAATAAATCAAGCACTCATTTGTAGTATTTTCCAGTATTCAATGTTTAAATCCTCCCACAAAGGGCAATTTCAAGCCACCTCTGTGAGGTCACTAAACATGGAATGGAGAATGACACCATTACGTAGTATTTCTACTGTACGAGTATAGTAGATGTAAATAACTTCAAGAGCATATAAAGTAGCAAAATGTAGTCAAATAATTAGGAAGTGATGAGCTGTGAGCAAGTATTTTCTTTGTTTCCAATATACTTTATTTAATAGCAAGTTTATATACTTAAAATTTTAATATTGACTGTATTTAGTGTCTAGCTATCAAAATTCCCGAAAAATTAACAATCAGCTCCTGCAAACAAGTTTGAGATGGTTCCAGCTCACCATTGCTTCTGCATTATGCAGGCTTACTATACCACAGTAAAATACCTCCTCAAAGCTTATAGTCAATCCCCCCGTAGTTCTTTTTCATAGTTTATTTTTCCCCCAATGCAATTGGTGTTGTGTAAGAGCACTTTTTTTGGTAGGATATGTATGAAGATATATTTCCTCCACTAGTCTGCAAGCTCCTTGAAGACAGTTACTCTGTCTTAGGAACCTGTATGCCCTCAGAACACAAAATAGCAGGAGACACAATAAGACATTCAATAAATGTAGAAATACATTTCTTTTAATGTTCCACACTTAACTGATCCATTTGACCAATACCAAAATTATTGGTCATGATTACTGTCATTAGAAAGCACAGAAATCCAATTCAAAAGAGCTCAAGCAAAAAATGATCATTTTTGGCAGACATAATTGGGAAAGACACTGGGTGGCTCAAGTCAAAATCAAAGAAAGAGATGTAGGAAAATCGTGAACTCAGAATCAATATTTCCAATGGTCCATCAATATGTCCTTGGTCCATCTCTGATTTCTTCTTGCCTCATTATAACCAATACAGCTTAAGAAAAAAAAATAACCTCTGGCATTGTACATAGTAGATTTATTGATTCATTCAACAATTCTTTATTGAATATCTGCTATATCTCTGGTATTATGCTTAAGGTCATGAATAGCACAGTAAAGAAGACAGATTTGATTCCTGTTGTAATAGTTAACTCTCTAGTGATGATGAGACCAGTACATAATTGCAATACAATGGGAAATGCTTTACACAAAAGGGAAGTCTTGAGATCTCAGGGCACAGAGGAAAAGCACCAAAATTAGCCTTCGGAAGTCAGCAAAGAATTTCAGGAGAATTCCTGTCCAATCTGACCTCAAAGATATGATTAAGAGTCAGCCAGGTCAAGTTTGTTGAAGACTAACTTCTTTACTGACTTCAATTTTATGTTCTTCATTCTGGAAATATATTGCCCATATTTTTAACATTTCCCGTGAAACTCCAAGCAAGAGAGATTTAAACTAGAAATATGACTAAACCTAAAAAAAATTTAGACTCATGTTGGCAGAGGTCAAAGAACCGAATTCACTATTCTTGTCTAAGAAAAGGGAGAAATTTTTCAACTTATTTGGTCTTATGAGAAGATATAATAATAAGCACAGTGAAAAGGTCCAAGCAAGCACTTGATATTTCTTCTCCTCCTGAACATAAAATCAATTTAGAAGAGATTAAGATGGTAATGATGAAACATAAATCAATTTAACAGGTTCATCCTATAAACCATATTATTGGTGAAAGCCTGATCAGCATTAAGCTACTTTCCAAAAAAATAAAATATTTTATATTTTTATTTAAAAATACATTTGAAGAAAGGAAGATTTCTGGGAATCAACCTGCGGGGAAAACATCTTTTATCTCCTTAGGAATTACATGCATAGATTCTTTTTTCTCTACCAAATTAAGTAATTCCTTTACTCTCTTTTTAAAGCAGTCCCATCTTCTAGGTCAGAAAGGGGTTGAAATGTGAGAGAAAACAATTCTCAGGCAGAGCCTTGGAACTGAATAACCACTAGCTTATTCACTCCAGCTAAGGGAAGATTAGAAATTCGACAGAGTTCATTCATGACAAGAATGAAAATCCCATACAGAGGATTAATTTGATATAACAGCAGTTTCATCAAACCAAGCACACAATATTCATGTGAGAAAGGCAAAAACCCACTACAATTGAACAAACTGAGCAAAGGAGATGGACATTATGTATTGAAACTGTGAGAACTGGCCATATTCCCTCTTAATTAATGATATTGGATCTACCCCAAGTGTATTCATTGCACGATGCAGTCTGCTAAATTTGTGAACGCGTGACAGAAATTGGCTGCTATGTGTCAGGTGTGGTGCTAAGCTTAGTCATTAAAATAATTATGTGAGAAATATTATTATCCCCATTTTTACAAATAGGATAATAGTGATACAGAAATAACTTGCTCTGTTTTGAGAGTTCATGTCTCTGATAGAATTCAATCTTATTTCTAAATGCAAAGCCTTTCTCACTTTCCCTGCCATATTTGCAATAAAAAATGGAAGAGATTAATGAGTACATAATAATGTTTTAAACAATAATATTTTTCTATGAAGCACCTCTTCCTAAAAGTATTTTTTGTGAGTTACCTAAAGTAATACATTTCATGGTATTTTGGCAGGTGGGTGAGAACTCCTTTGCTAACACTCCTAAGAAGGGCTAAATTATATGATTGCCACCATCACATTGAGTATATAAAATTGATATAAATTACTATAAGACATGTATACATATTAAAAGTTAGTTCTATTGTAGAAAGTGATACTTCCTGGGTCATCTCACTTTGATTGAGTTGTTCATCTCATCACAATTTCAGTTGACCCTTGAACAATGCAAGGATTAGGAGTGCCAACCTCTCACGCAGTTAAAAATTCCATGAATAATTTTTGTCTCCCCCAAAACATAACTACTAATAGCTCTCTGTTGAACAGAAGCATTATCGATAACAGTCAATTTACACATATTTTTGTTGCATTTTAAATCAATAATCATATACTCCATAAAAATTAAAGTATTAACTTTTGATACTAATCTACTGAAAAAAATAATATAGTTCTTGCTATTCCCAGCTTTCTTTCCTCTCACTTTCTACATTTCCATAATTTAATACAGCATCAAAGGCCAGTAATTCAAATGCTAATACTAAATCTAAGGTGCTCCTTCAATTTACATTCAATTTGAAAATATTTAAAATAATTATTTTGGCTTACTGGCATCACATTTTTTTTACACTTTGGAGTTTATCGTTGTATTTACATCTCTCATATTTGTTCGAAATAGTACTTGATACTTGTATCCAGCGATTTCTTCTCTAAAATCACCATGCTTGAATTTAAATTTTGCTTTGTGTTTCTCTCTTTGTGCTGGGACGCACATGTGGGGGCCATATTGCAGCTACAGAGGAAGAACTGTCAATCTGTAGCCCCCGATGAATGGGAGCCTCAGTGGGGAGCCCTGAATACTGTGACCACACTTTATTTTGAGGGGCATCTTGTGCACTCCTGGGTTCTTACTTCTTGTGTGTAAGCCATGCATTAACTTGTCATTCTTCTGAAAACATGGTGACCTGTACCTTAGGGATGGTCATGAGAGACCTTCAATTGTTTAAGGAAATATCACTAGGAGGTCATGTTGCCCTCCAATGCCTTAGCTGTTGCTTATTTGGGACAGCTGAAAGCTTCCTTTCATCACAGGCTTATCAAATTCCTATGTATAAGACAATGAGCTAAGATCATTCATCTAGTAAATTGTGCAAAGACTATTCACACATGGATCTTGCAATCAAGAATGTGAATTTAATGGTAAATGGATTGAACAAAAGCTTTATTTTAGTAACACACGTAGTTTCAGAGACTGTCTCTGACAAAAATGTCTCCCACATGTTGTGGATGAAATTCATTTTTTCTATAACTCATAATTGGTTATACTGTTTGTTTAGCTTTCTCATGTGGATCACATTCCTAACAGGTGACTTTTTCTCTGTGTGATAACTCCTCTGTGCCTCACTAAGGACAGCCTTTGGGGCAGCTTTCCTACAATTCCAATACAATTAGGAAAAAATGTACTATCATAAATGATATAGGAGACATACAGCTAAAATTCCTTGGTAAGACACAGGAAGAGGAGACTCTTTCCTAGTAGCATTGACATATATACACTACCAAATGTAAAACAGCTAGCTAGTGGGAAGCTGCTGCATAACAGGGAGATCAACTCCATGACTGGTGATGACCTAGAGGGGTGGGATAGGGAGGGTGGAAAGGAGTCATGGGAGAGAGGGAATATGGGGATATATGTATAAATATAGCTGATTCACTTTGCTGTACAGCAAAAACTGGCACAACAGTATAAAGCAGTTATAAACCAATAAAGAGCTTAAAAAAAAAGACTGTTTCCTAAATGTAGTACTAGCCTTTGATAATTTCCTTTTTTGATATTAAGAAGCTTATTGATGTAAATATACAAGTTCATCAAATCGTAGCTATACATTTATAACCAGCATTGCCATGCCAATAATTACATTATAAATTCAAAATTTAACTTCATATTTGAATCAACACAATAAATTTTTAAGCTTAACTAGAATTAAAGTTAGTGTTCATATAATTCTAACACTGTTTCAATACAAATTACACATGGCACAGAAGAAAAAATTATCTTTTAATTCTTCCTCACTGATTATTTGAATAACAAATCTGGTAACTTGCTCAGAAATAGTACATTTTGGGAGTTTAAAAATTTATAGATAAGTATAAAAATGTAAATAAAAAGAGGAATAATAAAATCTTATTAGAATACATTTTACAGTGTTTGAATCGTTGGCCAAAGTGAGGTGGGAGTTAAAAATATTTCTAATGATGATCACAACTCACTTTTTTTTGTCGCCTTCACCATTCTGACTTATCTGAGGAATCTTAAGAAGTTTAATCCACAATAGAGTTATAAGATTTTTGACTAAGATTTGTATTCAGTTAAATTTGTTAATATTAAAGCATCTTCTGATTCAGTTCAGAGGATGGTAATATTTTTACAGGAAATTCATACAGCGTGGTTCTTAGCCTCACTATGTACTTGATCTGCCTGGTGATATTAATATTTTGTAATAAAGTGGCATTTCTAACACTGAGAGAAATCATATTATCTAGCTAATCCTCAGAACATTCATCAGAGTCAGCTTTCTGAGAAATATGAACTTTCAATTTCTAAAAGGAAAGAGCAGAGAACTTAAGCTATTTAACAGAGATGATGAGTAATGCCTATTCTGTCCTTCGGGCATCAAATGTACTATTTCAAGGGTTAAGAAAGGAAACCTTCAGGATGCTTTAGGGATGAAGTTTTGAAAAGCAAATTCGAGGGTCTATTTAGAGCCTCCTTCAAGCTCCTGAAGTTGACACACTCATACAAACTCCAATTTGAGAAGGACTCACTGTTGAGGAGGAAGCAGGAAGCTTCTAGAGGTCAGGCAAGAATATTAGCAACTAATAGTCATTTAGTTTATGAATATGTTTCTTACTGATAGTTCTTGGCCAAAATGAACTCCTTTCCATGTATCTACTTCCTTTTTTCGAAGACCCAACATTCAAACTGAAAGAAAAATAACAAAAGAAACTCTCCCCATGTGGCATCTATAGGCTCCAACACAACTGAGTCCCTGATATGCAGCTATCATAGCGGTGGCCTTGCTAAGACTAAAAAATCACAACACAAAGTAAAAACTCAAGTGAGAGTAGGGATGTATCTCTGCACCAGACTAGAGAGTCTTTAGGAGAATTATCAACATCTGTACAAATATGAACACAGACACAGCACTGTTGCAGCGTAATACATCCCTGGCCACAAAGAAGCCTTTGGTGCCTGTCACGTGAGTTAGCGCAATATGAGACGAAAGTGATGTAGACAGCAATAGAAACCTCTCAATTGCTGTTGGGATCCCCCCACCTTCCCAAATCACAAAAGATATGGAGTCATCCTTGACTACCTAGATTCTGCCAAACTCTTCTATATCCCACTTACTGCTGAATGGGGGAGCTAATCTAACTGCAACTCAGATGACTTAGAAAGGGAATCAAGAGCCAGGCTGTAGCCAGGAGCTGGTGAACAAGAAGACTGCAAAAGAGAAATTGAATGATAAGAAAATATATAGATGCTCATTCAAAGCAGTGCGTAAGAACAATAAGTCAGTCAGGATTTTGTGGCGTTCTAGAAGGTATACAGGTTTTGGACCTAAGTTTTATTTATTTTTTTTAATGCATAAACTACCTCATGTCTTGGTTTATATGTGCATGACCTTTAGCTTCAGTGAGAGAAAAAACAAGTTAGCGCATCCCTTCCTCAGGAGATGCTGATGCTATTGTCTGCTTATATTTATATTAATCTCAGAGACTCCAGGGGGAGAGAGCAGAGCAAGGGAAGGAGGAGGAACAACATGTGAGGAAATCTTTGCATTTGGCAAAGATAAGAAATCAAAAGAGCCTGAGCAAAAGGGGGTGGCCTTGAATAAAAACCTCCACCCTTATAAACAACAAAATATCATAGAAATGGCTTTCCCTATTTTTTTCTCCCTTTTTTCCCCTGTAGTAGACTTAAGTCTCCATCTCTTTCATTGTTTTTACCTTACTTAGTACCCACAGATCTTTACACAGTCACACAGCTACACAGGTGGAGGACCTGCACTCTACACTGAGAGGTGAGTAGGGTGTTCAGTTTCACGAGGCGTCATCATTTTGTAGGTTTCAGCTAAAAATAATAATAACAACCCTGTCTCTTACAGTCATCATCATCCAGTCATGTCTTGTACTTTCCTTTCATGGAGAGAAGTTCTCTTCCCTACAGCTTCCTGGTGTTATCTCTTCATGCAGCCCATTCCATTTGCTAAATATGGTTGCTTCTTCTCACATGGGTGGACCTGGAGATTATTATACCGAGAGAAGTAAGTCAGAAAGAGAAAGAGAAATACCACATGGTATCACTTATATGTGGACTCTAAAATATGACACAAATGTACAATACCTATGTATGAAACAGGTATATAAGACAGGTATTGTACATTTGTGTCATATTTTAGAGTTCACATATAAGTGGACACACAGACATAGAGAACAGACCTGTGATTGCCAGGGCGGGGGAGGTATTGGGGAGGGATGGATTGGGAGTTTGGGGTTAGAAGATAAAAACTATTACATATAGAATGGATAAACAACAAGGTCCTACTGTATAACAAGGGAAATATATTCAATATCTTGTGATAAACCATAATGAAAAAGAATATAAAAAAGAATAGAGATAGATAGATAGATGTATAACTGATTCACTTGCTGTACAGCAGAAATTAACACAACATCATAAATCAACTATACTTTAATAAAAACAACAACAACAAAAAAACTGGCTTCCTTTCAAGATGAAAACACATCTCTAACTGCATAGAATGTATCCTCCCAAAGCTCTTGAAATGGGAACAAGGAGGGAAAAAAAACAGTGCTTCTTTCATGCTATTGAGAAAACTGTAAATTTTTTCTATGACGAGGAAAGTACATTTATTTGCTGACCTTTGGAAAATCTCCATTAACTGCTCTATTTTAAGATGGTAAGAATGCAGTAGTAGCTTAACCTGAAGCTCTGTTGTGATGAGAGCTGGCCTGCCCTGAAGCCCTGAAGTTTCTCCAGACTCAGCATCCTCATCTAACAAAAGGGGACAGATTGCAGAGTTGATTACAGATAGAGGGTCAAAAGATGGAGGTCAATGAAACATGGTGAACATTCATGATACATAGTGAGATAACATGGCTGTCTTTATTTTCTCTTGTTTCATTTAACCACTATCTTATCAGGGAAATGGAAGGAAAATGTCTTCCTAACTGCAGCTCTACTCTGTATTTCTTCTACTCAATGATTTTGCAAGTGCATGTCTGTGTGTGGGTGACAGGCCCCTCCACCCTGCTGTATCACCCAGCCGAACCCCATGCACCCCTCTTTTCAAAAATGAGTATTCAGAGAAAAGTGGACAGGCTCATTTAACAAGAACTCCATTTAATAGGGGAGTAAGGGTCATAAGGAGGAAAGAGAGGGTTACAATCTATCGGTCATGAGCAGTGAAACAAACATTTTAAAAACAAAATACAACATCTACTATACCATGTGGTAAGAAAAATCTAGCTGTGTTATTTTTCCAAACACATATGTATCTTCTCTTTGTGGAGTAAATACTTACAATTTTATGTAAAATTAGGTATCAGTAAAGCACATTAAATATACCGCTATTGATATTAGTCAAGATCATTGACCCCTTTTTCAGCTACTGAACAAATTTTTTCAAGTAATATTTAACTGCTTTTCCAAGATGCCTGCCAAAATGCATTGTATCAAATCCTCCCAACTGAGTAAATTGAGATCCTTATCTTAACTTTGCTGCTTTGTTATAATTGTATAGACTATAAATCTGACTAAACTTGTAGTATCAAATAGAATCATTTATTTCATTTTGGGAAAAGCAAATGTAAAATTCACATGGTTTTATTTTTCTAATGCTTCCACTTATTGATTTACTATGTATTTGCTTTCCGTGTGTTTGTAGAAAATATTTTTCATTATGTACACAGTGCTCTGACAAAGCCCATTGTTATTTATCTTTCAGTTTAGATAGGTTGCATGATTTTTATTCTTCCATTAAGTGGACTGGAGTACTCCTGCTCAGATATCTGTGATTTATTACTGACTGAAACATCTTAGTTTGGTAAGTTCACAAGCTGGTTCTCTTTAATACCCTATTGTGCATGCCATCTGCGCCTGCTGTTCAATGCACTCCAGTTTTTCAAATATTCCCTCACCTGTTTTTTTTTTAAAGATATGCTGCTATTTTGGTAAGCAATTGATTAATCTCAATTATTTTTCTATTCTCCTTTTTATAAGATATAGCATATAAAAATAACAAATAAGTCTAAATCAATATCCAGGACATTTTCAGGAGTTATTAATTTCATTGATTCATATTTAGGAAACTAGTTTATTCCCCTCCATGAAACTACATCTTGACAAATCCTGTAATAGAGTATATGGAAGTTACCTTTCTACCTTTTGCCCTAACACAATTAGAAATAACAAATACAGGGTAATTTCTATTTTCTGTGTCTAATGCAAACCACTTTTTGTTTATCGACTAAGGGACAAAGTACTCAGCTCTCATGAGTCAAAAGATAATACAGTGACCCTCCACGGTTTCACATCAACCTGAATTCAACCAACATCAGATCAAAAATACATTTTCTTTAATTTTCAGAAAGTTTTGAAATCGAAAACTTGAATTTGCCACACACCAGCAACTATTTACATAGTCTTTACATTTTATTAGGTGTTATAAATAATCTAGACATGATTTAAAGTGTACGGGAGGATGTAAGATTTGATATGTGCAAATACTACACAAATTATATAAGGGACTTGAGCATCTGTGGACTTGGTTTTCTGTGGGGGTTCCTGGAACCAATCCCCCACAGTTACCAAGGGACAACTGTACTGCAAGTAGACTAAATAAACAAAATATATAAGTAGATATTATTATATATTAGAAGCTGTAAAGTTCATGCTGAAAAATATTGAGGAAAGCGGGGGCTAGGAAGTACCAGAGGTGAGAGTGACTTGGAGGACCTCACGAAGGTGATGCTATATGAAAACACTGACATAACTGAAGAAGGCTAGATGGCTTCCTGGGAGAGGCGTTTCCAGGTTGCTTCAGTCCATGCAAAGCCATTAAGGCAGGAATGTGCCCGACATAGTCACAGAAAGCAAGGAACCAGTGTGGGTAGGGCAGAGCAAAGAAGGAAGGAGAAGGAGGGGACCCCCTGTCCCTGATGCTGCTGTGGCTGGTGAGGAACAAAGACCAGGCTGTAGCTTAGGTATCAGGGCAGAGTTAGCACAGGCAGCAAGGCTGCTTCAAGGCAGAGGCTGCCTGAAGGACAGAATATTCTCTGCTAATGAGCTGAATAAAGTAAGAGCTATAATTTGTTGAGTTCCCATTTAAACTTTAATTTCAACATGGATAAAAAAATTTAACAGGATACAAACCAAAATAATGTCAGAGGGTTTAGTCTTTTTTCCACCACCTAAACCCATACCCACTTTGTACAAGAAAATGTCATTGTTAGTTTTTAAATTAGCCAAGAGATTTTCAATTATCCAGGATCTTTAAACTACACTATTTAGAGTTCTACGAGGTGAACCGCTATTCTCTATTTCTAAAGTTGAATAATGCAATCTTTATAATTTTGTTGAAAAATAAATTTAAGGAATATAAATCTTTCAATTAGTCCCATGAATCTTTTATCCCATAAATCTTATTTCAAGAACTTTCCTATCAATCAGTGAATATCTGCTCACAAGCTCTAACAGAAAAATACTAATAATAAGTAGCAAATTAATGTTAATATAAATCCAGAAATAGTTTATCATATTAAGATGCTTAATCTTTTTCTGGACATACAGACTTATGTATATGATTTAATGTAATATAGATATAAATATAGTTTTGCCATCAAATTTGCTATTTCATTTGCCAAAATTAAACATATCAATAATGAAAATGAACCTGCAGAAACTCTAGTTCCACAATTTATCCTTGAGTTTCATCTCTTAGATAGGATCACATTTTCACTGGATTAATTTAATCAAAAATACCTGACAAAAGTAGCACTTCGGATAGATAGGAAGAAGCTATCAAAATCCAGCGACAAGACCACAAACTGAACTTGGGTCTCCTGGCAGTGTGGAGGCTCTATAGATGGGTGTGGTTGCCTCTCCAGACCACAGAGATAGGGTGGACCCAGCTCAACTGGACACACTAAGCATTGACGATACTCAGCGAGCACAGTGTATCGATGCTCAGTGGGGTACACAGGGTCAGGAAAGATTTGTTGTTGTAGGAGATCACTTCCCAAATAGTACAATGGATGATGCAGAAAACCTTGATGCAAAAACCAAAGGTTAAAGAACAGCTATATGAAATTAGGTAGATGAGTTTTTTGGATTCAGCTTATCCATAAGTTGGAATAATTATATCTCTGTGCCAATACCAAAGTGTTGTAACAAAGATGAAATAAGCCAATGAATTTGGAAACTTTTACACTCATTTTTAATAAATTAATGCTAGTAATAATAAATATGACCACTTAATAAAGAAAAGTAATTAAACCAGAGATGTGAGGAGGAGATTCTGTATAATACCATGACTAATTCATCTTGTATTGAATATTCATGTTTGTGTCCCTACCTTTAAAATTATTCTAGGAATAATTGTCTCTGGCCTCCTGTTGTGTATCCCAATGAGCAAAGGTGTGTATTACTTTCACACTTAACCTACATCATTTGAAAGAAACATGTTAAAGAATTTTGTTTTCCTCTAATAAAAAGTATAAGATATTTGACTTTTAAATAAGTCTGTGGGAAGATAAAAGGAGAAATAAAATTATTTAAGATGAGCAGTATTAAAAAAACAAAAAAGAAAACAGTACTTAGTAGTGTGTAGGAAGTGAAAAAGATATATTAATAGTTAATTTACTTAAACTTTGGCTAAATAACAAAAACATCAAAACATCAAATCAAAGTAATATTTTTAAGACCCAACTTCACCTTATAGACTGAAAATAATTAATAGGTCCAAGAAGGAACATTTATGAATTGCACAGATTACTAAAAAAGCACAATACTTCCTGTTTGCTCTCCTATACAAAAATGAGGGCATTTTTTTAAATCTTCAGTCAAGAGAAAAGGTAATGAGTGGTAGAGGATACCATAAAGAAACAATTTACAAAACCAAACCAAAAACAAAAAAGATTAAACTCAGTTATTAAAAGAAATTTATAGCAACAAAAGCTCTTAAAATGATCTAACATCCCCCTTTGCTATTGTAAAAACTATACAGTCTACCTTTGTCTGACAGTCCATCAAAGGAATGAAAATATGTCTTTTGCAAGTACCATTAGTTTTAGTGAAAGAAAATGCTAAAGAAGTGCATAATAGTATTTCACTGAATGAATTCAATAGGATTGTAGGGTCTTTACACTTTAGGAAAAGCCCTAGATCACATGGAATTCCCTCAATTAACAGAAAAAAGTAATTCCAAGGTATATGCTCAAAATAGTCTTACTAATCTCAGCTGCCTCTTTCTCAGTGTTCCTATACCTAAAATATTCAAATTTGCTCTGTTTTACAATTAAGATTTACTTTACATCTTCTGGGTCATTTACTCTCAGCCTAGATGCTACTGTTCTTTTGCCACAATAATAGAATTTGTAGAATTTTTTGAAAAGAAAATGGACTACAATTTCTCAGTTCTAGTTGGTGATTTTCTATACTCCTCTAAGGGAGGCAGTATGTTGTAGAGTGGATCCCAAATTGAAATAATGGTTGTAATATTTATTATTCTCAAGAACTTGTATATTTTCTTACATTCTCTGAACTTCATTTCCACATCTGTAAAGTTGCTATAAGAATTAGAAATAGTACATTTAAATCACTTATGCAATGTCTGGGATGTATTAGATATACAACAAATAGCACCATTTATATTTTATTGCATTTCTACAATTAAGTTAAAGACTCATGATTTGGACCTATTAAGTATAGTCTTGACAAAATTATGATATCTTACAACTTTCTAATCTAACACACTAAAACTTTTTCACATTTATTTATTATCTCAGTTGCTCCTCACAAGAAGAAGAAGAAGAAGAAGAAGGAGAAGGAGAAGGAGAAGGAGAAGAAGAAGAAGAAGAAGAAGAGGAAAACACTACAAGATAAACAGAATAGATGTTGTTTTGCTTTAAGGGGGAGGAAACAGATGTTTGATGGGTGGTTCAAATTACCACTATCTAGTAGATCATGGGGGTAAATTCATGTCTTGCATGACTGAATGCTCTAAATCATGTTATTGGGAATAGTAGACAGCTAGGGGTTTTATGGCTTTCTCTCTCAAAATCTTCTTCATTTCAGTTGATGGCAACTTTATCCTTCCATGTACCTGACACCATACATCTTGGAGTCACTCTTTATTCCCCTCTATGGTACCATCATATCTCACATTTACTCAATCAAAATTTTTTTAAAAAACTCTATCTTCAAAATATATCCAGATTTCTGCTAATTCTCACTACCACTCCTGTGATCTTCCTTCTGAATTTCTCCCAAATTTCTACTGATGCCACCTGGCACCCTCAGCCATAGTCAATTCTCAGCACAGCAGCCAGAGTGACTCTTTAATAATATAAGGAAGATCATGGGACTTTTCTCTCAAAACCCTCCAATGACTCTATTTTTTGGTAAACAATAGTCTACAAGACATTATATTCCATAGTGCTTTCCTCCTTCTAACACACAATATAATTTATTTGTTAAGTGTATTAGTTACACTCTGACTCCCCCCACGTTAAAATTTAGGCTCCATGAGGGTAAGGAATTTTGCCCTATGTCTAAGGGCCTAGACAGGCGCCTAGCACGGAAACATGTTTTGCCTAAATGAATGTCTTCTGCCCGCCATCTAGCTTTTAGAACAAAAGCTTCTACCCCAAACACACACACACACACACACACACACACACACACACAGTTGATTATTGTGTTTCTCAAAGTATTGTTCTAGTATCAAAATTTTGTCAGGCTCAAATTACAAAGGATTGTTGATTAAAAGAATAAATTCCTCACTTCCCCTCCAGAAACACTAACTTAGAATTTCTAGAGTTCAATCCTATTTGCACACGGGAGTTTGAAAACAGTAGTTAGTTTTCTCTTACTTCCCTTTTGGCTTTCCTCCATCTAAGCCGTCTTTCTCGTGAAAATCTGTAAAAACAAGCATCACCTGAAGTGCCAATAATTGAAACATCCACCAGGGACATTTTCTCCCACCTCTCGTATTCTGTTCCAGAAAATGAAAAGCACTGGTGTGGGTCAAGGTCAAGGTGCTAAAGTCTAAACATTCTTAGTTCATGGCAGAAGTAAAAAATGTCACAGACTTGTCACATGTCCCTTTTGAAATAATTTTTTGTATTATTCTTTTTGTACTCTTTTGTTTTCTATCCTGATTGTTTGGAGCCATTTTCTCTTATGCCACTAACATAGTAATCCATCCTCCATCGCTTTCCATCCCCATTACCACCTTAGGAAAACCTACACGATCCTTCAACCTGTCTGCTCAGACCTGGTCAAGAAGCCTGCTCATTTCCTCAGCTCTGATCCTCTCTGCCCCATCTCACTGCTGTACATGTGAGACATGATGATAAGACGAGGTACTTGGCCTACGTGAAAGGAGCTAAGAACTGTTTCAGTTCTTAGACCAAAAGCATGTGCCTGGTCCAATCCTGCTGTCAGTACAAGGTGTGCCCTACAGGATAAGGGGTATTTAGCTCAGACAAATAAAAGAGTTTTGCAGGGGTGGGGGGGGTGTCCAAGAACTCCCTAAAGTTAATTAGCAAAATGTGTTTTTTATATTCGTTGTTTTTATGGAAACAGAGTATAATCGTTTTCTTCAAATTCTCAGAACAGTCTGAAAATCAAGAAAGAGTAAAAGCCACTTTCCTCAGGACTCAAGGTTTTATTATAATTAATGTCCTCATAGGAAATCCTCTCTGTATAAACAAAGTTATTCTTTGTTCCTATTTGCCTTGCAAAACCATGATAATATCCTTATAAGATATCTCTAGTTCTGCTCATTGTTAACACGAGCAGGTCGTATGGGAGTTCACTGAGAGAGGGCTCTCTTTGTGCTGGGATGCATTCGTGGAATACCCCACCGATGACTTACATGAAAGAGAATTGTTACCTGATTATAACTATAGTGCTCAACAGCCAATTTTATTAGTCAATGTTGATCAGAATCATTTATAGGTTTTGGATACATTTGATAATACACGTTCATAAGACATTATGAATAGCATGGCAATTAGATGCTATACATTGTTAGTAAAGATATAGTCAACTACTCCTAGTGTTGAAATATTCACCAGTCCTCTGCTGATCTGGGAAATGAAGGAGGGAAGGAAGCCAAGTATTTGATGTAGATCAAGTTCAAATGGTTCACTGTCCACCCAGAAAAAGAAGCAGTTTCACAAAAAAAAAAAAAGTTTCAGAATGAGTTTCAAACTTAACACAAAGGCAAATAATTATAGCTTACAGTTTGTAACCAATACCTGCTGTAATATAGGAGTTGCAAAGTCCTTTGAGTCTCCGTCAAAATACTGTTTGTGAACTCTGAGCTCAAGGTAATGGAGTAAATAGCTTTTTCATTTATTAGCCCTAGGAATTTTGAATATTAGAAACTTTGTATATACATAGTATATATAAAATATGTGTAACTGTTGGGGGGAACATATATTCGTGCAGCCACTATGCAAAACAGCATGGAAGTTTTTTAAAAAACTTAAAATAGAACTACCATACGATCCAGCAATCCCACTCCTGGGCATATATCCAGAAAAGATGAAAACTCTAATTCAAAAAGATATATGTACCCCAATATTCATAGCAGCACTATTTACAATAGCCAAGACATGGAAAGAACCCAAGTACCCATCAATAGGTGATTGGTTTAAGATGTGAGATATATACGTCTGTGTGTATATATAGAATATATATATACACAGAATATATATATAGAATATATATAGAATATAACTCAGCCATAAAGAAGAATGAAATATTGCCATTTGCAGCAACATGGTTGGACCAGAGAATATTATGTTTAGTGAAATAAGTCAGTCAGATAAAAAGAAATATTATATGATATCCCTTTACGTGGAATCTAAAAAATAATACAAATGAATCTATATACAAAAAAGAAACAGACTCGCAGACATAGGAAAAAAATTTATGGTTACCAAAGGGGAAGGGGGGAGGTGAGATAAATTAGGAGTTTCAGATTAACAGTTGCAAACTAATATACATAAAATAGATAAGCAACAGGAATTTACTGTATAGCACAGGGACTATATTCAATATCCTGTAACAACCTATAACGGAAAATAATCTGAAAACATATATATATGTATAAGTGAATCACTTTGCTGTATACCTGAAACTAACACAATCTTGTAAGTCAACTATACTTCAATAAAAATTTTTTTAATTAAAACAAATATATATATAGTGTGTGTGTGTATATGTATATTAATATCTCCAAAAAAGTAAAATGCAGTAACATACTTGACTGGAAGTTGACCATTTAATAGTCACAGTTTACCCTGAGGCTCCAAAAGGACTATGCTTTGTAAGCTACAGAGATGAATGGTACCAGTGTTATTTTGCTTAATATACATTCAGGCAGCTGAATTTCTTCCATGTGTCTCTGTGACACAATATTATCTACTAACTTTTTGAGAGCGGAAACCATAACAAAATACTTCTGAAAACAAGGATATTTCTGAAAACAATTATGCAATTATTTTGTTTTCAGTCGATGCTGAAACCTATCAGAGAGCCAGATCACCTGAGTTATCCCTTCTTTAGTGTGACTAAGTTGTACATTGAATTATGGATAAAGGAAAGGACACTTGTTCCAATTCTTTTTGCTGAGAATTCTTTAAGTCCCCAAATCTCAAAGAAATATCATACTTTAGAGCTAAGAGTATAATAGGCATGAACATTGTTTTTCAAGAACACTGGGAAATCTATTAGCATGCAAATTACTGGATTTTATTCAATTCCATCAAAGTTAATCTTTTGGTTCAGAAATATAAATTCTATGAGAAATCTACTGATTGACATTTAGTAAAAGTGTATATTCTTTTTAATAAAAAATTATTTTAGTTTCCTAGGCTTCCTATTTTGAGGAGATGGAAGAAACGTGTTTTATTTATTTGGAAAATATATAACGGTATTACGAAATTTTAACCGACCTTCACATAAAAATAAGCAAAATCTTAAATCCTAAATAAGTAGACATTATTTGTTTATTCCAGTATGAAGAAAATGGCTCCAGTCAAAAATAATTATAGGAATCAGTAATTTTCTATAGTAACGTTCCTTAAGACAGCTCATAATCAATGTATATTTGAATCTTTGGAAATAATTACAAATCTTAAAGCTATGACTTAAGATAAATTAACAACACTTCCAAGGATATTTTAAAAACTTAGTCAGTTTTGCTATCTGCTCTATATCTAAACTCTTAGCCAATATTTCATAATAAGAAAAGATAATTAAAATCCGTAGGGGGAAAAGGTAGTCCTGCAATGATGTAGCTAGTGGTACCAGACACATACTGGCCAATTATAACATGCTCTCAGTCAATACAAGCACCATAATGAGGCAACTATCGTGTTGTCCCTTTAAAGTTCCAGCATTCTGGGGATGAAGAATAGCCAACCATTATCTCATTACAACTCTATCTGTACCACATGGACTTTACTAAGTGTTTTAAGGGAAGTTTCAAAAGACTCAATTTGCTGGTTCTGCAAGCTCTAATAGAAATGCAATGTCCCCAGGGTTGGCCTTTCTGGCTGCCCTACTTTCCTTGTTTCCTGTCCCTGTGCCATCCCCCTTGTCCTGCTCATTCTGACTTTTTCAATAGCCTTGATTAATTTCTCTCATAATCCTTATCTACTGCCACACACCAAACTCTTGATGTTTAAGGACATGGAGTAAAATCTTCTGTTTGGTGAACTAGTAACACAAAACCCTAGAACACTGTTTTCAGCATTCCTCAGAACCCCATTCAGTTTTTTTAAGAGCTTATAACTTGCCAGAACGTGAATAAGTGATTTATGTGCAGTTTAGCTAATCAGGGGTGAAATTTGCACCCAAGCAGCATGACATCAGAGTCCATGCATTTACCTACCTGTATCATATTGCCGTCTCTCATTAATGGAAGGAAAGGTTCTGTCTGTATTCTAATAAATTGGTTAATACTGTGTTGTGTCGATAGCCCTGGTGGAAGATTAAAGGTGTTCATTGTTATTCATCACACATTTTAGCAATTCCTAGGTTCTGTGAAGCCCTGTGGTTTACTTTTCGTGGTGGATGGTACGTCTACCTCGCTGTCAGAGCATTCGTCTTCCCTACCGTCTTCAAGTCAGGCAGGGCTGCGGGGCTATGGACTTGCTTTGACTAATGAAATGTGAGCAGACGTGACACGTGTCACTTCTAGACAGAGGCATTAAGAGCTGAAGGGTGCTGTCCCTGTTCTTTTCTACCTCTGTCCTAGCAACACACACAGTTCCACACAGTGGCTTCTCTGTCCTGTTAGCCCTGAGTAAAGGCAGCAACAGTGACAGACCAGAGGCTGCTGCAGACCCAGATGGACATTTGTGAGTGAGATACAAACCATGGTTGTTTTAAACTACTGAGATTTATACTGCTTGTTACCTGGCTTCTCCTAGTTGGTTTTTTACCAAACTTGTTTCACCTTGGAACCTGTTTTTCACAGAATATCTATTAACATCTGATAAGATACTGGTATGACACAGAAAATGGCTGGAGAAATTCATCCCTCGTGCAATATTATTAAAGATAAAAAAGGAAACATTTTGGAGTCAGTGCGAAAGCCTTCTCATCACAGCAAGACTGCGCCTGAGGAAAACGATACTTAAAACTGACAATTCTTTTTATTACGTTCTCCCCAACAACAACTTGATAAAGATACCTATACACAATACAGCTAACCCTTACGAGTCACCTGAATATACTTAATCATTCACTCAATAATTATTTTCTGAATGCTCATTCAATGCTACCAGTATCAGTACCCACTCCCAACCCACCATGTGTTCATGTCCCTAACTTGCCCAGAAATAATGTAGAAAACTCTAGCTTCCCAACCTCTCTTACAGAAGCTTTAAATATTTTATTAACCGCATTGTGATGATTTTTTGAGATGTCAGCTTGGCTAGGATATAGTTCCCAGTGATTCAGTGGGACACTTGTCTGGGTGTGCTGAGAATGGATTTCGTAGATGTAACTGGAGTCTCTAATCAGTTGACTGTAGGCAAGGGAGGCTGTCCAGAATAACTGGGTGGGCATGAGTTAATCAGGCAGAGGCTTTAAAAGCAAGGCTGAAGCTTCACTGAGAGAAAGAAGACATTGTGCTTTGGCTTCTGTCTATGGCTCAAATGCCACACATTATTCTGTGACTTATTTTACTCAAAATATATTTTGGAAATTTCTCCATATTAACATAGGTAACTCTAGTCTAGTTTTTTCCCTTTGATGATCTTCCATTAGATGATCATATCAGAAGTAATTTATCTGTTCTCCTGTTTATGGACATTTATGTTTTTCAGTATTATTGCTTTTACATAAAAGCTGCCATCAGCATTATTATACATATCTCTATATAAATATGTGTAAGGGTTGCTGTAAAGTACATACCTAGAAGTCGAAATTTTCTTCATCTTTACCAGATATTGGCAAGTCACTCTATAAAGTTGCTGAACAAATTTGTAATACCAGCAGTAGAGTACAAGCTGTACCCTTATTCTAGACCCTCACCAGCACTTAGCATTTTCAGCCTTTGTAATCTTGATCAGGTTGATGGATGTGAAACAAAACCTCATTTTAAATTTTATTTTCATTTCCAGTAGGGTTGAGGATCTTACTTTTATAAGACATTTACATTTCTCCTTCTGTGCAGTTTGCTCATTTCCTTCATATACTTTTCTATCAAGAGTTTTGTGCTTTTCCTACTGACTTTTAAAATTCTTAATATAATTTAAATAATTTATTGTTGGCTATAATCATTGTATATATTTGTTTCTGTCTCTGAGCTGTTTTCTTCTACTCTGTTAAAGGTAATATTTTAATCAGAATTGTTTCATTTTAGTGTATTCAAAACGATCACTGCTCTCACAGTTTGCTTCTTGCTTTCTCAGCTTTGCTCTGCGGTCTCCTACCGATTCTGTGATGCTTGAGTCTTCTTTCAAAAAATGTCCTTTGGTTAAGATTGACCAGAGACATTCTCTGTTGCTTTCAAACTGACTAAGAAAACCTTAAAACCACATTATGATTTTATCTGAAAAACAATTAAACTTCAGGCAGGAAAACCTTTGCATAATAACACAAAAGGCATGCTTATTTCCTGAACAAATATATCTTCTTTCTTAAAAATTTGAGATCAGGTAGCAGATATAACAACACATGGGTGAGACTCATAGCATATCTATATTTCTATGTCATATGAACACATATACAAACAAAAAAAGTCACAGGGCTGATGAATACTTTTGAGAAAACAATATTAATTATTGAATATAGTGTGAAATGGGGCATTTTCACATCACTTCTCCTTATCATGGAACTTTCTGAAGGTTTCTGTGAGTCCTTACATTTTGTGAAGCTGACCTTGAGCAAGAAAGATAAGTACAATTAAAAGAGAACTGAATAGAATGCAAAAATTCCAGAGTTATAATTCTCAGGTCACTTCTCAAAATTAGACAAACTAAAACCACTTGCAAAATGTTGAGAATTAACCGTAAGGAATATAAAAATCTCAGAGGCTTATGAGGACCAGACTGTGTCATCTACTAAGATTTGCCCTTAGTCATCCAGCCTTAAGAATAATGGTTGTTCTTGGGATCTCTCAAGGGTCAAGAGATAAAACCAAATCAGTTTTTTTCTTTCTTTCTGAGATGCCTGTAAAACATTAAGGAGGCGTAACCCACCAATTTAAAGTTCTATCTTACTGAAAAGTTCATCTGGCAAACTATGGAAAAATTGGACAAGGTTTTTAAAAGTTGTGCTCATACTATTTAGTGTGTGTCTACTGCTAAGTGATACTAAAGATTGTTATGTTTTTTCCTGTCACAACAAAATTGGTGCTGTGATAGCTGATTCCATGAAACTAAACTGCAATTCCAACTCCAGGACGTGTATTATATATAGCCTCCATACACCTGGCAATGATGTATATATTTTGCGTATGTGTGTGTAAAAACATATTTAGCCATGTTTCAGGATTCAAAAGAGCATGAAATATTGTTAGATGTCTCAAAGTATACAATTCCTACTTGGCTCTTCCACTGAGTCCCTTTCTAGATTTGTTTCTTTCTAATCCAGGTGCCAAAAAATGCTGATAAACATGATGACATGAGGAAGGAATTTCAGAAACCAAGGAGTAGACGCCAACCATACCTTGGCCTACATTTTACTTTGTCAACAGTTCCAGGGATCAAGGGTCAACACTAACTTGCTACTGAAAATTCACCGGCTTTCCTCAGACTCGCTTGTACTTTACTGTGACACCTCTTCTGAGTGGCTCCTAATCTAATTTGGATAGAATACAATTGGTGTGTTTAATGCTTTAACTGGTTGTCACAGTGGGTTTTGTTTGTGTATGTTTGGGAGTAATTAACTCATGAGGAAGAGCCTTTCTTTCATTGCTTTCATTTGGTGTTCATTTTCTCTATAGAAGTTCCTTTGCAGAAAGAATGCTCACCTTATAGCGAAATGTCATCTTACTCTCACGAGTGGCCAGAATTGGTCGGAATGCTCAGTAATAGCACCTGGTGGATACACCTAATTGTATTCTTTTATAGCCAGTGTATTTGCTGTTTGTAAATAGAAAAGAAAGAGCAATGCTAACGAAGATGAGAAATAGTCCCCTGGCTAATCCTCCAAATCGTTTTATCTGTAATTAGTCTGTAGTCACAACAGGCAGTTGACATAAAGTAAAAACGATTGTTCTGACCAGACCTCTTCATTGGGTAAGAGTTTCTTAATTAAAATGTGGCATTTCTGAGTATAGGTTGTTTCTAAGTGGTGGGAAAGTATGTCAACATGCAGCGTTAACTGTTTAGGAGTCCAAAGGCAAACTGGAAAGGACAGTAGAAACAGGCAAATGGGATGTCCTGGGTTGCCCTTAACTTTCTTTCTAAATGTTCTGTCTTTCCACAATATATACTACAGCAAAGTTTTAATCTCCATGGGGGAGAGTGAAGCCATTAAAAATTTTAAACAATTTAATACCAGTTTTTGGTGCTCATATTTTAGGGTCTTCAAAAGCAGCACACATATTAGATTGCTGGTCTAGATATATTAAATAGATTTTTCATTTTTATTTTACAGTTCACACTTCAGAATAGTGTTACAAACCCCCAGTGGTACTTTGGGCCTGAGTACTTGGCAAAGTAGATATTGGTGCCTCATTACAGCAAACAAACTGACATATGTATTTGACAAATGACATAAATCATTTCTAACAGGGTTAGGTGCATATATATTTAAGAAAAGAAAGATTTGTTCATTATCTCCTTCCTCAGGGTGGAGCACATCAGGCTCTGCAATCAAATAAAACTGTACCAGGACAGCATACAGTGAAATATTTTTATAATAACTAGGAGAGTAAATATTTGCTTCTTTTTAAAGAAAGAGAAACCACCCGTCTTCATTGGCAACATTCAGTTGTAATAGTGACAGGCATCATTTGTCCTGTTACTCTCAGGAAGTCTCTCTCCCCGTCCCTATCAGCAGGGTAGGCAACAGCAGCTCAGTCCCTTTTTGATGGCATGATTTTATGCCCCAGGAAGCTTACATGATGCAAACACTGCTTTGGAATAACTCCAGAACAAACTGGACTTTTGAGAAGAACCTGTTAGGAGTAAAGGAAGTGCTGCTTCCCACAACCCTGAAACTGTATGACCCTAACTTTGCCAATGAACATACATAATGGGCCGAACGTTGTTCTTGGAGAGTAGCCTGTTCCTTACAGTGCCTCAGTGGGACTGAAGCTTTTGTTTCACTCTCAGGAGGGTGACAAGGAGGGCCACACTTCTTGCTTGTTCCATGCTTGTCCAACTAGTAAATTTAGGGTAAAGGTTCCTGCGTTTGTGAGTCTTAAGGTGTTACATCCTGCTGTCTGTCATGTCAACTTGACAGATCCCTGAAGGCCAGGACTCTCTGAAGGCCACTTATTTTTGATGGAAATGTAAACTAATTCAAATTTACGATTCTCTGTCACCACAAAAGAGAACAAGAAATGTCTCTGTAAACTGGTATGTGCAATTACCAGGATAGTCATTAAGTGAAAAGGTAAAAACAAGTGTGTATAGTATATGACTTTGGTGCAAAAAAAAAAAAAAAAGAAAAATGAAGGGATGGAGGAAGGAAGAAAGGGATGGAAAGAAAAGCCATAAAATACTGGAAATGATACCTTTGGGGGTAGATGGGAACAAGGCAAGACAGAAATGGTAAGAAGTATACCAGCTTTTTATATAGTCTGTTTTGAGCCATAATAATATTTTATTATATTTTACATATTCAAAAGTAAAATTAAATCCAAAGCAGGAAAAAATAAGCCTTATATCATAAAATAGAGAAATAAATGAACATAACTCCATAGCAAATTGATAACATTGACTATGAAAAAAAAAAAAAAGAGAGAGAACTTTCAAATACAGTATTTAATGTACTATTTCAAGGAAAGAAATCAGTCCAAAGAGGTCTTAAAGTTGACTTAGTAAGTTTGTTATTAGTGGAAACAACAGTAGTGTAATTCTAAAACTATTATCTGTGTGTGTTTGTATAGACTAAATCTAATATGTAAATATAATAGTCATTAGAGTCTAGAATTTTCACTGTAAGCAAGAGGAGATTCAAATACAAAATTTTGAAAACATCAGTAAGGAAACACTGTAATATTATGTTTGATTTGGAAATATGTGTATGAACTAATGTTATTTGCAAAATATATATTACCTAAAGCTCTATCTGTAACAGAACAAACCTGACTCCATACAGCATCCATTCCCCTAGCTCTAATCTTTGTGCTCTGTTACCTGTGCTCAGTTATGCTGGCTCTGCACCTTTGTAAAAGAATGTTACCTATAGCCTGAAATATACACAATAACACTCTCTCAATGCTCTGCCTCCCAGGCTTGAGCTTTAAAGGTACACACTTTTCCATTTATGTAGAGATAAAAAGTTGCAGAACAGAAAATGATTGTCTTGCTGGAGGTTTACAGGACCATCATGAGCAGACCTATGTGGAGGGCTGCAAGAACAAAGGATTATCACACCCCCTCTGGTGACTGGCAAGCACTAAGAAGTCTGCAACAACCAGCCACACTCCCCTTCCCTTTTAGTGTAAAAGAAGCCTGAAGTATAATTCAGGTAAGATGGCTCTCTGGGACACTAGTCCACCATCTTCTTGCTCTGTTGGCTTTCCAAATAAAATCGCTATTCCTTGCCCCAACACCTGTCCCCGGATTTATTGACCTGTCATGCAGCAAGTAGTATGAGCTTGGACTCAGTAACATGTCTACCTACTAAAAGGATCTATAAGAAATGCCACTTCAGTAAAAATGAACACATCGCACCCAGAAATTGTTTTCTAAATATCCTTCTTCTCTAAATGGTCTAGAGCTCCTTGGAAAAATAGCTGATTCCAGGTGTGGTGCAGAAAAAGTAGAAGGAGAACCTGGAACAGCTTGTAGTTCCAGAAAGCAAGGAATTGCTCAATGATTAATGGGGTCACACCAAAAGGACACAGGAGCCAGCTTGAAAGAGCTGTCAGCAGCCAAAAAAGACTAATAAATGCAAAGGGTATAACAAATATAATACTAAAAATAATTTGTATGTTTACAGTGATTTTTATTTTTAAAAAAAGGAGGAGATAAAGAGGCAGAAGGAAGCTAGCTAGTAAATGTAGCACAGAATTAGAAAATGACCCTTCTTCAATGTAATATTTGGTATAGGCCAGGACTGTCAATGGATGCTAAACCCCTGGGTAAGAGAATATTGGGAAATTATCATTGTGTGCAAAGTATGATCTTATAGATTGATTGTTGACTACTGAGAGGAAATTGGCAATTAAAAGGTCTGACAGTCCTCATTGTAACCAAGTGTTACAAAAATAGGGTCACCAACAGTGGGATAACCCAACATTTATATACCTCCTGATATAAGATCACTTATGTAGCATTATTGTAAGAAAGTTTATCCAGTATCAAATCATGAGGAAACCAGAATGTGTGACATTCTATGAGCTGAATGGCTTGGGCTCTCTAAATATTCAAGGTCACTTTAAAAAGAGGCAAAAGAGACAGAAAACTAAATTCAGTTGTGAACTTTAATTGGGTCTTGGGTGGAAAAGAAATAGCTTTAAAAGATAATTCAGGAAAAACCTGGGAAATTTGTATATGGATTCTACATAGCCAATGATCCTACAATTTCACTTTGAGAAATTTCTCCTCAAGATACAGACACAGAAATAGACAAAACTATATAAAACCATTTGCAATAGCAAAAAAGAAAGAAAAATGGAAGAAGCTCAAAGTTCATCAAAATGAGAGTTATTCAATCTAGGTATCATTATGTAGTCACTGAAAATCAAAACAAATTTATTCATACTAAAATGATCAACTGTCCAATATAAATATATTGTCGAGCTGGAATAAAAGCAAGCTCTAGGACAGTATTGTGTTTTCACCCTATTTTTGATTTAAATAATCTTAACAAATACTGAAAAAACTAAAAGACTATTTATATTATAAAATGTAATATTTCTACATGGTATGATTTGAGGATACACTGTCTATAATAGATACTATAGAATTCAGTCTTTTCACAAAGTATGTATTACTTTATAATCACTTCAATTTAAATTCCTGCTTCCCCTACTACTCTTGCTAAGAAAATGTGTGCAACACAAATGTCAAACCTCAAACTATAACATTTCTAGAAGAAAACATGGGAGAAACTATGACTTTAGTTAAGGCAAATATTTCACAGAAATGACATAAAAAGAATGCTCCATTAAACTGATACATAGACTTCATCAAAATTAAGAATATCTGTTCTTCAAAAGGCACTGTTAATAAAATGAAAAAAGTCACATACTGGAAGAAAGATTTTAAATCACATATCGGATAAAGGACTTACATCTCAAATATAACAAGAAATTCTCAAAATTTAATAAGAAAACAAACAACTACAAAAAATGGACAAAATCTGAACAAGTGTTTTAGCAAATAAGCCTATGATAATATACTCAACATCACTAGTCACTAAAGAAATGTGAATTAAACCAAAATTAAATACCATTAAAAATCCATTAGAATGGTTAAAAAAAACCCTACAATATCAAGTGTTGTTAAGGATGCAGAGAAACCTCCTACAAAGCAAATCTATACTTATCATGTGACCCAGCAATGCTACTACCAAGTATCATAAAAATATAAAGCTCTATTTATGAACATTTACAGTAACCAAAACAGGAGAAAACCTCAAACATCCCTCAACAAGAGAATGGATTAACAAATTGGCACTTCCATATAATGTTATACTGTTCAGCAAGAAAAAGAATGAACAACTGGTCAACACAACACAGGTGAATCTAAAATGCATCCTGGTAAGTGAAAGAAGCTGGATTCAAAAGGGCACGTATTGTGTAATTTCATTTATTTGACCTTCTTGCAAGGGCACAATTATAAGATCAATTCTTGAGAGGGGATGGAGATGTTAGAAGGATTTGTATAAAAAAGAGCATGGGACCTTGGGATGAAGGAACTATTTTAAATCTCTATTGTGCTGGTGATTACACAACTGTCTACATTTGTCAAATGTCACAGAGCTAATCACTGTAAAGAATAAATTTTACTACATGGAAGTTGAGTGAAAATAAGGGCACATAATATCAAATTTTGCTAGTTTTAGCTAAATTTCATAGAGGGAAATTTATAGCATTAATCCTCATATTTTAAAAATAGAATTTTTTCTAATCAATGATTTGCACTTTAATTTAAGAATTAGAAAAAGATAAGCAAATTTAATATAAAGGAAGGAAAGAACAAAAGTAAGCATAAAAATCAAAGAAATAGAAACAGAAAAGTGATATAGAAAGTGAGCTAAAACCATCTTTCAAGCCAGATAGAAAGAAAGCTACCAAAATTTATGGAGGTCATGTTGAAACAACTTAGGAGCCAACTTAAAGAAGTTCTGACAAATTAATTCAGATAGTTTAAGCTCCAGTAAGGATACTAATTGGGACTGATTGAAACAGTAAATATATTTAAGCTTATGAGTTTGTATCAAATTAAAAAAAAAACTAACTTTGGAGAATGATAAGGATCCAATTAATTATCTTGAAAAAGTGATATGTATATATATCTTAGCTTTTTTATAATAACTACATCACTTTATAACAAAATAGTTGATGAAGGGAAACATCCCTTTTGAAGATATTCCAGCAAATAAATGAAGTCAAAGTGATGGAATTAAAATGTCATAATTTTCAATCCCCAGTGAATTAATGGACCCAGGCATCAGACACCAATTGTTACTAACATCCCAAAAGAGAGGTAATGTCCTAATAAAGGAACATACCACCACCTACTAACTTCCAAAAAGAAAAAAAGAAAGAAAAGGAAGGAAGGAAGGAAGGAAGGAAGGAAGGAAGGAAGGAAGGAAGGAAGGAAGGAAGGAAAAGAAAGAAAGAAAGAAAGAAAGAAAGAAAGAAAGAAAGAAAGAAAGAAAGAAAGAAAGAAAGAAAGAAAGAAAGGAAAGAAAGAGAAAGAAAGAAAGAAAGAAAGAAAGAGAAAGAAAGAAAGAAAAAGAAAAAGAAAAAGAAAAGAAAGAAAAAGAAAGAAGAAAGAAAGAAATGGAATCTAATCAAGTCTTTAGATTTAACTACTAAGTTCAGGAAATACAGAGGACGTGTGAAAAGTATCATGAGTATCAAATCAGCAACATTCATAATCTGGGAAACTACAGTTAAAACCACCTGATTTTCCAAAATAATGGATTTTAAGAGGAAAAGAGAAGCAAGATGAAAGAAAATGAGACAACCTAAGTATGTGTTGAAAACTGAAATAAAATATTTTAGGATGCATGCTTGGATGATAAAACCATTTTTACAGAAGCATGAAAGTGATTCCCACAAAATGAGGATAGTAGCTTTATTTTGGGTAGAGAGTGGAAGTGGTGATTAGGAAGAGTTGCGCTGAGGGTTTGTGAGTGGGGTTCCTGGACAGGGTTCTTGAATTCCTAAGGTTCTTGGTTTATAAAAATTTGTTAAATTATAAATCTATTAAATGGTACTTTTCTATATGTGTGTAATAAAAAATTTTTTGTCCAGAAAAGACTTTAGATCTGAAAAAGATAACCAAGCTTTTCTCCCAGGGTGCTTAAACTGGGCTGTGTTAAAACTCTAGGAAAAATAAATAAATAAATAAATCCAGAGGATTGGCTTAAGGGGTCTGTGAATCCCTCAAAATTGCTTCCAAATTTATATGTGCCCCAAGATTAGGATCCATGAGTCAAGGAGGATAATTTCTCCCCATTTATGTTTTTATTATTTCTTACTACTTAAGCTTTCCTCACACAAGAAAATGGTGTCAAAGAACAGCTGTTGAGGGAAAAGAGTTATTTCTCTAAGCAAGAAAGAGTCAGGGCAGTGGGGGTGGCGGGGACAGAAAAACATTAAAACAACAATGACAGAAAAGGATAACTGCTAATACAAAATTTAAAAGAAACACTAAAATACAATAAAATGAAGGTTATCTGATTACTTCCTTTCTCATCATTCTCTTACACTTGTTAACTTTGCTTCTGGTCTAGGTATGTTTGATAGACTTTTTCCTATTTATTAACTACTTCCTGGATAGTCCATCTATTTTCTTATACCTTTTTTCACCCTAGGTTTTCTTTACCAAGGGAATTTTTGTTTTAATTTTAATATACCAAGAAGGCATAATGATTCATTTTTTTTATTTATTTACTTTTTATTTATTTATTGGTTGTGTTGGGTCTTCAATGCTGCACACAGGCTTTCTCTAGTTGCGGCGAGCGGGGGCTACTCTTCGCTGTGGTGCGCAGGCTCCTCACTGCAGTGTCTTCTCTTGCTCCAGAGCATGGGCTCTAGGCGCGTGGGCTTCAGTAGTTGTGGCACACAGGCTCAATGGTTGTGGCTCATGGCTCTAGAGCACAGGCTCAATAGTTGTGTTGCATGGACCTAGTTGCTCCGTGGCATGTGGAATTTTCCTGGAGTAGAGATCGAACCCATGTTCCCTGCATTGCCAGGTGGATTCTTAACCCCTGCACCACCTAGGAAGTCCAGACCAAGGAAATTTTTTAAATTTTATTTACTATACATGGTCCCCACTGGAGGCTCCTCTCTTCCCATCCAGCTAATCTCTGTCTTCTGTCAGCTTTTATTTTTATCTATTAAAAAAAAAAAAAGATGTGGATGGGGACCGTGCATAGTGGCATCACCTGAGCTGCTGGTTATAAATGCTGATTCCTAAGCCCAAAGTCCTCTATTGCCAATCACTAGGATAAGGACCCACTGGAATCATTGAAAACAGTCCTTTGTCCATGAGACTTGGGCACTAAAACACTAGACAGCCATTGAACAAATGTCAGCATGAGGACTCCTCTCTTTTTCCTTAGAAGAAAAATTCTTCGAAAAATTCTTCTAATTCCACTTTATTTTAGCAAATACACCAGTACAGGTTAACTAATTTTAGTTGCCTCTCTTACAGTTCTTAATACACAAATTATATACATCTCTTAAACCCACTTTATATTATAGATTACCTATTTCATAAGAACTCAGTGTGTATTATAAAATTTGGAAATATTCTTTTAACTCTGAGGCATTGGTACCATTGCATCTATACAATAGACTAAGAAGAAAACAAAAAAATCTAAACACTGGGTAATAAAATGTAGAACCAGAGGCTTTCACAGGGCTCTTATTTCCTTTTATTACATTTGTTAACTTTGTATGAACAATTTTTTAAAGGCTATTACTTTTAACATGAAATAAGAATGAAAATAAACCAGCAGCACAAAATTGAGCAGTATATTAGTATCTTTATTTTCTTATTCTATCATCTTACACAAAAGCTCCAGACAGTCCACATGATTAATATTTTGTCTGGCATAGAATAAATTCTAGGTTTTGAAAGACAATAAATTATGAAAATTAAATTATGCTTAGAGACAGTTTTATCCATAATGTCACACTCTCCAAAAATTAGATGCACAGGAAGTAACAGGAAACATCACACAGAGTTTACTGAATGTGAAGCCATCCAAAATATCTTGGTTTTTAGAAATACAATCATTGCCAAAAGAAGCTTCAAAACTAACTTAGAACTCATTTTTCCCTTTTTCTATTACTGTCATGGGAGGGAGGGAGAGGAGGGAGGGGGTGACGAGAGGTTCTTGAAAATAATTCTCAAATTGGACTTCCCAAATTAATTTCTTCCTATGTCTACATCCGGTTGAAGTAGTTTTGACTCTGGAGCTAGAGGACCACAAGGAGTGTTTACCAAGTGCATATCAAAAGAAAACAGCATCTCATGATGGTGTTCTCTTTTCATCTTGAAGCCTAAATTTTGGTAGCTTCTGGAATAAGCCACTGGCACATACATTAACCACAAACAGCAGATGGTCCATTAGATGAAAAGAGTACCTGCTGTAGCACTACTTTTTAAGATGATTATTAATTTGTGTTAAAGTAGTTTTGGGATTTGAAAGACTCTGGCACTGTCTAGGCATAACTGCAAGCAGAAATAAGTTTGTTTGTTGCCTTGCTATGTGTTAGTGAAAGCTGCTTTGCATAGTATCTATTTTCACTGTATCAAGCCAGATTACATCTTGAATTATGTCCTTTTTACAATAAACCATCATATACTTATGAAAAGAAGTACGTAAATATTAATAAAGACCTCGTGCTGATCTATGGATGTAGCTATGAATAAGCAGGAGTGGACTGAGCAGAATGCTGCACTATTAAGAATTATCAAGCTTGAGAAATGACCTCTTAAATGTTGATTTGGAGGTTTCTGGTTAAGACTATACCTTATTTTTTATTATAATGTGGTTTCCTTGTCTACAGCATTCTAAATTATTTATTAATTGAAGTTGAGCCTAACCACAGCATCATTAATAATTAATTCTTCTTTTGGATCTGTGTGCATTCATGTGATTAAATGTCTGTGTTTTTGCTTATGGAACCCACAATCTGCTATTTTGCATTGATTAGAAGGGATGCACAAAGAGCCAGCGCCCATTACGGAATTCCCAAAGGATGTTCTCAGCAACCTTTTCCTGAGTGTGTCTAACCCCTGATGCACCATTACTTGGGGAAGGAAAAACAAACTCTCTGACCACATTTTGCTGCATTTGAAACAGAGCCTTTGTGAGTAGATCAGGCTCTCTGCCTGTTCACAGTTATTCTTATGACACTTATGTTTCCCCAGGAGCAGGGACACGGGTGATTAGGAGGTATAAGCCACACAAAGTGTCCTCATAAATGTGAAGGGAAACGAAAATGACCTTTTTTAAAGTCTGCTTTATACAGAATTTTCAGCTTTACCCAGCATAACTTGATAGACTAGATTATGCTTGAGGAATAAACTACTCCCAAAACGCAGGCATTTGACATGACAGGTTGATTTTTTTTTTAACTTTTTATTTTACATTGGTGTGTAGTGGATTAACAAGGTTGTGTTAGTGTCAGGTGCACAGCAAAGTGATTCAGTTATACATATACGTGTATCTATTCTTTTTAAGATTTTTTTCCCATTTAGGCTGTTATGTAACATTAAGCAGAGTTCCCTGTGCTGTACAGTAGGTCCTTGTTAGTTGATCGCTCGGGCTCATGCCTCATGCAGGACGGTGGGAGGCTCTGCCCCATGCTGCATCTCAGAAGAGACACTTGGCTTCCACTCATATAGGTCATTGGCCATCATGGTCACATAAGTGGAAGTGGAGGGGGAAATGGAATATTTGGTAAGCATGACTGCGTATGCTCCAGTTCACCCATCCAGTCACCGCACATCCTTCTCTCTTCTTCCAACAGATGGGCCACATTTAACCACCTCCCAGGGGAGATCACACAAAACTTCTAGCCAGGCACGGACTCAGCCTAAAGTCCAGGGTCTCTGCGTGATGCACAGTCATCGCTACATCAGCCCAGATATGGCTCTTCTAGGTCCAGAGACTTAGAGACTAAAAAGCCCTGTTACTGCCCTAACTAACAAAAAACAGCAGCAGAAAACTTCTATCTGGAGAGAAAAATAGGAAAGGCACAGTAGTGACTTTTTGTACCAGTTTCATAATCCCACTGAATCCATTTTGTGGAGGGCACCCTCAGCTAGCGTGGGGAATACTCCTTGACTCCTGTATCTTGCCTCTTGCTCACGTCCGAGTTGGGCCTTGGGGAGTTGCATCTTCATTGTGGCTGTGCAGCTTTCTGAGCCCAGTTCCTGCCCACAGAATGTTAGTAGCATGTAGTTGTCTCCAACACTGCTCACCAGTATTCCCTGTGCCTCTGGGCAAGGGGATCACATGTCCCGCTCTATTAATCTCTGGCTTTCTCATCGTTTCAGCCAAGATCTTATGGGAAGTGGCATGTGTTACATCTAGGGTAGGACGTGCTCCTATGCTCTCTTTACCCTCTGCCAGTCTGATCTGCAACATACCAGACAGTGGTTGTTTCAGATGGGACCCAGAGTAATGAGAACATACAGAGCATAGACAATTGTGATGGTCATGTGTGCAAAGAAGTCAGCTTTGCCTGTTGTAAGCCACTGGTAATTTTCACTTGGTTGCTGCCACAGCATAACTTAACCTATCCTAAAACTGATATAAACCCTAGGGTCATTTTAAGGTTCCATCTCTTTTAGTTCAGTGGTTTCTTTGGCAACATAATAATCTCAAAAACTTCATAGAGTTTCTTATCCACTCCACTCCAGTTAGCCTGATATGCCAGTAAATGCATCTAATATTCTCTTTGAGACATAGTTCTCACAGAAAAATAGTTCTTGCTTTCTCGTCCCTCACTTTCTCTAAACTTAATGGTGGTGTCTAGAGTCCCTTGGGCTTCAGTGGAAAAAAATATTTTTTCTGGGCTCTGATACTTAGTTTAATTTTTCCCCTAAGCATTTTAATTAGTTGAAAGATTTTACTGAGTAGGTTTCTCCAAATGTCTTTCTCAAACCTCTCACTACTAGGTGTCAAAGCAGTTGACCCTTTTAACAGTGAAAGCCCTAAATCTTCTCATTCCCTTTCATTAAGCTGCAAATTGACAATTTCTATGCTGAAATCATCTCTTTCTTCTAATATCCTGTGAAATACAACCCCACAGCAACCAACACACACTATTCATGCTCTGTCTTCCAACCTCTTCCCAGAGAGCTGTATCAGGTACACTGCAAGGTCTGCTTCCCAAATTATCACAGGTTCTAGATTTATAAACTATTTCACACCTACAAAAACAGATTGCTCCTGTAAATCTGAAAGAGTTCTAAAATTAAAAAGCTTATCGAAAAAAATTGATTGCTACCTTTCTAGCTTGATAGTCGTTTACTCAGTAGCCACCAAACCCAGGGTCATGCACCTGAGGATTTTGGCTTGTTACAGCAGCACATCTCTCCTGGTACCAGTTTCAGTATTAGCCAGGATAGGTTAGGTGATGCGGACATAACCAATAGCCTCCAACTCCCTGTGGCTTCATATACCAAAGGGTGTTTCCCCCCCCTCAGCACATATCCCCTACAGATGGGCAGGAGGTGTGCTCTAGACAACCCAATGGAGACTCACCCGCTGGAATTTCCACGAGTTGGAAAAGCAGTAAGCCTTACACAGCTTCGGCCTAGAAATGAGGCAGAGCACCCCTCCCACAATTTTTTGACCAGAACTGGTCCCCATGACCCTACCTACTTGGAAAGTAGCTGAAAAAAATGTAGAGGAGTAAATGGAATCCTTGGTATTACTATCTCTATAAAAATAATGTAATATACCAATCAAATTAAAAAGAAGCAAGTAACTGTAAATCACACAATGACAGGAAAGAGAAAAAACTCATTATAATGCAACCAGGCACAGGAAGTATGGAATAAATAATCAGATTTCTGACATGCCTGTTTGCATGACAGCAAGATAACACAATCATGTCTGAAGTATTCAGAAGATTACTCTCTAATTTGCACGTTTTATCTCTTCCTTGCTCATCTTCACCCTCTTGGTAATTACTATAACCTCCAGGTAGTTACTACTTGATACAAGGTATGAAACTCAAACTAGGCCACTTTATATCTTATGGTTGCTCTGGCAAAGGTTACTAGCAAGTACCGCTAACATGTATTGCTTGTACAGCTTGCAATCTTTATCAATTGTGTGGCTATATAATTTATTGCCCAAACCAGAACATTTTGAGAGTGAAAAGAGATGATATTAAGTTCGCAGTAACAATTCGTTTAGTTTTATTTTATAGCTTTAAGGATGTGTAAAGAGAAGTTGTAGGACGCTTACAGAATTACAGAGGTCACAACATTAAGAAGCATCACGTTTAAGCCCAGGCTGCCTGACTCCCACATCTAAGCTCTCACTCACCGTGCTACCTGAAAGACCTCCTCCCTTCCCACTAGAGGGTCATTAACAGCAAATGTTCTAAGCTGAGACAAATATATAAAGAAATTTAGAGAAGGTAGGAAAGCTTTGTTTGTGTCACATTTAGTTGTGATGATTCCATGTAAATCAGGAAAGAACAAGAGTACTGGTGAGTTTGAAGAATAAAAAGAGCCTAGTTGGGTCAAAATCTGCTTGAAGGTGAAAAGTGGTTAAATAGGGTGAAAGTTCAGGCAAACATTTTTAGGGACTCCAGAAGACTGGCGCAGTTCTTCATTTTTAAAATTAATGTGTATTAAAAGCATTCAGAAACAAATAAAATGGGTAATATCCAATTTGTGTAAATAACCAGCTCATACTCTGATATACAACACAAACTTTTCCATTTCTGTATCCTTCAAAAGTCCTAATAATACCTATATATAATTAGATGTGCCATAGAAGTTGCTAGACAGCATAACTTGATGAAAGAAATAGAAAATGCAATAGAAGTGAAGTCAGTAGAAAAATTAACAGAACTCAGAAGCAATGATGCACTTCATGTTCACAGTATGGCCTGTGAGTTTTCATTTTGTTTTATGTTTAGCATTGTAGTCTTTTAAGACCATTTGTTAATTTCCATGCCCATGACAATCAAAGTTCACAGATGCATTTTACAGGAATCTCTTGACCTGTCAAGCATAGTGTAAGCAGTGATAAAAGGGGCCAATAAGGAGATATAAGGTACAAGAGAATGAATGAATGAATCAGTGAATGAATGCAGAGTGAACCTATAATTTAAAGTACCCAATTCTGTCCCTCCGCAGCCACTACTCCTCAACGATAGGCACTGGAAAACAGACAGGAAATATTCTCCTTTCATCTCCAGGAGTATGTGACTTTGACACTAATGCAGTTCCATGGTAGGCAAGACAGCTGCACAACAAATAAAGTGGTTATTGGGCATTTTTTTGTGACTTCTCAAAACTTTTTCTAAAATAATACTTGCTGTATAAAATTAGCAGTCTCCATTCACATTTACATAGTCAATAAACAACTCCTAGAGAGTTGTTTTTTGACTATGTATGGATTAGGTTAGGCTTATTTGATAATTAATAGGGTCATTTGCAGGTCTCCCACAATCCAGATTAAACTTAAATTTAATTTGGATGGATATTAGATGTTTGATATCCCATAAAGAAATAGGACTACTTTTATTAACTAATTTATATACTTTTTTCTGTGGACGATTATTTTAAATGACCCATAAACTGTCAGAAAGTGATTTAGATTTGCAATAGTGTTTCAACCAGGTAATAATCACAATCAAATTAATCCTTAATGGCAAGTTAAGTACTCTGAATATATTTTAGGTATTTTTCATCACATGTATGTGGGATGATTATCCATGATTGCATGCAACACTACCAGCAAAAAGAAAGTTGGTAATACTTGGAGATACAAAACACGTAATCATGTAGTTGCACGTGGCATAAATTTAAGTATACTGAATGCATAGGGAAAGTTTGTCATTGTCAGGAAGCCTCGTTGTCTAATTCAAAGATCTAACTAATAAACTGTGGGTTTTTCTAAATGGCTAACCACAAATGAGCTAATGACATTGCTTCATGGTTGGAATATCAGTACCATATGACCCAAATTTGCTAATGGCATTAGTTTATGTATTTATTTGATAAAAAGAACTACTCTAAATCTTACAAAATGGTTAGCTTGTGTTATCTCTATGCTTTGAAAATAATCTGGAGATTCTTTTCCTCCTTTGTAGCAGTCTCCATAGCACACAGACAGCTTCTTTCTCTTCTTGAGAGCTGTTACTACCAACCCTTAGGGTTCTGTGTTCCTCAAACCTAGTTACAGAAATAAGTTTTTTCAGCTTACCTATCTTTCACTCTTTCAAAAATAAAATAATGAAATAAAATAAAATGCATAGGCCTACTGACTATAAGGATTTTGCTTGTATTAGAAAATAAGAAATTTGGCATACAAAAACAACAAATACAGGAACGCTAAAAAGATTGCAGAATTTACATATTTTTAACAGTAACTCCAAATCTTAAAAACAATCTACAGTCCTCGTTTTCTTCTAGACTGGCAGGTGGGCATTCTGAAGGATTTCGTACTTTTGTTTTTGTTCCTGAGCTTGGCACTTAGTAACTCTCAGTGCGCTTTCTGATCTTACCTTAAGGAGAGGCCTATTTCTCCATGAGAACTCCTCATCCCAAGACGGGGAATCAAAACAAGCCCTAGGTTTCCTCCCCCTCTGCTTCAAGAAAACAATTCATATTCCTAAGGTAATCTAGACTTAGTAAACCCCATTCCCCCAAATTCTACCGCACATAGGAATGCCATTTCCTCATAGGACATATTAAATAAATGAGAGCTTGCTTAAAAGTTCTTTAGATTATTGTTAGTGTAGGTTCTACTATATGCAAAACAAGACTTCAGCTACACTAGCATCATAGTTCACGGTACTTTTACAGCAGAGTTGCAATTCTTATTTTTGATTTGTATAAACTAAATATTTTAATCAGAGAAGGCAATATATCCTTTTATTTTTTGCAACTTGATCATAAACACATTTTGAAAAGAAAGAAAAGTTATAGAAGTAACATGTATTCTTTATAATACATCTGAATTGTTTTACTGCATCATAATTGAAACACAAATTAAGGAACAGATATGATTTGCCCTCTAGGTGGCATCTAACTATTATTGAAATCAAAAGTTTCCTACATTGTTTTGAAAGTTTGAGAGCAAGCCCCTGCCTTCACTGCCATTGCCTGAGCATTTCGTGCACTGCCTCATCCTAAGGAGGTTTACAGTCATGAAACAGCCACGCTGTCTCCTGTCCTGTGCTATGGTCTGAATGCGCCCCCCCCCCCCCCACCTAACACCCAAAGCGATGGTGTTAGGAGGTGGGGCCTTTGCCAGGTGATTACATCCCTTCTATGGGATTAGTGCCTTTATAAAAGAGACCCCCCCACAGAGCTCCTAGGTTCTCCCTTCCACTGTGCGAGGTTACAGCTAGAAAGCGCCAACTGTGAGGAAGCAGTTCCTCACCAGACACCAAATTTGCTGGTACCATAATTTTGGACTTTCTAGGCTCCAAAACTGTGAGGAATAAATGTTTGTTGTTTATAAGCCACCCAGTCTAAGGTATTTTGTTATAGTAGCCCAGATAGACTACGATGACTGGCATGCCCTACGGTGAAAGTCAATGGCAAACTACAACAACCCAATTCCAGCAGAGTTAGTAATGGCCCAGATCCTTCAGAAATGAAGGTGAGATCATCCCACTGGGTAAAGAACCACATTCAGCTGAGGGGATTACTGAGAGCAAAAGGAATACAGAATGGGTAGTAGAAGAAGGCAGTTATAAATACCAACTATAACTACAAGACCAGTTGCAGAAATGAGGACTATAATTATCCCTTACTTTGTTTTTAATATGTTTGTGTATATATACACAACACACAAACACATACACATATATAGCAAAGATTTTTGTTTTCTTCCATCTCTTATCCCTTTTTCATACAACAATATAAGATGTGTTAACTTTACATTATGATATTTAAGTATTATAAACTTTATGTCATAGCATTTAAACACAACATCAAGGAAAACATCCCAACAAATTTGCATCCTTTTGAGGGGAAATGCTAAGTACCTTTTCAGTTGTATGTAGAATAGCTGTATCATGTTTGGTAGAAGAACTACTTCGTTATTGGTTTTATTTGGAGATTAAATATGGTTATGGAGATGTATATGGAGGCCAAGTTTACAAGCAGTCAACCATGATGATTAATTTTATGTCAACTTAGCTAGGCTGTAGTGCCCAGTTCTGCAGCCAAACACTAGTCTAGGTATTGCTGTGAAGGTATTCTTTCAATGTGACTAAAATTTATAAGCAGTTGACATTAAGTAAAGCACCCTCCATAATATGGATGGGCCTCATTCCATCAGTTGAAAGCCTTAAGAGCAAAAACTGAGATTCCCCAAAGAAAGGAATTCTGCCTCAAGAATGAAACATAGAAATTATGCCAAAGTTTCCTGACTGCTGGCCTGTCCTGCAAAACTTGAACTCCAGGTTGCAACAGCAGGTCTTATTTGAATTTCCAGGCTGCCAGCCTGCCCTACAGTTTTCAGACTTGCCAGCCCCCACAATCATTCTGTGAGCCCATTATTTCAATCAATCTCCCTCTCTCAATACATAGGTAGACAGATAGATTATAGATAGATAGATGATAGATATAGATAGCTAGATGATAGATAGGTAGATAGATAGATAGATAGATAGATAGATAGATAGATGATAGATAGATAGAGATAGATAAAAAGAATAGACAGAATAGCTAGACAGATATATATCCTATTATAATCTTACTATATCTTTTAGAGTATAAATTCAAATCCTTTGAGGGCAATAGCTACTTATGTGACCTCTAGAAGTGCTTTTCACAGAAGAAATTCAGGTAATGTCTACTAATGATGATCTATGGTCTATGAAGCCACTCTCATTCTGGGAAGTTATAACAATGACTTTACTCTTGCAAACACTATGTATTTCTTTAGCATAATACGTACTCTGAAAAGATTTGCTTGGTAAACTTTATAAAGCTCTAAATAGTCTAGAAAATGATCTTATAAAGTCCAAAGCCAGATTGTTTCCCCCACTGGATAATTCCTATAACAGAACAATAAAGAAGGAGACATAACTATCCTCTGACCCATACCACATTTTAAAGAAAATAAAAGGAGAGGGAACAACACTTCTGCAACACAATCACAGACAAAATGAAAGCACTACTGCTTTTGCATTTTTCTAAATGTGAGTTAGAGTTACTTTCTTCATGGTTGAAGCTACTTTTTTGACTGAAGCTCCAGCAGACAGCTTGTGCGATGCTTTTCTTAAGCTTTTAGTTTTCTGCTTCTATACATTTCTCAAGCATACCTACAGTCTTTCTTCAAGCAAGTAACTAATACACAGTGAAACATAAGAGGAAAAGCAGATATGAGAAGAGTGCCATGCAGGCTGGGAAACTATTAAATTATGTAAAATATGCAAGGACAAGACCTAGCAAAAGAAGAGTCCAAGTGACTGACAAGGTGAATAGCCTGTCAGCTTTGCCAAGCTGGAAACTCAGCTTTGCCACTGAATTCTCAGTTTTGCCTGTTCAGAAACTCAGTGCCATCATTTCACCTAGGAATGATCAAATTTTAGTGAATGTATCCCCAACTCACAAAAAGAATTAGCCATGAGCCAGATGCTGGATAAGATGCCAAAATGATGCCCTAAGGAATGAGTGCTAGGCTGACTGGAACAAAGGGTCAGATCAAGTCATCTTGGGTTAATAAACAATAACAATGTTGAATGGTAGGCAACAAGGAAGACATATTACCAACAGAAAAGTTAAAGTCAAGAGTAAGTACAACGTTAAGTGCCAAGCATGAAACCAGGTTCATTAGGATTAGGGAAATTTCAAGGAAAGTTAAAACAGAAAGGGGCATTGGAAGTGTCCTTCATAAAGTTGGGTAGCTAACACATGGCTTTCAGAGATTTTTGAAGGCTTGAATACACTTTGTCTACCACCGCCACCTGTCTCCCATGTGGCAGCCATGTTTACAGTCATATTTGTTGCTGACATACGATGCTTGTGTTAGTTTCCTATTGCTCCTGTAACAAATTATCGCAAAATTTATGGCTTAAAACAGCACGAGTTTGTTATCTCATAGTCAAAAGTCTGAGTTGGCTTGATGGGTCTCTCTGCTCTGGGTTTCCTAAGGCTGAAACCAAGGTATTAAGTTCTGGGAAGAATCCTAGCTCATTCAGCTTGTTGGTAGAACTCAGTGCCCTGCTGTTTGTTGCAGGACTAAGGTTTCTGCTTCCTTTCCTTTCTGACTGCTACCCAGGGCCCACTCTTCGTTTTGGGGCCTCTCTCCAGTCCTCACACGAGGCAGCCCTCCACTGCAGAACCAGAAACAGAGTGTGGAATCCTGCTCATGCTTGGCATCTCTCCGACCTCCCTTTTCCCCACATCTCCTACTTCCTCTTCCACTGCATCTCTCTGACTCCAGCCAGAGCAAATTCTGTGCTATAAAATCTCATGTGCTTAGATTGGGCCCAACCAGATAATCCAGGATTTCTCTTTATTTTGAGGTCCTCAACCTTAATTACATTGGCGATTAGGGCATGGACATCACTTGGTAGGGGGCACTATTCTTCCTACCACAATGCCCATACTTTATTATATTGCTGGTAGATTGTTCATTTTCTAACTTTCACTATGGCATATGCCTGAGAAGTTCAGAGCTACCATGTTTCTTAGGAGATACTAAAAATCAGAGGTTTGCTGAGAAAAATGTATAATTGTGCTACACATAAGAGTTGGAAAGTCTTCAGGGACATTATCAGTGAGCTATAATAGTCTGATGAATTTACTATGAGGTTATTCCTATGAAGGCTACTACATATCACTGTGAGCCTATCAGGGCAAACATGTACATGTGTGCAGGTTGTGCCCTGCACAAATGCCCAGCTGAGTGGCTGGAATCCAGCCAGTGCTCTATCTGCCAAGCTCTGTCTTGGCAGTGCCCAGAGAAAGCAGCGTTACTGGGGTTTACTGAAGCCCTGGATCTTCCTCCCTCAGTAGTACTGGGGGACCATCTGACACATTCTTATTCTCCAGCTCTCTTTTCTCACCCTTGGGATGCCCAGCCCTCTTCTCCTTATTCTTATCATTCAATTATTGCCTTCCTCATTTCATGATACAGTCCTAAAATATCTCAATCCTCCAAAGTAGAGCGTTTTTTCATTGTTTACATTTTATTTTAGCTTGGCTTTTTCCTGATACCATCTAAGTAGACACTGTTAATTCGTCAGTAATATGTCTTTACACCCTATTTTAGGGTAAACTATTTCTGGTAAGATGTCTTCAAGAGGGTTCATTATTTCCTTTCTGTGGGAATTCCTGTAAAGCTCAATCAAAGACAGGGCCCATTCCTGGTCAAAGTACCTTATTGTTTTCCTCTCTAGACTTTTTTTTACTATATGCCACAGTTTAAATTAGTCTCAAAACTATGCAGTGCTATTAACTGTAATTTTAGTTCTCCAGCATTTATGCATATAAACCAGCCATTCATGGATACGTTCACCTTCCCTTAACTGCGTATTAGAGCATGTCATTTTAAATACCTTGAATATAAATACTAGTAATTCCTTTTTCAGCACTGACTGTTTTTATCTATCTGATTTTCATGGGCTGTAAAAACTTTCTTGTTCAATTTTTGTGGAACTTTTAAAGGTTAAATGTATTTTTGAAAGACTGAACAAAAAAGATTGATACAATTTATTTAGTAATATTGAGATCTGGGTTGTTGGGATTTGACTAGCATAAAACGTAGTAGCTTTCACTACTCTTCATAACTCAGCTGGTATTCCCCATACACTACACATCTGCATCCTTGCTTCTTCTAATATGCACGGTGTCTCCATCACTTTTCCCTACCCCATATACGTTCCACCTCTAGAGCTACTGAGGTTAAAAATATCCTTCAAGATCTAGCTCTAATACCACTCCCTCCATGAAGCTTTCCTCACTCATCCTACCTAAATGTGGGCTCTCATCCCTCTGAATTCCTTCAGCTCTTATAGTTTTGGTCTTTCACTTTTATAGTATTAATCAGAGGACCTGGTATCATAATTTTTTTCTGAGCATATGGTATCTTGGTTTCTCCAAACAATGGATTGAAATTCCAGCAGAGTTTTTCATGACTATATGAAAGATTTAAGAGACTGTTTTGTTGGTATTGCTGACAGATCTATGAGAGGATATGAAATTCTGTGGCAGATTTTAATATGACTGCATGGAAAATTCACCTTAGTTCAGGTTACAAGTTCTTTAAGACTTATTAATAAATCTCTTTGATAATTTTTCTGTAGAAAAGCCAGAATATTGTCATACACTTGATGGCTATACAATGAACACTTGCTAGGAAATAAAAATATCAAGTATTTTATTCATTTTTGAAACAAAAATTTCAGAAAGAAGTTGAGATTCCAACAATAGATTGCCATCAACAGAACAACATTGTATTAGAATTCTGTGCTGTTGTCCTTAAATGACAAGGGTGATACCATATTGCCACTGCTATTACTGATAATATTAGCAAGTTCTTCTATGTGTACACAATTTGCCAGGCACTGCTCTAAGTGCTTCTTATGTATTAACTCATTTGACCCTTACAACCATCCTAGGATGTCATTATATTTGCTATCCCAACCTCAAGAGGCGAAAAATAAGACAGGAAGAAGTTAGGTAATTTGTCAGAGGTCACACAGCTAACAAACCGTAGAGCCAGTAGTTGAAGCCAGGCGGTCTGTTTCCAGAGACTGTGCTCTGAATTACCAGGCTATATACTAAGTGGAAACACTTTTTTCTTTCATTTTGGACCACTCCCAGCAATCTGGAACCATGGTTACACCAGCATTTAACAATGAGTTGTTAGTGTTGAAAACTAAGTCTGAGTTGCTGGGAGTTTCACATGCACAGATGATTCTATAGTCGAATGCTTTTGGAAAATGCCACACTAAATAAATACTTTTTTCATAGACTCAGTGATAAACAGAATACAACTTAAGAAACTGATAGATGGCCTAAAACAATTTTTCTGTAACTAGCTGTCCTCATTCACTTCCTAAGAGATTGTTAAAGTACACATACACACACACACAACACACACACACACACACACACAAGTTTCTGTCCCAGTGAAGAACTTCTACATTAGATCCTGGTTGGGTGGTCAATCAGTAGGTTCAATTACAGCGATAGATTTCAGAGTTATAACTGGTAGAATTCACCTCACTGTAAGTTTATCTATACTCTACATTCCGCAAGCAGGTTTTATAGTTAAAGAAATAACTAATGTCATTTCTCATGATTATCCCATTTAATTCCAGCTACTTCAAAATTCAATTATTCTTTACATTTATTAATTAGTTCATTATAATATGGCGATTTCTAATCAGAAGCTTACAATACTCTTGTACAGCTGAAACCATTTAGAAAGAAATTTAGCAAGACAGTACTAACTAAAATAAAGCTAGTACTTTAATCTATGTAGCCCATTTATTGTTAGTGTTACACATTTGCGGCATGTCTAATCCCCAGGTTGTGTATGTTATAATGCAAATTTTAGCCTGTCTACTCTGTCTTTGAGATTTAGAAATAGTAAGCATAAGAAAAATTGGGGCATTGCACATATCTATATCGTAAGAATTTTTTTCTTCTAAAAGCACATAATACTTAGTAAGTATCAGAAATGCCACATTAAAGTGAAGCAGCAATCCTCTTGTTTTACAGAAATGGAAAAGTTTATTAGCAAAGCAATTAAAAGACTATTATTGTCCTACTTGTATGTCCATTTTGTTCATACGCTTGTGGTTGAATCTCATTTCTCCAGGCAGTGAATACAATTGTTTTTGGTGTTTTTCCATTGCTTCACAAGTGATTTATGAAAATATTTTATCAATAGTAATGGCAGACCCATAAACATGTATATCTATATATAAAGAATCTAACCTGGATTGTAAATGATTGTTTTCAGTTTAGAATGCTAGAGGTACTAAAATTTACAAGAAAAAAAGTGATAAGCCAATATATGGAAAGAGGCTAATGTACTTCATTAAATTCAGCCTTTATAAAACTTTTATTTTTGAAAGGATATTTTACTGGAGTAAATTTCCCAGTTTTACATATCTCCTAATTTTTGTTGCCTGTGAGTTTCATTTTCTTTGACTGGAATTTAATCAAAGAAAGAAATAAATATTTTTTTTAATCTTTCAATACCACCAATTGAGCATCTTCTCCCTCACAGGTTTGTGTGTGTGTGTGTATGTGTGTGCATGTTTGTGTGTATGTATATGCACACAAAGATAGAAGTAGCTTTGATCTTTTTGTGATTCTTACCAGAAAAGAGGCAAGAACTTCAAAAGATCCACTGGCATTCAGTGGCTGGAAAAACTGGTAATTCAGAATTTATTGTTAAATCAAGAGTTTGCTTTAGGCTTGAGGGTAGCTTTTGTGTTACTGAGCTCTCTTGTCTAAAGAAAAATTGTAAAGAAGCCTTCAAGTCAATCATGAAATAAGCAATAAAGCAGTTGAAAAGAACTGCTGGAAATTATATATAAAGCTCACCATCTGACAGATTCTCTGTGAAAAGTGGGGTATTGCCTCAAAGGTGTGTCTCATGTGAAGAGGACTATAACAGAGAAAATCACTTATTGAGCAAGACAAATGCAGAGGGCTTGATCTTTTACTCCCATCTCTTTCCCTCCCAGGCCTAGGTTGGCCAATGACTATTTATTGAGCACCTGTTAAGTGTCAATCATAACAATGAACAAGACACACACACCCTGACCTCAGGCTTTTCACATCCTGTCTTATGCTACAGCAGGGCATCCCTCCCACTAGACTGTAAGCCACCTCAGGACATGAAGCATGCTTTGTTTATTTTAACCACCTCTTATGTATTAGACAGTATCCACATATAGTACGTGATCAACATGTTTGTCTAATTTGCTGCCAACTTAATCCATCCAGCCACCCAACCTAGAAGCTTCAGTTAACTAAATTCCCCATATCTCTTCACATTCAATTGATAAGCTGATCCTATCAAGTATACTTTCTAATTAGCACTAAACCATCTCCCCCATTCTATGTTTGCCCCCCCATTCTATGTTTGCTCTTCCATTTTCTTTGTTCACATCAAATCATTTACTTGTGGATGAATTAGTGTCTATACTCCAAGTCTTGTTTATCTCTAGTCCATCTCCTTCACTGTTGAACCAGTTCTGATCTAAACAAAACCAATAATTTTAAAAATTGGTATAGATGATCTTACTTACAAAGCAGAAACAGGGACACAGATGTAGAGAACAAACGTATGGATACCAAGGGGGAATTGCGGGAGGATGAATTGGGGGGTTGGATTGACATACACACACTATTGATACCATGTATAAAACAGATAACTAATGAGAACCTACCGTATAGCACAGGGAACTCTACTCAATGCTCTGTGGTAACCTAAATGGGAAGGAAATCCAAAAAAGAGGGGACATATGTGTACGTATAGGTGATTCCTTTGCTGTACAGTAGAAACTAACACAACATTGTAAAGCAACTATACTCCAAATAATTAAATAAATAAATAAATAAATAAATAAAGTGATCTGCAGGGGCAGTGCTAGATGAGGACATCCTGCCTGGAGCTCCACAAGCCATCCTGTACCCATGAGGGGGCGGGGCTTACTGTTGACCATACACCTAGGATACCAGGATGGAAAGATGGAGAGAAGCCAGTGTTCTTTCAGATATCCTTAAGTGCTAAGCCAATCTTGGAAGGTACCTATCTCCAGCCACCTTTTTTTTTTACCACAAATTTCTTAATAAATGATATTTTAAAACTCAAATAAAAACTACCCTATTGTTTAAGCCACAAAAAAAAAGTCCTTCTTTAAACTTTTAATTGGCCCCACAGACTATGCAACAAAACCTCAATGTCTTTCTTTGCCTGTGCCTTTATCCTTTTGATTGAAATGTCAATTTTTGTTGCTTATAGAAATGTGATCGGGAATAGACTAGAGAGAAAACATTGTAAAATATTATCAACATGACTGCTGTGTCTTTCGTTCTCCTTCATAAAGACTAACAAATGCATATGTAAGTAAAATCATCAAAATATGCAGAAGTTTTACTTATTCACTATTTTTTAAATTAACTAATTTATTGGCTGCTTTGGATCTTCATTGCGGCCCACGGGCTTTCTCTAGTTGCAGAGAGTGGGGGCTACTCTTTGTTGCGGTGTGTAGGCTTCTCATTGCGGTGGCTTTTCTTGTTGCAGAGCACGGGCTCTAGGCACATGAGCTTCAGTAGTTGTGGCACGTGGGCTCAGTAGTTGTGGCTCTTGGGCTTAGTAGCTCTGCGGCATGTGGGATCTTCCGGAACCAGGGCTCAAACCCGTGTCTCCTGCACTGGCAAGCAGGTTCTTAACCACTGCACAACCAGGGAAGCCCCCTTATTCACTTTTATTCATTTGTTTATGTGTCTATTTTCTTTGGCCTGACAATTGCATTAACATAATTCACAACAATGCATAACAGTAAGCTTATTCAATGTCTTTGTGATTAAAAAAAAACAAGAATATATTATTCTATAGTGAAGAAAGCAATCTTTGTGACAAGCTGTACAGAGAAGGATGAATTTCTCTTCATTGGATTATCATTTAAGAGAGCTTGGTTTCTCTGTTAAATAGTTTGACATAAGTAGATGGTTTTAAATGAACAGGAATTCCTTACACTGCAGGTAAAAGCCTTATTTATCAGAAATGTGCAAAGCATATACCAAAAGAGCAGACAGCATGTTCAGCTGGAACACTGGGTACATGGAGGGGAGTGCTGGAGGTCAGAAAAGTCTGAGGAACAAGACCTTTAATATCCAGCTGGGGCACTTGAAATATGTTATCTAAGCACCATAAGAGGCTTTTGACTGATATGATTAGAGTATCTTAAAGAGATTACTGAATCTTGAATAAGGGGAAGAATTACTTGACTTGGGTTGAACTGATGGCAAAAAACAAAAAACAAAACAAAACAAACAAAAAAACACCAAAATAAGAAGAATACTGAACTAAAACAATAAAAGTGTTTTTTGACAGTCATTAAAATAGAATTGACTCCGCCCCTGCCTTTTGGGCAGGGTGGCTTAATGGAAATATAGACAGGGCAAATAATGATCAGGCCTGGAGTCAGGAAAAATAGAAAGAAGACAGCCATGGAGGCCACTTACAGTGGTGTTTGCAGTCCAACTGTTATCATTAAGTAGGAAGTGATTTTAGTGGCTTCACTCCTCTAAGAGCTGTGTGCATCAGTGTGACCTGAGGTCTGGTATTCTCCATTTTTCAGGCTCCATAGATGCATATCTTCTCAACGAGACATTTACTTTTTATTTGTAGTATAGTGGCTGTCACATCAATCTTTAAATCAAAGAATTATCCTTTGTGATGCAGCTTTAATCAATTTCAATGTACTTAGATAAAGTCATTGCCGGTGGTTGAATGACTTGAATGTGAAGGTCAATTGTAAATTTCTACCATCCTAACAGTCATTCAGGAAAGAACTAATTGGACTCACTGACTCAAATTCTGTAAATCTTCTTGTCATTATCACTACATTACCACAGATAGCTTGACATAGCTTCATACCACAACATGCCTTATTTCCTCCACTACAAAAAAAAACCACTATGGTTTGAGTTTCAAATTTATATAAAATTTGGCATATACTTTATAAGGAAAAATAAAATCACAATTTATTGGACAAAAATTATTTAGACTGCCTTTGTAAAACATTTTTAAAAATGAAACAAATTGAGGTTAACAAAGTAGTGAAAAACTCTGTAGAACTTCTGGTCATGTTTAGATTTCAATACACTCTCTTTAAAATAACTTCTTATAAATCTGAATAGAAAAGAAGATGTGGAGTTTTAACATTAAAGAATTATAAACTCAAGGCAAGATTTAAAAAGCAATCTCTTTAGTCATTGAAAAAAATCAGTTGGCTGCCTGGGAAATAACCAGAAACAAGTAACTCAGTATAAATCTGCTATTGAAGGTTTCCAAAAATGGATGTATTCTCAATATATCATGATAAATATACAACTCAAAATCATGTGTATGGTATATACTAGGAATTCAATAAATGTATAGAGGAATGTGTAACTACAGCAAGAAAACAGATCTCCAACTTGACCACTGAAATACATATATCTACCATACCAATCTCTTCCATTAGGCTCTGCAAAGATATAAAATTATAATACTAAATATTTTCATAGCATTTTAATGTGTATAAAATCTTCCTCGTATGTGTACATTTTCATCTTCACAATAATAAATCTCTAAATAAATTAGTAGGAATTTCATTCTCTAGCAATATGGTAAAAAAAATGTGCAGAGAACTACCTTTTGATATAGAACACACAGGGAAAATATATTTGTAATATATTTTAAAGCCTAGCTGGCTGTTGAGGAAAACTATAAAAGGCTACAGTCAAAATGAAAGAATCTTCAAAAGGGGTAACTAAACTCCAGAGTAAATGACATCATCTTCCCTGAAGATATCTGCCAATTCCTACTGATGTGGAGCTTTGAGTTTTTGCAAAATAACACCTGGGTCCAAGCAGATTGGGAGGTAGGTCAGATGATGTGATGATTAATTTTATGCATCAACTTATTGGATGGGGCGTTGCCCAGTGAGCTGGTAAACCATTATTTCTCGGTATGTCTGTGAAGGTGTTTCTGGAACAGATTAGCATTTGAAATCAAACTGAGTAAATCAAAATGCCCTCCTCAATATGGTTGGGTATCATCCAGTTTGTTGAGGGTCTGAATAGAACAAAAAGGTGAAAAAGGGACAAATTTACTCTCTCTGCTTAAGCTGAGACGTGAAGTTTCTCCTGCCCTGGGACATCAAAGCTCCTGGTTCTCAGGCTTTCAGGTTCAGATCAGGATTTACACCAAAACTGAATTGATTCAAAAGATGACTTTCATAGCAGATTAAACACAGATGAAGAGGAAATTAGTAAAGCGGAGTGCTCAAAAATATTAGATATCAGGGAAACACCACCTAATACCTCAATAAGATACTACTACATATTCACTGCAATGACTAAAACTAAAATAACAGAACATCAAGTGTTGTGAACCAAACCAAATACTTATACGCTGCTGATGGTAATGTAAAATTGGCAACTTAGACATTCCATTCCTAAGTATTTATCCAAGAGAAATGAAAATATATGTCCACTAAAGAGCTGCACATGAATTTTAATAGCAGGTTTATTTGTAAAAATGAAATACTATAAATAAGCCAATGTCCATCAACATCAAGCAAACCATAAACAGAATATGCAAAATTCATAAAGTGGATCACTCATCTATAAAATGAAAAATATTTTTTAAATTCCTTTAAAATATCTAACAAGTCAAGGATACCAACATTCCTATTGAACATTCTACTGGAAGTACTGATCACAATAATAAGAGAAGAAAAAGGAATAAAAAGTATAAGGATCAAAAAGGAAGAAACAAAACTCTCTTTTTTTTTTATAGATATTATAATTGTCTATGTGTAGATCCCAAAAAAACTTTCAGCTATATTGATAAATTTAGAGTTTAGTATTTTAGTTTGAAAGTCTATGTACAAAATTTACATACAAAATTAATCACATTTCTACATACCAGGAAAGAAAATACTTATTTTATTAAAAGACACCATTTATAATAAGCAAAAAATCATGTCACCTAAGAGAATTATCTTCAAACTCTGCACAAGATTTTTATGGAAATATAGATAAAACTTGATTGAAAAATCATTAAAGAAGACTTAAAGAATATAGAGACATGTCATGTCCATGGACAGAAAAATTCAAATTCATTTAGACATCAATTACTTTCAAATTTGTCTATTTATTTAATATAGTTCTAATCAAAATATCAATTGGAGTCATAAATATGAGAATCTGATCCCAAAACATCTATGGAATATATCTACACAGCACATATGACTTATAATAAAGTATCCAGAATATATAAAGACTTCCTATGAATAAATAAGGCAAATACAAATGACACAATAGAAAAAAAATGGCAAAGGACATAAATACGTCTTTCAAATTAATGGAAACATGAACGGCCCATAAACACATGAAAAGCTGTTATTAACACACACCCATCAGAGCAGAAAATAAAGTCTAAAACCAGCAAATGTTGGTAAGAATGTGAAGCAATGTGAACAAGATCACAGAGCTGATGGGGATATGAATTGCTACATATAATATTCGGGGAACAGTTTAGCAATGAATAATCAATGTAACTTGTGGGCACCCACAATACTGAAATTCTACACCTGCCTATACACTCTAGAAAAACCAGTGCAAAAAAACAAAACAAAACAAAACAAAAAACCATTGCATACAGACAACCAGAAGACACGAATAAAAAACACAGTGAAAACAACACTAGTAAAAGGGCCCAGATCAGTAGCACCAATTAAATTAGACAGATATAATCACTCATTTTCTCTAGTAAGAAGTTTGAATAGCAGGAAGTATGTTCTGTTTCTTCCCACTTGAGGGGATAATCTCCACCTCTCCATGGAGTTTACAGCCAGCTGTGGTCTGTCTGAAATCCAGGAACACGGTAGAAAGTCTAGCTTATCTACAACACAGAGCTGTTGTTTCCTCCTCTTTCCTCTCCTCTTTCCCTACTTCCAGCCGCCCTACTAGTTGACCCTGAAGTTACTAAATGGTAGAGCCAGGATGGGAACCCAGGTTCCTTGTCTCTAGAATCTGTACCCTGAACGCTATGATACATATCTTCAGATGCAAGTCCAACATGGGGTACCTATGTTTTCAGTGTTAAGTAGCTTAGCATTGTTTATAGATAAAATCCAAAGAACTCAACGTGACTCACAAAGCCTGAAGGACATGTTCCCACTCATCCCTTCACACTATCCCACTTTCATTTCCCACGTCAGAGTGCTGCACTGCTCTGTTTCACCAAACACCCACTGCCTGCCCTTGACTCTGGGTCTCACATATGTTATTCCCTCTACCATGTAAACTGTTCCCTCTCTTTGTTACCTGGCTAACCCCTTGAGACAATTTAGAAGGCAAATGAGATGTCACTTCTCCAAGAAGTCTCCCCTGGGTCCTCTGAGACTGGGCTGTGTGCCAGGCCACGTTATAGCTTGTACAGGACTGTAGTGATATGGTTTCTTCACTCCTTTTTATCTGCTACCTCAGGGGCAGGAAAGGCTGGGTATCTGTCTGACTGCAGAGGTAGCCTGGGATTAGCATATCGCTAAATATATACTAAGTGCTTTAAAATACTGGCTGAATTAATAATAAATGAGAGGATAGAAAATGAAGAAAACAAACATTCATATTATTATTAGGGGCCTCTATCCTTGTTTCTATGAGTCCTAGTTTAACGGGAAAAATCTCAAATATTGAGTACCATAGAGCATATGCATTCTTGGGTTTTACTTTCATCACTGGAAATGGGAAGAAATGAAAGGCAAGATGCTTCTCATGTTGCAAAGCCCTTTCAAGGAAGTGAGAACAAAACAAATCTGAAGAAATTCTTTACATCTGTCAGTCATAAAAATACAATGGAAAGTATGAACTCTTTTCATGAGAAATGTGTTTGAATTGAAAAGGCTTAGGATTCACTAAAGCTTGGACTTTTCCCCCATTTAAAAGTCTTGGCTTTAAGCCCCAATGTTTTCATAACCTTGCTATTAACTAAAGATGTATATGAGTGATTGAAGGGAGATAACTTGGAGAAACTACATATTCTTGAAAGAATTACTTGGGAAAGAAAAAGTTGAAGAAATGCCTCATCAAAAACTGCCTGGGCCTCAAAAACTTTTTTTTTAATACTCTGTTGCAACTGCTTTTGGCCCTGGTACTAGCAGCCCTGGGCTACATTTTTAAATGCACATGGATAGACCAAAGAAGACTGTAGTAGCCGCTATGGGAAGAAAGCAAAATGCTAAACAAAACTTTGGACACAAGAAAAATGTTGTTATTTTTGATACATACAGGTGAAGCATTTTCCTTACTTGACAACTTGGCTTGCATTGATCCTCATATGAATAAACTCTACAGCCATTCACCTCTGCTCACTTAACCAGAACATTCCAGCTCTCTGTCAACAATCAATAGCATCCTCTTATTCATGACATGAATGGCATCAACCCTGAAAATAGGGTCTTTCAAGAGCTTTGGACAAGAAATTGGAACAGAATGTAAAGTCCTTCTCTACTCTGCTGACACCCACTGGATCACTGGAGTGTTTCCCTCACGTTCATGATTAGCCTCCATGAAAGGTGTTTCTCTTGTTTTGGGAAAAAAAGGTAAATTCCAGTCGCAGAAACATTTGACAAGAAAGAGCTCTTTCGCAGCTTAACTCCTTCACCATATATTTTTGACATTATTCATGAAGTAAATCTTTGCACTGAACTCTGTAGACTTTGATTATGGATGTTCTAAAAGAAATTATGTTTTGTTTGTTTTTCTTTAATCAAGCTTCTCCCCCTACAGAAGGAAATTTCAGGAGGAAATCTCTGAACTCTCCAGTGTTAGAGGAGTGTCTCTGCAAGATGGAGTCAAATTTAACACAGCCTTCTCAATTTCTCTACAGCAGGGATCTGCAGATACTTTGAAACACTGAACTCAGGAAGCTTTTGCTCAGAGCTTAAAATTGAATATGCAGACCCTGATGAAGACTTGAGTAAAGGAAAAGATTGCACATGAATTCAACACAAAATGTCTTGCAAAATTCTGTTTTCCACTTGACCCAAGCTATTTGTGGTTGCAGATGAAGAGGCAGGCCAAAAGTGACAGCTACCACAGACATCTCTATTTCGTTTTCTAAGGGGACAAAAACAATACTGAAATAAAGTAAGAAGCTGCTACCAATTATTCAGTTTTCCCATGTAATTCCTCAAATAATTGGGAAAATAGAAAATGATCTCATTTCTACAGATATTAATTTTAAAAAGAAAAGCACTCCTTTAGAATACCTCTGTTGATATTTCTGTAACACACAGATTCAAGGTACATGGCATATCTGTGCTGCCTCCAGTACTGAGCCTTCAGTAATGAGCCTAATCCCATGAGATGGATCTTCAGGGTCAACAGAGATTCTGGATTGTCATGATGCATGGCACAACAGTGACTGTTGGGAAAATTAAATTAAATTTTTAATTATTTGAAAATTTAATTTAAAATTATCCAAATTTTAGAGGGTTTAATGGTTCTCAAGAACTTGTCTGGTTAGGAAATCTACATATGTTCTAGTTTGAAGATAAAGAATTTTGCTAAAAGAAAATCAATCTCTCTTTGTGCAGAAAGGTCAGACATTGAATAAATATTTAAGTAATATTGCTTTCAAAGAGCAAGAATTTATTTGCCTACCATGGTGCCCCCCATCTCATCTGGCTGTCTTCTTTGCCCAAGATAACTATGAAAACCTGATTCTATTATCAACTATGTAGCTTAGAATGTCAGAGAGTATAATTACCTAAAACATCACAATTTAACCATATTTTTTTTCCTTAAAGTTTGGGTTCCATGTTTCAGCACTTCTCAGAAAGTTTGTAAAGTGGAAAGAGTCCTGAATGATGCTGTCCTGTATGTATCATCCTGTATGTCTGCAGTGGTACCTGATGGTAAATTTAATTGTGCAATGGTGTTAGGGTCTTTGACACATATATTAATTCATTCTGCAAATATTTTTGTGCCACTTTCATGTTTCAGGTACTGTGATTAGTACCATCTAAATTAAAAATCCCAAATCATTTGGGTGTCAAAAATAACATGCACTTTGCCATTTCAAAGTTGACTTTTTAATTTTAACTTCCTAGTCAAGCCAAAACTCAACAATTTTCTTGTTGAACATTACGAAGAAGTAAAGTTAAATTTTGCTTTATTCTATCTGCAGAATTTGAATTTATTTATGTTTTTCTTATTTTTTGCCATGAATTGTTTGTTAGAAAAAAAAAATTTTTCTTACAAAGAACAAAGTTTCACTAGATATTGTCCTTGTGAAATAAGTGAGTTTTCAGTAGAATAAAATTCATTATATGCTACATGTTTTTCATATATGGTTAAGTGGACTCCTTAAGGTGAAGTCTATGACTTTACACTTATTCTCATAAAGATTATGATTCATAAAAGGTTAAAACCACAGTTCTATCATTTTGACATTAAAGGTCTTTAGGAAGAATCCTTCTAACAAATGGAAAACAGTAATTTCAAGCAAACCTTCAACTTGGAAAATCATATCAAAAAATATTCCACTCACTACCATATACATATTTAAAGAATCATTTGATACAACTTTCACTATATGAGACATCTCCAGAAATTCCTTAATCACAGCTGATAGTGCAAGCATAGTCTAATGGGCTTTTTAATAAAACACATAGCATTCCTATTGTAAAATCTCCCTTTTATTTAAAAATACCTGGAACGTTTTCCAGTATGTAAAATCTGCACAATTTAGAAGCTCGTGAAGAACTGACAGTATTGAAAGTGTTTCAGGGGTCTAACTCTTCATTATTTACCTTCATTATCATGATGTCCAAAAGACATGCTTAACAACGGATATTAACAGCTCTGGCTAACTTGCCTTAAACTTTGCCATATATGTTTTATACTTTTTTTCCACCAGTGCTATTTTAACGCACTTTTAGTAGAATCAAATTCAATTTTTGACAGTGAACTTACTTTAATTCTATGTAAACTGGCCCTGATCGTCTCATTAACATCAATGAAATTTAAAAATCCCTTTTACTAAAATAGACTTGCATATACCCTAAAGGCATCTTACATGAATTTCATGAGGAAACACTGGTAACAATCACCAGATTCTGCAGCATTTAGTTCCTCATTATTCCAATGATTGACTTCTGAATTTTCATTCAGTCATAGGAATTGATTGTAAACTCATAAACTGCGTCCTTTCATTTAGCTTAATCTGTGATTTCCAACATGAGAAAACTCATAAACGCATAATCACAGAATAAACATCATGCACTCTACACTGTGAATATATATATATTCAATGATAAATTTCATATACATTCTATAACCTTCTACCTATTTTTATTAAACTGATTATTTTTAACTATCACATGTACTGAACCATATGTATTGACATTTGCTAGAATACCAATCAGGTAGAAGTGACACTATTAAAATAACATGATCAATTGCACATACCAAATGCTATCACTTACTTTTTTTGATATTTGTTGATTTGATATTTTCAACATTGAATTTCAAGTCAAAATTTCCTGATAATTTTCAATGAAAATTTATAATTTTTAAACTATAGCTGAACACGTAAAACAGTGATTTATATTGTGCCATTCAAGTATACTTTTGAAAGCTCTATTATTTTTAAGACAATGTCAAATAAAAGATTTTACCTTCTGGGAAGCTGGGAACAATTATAAACTACACCACCATCCTCATTATCTCTAATTATCATGCTTTGTCTATGGCCTCTGGGGATAAATAAGGTTCCTCTCTGTTCTCTCTAAAATGTCAACAATAGCTAAGCATAGAAATAAAATAAAACTTCCTTACATTTTCACTAATTGAACTTCTATATTATGGCCAATATATTATTCTATAACTAATTTAAATATTAAAAATAAAAATCTTGGTCTTCCTAGGCGGCGCAGTGGTTAAGAATCCGCCTGCCAGTGCAGGGGACACAGGTTCGATCCCTGCTCCAGGAAGATCCCACATGTCACGGAGCAACTAAGCCCATGTGCCAAAAAAACAAAACAAAACAAACAAACAAAAAATAAATAAAAATCTTTTAGTTTCATATCCTATGTTTATCATCTAAAATGGAAATATTGTCTATCTCCAGTCAAATATCAAAACAAAAAGGCATATGTCAAATATTTTAGAATGACATATATCTGAGGAAAGATGCTAAAATAGATTGAGTGCCTGCACAGTTGACCTCATGGAGCCCATAATCTAGTTTCTCTCCTGATCTGAACCAACTATGTTCCAGCATTATCAGGGAATAGATGCGTATATTAAATCATTACAAGAAGTATCTGAAATCACAGAATATAGGGGAGGCCCAGGAATTAAATCAGACAAACATTATCTAGATAATTGAACGGGGAAAGCATAGGACCCAAATAGGTTAAAATGGTAAGAATGGCAATAATTCCAGAGAAATTTCTTTTTTTTAAAGAACTTTTATTGAGATACATTGACATACAATAAACTGCATGTATTTAAAGTGTACAATTTGATATTTTTTTTCTTATTAGTAATGTATATATGGCAATCCCAATCTCCCAATTCATCCCAGGGAAATTTCTAAAATGGTTTTTTAAAGGGTACAGAGTGGGTAATTTTCAATCATTTAGGAAGAATATTTGTAAGTATAGCATTTGTTAAATAACTTGTCAATTTGTACTATACTATTTCTAGTGCATTCTTCCTAAGGGGATGTCTAGGTTAAATTCTGTAGAGCTTTGAGGTAGCTACCACTTTTCTTGGAGGACTTTGCCAGATGGTCATTATCGTATATTTAACTGAACTTAATTTTTAATTTAACTTAATTAAGGATGAAGCCTCCAGTGATTGTCTTGTTTTACTATATTAGAGACAGCTACCTGCACAGCCCTCCTCCCAATGTCATTGCATTATTTCAATTGTCAATCTTTTTCCTTCTGTGTGTTCTTATATTCTAGATTAACCCAACTGGAAAGTTTCTTTCCCTCATTGTTTTTAAACTTCATTCAAGAAAAAGAAAATTTTCTTACACATACCCTCAACATGTAAGTCAAAAGGAACTCAGTTTTAAAGGAGGAAAAGATTGGCGCTCTTCAAATGAAGAGAAGTTGAGATTACCAAATATGCTGAGGAACGAAAGATAAAGAGAAATTGTACCAAAAGGGAAAGTTTTGGAGTGTTTGAATAAGAAAAATTACCACAATTTTCCCCTAACTAACCAAGCCAAGTTTCCCAATCCAACCTAACTGCAGTTACTATTCTTTGAGCAATAAAGCAATCCCCCTTTGTTCCCTTTGTCTATCTTATCAAATGGCTTGAACCTGGGCTTCTTTCTCCTTTATCCTAGAAGTGAATGTGTTCACATTAATTGCAGGTAGAAGAGTTTGAAGAGAGTAGGTCCAGATGCTACTTTTTCTGTTTACACACAGAGAATACAAGTGACATGGAGTCCTCAAATCTTACAGATGCCATGGCATGCAATACAGAGACAGAACATGAGAGTTTCTAAGAAGGCAGGCAGAAGGAAGGAGGCTGGATGCCTTCTGCCATTCCATCCTCTCTTAGTGACTTCTTTCCTGATTACAGAAGTCTTGGAATAATCACTCTTTCCAAAAAAGTCACTTGAGGAAGAAGAAAAATTAATTCTAACAAACATTTTAACAAAATAGGGAGAGGAAAACAAAGAGAAAGAAGGGATTTACAATATTTCATTTGAAATTAAGAAGAAAAGCTGCTACCTGGAAATCTTTACAATGCTGCTTTCATCTTTTAACTCAGAATTAGCAAACTAATTGCGATTAGTTTGTATTTATCATATGAATTAAGCCAGACAAAATAGCAGACACACGTTACCCATTCATTCTAGCATTCACAAAAGAGAAATCTTTTTAAGGTTTTAATAAATGCAAGAAAGACAATCTTTCTAGGGAGATGCTAAACAGTTTCTGAGACAAACACTATTTAATTGCTTTATTCCTTTGGTAATCTGAAAAATTCTTGACAATTTAATTTCAGAGCAAAATACATATATACATATATATATATATATATATATATATATATATATACTTTAATGTGTCTCATTATACAGAATATGGTTCACAGACCAGCAACATGAGCACCTTCTAGAAGCTTAACAGAAAAGCAGGTTCTCAGGCCCCTCCCCAGGCCTACTGCATCCAAATTGGCATTTTAACAGGATAAGATCCCTGGATGATTCATATATATATTCATATATATATTCAAGTCAGGAAGAGCTGCTCTAGATTTTCAAAAAAATGATTTATGAATGGTCCAAGTATGTCCTTTGTCCTTCATGAAAACTTTAAAAAGAGTTGCCAGTGTTAAAATATTCAGCTTAATAAACCCACAATACACTTTACATATCAAGTGAATGGGTTCAGAATGTAAATCAACACAGCATATAAGGCAAATCATTCTATTTTATGTCTTCTGTTATTCCAACTCATACAGAAGAATTGAGTTACTGTAATTGAAGACTGGAGAATTGGCCAGCGAGGAGTGCTCTCAGAGTGTGTTAGATTTGAAAGGGAACCTAGATGGCTCTACGAGTTTCTGACAGCTTGTACATTTAGATATAGCTAACTCCTCCCAAGCTTCTCTGCACCTTGGTATTTTCACTCTGAAGAGCAACAGCACAGTATTTCCATAGACATTAAATAGCTGTGTGAAATCGACCTAGATGGATACTGCAGATGTATCCAGGATGGGGGAAGGGAAGAAAAGGACAATAGACCAATATTTCAAATGAAGCATCATTCTAGAATTTTTTAAAGAAAACATTAACATTGCATGATACAACAATGAGATACAAAGTAAAGAAACATAGGTTCTTTTCTCAAGGTATCAATAGTTAAGATCATTGTTTAACCTACATCAATATCTTAAATTCTTCCTTTAGTTTTATATCAATCACACTACTCTGTGTTGTATTTAGGGTATATTTGCATATTTATAATTTATAGATCATAATAGACAGCTGCCTCTGAGTAGACTGTAATTTTATCTCAATGACACTACCCAAGTGTTTAAAAAATGATATTACAACCAATTTGATGTTTAGCTGATAACAAGTTGGTCAGAGTACAAACTTCCAGTTTTAAGATTAATACATTTTGGAGATCTAATGTACAGCATGGTGATTACATTAATACTCTAGCATATACTTGAAAGTAGCTCAGAAAAGTAGGTCTTAAATGTTCTCAGTACAAGAAAGAAATGGTGGTTATGGGATGGGATGGAGGTGTGGGCTAAAGCTGTGGTGGTCATCATTTTGCAATATGTAGGTAACAAATCAGCATGCTGCACACCTTAAACTTACACAATGTTATGTATCAATTATATCTCAATGAATCTGGGAGAAAATATTTTTAAATGGAAACACAATTTCTAGTCATCTAACAATTGAAACTGCCTCTCAAATCCCAAAGAGGCTCTTCCATGCCTATCTTGTTAACCAGGAGCTTGAGCTAGCCAGTGGCTGGGCAATGGCAGCTGTAGCAGAACGGATGGCGAAAAACAGAGCCCCAGTTTCCACCATGTTGGATTCTCCTCAGATCTTATTAATACAGTTCATGGGTAACTGATTATCATCTTTCCAGCATAAAACAGTAAACAAAGTACTTTATAATTAGACTGTTTAAATAAAGGAGACAGGTAATAGAGAAATCTATATTTCTACAAACAATTATCTTGACATTAAAAGTTTTTGTTGACATTGCACAGTTATAGACTGAATGTGTCATCCCAAAATTCCTATGTTGAAGACCTAAACTGCATGTGATGGCATTTGGAGATGAGACCTCTGGGAGGTAATTAGGATTAGGTAAGGTCATGAGGGTAGAGCCCTAACCCTGTCTGATTCCATCAAGACATATAAAAGGATACACCAATTCTATTTCCAGGTATAAATATAAAAGGATACACCAATTGTATTTCCAGGTATAAATCCCTACTCAAAATTTCAAACATGATAAAGTGTGGAGAGTCCACCATGTGCCTCACACATACTATTTGTACTTTAAGTGTTAATGTCTTTGAGTAATAATTACAAGTCATTTAAACTCATAGGACATCATCATGTCATATGGAAAATGAATTTGGTATAGTAATGCACATCCCTTTTCTGTCTTATGCAATGTTGGGACCAATAAAAAATGGACTTAAAATACCAAAAGATACTATTAAAGGTGATACAAGTCTACTTATTAAAATAATATTGTTATCATCTGAACACTATCATCAACCTACAGAATCTAGAAGCCAAATCAACACTTTATGTACTTCACTTCCGAATATCAGCATCATAGTTTACTCTATAAATAAGTTGGAGGCAATTGCAAAGGAAAGGTAACATTGTGTCAGATAACCAGATTGAAAAGTTTTAATATGAAATAATGGTAGATATTTAGATATTCAAGTTACCTGAATATTAGCATAGGAAACATAAAAATTGGCTCACCAAGTAAGTTTTAGAAATAGAGCAACATAAACAGTATTTTGAGAAATACAATATGAGTACCAATTTAACATTGTTCAAGATTTGCTTTTAAATTTTGAAGTGAAATAAATGTGTACTCGACTGCATCAAAAACATTGTCTCCAGAATGCTTTACCTCTTTTGGCAACAACACCCTCATCTCTAAAAGTACACCTGCATCTGGGTAACAGCATTAGGCTGCAAGCTCTTTGGAGGCAGGCTTAGCATCTAGGCTATCACTCTGATACAATGCAGAGTAGATATCTGCAGAGTAAACATAGCTGTGCTGAATGTGCTGACTGTATATCATTATTTGAAATATGCTGTGCCATTGTTTGTCACAAACCATTAAAATATCCCAGTAATTGCTTGTGCATCCAAAGCCTATCTTGAGGCTGCCTAGGAGAGGCAGAAAACCCAGTGTCAGCTCATATATTAGGATCACTGCTAGGAATGTTCAATTCAATTCACTAAAGATTTGCTAGGTTCCTGCTATGTCTTTTAAGTATACTAGATGCTATCAGAAAATAAAGGAAGTAAATGTCATGATTCTTGCCCTTAAGAGGAACTTGTCCATTTCTATCCCCACGTTTATGTGCCATTAAAATTATTTTCCAAGGAAACAGATCCCTCAATCTTCTGCAGTAAGTCACTGCAGCATTTTTATTAGGTAACTCAAGTCATAAAAAGGGCAATTCTCATAAATGTTAGGTCTGAACAAACAAGGGACTATAAAGGATCTAGCAGAGTCATAATAGTCAGTGAGCAAAGCAAGGGAGAAAGCAAGAAGTAGCACTGTAACTAAAATAACAGCTAAGAAAGAAACCACCTTACAGGAGAATGCAATGGAAAGAGAAACCCTGCCTTAGGAAAAAAGTCATCTCCATCTTATGGGTAGTGGGCAACTTGTTTCTCTCCTTCTGATCTTCTAATGCCAATTTAGAAGATACTAGATGAAAAAGAGAACAAGATAGGAATGGTGAAGAAGTAAGGTGCTGCCTGGTTAGCCAGAAACATACAATAAACAAAGATAAGAGGAAACATCAATTTCTTGGTGAAGCCAAAACATCTGCTCTCATCTCTAATTTTGCTGAATAGCTTGACTAAATGAAGAGGGGTTTTCATCTAAATTAATTGCTAGCATTTAGATTTTAAAGGAACTTTTTGGAAGGTCTAGTAACCAAAATATCTCCGGTATTTCCTGAGGGAAGGAAATAGGAGCTCAATTCATTTCAAAATTCAAAAGCAGATAAAAAGAAGAACCCGTTCTCACAAGACTGAACAAAGCAAGCCTATTGAAAAAATAAGTTCACTAGCAAATCAATAACTATTTTTAGATGAGAGATTCTTCACATCCTAAATTATTTCACCCTAATTAAGAGAAAAAATTATACATTTTACCAAAAAAAAAATCACTTACAAAAAAACCAGGCAGCTTAAATGTCTTCAACTGAAACTTAACTACATCCCAAGTGGTGACTGGCACACTTTTGTCTCCATCCCCACAATTACATTCCAAAAGCAGGACAGCTGGACCTGCTGATGGATTTGCCTGCCTCATACTAAGCTACTTGGGATGTATAGTTGCCAGTCTGCAACTTTATTTTTAGGAATGACCATTACAAGGAGCATTTTTCCCTGTTGATACAGACTCAGGTTTTCTTAATTAAGAAATACAAAAATTTTAAGTATGTTAATCTGACAGTTAAGCTATTTCTCTTGCACATTGATAAATGACTATTTAACAGTAATTGGCCTATTAACTAGTAAATTTCATAGGATGAGATAACAATAACATAGTAAAATTATGCTTCTATAAGAAGCCAAGGATTTTGAAAACTGGTTGTTAAAAATCCTCTTTGTGTTTTTCACACAGAAGCTAAGAAGCGAAAGGGAGGAATAGAGTTACCCCTTTCCTAATTGTGCAAACAATTCATGCAGAAGTCAAATGGTCCTTCCCAATTTTCTCAGTGAGTCAGATGCAGACTCACGGAGACTGAGGTAAATAAACAGAAAAGAGACCTACGTATAAGATAGCTTATTTAGATCAAAGTGAATATCTTTTCAATATTGATAAATGAAAGTCTGAATTTCTTCTCTTTCCTGGGGTGATGTCATTATGGATTTTGCTCCTTTGAAGGCACTGCTCATGAATCATTCTATTGGTTTGTAAATAAAGTCCTGTTTGATAGAAAAAAAAATCTGAATTTCTGTTGATAGTTTCCACCTGGCCAACATCATCCTCCTCTTGAAATTTTAATGCCAATTCAAATATATGCCAGAGAGAAAGAGACAAATGAAGTCTATTTGGATTGATGTGGAAACTTGAGGTCATAGATTTGTTATTTATGAAGGCATAAGTCCTGGAAAGCAAGTTAATATGTGTCTCCTTTTTTGCAGGTGAGAGAACTGGAAGGCAGTTCTTTAGCCCTAGGAACTAGGAACCCTGGAGGGAAGCAGAGTGAAACCCTTAAGCTGGACAATTCATTACGTACCGCATGGGTGCTCTTAGACACCCATGCCCCTCAAACTTCCTTATTGTCATCATTTCCCGAAGGTCTGAAACCAGTAGAGTACAGTCTCAAATAATTCTCAAATTTCTGGCCTGAAACCAAACCTGGAAGATAGTTAGGAGAGGGAATCTTCTAATGAGCATGAAGGCAAGTGAGTCACACAAGGACACAAAGTAGAATGTGAGCAAAAACTTTGTATTTTTCTAGAGACTCTTTCTTTCTTTCTGAAGACAGTGGTGGTTTACTGCTTAATAGATTGTGGAACTTGGTAGACATCAAAGGAAAGTATTACATTGGCATTTCTAGCCAGGCAACTGTCTCTCCAGATGAGGTCAACAATCATCATTGGAAAATTTAAGAGAGTGGGAGGTGACAAATACGAGACTTTAAGACTAATGCAGAGCATAAAGCTTTGTCAGTGAGTATTCTGCAAAGTTGCCTCGGAAAGATAGTGAACACAATGGTCTGGGACCAGGATATGAGGAAACAGTGCACATAATTGGAAAACACTAAAAGTGCTACCTTCTGCTTACAAACTCAGAATCAAGGCATTGTGAAGCTATTATAGACATTTGTTTTTGAAATACTGATGCAACTTAAGTTAAATCTCTAACTTCTAGGAGTCCCAAACTGGGAGAACAGTCAAGATAATCTGATGAGATACTAACCCAGCGATTGTGTTTCTGCTCACTTCCCTGTGGTGTGCTTGCAAAGGAAGCACTGTTGGCTCTGTAATAACTCAGAAGGAACAAACTGAGTCTACCCTTAAGTTGAGGCAGTTAATGTCTTGGCTAGAAAAGTAATAAGATGGGTGACACTCCATTAATTATTTTCATAGCACTCAAAACCATAGCACATATGCTCGTTAGCCTAACAACCACACAAATGCTTGGAGGATGTGTGGGTGGCTGACAATATATCAGGGCTGTATACACCCTGCCATGAAGCCACAGGGAAAATGGAGGCAGAGAAAGGAAAAAGGTAACATGCAAAATAAATCTGGCAAAGGAGAGAAATCAAGAAGTTTCTAGCATGGTCTGCGGTGGAAGGTGTTAAAAAGGACAAGTGCACACTGGAAACCTATTATTACTGGTCACTGGGCAACCAAAGACATCTAAAAGATTAAACTTCATATTCAGAGAGAAATAAGCTTTTAAAGTAATATTATGAAATGGTTGTCATTTTTATTGCACCTGATTTCCTCGTGCTGGCTTCAGAATGTTTACATGATCAATATGGGGATTCCACCCATCCCAGATACCAGCATTCGGAAGAGAAGACAGCTTCCAGATTCCATGGAGACAACCAAAGGACAAGCTGAAAATTCCTGAACGCAAATTGTGGAATGAGAGAGAGAGGTTCGGCTTTCTATAGAATCACTTTAAGTTCTACTAACAAACTTCAGAAATGTAGAGTGAGGCTCTTAGATTAATTTTAATTTCCAATTCTCTTCTCACCAAGAAACTCGTAAAAAAAAAAAAAAAACTTGTAAGTATCAAACTATTCTAAGACTCAAAATTTCCCATGCTTATTTGTTACTCAATAATATTGTTTCCCAAAGCATTTTCTATGGAACACTGTCCCCTTTCAGTACACAAGATAAAAAGATTTCATTTTAAAATGACTTAAGAAGTGCTTGAACCCATATAATGGTGCACAATGACCACAAGAATATTAAATTTCTGAAAAGTCCTACAGTTAAAAAGAAAAGTTTTCACCATACAAAAAAAAAAAACACAAGAAAAGACAACTACAGATCATTATCTCTTATAAATATACATGCAAAAATCCTCAACAAAATCCAGCAATGTGTAACAAAGATTATACACCATGATAAAGAGGGATTTATCCCAGGAATGCAAGGTATGTTTAACATTTGAAAATCAATTAATGTACTCATATAATTCACTTACATAAAATTTCCAAACTAGACAAATTTATAGAGACAGAATGTAAATTAGTGGTTGCTTAGGGCTGAGGCAGAGTGGGGAGAAGAGCAGGTGCGAGGCAGGTGACTACTGATACGGGGTTTCTTCTTGGGGTGATGGAAATGTTCTAAAATTGATTGTGGTGATGATTGTGCAACTCTGGTAAATATACTAAAAACCATTCAACTGTGCACATTAAATGAGTGAATTGTCTCATGTGAATTACATCTCAGTAACAGAGTTACCAAAAAAACGTTCTCACAGACTTTATACATAATCTTATTAACAACCCTTACAGTAATAATTTTGACAAATACTAATTTTGCCTTTGCAAATGTGATTTCTTTTGCCTAGAATGTCAGCCTTATTCCCTAACCCTTTTTTCTTAAAAACTTCTAATTCTTTATTAATAACAAGCCAAAATGTCACCACCACTATAATGCCTTTCATGATTTCCTATCATAAAAGGCAAATATCTTTGATGCATTTTGACCATGAACCACACGTGAACCCTGAATGGATGGATGAATGCTTAACCTTAGCACATGCGTCTGTTGTACTTTATTCTGGTCTAGTCTAGTCTATTTCTTTTTTATTGTATTTTATTCTGGTCTAGTCTAGTCTATTTCTTTTTTATGTTTTTCATGACCCATTACATTAATTTCATAACCCCCTAATGAATGCAATTTATGCAATTGAAAAATATTGTCCAAGATAAGTAGGTCCCGTTTTGTACATTTTAAGATAAATATCCCTTTATATGTCAGTTTGGAATAGGGAATATTCTTAGATTAGTGTAATAGAATATTGTAGTCATTGTCTATATTTTTTCATTTATCTCCTTTTTGAATGTTGGATTTCTGCCATTCTTTTCTGAGTATTCTAATATTGAGCTACACAGAGAAGTAATTTTTTATGTCAGGGAAATATTGCTGTGTGGAGAGAAGACTTGCTCTCTTATCTGAAAATGATACTTAGTTCTAAGCGCCCTGATGCATTACCAAGAAAATCGTTCTTCCCTCCAGTATGCTCTATGAAATGATGGTCAACTGTTTTATTTACTATTCTTGTAATGGCTTCTGAGCTGTAACCCCGTCTTTCCTGAGTTTTATATGATCTAAACAAGCCCTTTAGTGTCTTGTTCCACGTTTTCCTTTTAATGTGAACAAACTGGAAACATAGTGAAAGTGATTTCACCCTAAGCAGAGATCTGGGCACAAACGGCACTATTCTCACTGTATAATGCCATTAATTGCATCCTGTGGATATGTACCACAGGTTATTTTATAATTGAAATAAGTCATGCCCAGCAATAAGTAGTCTACCCAAAAACATCATCTCAGATTTTCAATTTTTTGCATTCATGTCTACTTATGATTATGATTATTCCTGTGTCCCTTGTAAAACAATACACCCAGGCTTTAAATAACTAATTTAGATGAAAATGGAGTTAAAAGAAGCAGTTATAGAATCTGCCAATCACTTCTTTCTTTGATATAGGGCTAGGACAATATCAAACATAGGTACTTCAGAGTTTATTTTACATTTGGCAATTGAATTTATTTCTTTTGTAAACCTCAGTTTAGGAAACTGCTGTGTGTGTGTGTGTGTGTGTGTGAGAGAGAGAGAGAGAGAGAGAGAGTTCCTAAAGGACCAGAGTATCTTTATGCATGATAAGTCACAAAGCCTGGGCATCAGTAATTCCCTCCTTCAGGAATAATTTCAAAGAAGTTGTGCATCAAGAAATACTATGCAAAAATAATATCAGGCACAGGACATCAGAAGGAATGTTTTTTGTTCACATCCCAGTTTTGGTCTTAGTAATCATCTTCTCTCTGCAAATACTGGCCCCATTTTTGTGTCTCTGTGTATCTTATATATAGATATAACCTGTGCTATATTTTCTTCAAACTAAAATTTCATGTTTCAGAATTTCATATACTTGTTTTTTAAGCATTCCTATATGCCTCTTCAGTTTCTCACATACATCAGCAAAAGTCTGCAAACTTCCTACCTTCATGCTATATGCTTGGAATAGCCCTGCAAACCACAAACTTAAAAAGCACCTTATTGACATTTGTATGTGCTGCAGATTCTTCATAAGGTCACTAGCCGTAAGGGACATGAAATCCATTTGCGGAGGTGAAATTATGAACATTAACCAATAAAGAAACAAGAACGAGAATTTGTGGTGCACACCATAAGTGCTACAGAAATTTAAAGAATGGGAAAGAATGCTGAGAATTCTAATAGTTAAGGAAGATCTTACATGACAGGGAAGGATTGTCTTGAAGGGATGCACTGTAAGTGAATACGTAGAACAAGAAGTATATTCCAAATGAAGAAATACATTGAGGAGGCTGTGAGTTATAGTGAAATGGGTCTAATGGGTTGACTTCCAGTCTTGAGTCTATCCTTCCTACCTATGTTATCTTAAATAAGGTAATATTTAAGGATATCTCTTAAATATATCTGAGCCAATAGTATTCTTACCTTTAGAGATGAAATGTTTAAAGTGCTTGGCAATTAGTGGGCAATCAATATACATTTATTGCCTTCCTTTTCCAAGATGAATTAATAAAAGTCTACAATTGAGCCTTGAAAAGCCAGGGAATTAATCTGCACATGATTTATAGTTGGCCCTCCATATCCAAAGATTCTGCCGAGCATGGATGGTGTAGTACTGTAGCATTTACTCCTGAAAAATATCCACGTAGAAGTGCACCCTCACAGTTCAAACCCATGTTGTTCAAGGGTCAACTGTAGTTGTAAGTAAGAAATAATTGTTATTTTATGAATTTGAGGTAAGAAATGTTTTTTTTTTTAATTCAGTGCAACCATGAATCCCATACATATAACAGGTAACACAGTAACAAGAATGAGAGCATTTTAGAATTCCAAATACCACTGACATCTATATTCAAATGAAATGGCGTAAGGCAGGATAGTGCCTCTTGCCTCTTTACTCCTTTGTATTCATGGCATCCTGATGAGGATGGGGTCGGGGGAAGATTTTGATATGATAAAGTTATCAGACTATTGCTGCGAGAGGCAATTGGTCTTAAAAAGTAGATCCTCCACTCTGAAGAATGTGACAACCTGTAACACACAGGAATTGAATGAAGGGTCAGACCGAGCTGCAGGGAAGAGAGGTAAAAAATAAATGAGGGAGAAAATTCAGGATGAAAACATCTCTGAACTGACAGGAAGCCCATCCGAAAGATGAATGAAGAATATCCGCACCTTCCTTAGACTTGGAACATATTCCTGGTTGCCAGAAGTAAATAGGAGCCCCAGAGGTAGAGGATTAAATCTGTGATCCTTTCCAACTGATACTGAAATTAAGGGCAGGCTTTCCTAAAAACACAATCAAAGGTTAAATGCAGAGTGTGGATTACCCAGTTTGAGACTCCCATGCTACTGCTGGTCCCCCCCCACACCCATCTCCTGCCACAGCATCCATATGTTAACAATTTCTGCCTTTTGAGGAAAAAAAAGACTTCTCTGTTAAAAGATCTTTATGTAAACAAACTGTGTGTTGACACTGAATACTGTGATTCAGCTTGGTGGGCAATGTGCCTTTCACAGGATTCGGAGTATGGCTCCTCTGCCCGACATGGTCTACCTTTTTTTGTTGTTTGAACACAGTGATGCTTTCATGATTTTCTGAAGGAACTTTTTGATGAACTTGCATCCTAGAGTTTCTATTGATTTCATACACATTTGCTGAGCACCTGCTATCTGCCAAGTACATTCCGTAAGCAATATAGAAAAAAATAACCCTGAGAAAACTGTAATTCAAAAAGATACATGTACCACAATGTTCATTGCAGCACTATTTACAATAGCCAGGACATGGAAACAACCTAAATGTCCACTGACACATGAATGGATAAAGAAGATGTGGCACATATATACAATGGAATATTACTCAGCCATAAGAAGGAATGAAATTGAGTTATCTGAGTGAGGTGGATGGACCTAGAGTCTGTCATACAGAGCTAAGTTAGTCAGAAAAGGAAAAACAAATACCATATGCTAATGCACATATATGGAATCTAGAAAAATGGTACTGATGAACATAATGGCAGAGGAAGAATAAAGACACAGATGTAGAGAATAGACTAGAGAACTCTGGGGGGGATGGGGAGGCTGGGATGTAGTGAAAGAGTAGCACTGACATATATACACTACCAAATGTAAAATAGATAGCTAGTGGGAAGCTGTCACAGAGCACAGGGAGATAAGCTTGGTCCTTTGTGATGACCTAGAGGGATGGGAAAGGGAGGGTGGAAGGGAGGCTCAAGAGGGAGGAGATATGGGGATATATGTATACATATAGCTAAGTCACTTTGTTGTACAGCAGAAACTAACACAACATTGTAAAGCAATTATACGCCAATAAAGATGTATTTTTAAAAAAAGAAAAGAATATAACTCCTCCTATGCTCTCAAAGCATTTACAACACAGAAACACAAATATCTAATACACGGGCAAACAGAGACATCACAGAACAATAAATAAAATGCTGTGACAGCTGAAAGGAAAAAGTAACAAAATCTGAATGCTTAAAAAAGTTTGAATGGTACTTATTCACTAGTACATATTAGGCAGAAAAAAAAAAGGAGAGGCAAGAAAAAACATACACAAAAACCCCAGAAAACTAGCTAACCTAGAGAATGTGTCTTTGGCTTGTTCATCAAGTATCCAAGAGCTGCTAATGAGCATCTTGCCAAGTTCAGCTATAATGCATAAGATCGCTTTAGTGCTAACCTCAACTTAAAGAAAGTGTAAACTGCTTCTCACCAAGACGTCGGTAAGCATGACCTTGAAAAATAAGATCAGCCCTATTTTTCACTTACTCCTAGATGAAACATGATATAAAGACTATAAATAAACAAACAGAATCTGCTGTAGCTAAGTACGTGAAAGGGCACATGGACAAATAGATTGTGCCTACAAATGGAGACCAGCCATGGGAGGTGGCTCCAGTCACACCGAGCCCTCATCTGAACCACTCAGTGTGTATGATGGCTCCCAGGACCACCACCAACAGAGCTGCCTCACCTGGAAGCAGCTCAGGTGTCCAACAATGGATGAATGTATACACAAAATGTAGTATATACATACAATAGAATATTATTTAGCTTTAAAAAGGAAGGAAATTATAACACATGCTACAACATGGATGGACCTTAAGGACATTATGCTAAGTGAAACAAGTCTGTCACAAAAAGACAAATTCTGTATAATTCCACTTATATGAGGTATCTAGACCAGTCAGACTCATAGAGACAGAAAATAGAATGGTGGTTGCAGGGGAGAGGGTGAGGGGGAAATGGGGAGTTTTTGTTTAATGAGTATAGAGTTTCAGTTTTACAAAATGAGAGTTCTGGAGATTGGCTGCACAACAATGTGAATGTACTTTAATGAACAGTACACTTAAAAATGATTGAGATGGTAAACATTATGTTATGGGCATTTTACCATAATTAAAAATAAAATGAAAAAAATCACAAAGTCAAATATGTTGAAACTTCCTATGAAATTTTTCATATGGTCATGTGGTCAATCTTTATTTAGAAGACTGGTGAGCGTTCTATTTCAGATAGATAGACAGACTGACTGACGGACTGACAGATGATAAATTTTAATTTTGGTCAATTTGATCACTCATTTCCAAATAAAGATAGGTTAAAAATCAATTTATGCCAATTTTTGCTTCTTATAGTTCTAGATTATGTTGTTAGGGTCATACAAGGTCACAGTTATCAAATCTTTTCGGTGGTCGTTCTTTGTAGTATTGAATTATCCCTATTTACCCATTTTAACAAGTTTTGCCTTCAAGTCTGTGTTGCCTGATCTTACTACTGCTATTATTACTTTTGTTTTCATTGCCTAGTGAATCTTTTCTGAGCCTTTAATTTTCTCCAGTGTATGTACATCTGTCAACCATGTGTGATTTTGGATGTATCTCTCTTAAGGAGTACATAATCTCTTTATCTTTCATTTTCTTGGTTTCTCTCATTTATACCCTCAAAAGTACTTAGTATGCTCTTCAAGATAATCCTTCTCCCTTGTACATTTTCTAATACAGTCTTTTTTTAAAATATGTCTTTATTAAAGTATAATAGTTTTACAATGTTGTGTTAGTTTCTGCTGTACAACAAAGTGAATCAGCTATATGTATACATATATCCCCATATCCCCTCCCTCTTGAGCCTCCCTCCCACCCTCCCCATCCTTCCCGTCTAGGTCATCACAAAGCACCAAGCTGATCTCCCTATGTTATGCAGCAGCTTCCCACTAGCTATCTATTGTACATTTGGTAGTGTATATATGTCAGTGCTACTCTCTCACTACAATCTTCATTTCTAAGTAAATTTTGTCTTTTTCCTCAGTTTCCTTCCTGAATTTTGTCAGCCCCTGCTCTTTTTCCCTCTCTTCCCTGGGGTTTTGCATTTCTGTTTCTTTGTGTTACTTCATATCTACAAATGCTCTTTAAATAATCTTTAATTCTTTTTTAATTACTTATAATTAACATTGAGATCCTGCTTAACAGGTTTCTTTCACTTTTTGGTGTGATTTTTCTGGTTTGTTTCATCTGCTAGAAAGTTTAGTTTCTTGTTTTCTGCTCTATGCTATTTTATAATTCACCCCACTTCATGCTGAATCTTTGATCTTAGCTTGTTTTATTAAAGCCTTTATCATCTGAAGTGAGTTCCTTTCCTTCACCATCAGCTGATTTTGCCAAGAGGCACTATCTCCCTGTGTGCTTCTCTGTTTTTCTTTCGAAAGCAATGACTTCCCAAGACCACTCTCTCTGGTCCCACAAACACCGCAAGTCCTTTCTTTCATCTTTGTTGCCAGTATTCCCATTGATCAGGTTTCAGAGCTGTTCTTAGGGGTTCCCCACACAGTGCTGTCCTCTCCTCCTGTTTTGTTTGCTTGGGTTTGGGTTTTTTCCCACTACTGATGCCATCACCCTATTCATCTCTGCGTGCTCAGCATGCTCCCTGCATTCTGCAGAACTCTGGTCTTAACTCCAGTCCTTTTTCCCCACTTCCTGGTACACTGGAGTTTGTTGTTTTCTTTGCTTCCTGAGAATGCTATGGATTAGTTTGTGGATATACGTATTTGTTCTCTTTTTCACTCATATGGTTTTCAGAAGGAGGTGATGGGGGGTCCAGATCCACATGTCTACCATTATCCCACCTTCTACAATGCCTTGGGCTGACATTTTAAAGTCTTCATCAGAATTTTAAAAAATAATAATAGTAATTCCACACAGAAGGAGTCTCTGTAGTGATTTTTGGGAAATCACGGAGCCAGTGCACAGCTTCCTGGTTACAAGGCTGAGCCTGTGTCTTTCTGAGTCTACTGCTCACTTAAAGCTTTTCCCAGACAGTGACCAGCACACTTGATATTGTCTCCTTTCATTTTTGAGAGAGCCTCATCCAACCTCAACTCTGGCTTCAGTCAGGAGCCGAGCTTTGGATTCACATTTTTCCTCCTTTTCCCACAGAAGTAATCTGATTCCTGCTGTACTTGTTGACTTACAGACCCAGTGCCCCAAATAGCTGTAGTTTCAGCCCCATTCATTGCATGTGTTTCTGCTCCTCAAAGTGTTTATCTTGCTTTCAAGTCCAGCTACATATCTTTTCAGTTTCCCTTTTTATATTTTTTCCAGTATTGGGATGTGTCTGGAACAGACGGAAGCATCAAACCATAATTTTATGGAGGCATTTTTGGCTATAAATTTTCAGATTGAGAAATTGCAGGTCTTTAGATTTGAAGTCATAAAATTCTTCCTGTGGAGAACAGAATGATAGGATATCAGCACATATCTGAACTGAACTTACCACATGCCCAGCACTACAGTTGGTGTTTTATATACTTTATTATTATCTGTACTTTTGTAAGTGGAGAAATAGAATAGGTATGTAAATTACCCCTTATTGCTCAGCCGGGATGTGACAAAAGTGGTATTAAAACCCATTTCAGCTTCCATCCCAAGCCTCTGTCCAACATATTAAGCATTTAGTGTTTACTTCTTAATATCTAGGAAAGAATTCTAGGGGAAAGAAAAATAGCCATGTTCTTCATGGTTAAAGTTTCTGAACTTGCATCGAAAATCCGTGGAAAATTTTTTTTAATGTTTATGAAATACTTCAAGAACTTCTGATGAAATTACTATTAGCACAGATCATTTTCCCCACACTAATAGAACCAGCAAACATAAGTTTTCCAGGCAGTCTCAATGAAGTGCAATTCCAGATATTCTGCTATTTTAATGGTATCTTCCGAGCCTTTTAATTTTCTTTATTTACAGTATGAATAATGCTTATCCTCACTCAATATCAGCTTCCATTACCCAGTGGACCAGTCTACTTAGAGCTCTCACATACACAGAGCTCCCTCTGAAGGGAATGAGGGGGATGAGACAGGCAGTGCTCCTCTGTCCTCACTAATCTCAGTCTCTCCTGGTGAAACCAAGACTGGAAAAACAGGCCCCTTTTCTCCTTCCTGATACGGATATTTTATTTTTTTCATCAAGAGGAATTTTGCTTATGATCTCAGTCTCTTGCCTTCTACGGGAAGTCTCTCTTTCCTACAAATGTGCAGAGCTCTTGGATCATTAAAAAAGAGAGACCTCCTTGTAATTTTCATTCCTACAAATATCTAAATTCTTTAGCCTTTAACCTTCAAATCCTTACAACTGACTCCACTAAAATCACAGGACTAGAACAGTCTTTTAGAACTGCCTTATTTTTAAATTCAATGTAACTTTCTTTCAGTATTCATTCTATTTAACCAGACTGTCACCCCGATTCTCCTTCTAGGCTTATGGCTTCATCATTTCTTTCCAATTCAACAATGTCACTTTTTCTGTAATTCTGAGCCAGGGTCCATTTGACTGTCTGCTTTTCTTGCCCCACAGTCTCTTCCTTGTAGACTTCACTCACCTCCCTGGATGCAGCTCTCTTCCTTCTGCAGGTAACTCTGAGATCTTACAAGCACCTACAGTTCTTGTCCATAGCTCTACTCAACACTGGATTATTTTCTTGGAAGTTCTAGCATAATTTTGAAATTATCTTAACCTGAAATGAAATACTGCATCTCCCCCTCAGAAAATCACAGCTTTGCCTTCATACCTGATAATTTCCCAATCAGGTAAAATTGACCTTATTTTTTAATAGGAATCAGACCTCAAGTCCTATCATTTTTTTAACCTGCTGTGTCTGTACTTCTTTTTCCCTCCTAACATCATCTGGCTTCAGATCTTATCACCACATAATATTATTTCCATAGGTTTCTGACTTGCTTCTGCATTTTTTCTCTTTCCAGAGCAACACGATCTAAACTCTAATACAGAGTTGGGTTCATACACACTGCTTCTTCACATAATATCTTTCAAAACTCTCTTTGTGACACCAGTGCCTCTCTAATTTAGCTTCCTCCCTTGAATATGGCACTGAAGCTCTCCACAACTGATGCAGACTGGACTCCACTTTTATAAAATTTTGTCATTCAGCAAATATATGTACCAGACACTATGCTTGGTACTTGAGATAGGTCAGAGGAAAAAATAAGCAGAAAAACCTGTCTGCCTTGGTGGAGTTTTCATTCTAGTGAAGGATGACAGGCAATAAACAGTAAATACAAAGAAAAAAAAAAACAGTAAATTACAAGAATGTTGCAAAGTAAGGGTTAGGAACAACACTGAAAAGAGAAGATCAGAACACTGGATGGCATGGGTGAGTTGCATTTAGCATGGTCAGGGGAGGCTTCATTGAGAAGGTTATAGTTTAAGCCAAGATATGAAGGAAGTGACCATCTTCAAGGACAAGTTCAGAAGAGAGGTCTGGCCTAAAGATGTATTTTGGGAATTGCTGTGTTAGAAAAACACAATCACTATTCTGATTTTCTTAATTTTGCCACAACCTCCCTATTCTTTCTTCCTAAATCTTTGAATTTTTTTATGTATGTATTTTCCACTTTATTTTCAACCTGTACTACTTGCTTTCAGCAGGAAGCCTCTCTTTCTTGTTCTGTGATTGATTCGTATTTAATCATCTTTATATTTATTCACCAAATATTTACTAAGCACATGATATACACCAAGCTCTGTGCTAGAAATCAGGAATCTGACAACTACTCAGAGAGACAAGACCTTTGCCCCCTTGTACCTGACAGTCTAATGAGGCAAAAAACAATAAAACTGATACATTCAACACCTAACCCCTTCTTCCTCCTTAAACAGTTTCTTCACCTTGCTTTCAGCTTGAAGTTTTCATCTTATCTCAGTAGTCTCTCTTTTTCAATCTCTTTTGCTGGCTCCAACTCTTTTCCCCATCCCCTTCATACTGGAAAGCTCTTCTTCCTTTTCTCTATCTATCATAACTCTCTTGATGATTTCATTAAGTCTCATAGGTTTAAATGCCACTTATGGGCCAACGACTCCCATATTTACATCTCCAGCCCAGGCCATTCTCTCAGATTCCAGACTCAATTCCAACTGCTAATTTGCCATCTCCACTTAGATGGCCAAAGGACATCTCAAAATAATTATGTTCAAAACTGAACACCTGGCTCTCCCCTTTGAACCTGCCCCTTCAAAACCATCCTTTCCACTTCTGTTGATGGCAAAAATACATTTGCTCAAATCAAAAACATTGGAACAATTTTTTACTTGTTTCCTTATCTTATGCATCCTCTCCAATCCATTGGGAAGTCCTGCTGCCTGCACCTTCAAAATATATCCAGAATCCCTCTAATTCCCACTACCTCCATTGCTTATTGCCTGTTCCAACTCCCCACCAAATCCAACCTCAGTTACTCCAACGGCCTCCTAACTGGTCTCTGTACTTCTCCCTGGAACTCCTACGGTCTTTTCTCAACAAGTCACCAGAGTTACTCTTACTCTGTGAGTCAGATCACATCACCCGCAAGGTGATTCCACACCTTGCAATGGTTCTCCATTTACCTCAGAATAAGAGCCAAAGTCCAAACACAACCTACGAGCCTCTCTTTACCACTGATCTCATTTACCACCCTAGCCATCACTCATCTTTCTCCAGGCACTAAGTACCCTGACCTCTGGGCTCATCCTCAACCCCACCAGGCACTATCCTGCATGAGAATCATCGACCAGGCCATCTCTTCTGCCTGGAATGCTACTTCTCCAGTAGTGGCATAGCCAACCTCTTTACATCCTTTATGTCTTCCTTCAGATATTACTTGGAACTATCAATTTTTTTACCTTGCTCCTGCTTCCTTTTTTTATTAAATCAAAGTTTATAACGTTCTAATATATAACTTACTCAAAATAGACTGTAAGCTTCATGAGAACTTTTATCTGATTTTTTCACTCTTAGAATGATGCCTAGGGACTTCCCTGGTGGCACTGTGGTTAAGAATCTGCCTGCCAATGCAGAGGACACAGGTTTGAGCCCTGGTCCAGCAAGATCCCACATGCTGTGGAACAGCTAAGCCAGTGTGCCACAACTACTGAGCCTGCGCCCTAGAGCCCACAAGCCACAACTACTGAGCCCACATGCCACAACTATTGAAGCCCGCGTGCCTAGAGCCCATGCTCTGCAACAAAAGAAGCCACCACAATGAGAAGCCCACACAGTGCAATGAAGAGTAGCCCCACTCATCGCAACTAGAGAAGGCCCATGCACAGCAACAAAGACCCAACACCAATAGATAAATAAATAAATTAATTTAAAAAAAGAAAAGAATGATGCCTAGAGCAGTGTCAGGCACATAATACACACTCAATACATATTTGTTGAATGAATGTACAAAGGATGAGTATAAATAAATACACTTGAAATTACATATTTTGATAAGTGCTATGGAAGAAACAAAGCGCTGTGATGGAACATAACCATCAGCCTAATTTAAATAAATATTTTAGGGAGGCCCAGCTATAGAAATGACACAAACCAAGATGAGAAGAATGAAATGCCAGGAACTAGGGGTGTGGTCGGTAGCTGTGGGGAATTGTAAGGTGAAGAAGGGAACTGTAAGTAAAAGCAAAAGGAACAGCAAGTGCTGGCTGAAAAGAATGTTTTCTAAGAGTCGGGGGGAAAAAAGCAGCAGGGCTGGGACATAGCATGTGAGAGGGAGGGCAGCACAAAGTGAAACCACAGAGCAGGTGAGGGCTGAGATAAAGCATTTATGTCTTATTATAAGATCAAGGGGGAGTCACTGCTAAAGCTTAAGAGAAATGACCTAATTAGATTTGTGTTAGTAAAGGTCACTGACTAATGCATGGAGAATAGATTATAGGGGAATAAAAATGGAAGCAGAAAGACCAACTAGGGGAAACTGCATTGGTCCCAGTGAGAGATGATGGTGGCTTAGACTGGCAGGAAGCTGGTGGCAGGAAGATGGGGGAAGTGAATGGATAGGGGGAATATTATGGAGGTTGAATAGAGTTCCTAAAAGATCAGTGCCATTCATTCAAATTCTACCTTCTAAATGTCACAATGATTCATCTGAAATGTCTGAGATTGATTCTGAAATAGCAAATAGGTCTTGTATTCTGTTTAGAATTGACTTAGTGGTTTTGGCTTCTGAAAAATTAGTCTTACCTCTGCATAGCATTACTGTTTATAACAAGTATTAGAATTTGATCATGGTTTCCATTTTCTAGCCCAACAGTATGATGATGGATTCAGAAAAAGCCCAAGATATGATTTGTATTCAATCTAATTTCTTAAAAATTTCTCCCTTACAAAAATATAGTTCTCTTTGGACTAGAACAACAAGGGTCAGAATCCACAGTTCTATACACTCCGATCCTTCAGTCCAAATAATAATGTAAAATTCTTTTGAAAACTACTGTATGTTATATAAAATAACTTTGTCTTGGTGCCACAGACTAAATGTTTGTGCCCTCTCCCCCCAAAAAATTCATATCTTGAACCTAATATCCAGTGTGATGATATTTGGAAATGGGAGCTTTAGGAGGTGATTAGGTCATGAGGGCAGAGCCACCACAAATGGGATTAGTTTCCTTATAAAAAGTGACCTCAGAGAGCTCCCTTGCCCTTTCCCCCATGTGAGGATACAGCAAAAATACGGCCACCTATGAACCAGAATAGAGCTCTCACCAGATTCTGAATATGCCAATGCCTTGATCCTGGACTTCCCAGCCTCCAGAACGGTGAGAAATAAATTTCTGTTGCTTATAAGCCAGTCTATGGTGGTTTGTTGTAGCAACCTGAGCTGAGGCACTTGTTTTTCATAAAATCTTGGCAGCTTGTGCTCTGGGAACTCAAACCCCTCTTTTGGTTCTATGTATAAAAATTTTGATAATTGAGGTCTGGGATGACAAAAATAGTACTTAAAAAGCAAGGATGCAAAAGTGCATCTGTACTTATTCCACTTCATGAAGTTTTAGTCAGTAACAGTTAACTATGTCTTCTACAGGTAACATATATCTGATATTTTCTTTGATGTTAATATTATTTTATGTCATGTGCCCTTTTCTAGCCAGGCCCTCATTTTTCTCAAAATGCTTGGGTGACTAACATGTTGTTACCATGCATTCAGATAGGGTATAGCATACAAGAGTGTTTAAGGTAAGAGAATATAAGTTCAATCTGAACAGATACATCAAAATTCAGGTTCCTTTATTTAGTTAACATTTTACCTTATCTTCATTCTTTCTCTTTTTAAATTAAGTTTAATGAAGTAGAATGTTTGTGTAATAAAAGTAGCCATGCTAAATATACATTTCCTTGAGTTTTGACAAATGTGTTCACCTGTGCAACGACCACCATAATCAATAGAATTTTTCCATCTAGCCCAAAAGATTCCTCTGCCCTTCCCATTTAGGACCCTGCTCACTGGTCCAAGGCAACCACTGATCTGCTTTCTTTCCTAATAGATTAGATCTATCTTTTCTAGTTTCATTTAAAATGGAACCATACAGTAGGTACCTTTGTCTGGCTTCTTTGCCTCAAAATAATGTTTGGAGATTCATCCACATCATTGCATATATCAGAAGATTGTTCCTTTTTACTGCTAAGTAGTAGTCTATTGTATGGGTACACTTACATTTATCAATTTAACTGTTGTTAGATATTTCAGTCATTTCCACTTTGGTCCCATTATGAATAAAGTTTCTATCAAAAATCTCTATGGGATCATAGGTTATCATTTCTCTTTGATAAATATCTCTGAATCATATGGTAAATGTACATTTAACTTTTGAAGAAACCTTCCGACTGTTTTCCAAAGTGGTCATGCTATTTTAGATAATCCACAGAAATGTGTAAAAATCCCAGTCACTCAATTACTATAAACCTACAATAATCAAAACAATGTGATGTGGGCAAAAAGATAGACTTACAGATCAATGGAACAGAATTCAGAGCCTGAAAATAGACTAACACACATAGGGTTGAGTAATTTTTTTTAAAGATGCCAATGTTAGTAAATGAAAGCAGCCTTTCCAACAAACATTGATGGAATAGAAAAATAAATGTTTACTCTTATACAGTACATAAAATTAAATCCAAATAGATCATAGGCCTAAGTATAAAAGCCAAGATTCTAAAACTCCTAAAAGAATACATAGGAGAAAATGTTTGCAACCTTGGAGGTAACAAAGATCTGTGGATAGGACACAAAAAGCATGAACCGTAAGAGAAAAGTTTGATAAACTGGACTTCAAAATTAAAACTTCTACTCTTCATCAAAAAAAAAAAAAAAAATACCTCAAGGAGTTTCCCTGGTGGCACAGTGGTTAAGAATCCACCTGCCAATGCAGGGGACACAGGTTCAATCCCTGGTCTGGGAAGATCCCACGTGCCACGGAGCAGTTAAGCCCGTGTGCCACAACTACTGAGCCTGAGCTCTACAGCCCACGAGCCACAACAACTGAGCCCATGCTCTACAGCTAGTGAAGCCTGTGCGTCTAGAGCCCATGCTCCACGAGAAGCCACCACAGTGAGAAGCCTGTGCACCAAAGCGAAGAGTAGTCCCCGCTCTCTGCAACTACAGAAAGCCCTCATGCAGCAACAAAGACCCAACACAGCTAATAAATAAGAATAAATTAATTAATTTTAAAAAATACCTCAAGAAAATGAAAGGAAAGCCACCTATTGGGAGAAGATATTAACTACATATCTGACAAAGGATTTGTATGCTGAATATGTAAAGATCTTTTAAAACTCAATAGTAGGAGAAAATAACCTAAGATAAATTGGCTAAAAGACTTGAACAGACACAAAAGTTATACAAATGGCCAATATACATTTAAAAAATGTTCAACATCTTTCATCATCAGGGAAATGCAAATTAGAAACACAACCACTAGAACTGCTAAAAATTAAAAACAAAAAAAATCTGATAAATAACATCAAGTTTCTCCCTTTAGTAATTCAATCTGATTGTAAAACTGTCACTTACTTTTCTTTAAAAAAAATTGTCTTCAATGGTTCTTCATTGCTTAAGAAAAACATCCAAATTCCATTCACGAGGCCTTGACCCATGATTTCACCCAGTTTTTCTTCACGTCCCTGCCATGAACACCTCCATTCAGCTCCAGATGGCCATTCATCTTTTCCCAACTTCACCATACACTTCCTGTCTACATGCTCGGAAGCATGCATTTCATCGACGCATAATACATTTCCAGTCTTGCCCAACTGCTGAACTATTTTGTTTGGGGAATCAAGTATTTTGCTTGTTCTCACCCCTATTTGATTACTCATGATTTTCTTTAAGAAAAAAAAAAAAGAAATTTTCACAGCCACGGTGGCCTTCTTTCTGTTTCTTAAACATACTGGTTACATTCTCATCTTAGGACCTCTGCAGGGGCTCTAGAATGCTCTCCCACCCCAACCTCCATTATCTTCATGTCTCCACAACTAACACCTTCATTTCCTTCAGGTTTTGGCTCAAAGGTCACTTTCCTGATGAGACCTATCCTCACCATCCTATTTAAAACTGCAGTATGATCCTGTCCTCACTCCCATACATCCAGCAACTTTGATCCTATCCTACTTCTCCTTTACTTCCAGAGCATTTAACATCTTCTAACATACTCTATAATTCATCTATTTATTACTGTCAATCCATGCAGGTATATAGTTGCCAACCGTAAAACATCCGTTAATTTAACCACTTAACAAACACATCTGCCTTCACGAGTCTAATGCTTCTTCCTGTTGGACAGCTTCATTTAAGTCTCTTCATTTTTCTCTTAGATGCTGTGCTGTATATATACATAGAATGGACTTCTACCCTTTTCAAACCCTCTATTTGTCTTCCCTTTCATGTTTCTCTGTTAGAAACAAAGAAAAATCAATCAATGAGATACTAATTTATGTCACAAGACACCATAACTTCATCGGACCCAGTTACCAGTGAATATACCACTATCTCACCCAGAACTTCAGCCTCAATATGAAAAGATAATTGGTACCAAGGACTCAAATTAAGGACTCTTTGTCCTTATAATTATGTGGATTTTGGTCCTTTTTGCCCAGAGCTTCTAATGAAATGCCATATTAGTCTCCTACAATGACTTTTCCAGTAGTTTTGAATGGTGTTTATCTACATATTCTTGTAAAAATAATTTCCTGTCCTCTACTGTCAGCTATTTAGGTCTTTATCCTTTTGGAGAACTCCACATTTTATTCTTTGACTTACAGCGAATGCTGACCTAACTCATTGTTATTGTCTACACAAATATTGATGTCAATCTTAACTTTATTTGCAATGCTTTACCTGTATTAGACTCACTGAAGAGTTTTAAAAAGAAAAAAAAATTTTGGCATTTATTGTCCACTTTAAACTGTCAAGACTCCATAAGAAATGCAATATTACTGCTGAACTTTCATAGATAAATTTCTACTAATATGACCTTAATAAAATGAAATCACCTAATAAGTAAGATAAAAGACTTGAGCACAGGGTGTCAGTGACCTTTGAGTTCTTGGCATTCTGACACCAGAATGGAAGAATGGTGGAGAGTTTTCCAGAATATGATTCAAAATAGCCCCAAGATGCTGGTCTCATGTACACTGATCCAGCATGAACAGGTCAGGTAGTACGCATGAGGACACAAAGGCACCAGAGTGCCCGGCATTCCATAAGCACTCAGCCGATTGGATGAATGAGTAAGGGAATTAATGGATAAGAACTGGGAAGAGAGTTAAACCTGCATTCCAACACCAGCTCTTCTGTTCACCAGTAATGTGATCTCTCTGAACCTCATTTCCCCTCATTTGCAAAAAAAAAAAAACAGTTTGGATTTGACATCTATGGTCACTATATCCTTATAACCCATGGGCCTCTGAGACCTCATTAATTTATGATTTGGGTATATTGTCAAATGCTCCCCAATGCTCCCCCTCTAAAAGCCTAAAGTTCAAAAAAGTAAGGCAATGAAGTGGAGCAATCCTTCACTTCTGGACACCTATTCATTTTACAATTAGAAAGCATCTCCAAGATCTTTGTTAAGTTCAAGGTAAGAGCATAACCTCAAACCATTGACTCTAGTATCAGAAAATCAGATGAAGTATACTTGTTGAAATGGCCAGAGGTGAAGCCAAGTTTTTTGGGATCTGGAGAACATAAAACTGGGGGAAGAAGCAGTTAGCACGTGAAAAAAAATTTTAAATTACAAATATGAAATTTCATTTTTTAAAGGTAAATATTTACTTAGAATGAGAAAGGAAGCTACAAAAATTTGCAAATTTTAAGTAGTTCACAACCACAACCTTCTTATATAGCAATATGATATTTTGCAATATTTTGTAATATTTTCTATACGTGGAATAAAAAGATAATGCCTTTCCTCTAGAAAGTTTAATCAAAACTTTAAAAATTGATAGTATAGAAAAGCTTCTTTCAACTATGCTATTATCATTAGCATCATATAAAATTTTATAATTTTGTTAAATTTGGGAATGCCTCTATAAAGCTTCTTAAAAACATAAACTCTAAGATTTCAGGACACTTTGGTTTGCTTATGCAGTAACTAACCATATATATATATATATAACTACCTTATATACAAGTATATATGATTATATAGACTATTTTTATTCAATATTTGGATTATTAAGTCAAGAACTTATTCATTAATAGCCTTATAAACTGGGCAATCTCATTACACTTGAAATATTTTTTAGATATATGTTAATACATATGTTTAAAGAATTCCATCTACATGATAACCTTGAAAATATGTAACTAATGGAAAATGCTGAATTAGTCAACAACTTGAAGAGTCGCCTTTTGTCTTCAATGATAAAATGCCTGATGTGAAAGAGGAGCTGGACGTGGCACACATTCTGTATGTTTATTAATGTTTGTAAGGGGTGTTTGCGGCCTAAACTGGCTATGTAATTTGCAGAGCCTCTTGTTCAAAAAGTAAAGAATTTCAAGAAAGTGGAGTGAAGACAATTAAACCAAGGCAGGACCCTTCTAAATGCCAGGCATCTTGTAATCGCACTGGTCACACACATGTGAGGCTGGTCCTGCTTGTAGCCCTTTGTTCTTTTTAAATTTATTTATTTACTTATTGGCTGTGTTGGGTCTTCGTTGCTGCACACGGGCTTTCTCTAGTTGCGATGAGCAGGGGCTACTCTTCCTTGTGATACGCAGGCTCCTCATTTGCCATGGCTTCTCTTGTTGTGGAGCACGGGCTCTAGGCACATGGGCTTCAGTAGCTGCAGCACATGGGCTCAACAGTTGTGGCTCATGGGCTGTAAAGCACAGCCTCAACAGCTGTGGTGCATGGGCTTCGTTGTTCCACGGCATGTGGAGTCTTCCTGGAGCAGGGATCGAACCCATGTCCCCTGCATTGGCAGGTGGATTCTTAACCACTGTGCCACCTAGGAAGTCCTGTTCTTAACTTTTATAACAGCAACATTGTCATACACTTACCTGAGTGATGTTCACCATCACACAGAAGAAACTCTGAGCCACATAAATATATTCCACTAAAATGCAGCTAAATAGTTCTCCAAGTCAATGAACCTGGAGCCAGATCCCTAAAATACCCACAGTCACTACAATGTCCCATGACATAAAAGGAAGTTAGAATGGGAAAGGAGTCTTAATTTCACTTTAAATACCTTACATTTGCAGATTTATCAGAACACATGACCACATAAACAGAGCCTCTTCCAGAAGTCTAGCTTGTTTTTCTACAAGCGAAGAACATTGAGGCAAAATGTTACAGCTTTACGATAAATCCACATGTAAGCATGGACCTGGGTCATAGCCACATGCCACGATTTTAATGAACACTGGTATTTCGACAGCAGAAAGGGATTTTTAACTGCCCACCTTGGGGCCACTATTCTTTCCATACTGCTGCCTGAGGAACCCAGTAAGTCTCCATCCATTGTTTTTTAGGAGCCAGAAGAATAAAGAGAGAGAGAGACATCAAGTGAACACACTAGAACAGGCTTCCCCATCTCATCATTCCCAAACTGTCTCTGGAAATCTTTTGATTTGGGTTCAGGCATCACGGGGATTGCTGGATCTGAATGCCACGGTCAGCTAATGAAGTGTCACTATACAGTCTTGTGTGGTTGTTTAAGTATCCTGAAGCCTGAACTATTTTCAGGGGCCCTCAGAATTTGAGTTAGTATAAACTTTTCTAACCCTTTTCCAGGTGTTTGTCTTAGGACTTTTCAACATTTAGCATTGAACCTCAGAGATGGCGGTGAGCATGGACCTACAAAACTGATGGTTTGCCTCAGAAAATGTCAATCATTAATTTCACTCCCATCAAGTTTGGCATCTCTGATATCCCAGGGGCCCAGAAGGGGACACTGATTGTAGAGGTCCTGAGAAATCCTATCTCCCCAAACTTTACCCCAATATACCCATACACCCCTTTATGACCTTCTCACCAGAAGACTGACTCACAGGTGAAGGTTCTATAATTTGCTCTTTCCTGTTAAATTCTCAGTGATGAAGAACCACATTTAGTTCATACTAATCAAGTCAGATTTGTGATGCACATCTGACATAGCATCAACAAGAACACCTTATTCATGGAGCCATGCTGCTAACAAGCAATTGATTGTTTCTGAAACTGGTGAAAATGAAACTTATTCCTGGAGGTGCTCTGATGTCCCAGCACGATCTCCTAAACGCCCCTGGCAAATGGCTTCCTCTGTAATTCTCATTTGAATGAGATCCTGATTTTTCATCCAAGCAAAATACTCAATAAGAAACTCTCCTTTTAACTCTACAAGAGAAAACAATAAAACCCTTGGCTGTCACTTATAAAACATATAATTAACTATCTACTATGTCTTACCAAGTTGCTGTGCTGAACTAACTGCAATGACTTTATTGGTTCCTAAATTGCCTGTTTCTCCCTTTTTCTGCCATTCATCATTACCCTTTGTCACCTTATTTGTTCTAGCCAATTTAATTCATTGATTTTCATTGTAAAGGCTACAATACTGCCAGCAATTTGGGGCTTTCACAGGTTAGGCTAATACATGTTAACTGGTGTCACTGTCAGCTTTATAGTTGAGAATACAAGTTACAACCTTTTTATTCTGGATATGTCTGTTAAGGAAGGGGCTAGATCAGTTAAAAAAAAAAAAAAAGTTTGAGGCCCATACTTTCTAAATAAGTTGAAACTCTGAACATGTGCTATTTTGTTTAAAGGACTTGGAAACATGGATTTAATTTTAATACTAAACCAGTGTTCAACCAACAGTCTTTGAGCACCTGCCAAGAACCAAATCTCTTGCCCAGAAGTAGTTTACAATTCATTGGTGCCGATTATATAAATAAGATTTTTTAAAAAGTGCTCAAGTATAGGTTTATATACAACCAGTTAAATCACAAACCACACTGGGATTGATATCCTTACACTATATTCTTAAATGCTCATCATTCACACAGCCTGAAACCAAGATGACCAAGATGCTATAACATCTAAGCGTTCTCTAAAATCCAAAACTCACCACTGTTATAATGGAGTCCAAATATCTACTCCATGTACTAGAACTCACAATGAATAAAGTTGATAGGGAGGCAGGAAGGGAGGGAGGGAGGGAGGGAAGGGAAGGGAAGGAAAAAACAAGAAAGAAAGAGAAAGAAAAAGAAAGAAAGAAAGAAAGAAAGAAAGTAAGAAAGAAAGAAAGAAAAAAGAAAAGAAAGAAAAAGAAAGAGAAAGAAAGAAAAAAGAAGGAAGGGGGGGCGAGGGAGGGAAGGAGGAAGGGAGGGAAAGAAAGGCAGAGGGACAGAGAGAAGGAGGGAGGGGAGGGAGGAATGTAGGAAGGACTATTCTTTTTCTCTTAAAGCTAGTCCTTTTGTGAAAAATTACTGAGTTTTCTTAAATATCCTTTAAAATATTTTGCTACTTGTAGCTTATTACTTAACACAAAACATTTCATTGTTTTCCTAACTGACAGAACTAATGTTTAAAATAAAATGCCTTGAAGCTAAAAATGGCACCTTGGTTATACTCTTTGGAAATTATAGCAGAGGACTGTTACAGACAGAGACTAAAGAAAAATAATGATTTTTACATAGATTATTTATTTAGAGAATTTTTTTAGATGATAGTGGTTATCTTCCAGGAAATAGAAATGCAAATACTTCATGTTTAACAGAAAAATCCCTTGAAGATTTTTTTCAAAACATAAGGTTTTCAGAAATTGCTGTGACGCCAAAAATGACAGAAGCTGTAAGTAATATGTTGTCACATTATAATTGTCCCTTTCTCCTTTGTGTTGGCTAATTATTGCTCTACAATATGAATGACCCCTGAGAAGAAACAGTTTCATCAAGAAAGTTTGGAAGGAATTTGGTGACCCTAAATATACCAGAAAACTATTTATTTCAGCCATCAGTGTATCTCAAAAAAATAACTATCTTGACACTATCAGTTATCACCTATTAAAACGTAAGCTCCTTAAGGCTTATTCATCTTTTTACATCCAGGACTTAGCATGGTGCTGGACACAGATTTGATGCTCAGAAATTTTAATGAATGAAGTGACTTAAAGGGATGACATAGACTTTGGAGAAAATACCCTCCTTTTATATGAGCTGCGAATTAGAAATACAGTGAAATTCATTCATTCGGTAACCAATTATTTATATGAATCTGGCACAGTTGCAGGTGCAAAGCACACAGCAGTGAACAAATCATATAAAAACCCTTGTCATCCTGAAGCTTGCATTCAAGTGGGAGGCAGACAAAAGATAAACGTTTGTTCATGTTAACTTTTGGCAGCACTAGTAGACTCTTGTGCGGAGCTGTGATTGCTTTTCCTTACTCAGCATTTATTCATCCAGTTATGTACTGGTCCAGCCAGGTGTCTACTGTGCCAGCTTTGTGTCAAACACTGTGCAGTGTTGTATATGTTCTCAGCTAAGAGACAGACCCCACATTTAGGAAGGTCACAGGCTATCGGGAAAGCAGTTACTGCACATGGAACAGAAATGATTACAGTAAAGCATTCTATCTGCCAAAATGAAAGAACGCACAAGGTTCTGTAGAAACCTGGGGAAGTCAAGGGAAATTTAAAGAGGAGGTTTGTCTTAAAGGAAGGTTTGCAGAGCAAATAGAAGGAAAATGGAGCTGAGGAGTGAGTAGGGGAGCCTGAAAACAAAGGGAAGGGCAGATGCGAAAAGCCAGAGTCATAGAGAACTTGTGAACACAGATGAAGAGAATCGGAGCAGAAAACAGGCTGAAAACCTGGCACTTCCACTTACAAATTAGGCAAGTTACTTGATTTCTCTAAAACTCAGTTTCCTCACCTGCACAGCTGGGATTATTGTACCCATTCACATGACTATTGCGAAGATTAAATTAAAACACATTTCCAGTTTCAAGCATAGTATATAAAATATAGTAAGTGCTCAATGTGTTAATTCACTTATCTTTATTGTCTTTCTTATCACTTATAACACTAAGAGAATCATTGAAGGGTTTCTATCATAAAGACATATCCTACAATCAGGTAGCATTTTTTTCAATTTTTTTTATTGAGGTATAGTTGTTTTACAATATTGTGTTAGTTTCTACTGTATAGCAAAGTGGAGTTGCCTGTGCTATACAGCAGGTCCTTGTTAGTTACCAATTTTGTACATATTAGTGTATATATATCTATTCCAGTCTCCCAATCAGGTGGCATTTTTGAGAATGGTTTTGAAGAAAGCAATATTTAGGAGAGGATGGTTTTCATGAAAGAAAATGTATATTTGAACATAAAGAGAGGAAGGGGCAGAGACTGAAGATATCTGAGAGGTGGAATGACAGAACATAGTAATCAATGAATTGGGAAGATGAGAGCGTCGTGGGGTCTCAAAAGACCACAAAGTTGGCTGTTTGGAAAGCTGGATTGATGGTAGAAAATATAGGTAGTTGATTTAGAAGACTGACATCACGAGATCAATTCTGGAAAAGCTGACTTTGAGGCACCTGTGGGATATATATGTGGATTCAATACAAACATAACCAATAGCCTATTTAGAGAGTGAAAAATGATACTTAGACTTTGCAATTATTAATGAAATTAAATTCTAAGGTATAAAACATAAAAATAAAATTCTAAGATATAGATAGTATCATCTAGGGCAATGGATTCTGAATATTTTAATTATTTCCAGCTGCCAAAGGTGAGAAGGTATTCTCCTTATACCAATTATGTTGAACTTATTCTGTGACCCTAGCTGGGTACATTGTAAGTCAGAAGCACTTATTTAACAAGATGACTTAAACTTGTTAGCTAAAGGGAGGCTCATAGCTTCTTTCAGCTCTTTCTTTCCCATACCCATGTCACCCCCAGCCTATCCTCAAGGACTGCTGAGTTAAGAACATTTTATTAGCCTTGTTTTGAAGGTGGAGGGCAAGAAGCATATGGTTGGCTGGCCCTGCTACCCTTCAGAGCACTGGTGGTGCTGGACACCAGAGAAGCTCTTATTCTCCATGGTCCTTTCTCTTTGGGTGATGCTCTCTTCTCCCATCCAGCTGATTCAGCTGAAGGTAGCACCTCAAGAAACATATACCAAGTAAGAAGAATCTGGGCTGGTGGCCACTGCTCCCTCACTCAGCTCTGAGCTCCCTTCTGCTTTCCACTGATGAGGGTACTCTGGACTGGGAGTCCCTTGCATAAATTGTATAAGAACAAAGCTTTCAGTTTGAGCTCAGACTGAAATTATAGGTAAAATAGGTACTTTGACTGACGTTCTGTTACTGAGGCCAACATAGCTTAAAGATAGGAATGACCCACAGGTGCGGCAAAACTCCCTCTGGGTTAGGCAAAGCCCAGTAAATCATAATAGGTACTCTGACTTGCTCTTTCCTTTATGGGAATTATGTGAAGGAAGAATTCAGATAGTCCCAGGGCTATGGCCCAGTTCCATCCTATAACGACCCCAATATCCCCTTCTCCCCAATCAGCTATGAATTATCTGAACATGAAAGCCATCCAAATTATCCATTTAGATCTTTACATGAAATATTTCAGTGGATTCTGCTTTTAATTCATATACATGGAAGATGTATATAGTGAGACACCATGACATCATTCCTCAAGTTCAAGATGGAATTAGTTTAAAAGAAGGCTGCAATTGAGAGTACTATAATCAGATTGCTACTTTGGACTATGTCAATTATAGCAGCTTCTTCAGGTTCATGTCACAAATCATTATCCTCAGCAAACTGGACCTGACTTAAAAACAGAAAGTCACTTATCTGCATTTTTTAACACTAATTCTAGGACTGTAAATTGCAGTAAAAGTGAATGTTCAGAATTTGGGAAAACATTTTAGCCTTAAAAACAACCCCAAATAATTGAATGTGGTCTAAGGTAAGCATTTCAGTCTCTATTCCCTTTTTCTAGAGTTAGAATAAACAGTTCAACCAGTGAGTAACCTAAAGTTATAGTACAGATTCTTATGTTTATACTCTAATAAGACTGTCCAACCTTTATGGTTGCTACTCCTTCTCTCTCTTCTGCCATTGCCAACAATTCAACCAAAGACCTGGAGAACAATGATAAGGTCCAAGGTTCAGCCTAACTACTGAATGAGAGGAAAATATTCCTCAAATTGATGTATAAGGAAAATATAGAAAAATAAAATTAAATTTCCTCTTGGGCTTTCATTGTTATTTCTAAAATAACCTCAGAAGAAACACTGACCTCAATTCTAAATTTAAGCTCTCCTTCAATATCAGTCAAATGGATAGAAACAATGGTCACGGCTAATTGTTAATATTAGTCGAGTTCTATCATATGCTAGACATGCTCTAAGTGCCTTAGTTATGCTAGCATTATGGTGAGTATAGTTAACAAGAGTGTATTGTGTATTTGAAAGTTGCTAAGAGAGAGTAGACCTTAAAAGTTCTCATCTTAAGAAAAAAATTTTAACTGTGTGGTGATAGATGTTAACTAAAATTATTGTGTTAACCATTTTGCAAAATACACATATATCAAATCATTATGCTGCGCTCCTAAGACTAATGCAATGCTATATGTCAAGTATATCTCAATTAAAAAATTAAAAAATTTTAAATGTACTGTCTCTTCTTTAACAATCATTTGGCATAGCTGGAGTTATCATCTCCATTTACACAGTGAGGTGCCTGGTGGTTTACAAATCTGGTTATTACTGAGCAGTCTGACATTTGAGGCTACACTCTAATTATTTTATATTACATATGTGTTTAAATATATCATACATTTTATCTAATTTCACCTCATTGAGAATTTCTGTTGTCTCCTTGAAGGACAAATTTCCAAACAACAAGACAGCATTTCATTGGTTTAAATAATGATCAAAACCTTGAGAGAGGAGACACTGAGAAATAATTCATCTTTCAGATTCTAACAATGCAAGCAGCAAGGCATAAATTTTAATAACCCTCATCAGAAATTCTCAAATTTTTTGGTCTCAAGTTTCCTTTATATTCTTAAAAATAATTGAGGATCCCAAAGTGCTTATATTTCAACACTTTATACCTATAGCTATTTAGCATATTAGAAATTAAAACTGAGAAAAGTTTTATAAGGATACAGAAGCACGTGTTCCATTAGTAATACATAGTGATGCTACCACTGTATCATGCAGCCTCTGGAAAACTCTGCTGTATACTCAGCAGAGAATGAGACTTAATAGGGAAAACAACATTTTGGAATCATTATAAAAATAGTTTTGATCTCATGGATCCCCTGAAATGACAACATTTTGAGAACTGTTTATTGAAAAGTTATGGTTCTTATCCTGGCTCTTCTCCTCAATAAATGATTTTAACTTACTGATTTAAAAAAGGAAGGGATGCTAAAAGATTATTATGTGGGAAATGGAGGTGAAGTTGATCTTCCGATTACCTTTTGGTCATTCTTTTAAGATACAAATGCCTGACCATAATGTCTAGTTCAGGATGAAATATATTAGTTCACTACCAAACTTCAGTGACTGCACTGACTCTTGAAGTTACACTCAGTGACTATTCACAAAGAAGCTTAATCAATCATACTGAAGTGCTGAGGTGACATGGAATAAATAATGATCTCTCTGAGTGTGGCCTCCGAAGGCACCAGGACTACCTTTCAGTCAGGGTTGGATTCAGAAGCCCAAATACAGGGTGTATTCATGCCCAGTCCTATCCAGTGATGCCAGGGATGACAAAAGCCAGAAAGTCAAGCCACAATCAACCAAATAGAGTTGAGAACCAGATGTTATGGAGGAAGAAAGTTAAAACTTATATCTAAGAATATGTCAACTATACCTCAACAATAATAAAAATAAACTAAGAGATGATCTAGAGGCAACATTAGATCTAGGGACAGAAAGCAAGGGTTCAAATCCTTCAGAAATATGGTCAGAGGAGGATCTAGGGCAATGGCTGCAAATAACTGTAGGGCATCCATGGATGAATTTTATCAGCCAAAAAGTGCGTGCATGGGTGCTACAGGCTAGCTGATAGGGTAGGGTTGGTTCCATGATGTTAAAAGTGAATGATTGGCTTGGATTAATGCTAAGGTCTCACCCTTCTGTTTTTTTTTTTTTTTTTTTTTTTTTTATGTTTTCAGAATATTTTTTTTTTTTTATTATTTTATTTTATTTTTTTTGGGGGTACACCAGGTTCAATCAACTGTTTTTATACACATATCCCCATATTCCCTCCCCTCCTTGACGCCCCCCCCTCGATTCCCCCCCACCCTCCCTGCCCCAGTCCTCTAAGGCATCTTCCATCCTCGAGTTGGACTCCCTTTGTTATACAACAACTTCCCACTGACTATTTTACAGTTGGTAGTATATATATGTCTGTACTACTCTCCCGCTTCTTCTCAGTTTCCCCTTCACCCCCCGCCCCCTCCCATACCTCGAGATCTCCAGTCCATTCCCTGTATCTGCTTCCCTGTTCTTGTCACTGAGTTCATCAGTACCATTTTTAGATTCCGTATATGTGAGTTAGCATACAATATTTGTCTTTCTCTTTCTGATTTACTTCACTCTGTATGACAGATTGTAGTTCTATCCACCTCATTACATATAGCTCCATCTCATCCCTTTTTATAGCTGAGTAATATTCCATTGTATATATATGCCACATCTTCTGTATCCATTCATTTGTTGATGGGCATTTAGGTTGCTTCCATGTCCTGGCTATTGTAAAGAGTGCTGCAATATCACCCTTCTGTTAAACAACAAAAAACAAACATAACAAAATCCCTGATTCAATCAGTACTCCTTACTTTGATCAATCACTTTGCCACTTAAAACAATTAAAAATAACATCAAAATATTATTTTGACTTCTAAACCATGTACATGAAGGACTATCACAGAATAATTTCAAAAATCTTTCATTTTAAAATTGTTGTCCTTTTGCTTTTCATCAATTCAGATACAACACACACACACACACACACAAACACACACATACACACACACTCACAGAATGAGTAATGGCTAATATTCCAAAAGCTTGGAATTTTTGCATCAAGGTAAATTTAATGTTCACCATTAAAAGTCTGTAATTTCTTATCACATGATATCACCTATATGTGGAATCTTAAAAAACGGTACAAATGAACTTATCTACAAAACAGAAATAGAGATACAGACGTAGAAAACAAACATGGTTACCAGAGGGTCGGGGGGAGGGATAAACTGGGAGACTGGGATTGACATGTATATACTGTATATAAAATAGGTAACTAAGAACCTCCCGTATATCACAGGGAACTCTACTCAATACTCTGTATTGGGCTTTATGGGAAAAGAATCTGAAAAAGAGTGGATATATGTATATGTATAACTGATTCACTTTTCTGTACACCCAAAGCTAACACAACATTGTAAATCAACTATACTCCAATAAAAATTTTTTTTAAAGTCTGTAATTTCTAAATTAGGTCACTTAATTACATTCATTTGTTTTATATTTCTGTAAGTTCAGCTTATGAAATAGGGCCGTATGAAAAAAAATTAAAGGAATGGAATTGATACTTTCAAAGTTTCATTCCCAACTCCCCATAAAACACATGAATATAAATGCATCTGCTTCAAACTGTCGTAGCACCCTATTCTTCCTCAAGTGCTCACCTGCAGAATGAGCCTCTGCAGACAAGATTTATGTGACAGCATGACCTTTATAAAACAGCAGAGGCGCCACTGTATTAACAATCAGCGAATCCTAAAACAGCAGCAAGCATGTTGATTAGATGCCTGTCATTCCCAAGTGCCCCATTTGACAGTTTCCTGGAGGTCAGAGACAAGTAATCAAGTATACGCCACAATTCTACATTAAAGATTCGATTGCAGCCACCTAGAGGAAGCAATTCACTATGGGGCAAAAATTTCCTTCTTCTCTGGGACTTCCCTAAAGATAAAATTAGACAAACATTTTGAAGAGGCCAAATGGGAATGAATAGGAGCTTCCCAACTAGGATCAGGTAGCAATCTTTCCATTGCTGAGACCACGAATATCTCTGACGGAGGAGACAGTGCTTTAGAGCATTAACAGACAAAACTTTCCTTACCTTTTGGATATGTAACTGAGTTGGTTCCTGAACCCGATCTCCTTGCCAGGATAAGGAACTGAATCCTTATCTTTCAAGACATGTCAAATTATGTGTCATCTGAAATTCTACCAGCCAAACATCCTGAGGGTTAGAGAACACTCAGTCCACAAGAGGACCCTCTGCATTTGACAGTTCTTTGAGTTCTGCCCTCTTACATGAATGTTTTTGCCTTATATTAACTCCTTCTAGTCCAAATAGAACTTAAAAAAAAAAACTTATGATTAAAAAGAAAAAAAGGCAAATTCACCCAAAATGTTCTGAGTTCAGAGATAGCTTCAAGAAGCAAGAAATGTTTTTAAAAAGTTCTACCCCAAAACTCTGTGTTGCAATGTCCCTTGGTAAAGACGATATAATACGCAGAATATCAGTACAACAGATACTCTGGATGTCTTCTCCTCTGCAGAAGGGCCCAACAATGCCAGTGGCATCTCTGCTCTGAGGCTACCACAGAAAGCATGAGTAGTGGTGATAACCTTGGCCACAACCGCTTGGAAAGGATGCCTTGGGACCGTGGGCAGCTCTTGCTGCCTCAGAACACACATCTTCTCTCCTGCCACTCATGCCCTGATGTTGAAAAGTTTGAGAACTGCAGAGCTCTGTTGGTTATCAAGGTAGAAGCTGATTCTCTATTCAAGTTTGCCTCTTAATAAGACAATTCCAGAATGACTTGAAAAGGCAGAGGCAACAATGATGTTAGGGTTCCAGAAACATCACCATAAACACCAGTGAAAGGAGAAAGACAGTTGGAATTAATGTGGCAAAAATATTCTATTTCTGTTGCAGCTAGAGTCATTGAATGACAGTACAGATTTTTTTTTTTTAATTTGCTATTCCCCAAGGTCACCTTCAGATGAAAAGTGTATTACTGTTTCCCATGATTGTTGCAGATAATTGCAGCTGTGTAAAATAAGAAGCTATTTCAAACCAGCTGTTCAATGGGTCATTATCGTCACTAACATACATTTATAATCAGGTATGGACGTGATAAAGAAAGATAGGTGATGGCTGTATCGATAAAAATACCTGATTGCCACTCAACTAAGAGTTAAATTTAAGCTATTTCTTAGAATTTTCTGTTCCCATGAAATACCCCACAATGTGTGAATTGCCTCATATTTTTAAAATATCAGAATAGTTTTCATTAACCACAAATAAACCTCCCTTGACCCCCACATTCCACATGAGCTTCCATCTCACTTTTTCACTCCTCTTCTCACACACACATACACACACACACACAATAATTCAAAAGAATTGTCCACACAGTCTGTCTCCCCTTCTTCATCTTGCATTCACTTCTCAGTACATACTGACCTGGGTTGCATCCCGAAACTTCATGGAAATGGTTCTTGTCAAGATTCTCAATGGACCAGGTTGTCAGTTTAGAGAACACATTTGTCTTCACGCTGTTTGACTGTAGCAGCATTTGGTAAAGATGGCCATTTATTTCTCCTTGGGACACTCTCTGCTCTAGGCTTTAGTGTCACTTCACTTCCTGGCTTTCCTACTACCCTTCTGACCCCTCCTTCTCAGATTCCTCGGCCGACTTTTCCTCCTTTACCAAATTCCACAGATAGAGGTCCCTCAGCATTCATTCCTAAGCCCTCTCACGTTTTTTCTATCTACACTCTCTGATTCAGGTTATATCAAGTACCATCTACACAGTGACTCCCAGACTTACATCTCTGATCTAGACTTGTGCTTTTGAAGCCCCAGATTCATTCATTGATAGATATGCAGTAGATGATGATAGAGAGAGAGAAAGAGAGAGATACATTCACATTTCCACTTTGGTGTCTAGTAGACATCTATATTTAAATATAGAAAGCCCAAAGAAGCAAGTCTGAAGGGGAACTTACTTAAACCATTCAAATCTCCAAATCTGTTTCTCTCTCAGTACATAGCACTGCCAATCATACAGTCATGCATCCAGAAAACCAACTTTTTACTTACTTTCCCTTATCTTTCATATCTCACCCACAATGAATCCTATCATATCATCTCCAAAAATATCTCTCTGCTGCATGTAGTTTGCTTTTTTTCCGTTGCTTCCATCCTAACCAAGCCATCAACATGTCTGGCCTGAACTTAAAAGGAAAAAAAAAAGCTTTAGAGTTATCTCTGCTTCTACTTTTTCACTCCCACAAACTCATTTTTTTCTGTACAGAAATCATAAATCAGATCATGACACTCCTTTGTCTGAAAACATTCATTGCTCTCCATTACACCTGGAATAAAATCTCAGCCCCCATCATGGAATGAGACCCTGTTGGTTGAGCCTCTGTCTCATCTCACACCATCCTCTCCCTTGTTTGTTACCTTCCTGCCATATTGGCCCTCTTTCTCACTTTCTAGGATACACCCCCAAGATTTTTCCTAACTAAGGGCCTTTGCATTTGAAGCCAGCTTTGCCTGGAATTCTCTGTTCACCACTCTTTTATAAGTATATTAATGTATAGTTATTTTACCACATATCTGTTTATGCATTATGAATAAACAGTAAATCCTATAAAGGAAGTAGTCATGTCTATCTTGTTCTCGTGGGATGCACATAGTAGGTCTCTAATGCGTGGCACAGCATAGGCAATCAGTAAATATTCACTTAACTTTTTAAGACAAAAAGTTATAAAAAGTCACATAGCATAATCATACAGCACTAAGATTTTATACTAAGTTGAATGTACTTCTATTATTCTTTTCTTTCCATGTGACTGTTTTAATATCTCACATGCTGAAAGGTATAACAATTCAGCCTTGCTGGGTTATATGAGCCAATTATATGATAAACAGACACAACATCATCACAGACCCCCTCCCACCCCCATTTAACCTCCATGTGGCTTTAAGAAAATAGAAGAACGGAGGATAAAGTGGCTTCATATCACACAGATAGTCAATATTGAATCAACAGTCATTAGGGATAGTTACACTATATATGGAGTAGTTATCCTATAAGTCATTGGATATACCTGAAATCATATTAAACTCTCCAAAATGTAGGCTCAATAAATAAGTTCTGTCCTTTGAGATGTTTGAAATAAAACTATACATATATTACACATATGAACAAAAGCAGGATATAAAACAAGTAATAGAATCAAAGGTATTCAGAATACTTAATGAAATAGTGAAGAGGAGACTATGGGAGGGAGTGTTAATTCTCTTCTTTGTTTTTAAGAAAGATAGGGAATTCCAGATGCTGGATGATAATGAAAAAGAAAACCTTTTATTGAGAAGAATAAAACATTGTAGAATAAATGTAACCATCCAGAAGTCTTGATTAGAGGAATGACTAGACAGTGCAGTTCAATAACTACAACCAAACAACAACAACAACAACAACCAAGAAGGGCAATACTGAAAAGTGAACAATTCAATGAGCCAAGTAAAGAGCATGGGTTCCGAGGATCAAAATTTTGCTCTGATCCATATGGCACAATAATCTATTATAGAGTTAATACTTTAAAAAGACATTTCCACCAGCCTGCAGCTCTCTCTCCCTGCTATTAAGATATAGTGATATTTCCTATGTCAAGACCATGGCTCTAATCCACCAGATTGATACTAGAGATAGGTATACCCAGCACCTCCCCATCTAACGAGATGGTTGTCAGACCATCACTCTACGCAGCTTCAGTGCCACGGCCCACTAGTCTGCTCAGGGCCCCTTTCCATGCTTGTTTTGATATGATGTTATTCACCTGAAGTTAACACGTATAACAAAATAAGCAAGAAGGCTTAAGGTTTCAAAAGGAAAACACAGAGAGAACTGAGATAATTGTCCTGGATTATTATCAACACTAAATTATTATTAACCTCAAACTACCGTTACATTGACAATTGCCACTTCACGTTCCTGTGTTGCCAAACCACATGTTCAGCACTAGGGCAACAATTACATGGTATTTCCAGTAGCTTCAAAACAAAAACAAAAAATACACAACAACAAAAACTTCCCTGGAAAATATTATGTATTTGTTTCCACCGGAGAGAGAGAAATTTCCATAAATCTATGACTTGTATTAAAAGTACCAGGAAAAAAATGATATAGGTGTAATGAATATTATACCATATTATCTCTCAGAAAACAGTCTAAAAACAAACAACAACAAAATGGTTAGTCTCTTATGGGACAGCTGTAATAGCTACTTGGTTGTTCTAAATTTTTCTTTTAGCTTAGAAAAATATGAATAAGAATGTGTCCATTCTCAATGAGACTCCACTGATGACTAAGTTTATTTCACTAGAAAAAAAAAAAAAAGGCTACTTCAGAAAAATGCACCATTTTGGATGGATTGGAACAGATTTTAGTTTTCTTTCTAACATATGAATGAGCATTCTTGTGTATGAGATGATCTAAAATCTTTTCAGATAAATATCTTTTTCTTTACTATGATTAACTTAACAAAGATGGAGCTTTGACTAATGGCACTATGCTAGGTGATAAGAATATAAAAATAAATAGTACCTACTCTTAAGAAGCTAACAATTAAGTTTTTTTCATTATTTTTCAAGGTGACAATTATTTGTTCAAAAATAATATCACCTAACATAGAAAATATAGTTTATGTTTCACCCAAAAATTCCATGCTTTGGATGTTTGTAATGATTTTTAGAAATGATTCCATATTACCTACTTGAAGAAAATTTTAGTTCACAGATGCCTAACTAATGTCCTATGGGACATCATAAGTATGGCAAGGGGAAAAGTACTATATCTAAACAAGTGAAACACAGTCAAAAGGGTTTCCTGATTATGTAACATCCCAGAAATTCTATTGTATGAATATGCATTATAAACTTCTCAATAGGAAAATACATTATCTGGCATCCCCTCAATTTATTTTACAGTGAAATCACATTTTGTCAGGAAAAACTGACAGAACTCAAGTCTTCTAGGACATATTTTTGGAACTCTAGATAAGGTGCAGTTTGACTGGTTCAGAGGTGGTCAACAAGTGCTCATATCTAATTTCCCCCATTGACCAATCTACATTTATCAATTTGTCTTAGAATTTTCTACATTTTTAGCTCAATTTGCATTTTTTAAAAATGACCCTTTGCACATAATTTGAATCTGCAAGAGAATCAATATCCATTTAAGTAGATATCTTTCTGCTCTCCTCCTCCTTTAAGAATCCCTCTGCCAGGTCTCCACCAGTGAAGATTCAGTGTGATACAGAGAAAAGAAATCTCAGTGAATGTGGAAAGAGCAGTGTTTTGACAAATGTAAACAATTGTGCAGAGATCATTTCAATTTTTCAATAGGAGAATGTAAAACCCACAAGAAAGAACTGGAATATTCTTCTCATGAATAACCACTTCATAAGAATAAATATCATATGAATATCACACATGAAAATAAAATTGTGTACACAACTCACTGCTTATAGAATATCAAAATAGAGGCCCTGATCCCAGGAATCACAGTGCTGGTTTTTTCTCTAGAATCTCAGGAAGATCACTTCATTTTCCTGTGCCTAGATCTCCATGCTCACATAGAAGCTGGATGGATAAGAGAAAGTAAAAACTTGTAAGAACTTTGAAGTTCCAGGTTTTATTTTACTATTTCCATAGAAAATTTTGCTAAAAACCAATTGAAAGAGTGAAAACCTGCTCTTGATATGTGGAAAATTTTACCTTTCAAGACATCTCAATAGATATAAAGTAAATGTATTTTTCTAGAAAGTCAGCTTTTACCATTAAACACTAATATAAAATTAGTTTAGGACTTTAGTGTGAACTTAGAGATAGTTCACCTAACATACAGTCTGCAAAGACAATCCAAATGAATTTTTTTTTTCCCGACTAAAACAGTAAATTCTCAGAGCGTTTAACTGGGCAAAGTATCACGATGACATCACACAATTACATTCTGCTTTTATTCAAACTCTTGGCAGTACCCCTATCACATCGAATTCTGAGAGTAAACCAAGGGGGAAACATGGCTGCTGCTCAAACACAACCAGACAAAAAACAGATGCAAAGGAGACATAATGCAGAGCATGACAGCACATTCTTTTTAACAGCACAATTACGGAGGCATCTGTTCTGCAAGTACAGGTTTCCACGGCATCTTTGTTTTACCTGATGGATGAAAGAACAGAAGCATTTTAAATCGTAAGAATGACAAAGCTATAACATGTTCCTTATATGCAGGAGCTGTTCCTTTAATGATGTCATGGACAGGGCTGATTAACGGCATCCTATCCCTAAGGATATAACTATAAGCCAGAAAAGTCATCCTGCAGCCGAATGACTTCGTGCCCCAGCTCCGAGCAGAAGGGCAGATCTGAACAGCATCATGATAGCCCAGTCCTCAGGAAGGAGTGAGGGGGGTGTCTAAAGAGCACGATTTTTCTTAGGCCCTGGCATATTTCTGCTAGTGGCAGAGAGATTTTACTGGCATGAGTCAGAATGCATGTGAGTCATCTGTATAATAAATGAGACAACTTTATTTCATTGAGCTTCTGCTCACTTCATTATAGCAAGAGAAAGTAAGGAAAATTTCTGTTTTCTGTCAGGTTTTCCCAAAATGATCAGTCACTGATGGCTCACATGTCCCCATCAGAACTGTAGGAGACGATGAAGCCACAGCTTGTATTGCCAGCAACCCAGGCAGGAGAGTGGTTGCCAAGCACACAGTCTCCTGGAATGATTTACCACTTCCAAATGTTACACTTGACAACAAATCTAAGAAACCTATCCTTCTCAGCTAGAAGCTTCCAGAGTAGATCTTGTGTCACTGCTGTTTGGCTTTGCTCTCTACATGAAAGACTGGTCGGTTTTAGGTATCTCTGTTTTTTCAAAGCTAAATCCCATAATTTGGACTCTGCATTCCAGATTTCCTTCATCCTTCCTGTTCAACTGGAAGACCTAGTTCAAACTTAAAATCTAATTGAACTGGTTGACTTTACTGGCAGCTGAATTCAATCAGGAAGAGGTGGGGGAGAGGAAACTAAAGGATGAATTTGTCAAATATGAATGGGACTAAGGTGAAAACCACCTCTTTGAGGCTAGGGAATGGAAAACAAGCAGAAAAACAACAGGAGAATTTCTGCAACTCAATACCTGCTGTGTAGGAGGAGAATATGAAAGAATGTCACGTAGCCAGTTGGAACCAAATCATAACTTTCATATTGAGAATATAATATTTTATAATACCTGAGGGTTATAAATGAGTTTAGCTACTGTCTAACCCTCTCATTCGTGTGATGCACAAATACCCTCTAAGGTAGCTGCACAGGCACTCATGAAGTCTCTGAATCATTTCAGTCACCAGGAGCTCACTAACTCACAAGACAGCCCACCCTTCTGACAATCAGTTCTGATGACTAAAAGGTATTCCTCCAGGTGAGCAGAATTCTGCCTCTCTCTCTGAAGCTTCCACACACTTATTCTCATTCAGGAGACTTAACAGAGCTGGCTGAGAACTTATCTAAGACATCTACTTCCGAGTTTATACCCCAGCCCGTTCGGATTTTTGCACTTTGAATTATTCCAATTGGTCTGTGACTCTCATCAGCATCCATCTGGCCCGAGTATCCCTGCTCTTGGCTTGTGCTCCTGACTCTGCTTTTCTCAACCAAAGAATTCCGTCAACAAATTCAGCCAACTAGCCCATCAAAGGGACCACAGTCTCCATTCAGTTAATGAACCCTGTGCAGAGATTTGACACTTGGCTCTAATGCCCATCTTCTCTTTCTGGGCACTGCTCTGCCCAGCTCTTATACTTTTCTCCAAGTCCTTCAATCCAACCCAACCCACCGTGTAAACTGTACATTCCAATTTGGTTCTTTCTAATGGCTCTGACTTGAAAGCTCTCTCCCATTTCCTTCTGACTCTGTGTGAGTTATGAGCTGAAGGAAGACTATACCCAATTCTGGGAGAGCAGCTAGTAAGCAAAGATTTAAAAGGCAGGCCAAAAAACCACTTATGACAGCCTGAATTCAGGCAGTGAGAATAGATGACGGATAAAAAGATACTAAAAAATAAAAAACCATAAATTGTAGAATGCAGTAACTGAATTGATGATCTTCACTGAGGATTGCGTATATGAGAAGAAAAAATATGAAATTACAAGGCAGAGTAGAGCCGTTCACCGAGACAGATGATGCTGAAGGCATTTGGTGGAAATTAATGATTCATTTTTCAATGTGATTGATTTGAGGTGCCTGGGGGCCTTCCAAATCAAAGTATTTATTAAACTGTTGGAAATATGGGTCTGGAATTTAGCAAGGAGTTCTTGATTAAATTTAAGAATCATCGAAATGTAAAGAAAATGTGGGACAAGGGTTTTCTTTTTAAGATACTGCAGGAATTATATTTATAGTAAAAAGCTCAGAGAAATGACAGTGGAGTCCTTTGGAATTATGATTTTGATTTTTAAAGAATGAGAAGAGAAAGAACAGTCCTCAAAAGGAATCAAAATGAATGGTTAATAAAAGAAGGGAGAAGAAATGAAAATTTAGATCATGAAAATCAAGGGACAAATGTTCATCAGAGTGTTCACTGCTATAATAAAATAAAAGTACAATCTCTTTGGTAATACAGAGGCCAATAATCCCAATAGCAGGAACTGATTAGTTGCTTAGCTAAGCCTCTTCCTCTTTGTCCTGGGCACACAAGCAGACCAGTTTTCAGCATCACTTGCAATCAGGTATTGTCATCTGAGTGAGCTCTGGCCAATAAAGTGTGGGCAGATATGATGAATACTATGTTCTGTCTGACCCATAAAAAGTATTATGTGTAAGTCTCACTCATCAAGAACATAATGATTAGGTCCTGAGTCCCTGCAGATGTAAAGGCTCTGGGTGTCAGAGGGCAGAGGTGGAGGGGGTGGGTGATGAGAGTGCACATGGGGTACTTGATTATAAATGGTAGGACATGAAGAGTCCTGTTTCACTCTAGATACACAAAACCTACAAATCTAGTTCTGGTTTTGTGTCAAAAGAGCCCCACTATTTAAGAGGTTGCTTACTTATTCTATCATGATATATTTATATATCACATAACTCAACACTATAAAATTTTAAATTTCCTTATAATTTTCTTATTCTCTTTTAAGATTTCTTTCAATAACTCATGTAAATGTTAACAAATTGCATTACAGAAACCTGGGCTATTTGTCTTACAGGTCACTTATAGGTGAAAGGGTATTACAAGTGTTTAAAAAATTACTAAAGAAAATTTAAGTGGTACAAACAAACTGTTATTTAACACTTCATGAAGCTAACAGTCTTCACGCACACACACACAAAAGAAAACTGCAAAATGGGGAGGGTAGCAAGAAGGTTTTATAGGATACAGAAAAGAACAAGGAAGAGATAAATAGAAAATGTCTGATTGGCAGGGTCGATGGAGTCAACATTGTTCGGGTGAGAAGGCCCAGATTTGCATTGGTGTTTGGGGATTGGCTGACTGAATATACTGTTTCCTGTCTAGCAGATCTTTTACAGGGACAAGGAAGTTATATAAGTTTTGGTTTGCTAATGTGGCACCCCAGGCAAGAGCAGCTCCATTTGGGCCTAGAAAGTTATTTCAACAAGAGTGTTCTTGATCTGTGTTCCAAAGGCATCAATTCTTTTTGATCATATATAACTTCTTACACCTTCAAGTGAAAGCAATAGGAAATCACTGGATTTCCTTTCTCCCAGAGGGCAATAGAAAATGGCTATGAAACTAGAGCTAGCGCTATTCTACCTAAGCTTGTTCCTGGGTTCCCTAAACTGTTAATGAGATACAACTGGAGAAATGCTTCAATTGGGAAGAAAAAGGAACTGTCTCAGTCCTTTTCTGGCCAACAACTTCCTCTCTCCAGTCTCCACTCACCCATCTGATCCTTTGTTTTGGCAATGAGGCAGAGGCAGGAGTAAAGTTAGGACAGCAATGCACAAGCTCAGAAACCAGGAGCACAGTTAATCCTAATGCACTGGTACCATGATTTACTCAGCCTGTTCCACAAATCCATACCTGTGGATGGGGAATGGTGAGAGGAGAGGCAGCCCTTCCCCAAACCCCCAGGCTGAAACAGGGAGGGGCAGCTCACCATTGCAAGGAGTGCCGGGCAGGTGTGCCCCAAGGCAACCATTCCTGCTGATTCTCTCACCCTCCAGTTCTACATGTGCTCTTTCCTGTCCAGTTGACATCTCTGGATATGATTTCGTGATCACCTACACCTAGGGTATCCATCATTTTTTAAAAATGTATGAGCCTTACTCCCCTCATCTGTCAGTAGTAGCATTCAGAAAATCTAGCAGAGGATTCTAAGATCCTAGAGAAAGAAGGAAGAACAAGATATGTTGCCCATGTCCCTAAATCACATTTGGAGCATTTATTACCCCTTCAAGAATCCTCTATTTTCTCCCACAGCCTCCAGTTGGACTTTAAGAGAACAAAAATAAATTTCTGTTAATCCGGGGCTTCCCTGGCTGTCCAGTGGTTAGGACTCCATGCTTTCCCTGCCGCAGGCCTGGGTTCAATCCCTGGTTGGGGAACTAAGATCCCAGAAGCCGCACAGTGCAGCCAAAGTTAAAAAAAAAATAATTCTGTTAAACCATTGAGATTTGGGAATCATAAATTTCAGCTGCTATGTTACCTTTACTAATGCAAAAAACCTTCAAAAAGCATTTTCAGTGCACTGGCCATCAGTCAGGAAAGGTAAAGCACAATCTTGCCTCCCCCGCAATACTAAGAAACCAAATCAACGAAAGGATGCTGCTCCCAAGGCAGCTTCTCGTTGCGTAACTTTGGGAGAAAGGGGCTGTCAGAGAGTTAGAACTGCTTCACGGAAGGGAGTGGAGTATAAACACTCTTCATTTATTCACTCACTAATTTTTTTGAGTGAATGTGTTGTTCTAGGCAATGGGCATATGGTGGTAAAGAGATACAAGTTCCTGTCTTCATGTATCTTACATTTTAGTGTATTCTACTTTTCTACATTCCTCACAATAAGAAAACTGAGTGAACTCCAATCACAGGTAGATCTTCTTTGGTATACCTCCTGCTTTTCAAAGTATATTTTAATAGACAACTACATCCTACTCAAACACCCAGTGAAAACAAAGAAAGCAAATAAAAATTGAGGCCAAGCAGGAGCTAAGTCATGGTTCAAGAATAATTTGTTAATATAACATCTGTCCCAACCATATCCTTTTGAACAGAAATCCCCAGAATTAAGAGAACCCTCCACCTGAGAGCAGGGGTGGATGATTAGGGAGATAGGAGATAGGTATAACTCTAGCTTTTCTTTCACGGCTATTAGAGCCTCCAAAGTTGATACCACTTCCTTCCATTTTGTGTGTCTGTTAAAAGGTTTTCATTTCAGCTGAAATGAGGATAGGCTAAAAGGAATTTTAAATGGATTTCCATAAATTACCAAAGTCAATAAGCCATTCTGTAACAACCAAAAAAATGTAGTTATATGTCTTGTATATCATATTTTGAAAGAAAATATCTTGATGATACTGTAACAGTACATTAAGTTGTCTTAAAGAATTATTTTTAATGCTTTTATGTTCCTATCTTAAAGAAGCACATGACATAACATTCAAAATCTTACCATACCAAGAGTCGTAATTTTCTAATACAGATAGGTAGCTCTTTTCCATAGACAGATGATAGATGTAAATGACTGATCGATAGATTGATTTATGCATATGTATATGTACATACACATATATCTGTGTGTCTATTCATACATACTTTGCTTACAGAGTTGCATGTATACTTCCTTCTGTCAAATCTCTCTAAAACCTGCTCCACTCAAATCCAAATAGCTCTTTATTTTTTTAATGACAAATTCACAAGGAAAATAAAACAATAATTATTTCCTTGTTTGATGCAACTAACTGGCCTCCAAATTACAGGGTCACAATTTTGTCAAAGGGGCCATGGGACACAGTGCCATCCCTTCTACAGCTGCCAACTCAGCTCCTATAAATGTCACTTGTTTGGTGATCTGGGAGAGACTGTGCCTTTGGGCCAGGTTTCTTGTTCTAAGGACTTAAGCTTTTGTATTCCAGCACAAGGATGATTTCTGATGCAAATCCATCTGCCTATTTTCCTGATGGGAAAAGAAATTCAAAACTTTCCCATTAAATTGTGAAATAAATTAATAAAAAAGGCACTTTCCCCAATTGAGAATTGGGACTTAATGTTGTCTAATGAGTTTATTTTGAAGCAATTACACCAAATGGTGATATCAAAACCAGCAGAGACACAATTTGGATAATAAACTAAGATTAAAGATCAGACATGTATATATGGTGTTACTGAATGACTAGTGAATGCAATGAAACCTAAGGATGAGCAGATAATATGAGTATGCAATTACAAGGTTCTAACAGTTTATGAAACCCTATCTGGAAAATAAGAATACCATACATTTCAAATTCTATACTATTCTATCGCCTATTCTTATACATTCTAGGTATTATCAAATATTTTTGGTTGTAAACTTTCTCTTCTTCCTGTAGAGCTCTAACCCACGTCAGTAACAGAGCACTGCCATCACCACAGAAGGCCTTTTCACGCCACAGTCCTCCCAAAGATAGCCACTCTGACTTTAGTGTTATAGTTTAATTCTGCCTTTTACTGAACTTTAAGTAAATGGAATCACAGTATGTACTATTTTGTTTCTGACTTCTTTGACTCAGCATTGTATGTGTGTTTTATTCTTGTTTTGCAATATAATTATAGTTTGTCCATTTTCATTTCAGCAAAGTACTCCATTATGTGATTATAAAACATATTATTTACCTAATATTTTGGATATTTATGTTGTTAACAGTTTGGGACTAAAAGTTATCTACATTCTCACACACAGATTTTGGTGATTATATGTAGGTATTTCTGTTGAGTAATTACCTGGGGATGGGATTCTTTAGAATCTATCAGTAAGCAGCTTCCCAAAGTGATGGCACAGTTTACACTCTCATCTGGCATTATTCAAGAGTTTCAGATGTTCCACATCCTCTCCAATACTTGGTATTCTCTGTCTTTTTTGTCCTAGTCATTTGAAGTGTTTGTGTAGCCCCTTGTGGTTTTTAATTTGAATTCCCCTGATAACTAATAATGTTTTGTGTACCTTTTATATTTGTGTCAACCATTCGGATATCTGCTTTTTGTGAAGTACTTCAAGTCTTTTACATACTGTTTTTTGGTTTATTATTATTGACTTGCAGCAGTTCTTTAAAATTGTCCATCCCATTTCTGGTTTATAGTTTCACATTCTTAATGATGTATTTGATGAACAGAAGTTCTTAACATTGCCTAAGTTCTTATTTTTCAAGTATGGTTAGTGTGTTCAGTGTCCTTCTGAAGAATTATTTGTCTGCTCCTAAAGCATAAAAATGTTTTCCAATCTCTTTTTCAAAGAGCTTTACTTTTTATCTTTTTTCCTTATACCTGCTGTCTACTGATTGATGTGTATAGGGAGAGCGGGATGTTAAGCAGGGTCAATGTTTATTTTTTTAATGTAAGAATTCATATGATCCAGTAATCCCACTACTGGGCATATACCCAAAGAAAACCATAATCCCAAAAGAAACTTGTACCATCATGTTTATTGCAGCATTATTTACAATAGCCAGGACATGGAAGCAACCGAAATGCCCATCAACAAATGAATGGATAAAGAAGATGTGGCATATATATACAATGGAATATTACTCAGCTATAAAAAGGGATGAGATGGAACTATATGTAATGAGGTGGATAGAACTACAATCTGTCATACAGCGTGAAGTAAGTCAGAAAGAGAAGGACAAATATTGTATGCTAACTCATATATACGGAATCTAAAAATGGTACTGATGAACTCAGTGACAAGAACAAGGACGCAGATACAGAGAATGGACTGGAGAACTCGAGGTATGGGGCGGGGGGAGGGTGAAGGGGAAACTGAGACGAAGCAAGAGAGTAGCACAGACATATATATACTACCAACTGTAAAATAGATAGTGGGAAGTTGTTGTATAACAAAGGGAGTCCAACTCGAGGATGGAAGATGCCTTAGAGGACTGGGGCGGGGAGGGTGCGGGGGACGCAAGGCAGGGGGAGTCAAGGAAGGGAGGGAATACAGGGATATGTGTATAAAAACAGATGATCGAACTTGGTGTACCCCCCCCAAAAAAAAAAAAAAAAAAAAAAAAAGAATTCAACGACCCAGCACAATGCATTGAAAAGACTATTGTTTCCACTCTTCCTTGCACATCATATCAACTTTGTTAGAAATGAGGTGACCCACATCCCTGTGCCATTAACAGACTATCCTTTAATTACCACAACTTTATAATAGGTCCTTTCATTTGTTTGGGATGATAAAAATGCAGTGGAAATGATACTGTGTAGTGTTATAGTTAGGCTTTAAGAAGACTTGTATTTATTCTCTCTCTTTTGGAACCTGCCAAGCCACCATAGGAACAAGCTTAGGATAGCCTGCGTGATTACGGGAAACAAATGGCGCTATAACACCTGTTGCCCAGGTTAAAGCCAGACATCTCCTGGTATGTGAGTGACGTTATTCTGAACCAACTAAGACCCCAGTTGATCCACCAGACGATCATAGATGCATATGTGAGACCAGTCAAGATCAGTTGAGCATGACCTAAATCAGGAGAACTTTCCCTAAGACAAATAAATTCATGAGTAATAATAAGTAGTTATTAGTTTATAGTTTGTTACACAGTACTTTCTAACAAAACAGTCACAACATTGTGTATTTCAATCTATGAACACAATATTTCACTTTATTTTACTTTTTAAATTTCTGTCAACAGTTTGTAATGTTCGGTAAAGAAGTCCTTTGACTTTTTGTTTGGTAATTTTAAATACAAATGAAAATATAATTGAAATTTATACTATTTTTAAAATTAATTTTCCAGTTATTTGTTTCCATCTTAAAATCATTTTTTGCATATCGAACTTGCATTCTGCAACTTTGCTAACACCATTTTGTAAACTGTAATAATTTGTAAAGTCTTGGAATTTTTTATTTCACAATCCTATTTTCTGAGAATGACAGTTTAGTTCCTACTTTTCCAACTCTTATTCCTTTTTCTTCTTTTACTTCCCTTCTTGCACCATCTAGAGTAGCCAGCACAATGTTGAAAAGAACTAGTGAAACAAGCACTCATGATCTTCCCAACCTCAGACAGAAATCTTTCAATATTTCACTATTAAATATGATGTCTCTAGAGAAAGACAAATATCATATGATATTGCTTTTATGTGGAATCTTAAAAAATGATACAAATAAACTTATTTACAAAACAGAAATAGAGTCACAGATGTAGAAAACAAACTTATGGTTACCAGAGAGGGAAGGAGGGGAGGGATAGATTGGGAGACTGGAATTGACATATACACACTACTGCATATAAAATAGATAACTAATAAGGACCTATGGTATAGCACATGAAACTCTAGTCAATACTCTGTAATGACCTATGCGAGAAAAGAATCTTAAAAAAGAGTAGATATATGTATATGTATAAATGATTCACTTTGCTGAATAGCAGGAACTAGCACACATTGTAAATCAACTATATTCCAATAAAATTTTTTTAAAATTGCATAGAACTACAAAAATAAATAAATATGATGTCTCTGATAATTCTTCATTAGATTAAGAAAACTCTCTTCCATTCTTACCTTGGGACATTTAAAAAAAAATTACAAGTGCTCTCTGAATTTTTCAAGCACAGTAACAATCTATCAATATGGTCATATAAATTTTCTTCCTTTTTTTTTTAAGGCTTCTGCTAAAATTTTATTTTCCAAATACTAAATATATTTTACAGCTGTCATTATAAGCAGGCAAATTAGACTGACTACTTTGCAAATAATAAATCACTCTGGCATGCCTGAAATACATTCTACTTTTATATGATGTATTTTCCTTTTAAATATTGTTAAATTATCTTTGTTAAAAATTTTTATGATTTTTGTGCCTTTGTTAATAAAAGAGACTGGTCTTATTGATGTGATATCCTTATTAGGCTTTGGTATCAAAGTTATACTGGTCTTTTTCTAATTTCTGGAAGAGTTTATGTAATATTGGTGCTGTTATCACCTTACAGGTTTAGAAGAATTTACTGTTGAAATCATTGAAGCCTGGGGTTTTCTTTAAAGGAAAATTTTTAATAAAAAATATAATTATTAATAGTTACTAGACTATTAAAATTACATCTTCTATCAGTTAAATATTTTTGGAAAAAAATTCCTATTTCATTTAAATGCTCTAAATTATTGGCTTATTCCTATTTAGAATACCATCTTTTTATCTTTTTAATTTCTGTAGAATCTGTAGTGATGTTCACTTTTTCTGATACAGTAATTTGTTTTTTCTCTCATTTCTTGATAAAGCTACGCTGAATCTATAAATTTTGTTATTCTTTTCATACTGCCAAATTTTCTGTTAGAAATTTTTTCTATTTTACTAATTTCTACTGTTATTTTTATCATTTCCTTTCTTGTTTCTTCATCTTGTTTTGCTCTTCTTTCTCTAGATTCCTGAGGTTGAAGATAAGATCATTGATTTTCCACCTTTCTTCTTTTCTAACACATCTTATTTAAGGCTAAAAATTTCACTCTAATCACTGCTTTACCCAAAACTCACAAGTTTTAAAATGTTATATTTTCACTATCATACAGTTTAAATGTTTCTTAATGGCAATGTGATTTCTATTTTAACACATAGACTATTTAGACATTATTCTTTAATGTCCAACTACTTGTAGACATACCTTTTTTTATTACTGAAATCAAACTAAATTTTACTGTGATAGTATAGTATACTCTATCAAATTCTTTGATATTTGTGGAGGCTTTATTTATGTTCTAGGGCATGATCAAGTTTGGTAAATATTTCACGAGCACTATGTTTGTTTATTAGATCAATTTTGTTGACTCTTTTCTAAATCGCTGTCAGAGAATTTTTGCCTGCTTTTTCTATTTGCTATTAAAACAACAATGTTAAAGTTTTCTACTATGAAACTGGATTCATCAATTTATCCTTGTAGTTCTTTCAGTGTTTGTATTACGTATTTTGAAGTTATGATACTCAGTGCACAGAAATAGGATTGTGATATCTTCCTAGTAGATGTACGCCTTTAATATTATAAAAACATCCCTTTTCATGTGTAGTAATTCATCTTGCTTTCAATTATACTCTTCTAATATTAGAATAGCCACACCAGAAGTGTTTGTAAGTATCTGCATAGCATTTCTTTTCCTTTTCTTTTACTTTCAGTCTTTGTATCTAAAGCATGTTTATATACATAGTCTAGCAAACATAATCTTTTATTTGAAGTATTTAGTGAGTCTACCACTGTCCTTGTTGCCTGATGTCCACTGCCTTGAAAGCCAATGTTTCTTTTTTATTTTTTTTATAGTTTTAGGTAGGAGAGAAATTTGGTTTATGTTACTCCAGTTGGCCAAAAGTACACATTTGCTGATTATCTTTAAGAGATGTATAAGAAGCAGAAAAAAAGCCTGAATTTCTCATATAATTACCACTTCAGCTGGAGTGTCAGTCCTTCTACTTTGTCTTTCTCCTTTAATATTGCCTATTCTTTCCAGTACTACACTGTCTTGATTGCTGTAGTTGTATAGTATATTTTGAAGTTGTGCAATGTCAGTCTTCCAACTTTGTTATTCTTCCTTAATATTGTGTGGTCTATTCTGGGTCTCTTACCTCTACATAGAAACTTTAGAATCAGTTGGTCAATATCTACAAAACAATTTTCTGGGATTTTCATTGGGATTGTGGTAAATGTACAGAATAGTTTGGGAAGAAATGACTTCTTGACACCATTCAGTCTTCCTCCCCATGAACATGGAATATCTCTCCATTTCCTTAGTTCTTTTCATTCTTTCATCAGAGTTTTGTAGTTTTCCTCCAATAGATCTTGTACATATTTTGTTACATTTATATCTATTTCATTTTGGAGTGTGCTAATGTAAACAGTATTGTGCTTTTAATTTCAAATTCCATTTGCTCATTGCTGGTATACAGAAGATGAATGAAGCTGGAAGTCATTATTTTTCTTCAGGCTTTAGCAGTAGTCTAATGTGCATGTATAACGCACGTGGCAATATAGGAGAAAAGAAGCATGAGCTAACCAGAGCCAGCAGAAAACCAAAGGCTCCTTTGTAGCTATGAAGCCAGGAAGCATATAAAAGCAGGCTCCAATGGGCACAAAAACAGCTTCTTTTAATTTCCTGATCTTTCAGTAATACCATCTTCTTCACATTTCTTCCTCTATTACTTCTAACAAACATCCACCCTAATAATCTATATTAAATACTTCTCTTAATGAAATACTAACAGTTGTGTTGTTTACTGACAGAATTCTACCTGCCATAGTATTCCATTAATGTGTGATGAATTGTTAAATAAATAAATGAATTAATGAGAAATAAAAGAAGGGGAGAGAAGAGATTGGAAGGAGAGGAAGCATTGCAAGAAAGGCTGGAAAAAGAAGATGCAGGAATTTGTCTCACACCATTACTTTTTCAAGGTATTTTGAAAGAACCTTTTCTGATCATGCCTATTTTTGTATGGACTGTCACAATAAGGTTTTCACAATTTTGTAATAGTTTTAATTTTTCTCTTCTATTTTAAGCATAGAAGTGTAAGAAAAAAAAAGATTTCTTTTCTGATTTGGTAATTCCCTAGCACTCTACAATCAAATTAATCATGAAAACTGCAATTTCACAAATGAAAACAAAAATGCTCTCTCACTAAAGTTACTGATATAATTTAGAATCTCCATGATAACAGTACATATTTTTCTTGACCTCACCCAAATTACTCCACTTCTTTCAAAGGTGTCTCCAGCAAATAACACACACAAAACATCACATGTACCCAAAAATAGCATCAGAATTATTTCTATTTGCCATTTAAATCTGATTTTTCCATATAGAGAGGATACCTTGAGACAATCATAAATGTTAGATACAGCCAGGGTGCTTGTACATTTTTTCCTGCTGCCTCGTGTTTGATGTCCTATGTTCACTGCACTGGCCTTTACAAGCCACAGTGCTTCATGTTATTTCAAAGGGTTTTGGTTTTTACACTGTCTCTTTCGTTTTCAAATGAGCAGATTTATAGATGTAACTAAATATGAAATGTAAGGTTTCAGCAATAGCTGGCATTTTTAATTTGTACCTGATTTTATCATTTGAGCTAAATCAGAATCATCTTCTCCTCCTTCTTCCCATCCTTGTCCTCTTCTTCTTCCACTACTCCTTCCTTTACTTTGCAATATAATTTTAAAATAAATGAAAATATGCACATTGAAAAAAGTTAAACCTTACCTTTACCACATAGATATATGATTGATAGATAGATACAGAGAGAAAGATGATTGGTAGACCAAAAAAAAAAGATAATTAAAAACTCTCTCTACTCTTCTTTGTTTCTCTCCCTTTAATGGAGATGATGGTATGCCAACCAAATCCATTTTTCAGGACTGAGGCATTCATTCCCCCCACTCACTGGTAGTGTTGAGTGCTGAGGTCTCCAGCTGAGTCCATCCCCAGGAACTGCCCTTGGACAAAGAGAACATCCTTGACAAAATGAATCTGGGGGGCATTTGAGATGCTGGGGGTGGGGTTGTGGGGACAAGCAGGGAGAAATAATCTTATTATGATTATTACGGAATTAGAAGCTTCTTACTAGGAACTATTGAAATAGTGGATTAATCACCATTTTAGGCAAAGTATGAAAGCTAGAGGGCCTCCTAGGCAATATCTAAAGGCTCTCATATCCTGTAGCCAGAAAGCAGAAAAATCTGGGGATCAGAAGAATTAATTATAAGAGTGAAAGAGAAGACTGAATTCTCAATTTCTTCAAGTCTGCTACTCTAAGATAAGAGTTCTGATTGGGACATGGTTGGACACTCTAGAGAGCATCTCATGGGTTCACTAGATCCATGATATCATGTTAATTAGACCAGCTAGGTAAAAAGAGGCAAAGTTAAACTGTAGGAGATAAACCATCTATGGTGCTCAGAACATGTGGGAAGCTTTTAGGACCCCAGTGTCCTGGAGCATGCTGTGACTTTCCCTCTAACATGGAGGATAATTTCTTGCATCTTGTACCACTTGTCACTAAAACAGAAGCACAAAGACCAGTAGGCCTCTTCGGATTCTGTAAGCTGTATTTTCCACACTTGGGAATACTGTTCTGACCCATTCAAAATGTCAGGGAAGGCTGCCAGGTTCTGTGGGACCTACAGCAGAAAATACTGCTAAGCAGGTCCTGATGCAATCCTGCCGCTCAGGCGATATACTCCAACAGACCGAATGGTGTCAGACATCAATGTGAGAGGAGAAAATGCCATGTGAACATTACGGCAAATCCCAGTAGGTGCATCAGAATATATAATATATATTCTCAGTGTGTTTGCAGCATAAATTCATAGTAATGGAATTAGCAGCATGTGCTTTACCATGTTTTATATCTACTATGGAATATTTAATAGTACAAGAAGATATAAAGTTTAACAAAATGAAACCCTAACTCTATCACAGCCTAAAAAGCTCCATGTACTTTCTGAGTACATCTCCTCTCTACCTGAGAGAGAAAATGAATATATTTTACAATACTTGTCATTTCAATGCTGTTCTTTATACTTTCACTAGATATCACTTAAAATAAATAGTACTTTATGTTTTATATTAAAATATAAATATAAATGGTGTCAGATGGCATTGATTATTCATCAGCTTCTATTTTTGTACAAAATGATGTTTGAGAGATTTAACCATGTTGACCTATAGCCCCAGTTTTTTTCTCATTGTTACTACTTTGTAATATTCCATTGTGTTAAAATGTCACAATCTATTTATCCATTCGCCTATTGATAGAAATATGAGTTGTTTACATTTTCCTTTGCATAAAATGCTTTTTTGAATATTATTAATGTGTGCATATCTTCACCTTTCAAACAAATTTATACTCCCTTCAGCAGCAGAGCAATCTTTTTCTTGTCCCATGATGTCTTCACACTGACTTGATGTTATGCAAAATTTAATCTTGATCGGGATATTTAATTCTTCTTTTCCCCTCTACAAGCTTTCTCCTCTTTCTTATTCTTTAATTACTTACCTTTAAAACTGTAACATACATATTTACCAAAGTAAAGTCTTAACACAAGCCTCTAACCTCTTCTTGAAAGTATACTTTAGCTCAGTATATAATTCTAGGTTAACGGTTATTTTTTTCCTCAAGACTTTGAACACAGGCTTCTACTATCATTGTTCAGAAAGCTAGGCTCTTTCTAGTTTTTCTTTTCTCTGGCTACTTTTACATTTTCTCTTTTGCTTTGTTTCTAAAGTTCTACTATGATGTATTTAAAGGTAAATTTCTTTCATTTTTTTTTTTTTTTTTCCTGCTTGGCTTTCACTGGGTTTACTGAATCTAAAGATTACATCAGTTCCAGAAAAATTCTCTAGTATGACTTCTTCAAATAGTCTTTCTCCTTTATTCTTTAAATTATTTTCCTCTGAAATACCAATAAAGTTAGGCTAGATCTTCTCATCTTCGCTCTGTGTTGTCCAGCCTCTCAGATCATCTATTCCTTTGTCTCTCTTTTGCGTAATTGCTCTTAAAACTATGCTTCAGCTTACAAATTATCTTCAATTTTCTCTATTCTGCTATTTTACAGCAGTGTCTGTATTATTAATATCTAGAACTATATTTAGTTATTTTTCAAGTCTTTATTAAAAATCACTATCTCATTTTGTGCTGCTTTTGATTCTCTGTTTTCTGTTTCTAAACACATTAAGCAAATTTATATTTTTATTCAATAAATTTTATAGCTGTTGCCTTGGGGGTCTAATTCTGCCCTTTTTAATTTCTACTATCACTTACAGTAGCTTGTGTATTGTCATTTTAGACTATAATATCAAGTTCATGGAGAATTACATGGAGGAGGTTTTTTTGTGCCTCCGTTTGAGAGAGATTTACTTTTGCTACAGCCAGCATCCAAAGGGACTGTCAAACAGAGGCCACCTAAGGTAAACTCTCAGATTGGGAGTTTCTGGATCACCCAACTGGTACAAATTTGGAAACCTAACCTATGTGAGTTCAGGCTTGTCAATACAAACTCTTAGAGGAGAGCTTTTGTTTTGTTTTGTTTTCATTGAAAGTCCAGGATAAGACTGTCATGTTCCCTTGTCTTCTCTTTTGCTGGTACATGGAATTTTTCTAGTCCATTCTTTCACCAAATTTGTAGATTCTCAAGGGCCCCCGTTTGAGCAGAAGCCTCAAGCCCACCCACCTCCATATATTGACACCTGCGTGATCACCAAACCCAAAGCTCTAGAGGACTGAGATTGGCAGATACCCTCAGGACTGCTTTGACTTTAGCGTTACTTATCTCTTGTCTTTTCTGCTCCCTCTTCATATGCAGTTCTTCAGAATTTCCATTTCATTCTTATTCCAGCTGCTCATTTTAAAGGACATTTGTCATAGTTTATCCAGCATTTCTAAATGTTTTTCAGTGGAACAGTTTTCAAGATATCTAATGTGTCAAACTGATACATAGATGAATACATGTAAATTTTAAATTTGGATACATGATAATAAATTGTTTTCCAAGTGGATGCTTCTAATTACAGTCCTCAAATGGAATATAAATTGACATACAATATACTTCTCATATTGAAAGTGAACAATTTAATATTTTAACAGATGTATACACCCATGAGACCATGACCACATTCAAGATAATGAACATTTCCACCACGCCCATAATTTTGACTGTCCTGCATTTTGCAAACATTTTCTCCGGTTCATCATTTGGATGTTTTGTTTTGTTTTTTAACTTAGATTATTGTCCTTTTTACTATAACAAATTTCTGATTTGTCTGAAGCTAAATTTGTCAGTCATTTGCTCCAAAGCTGCTTCTTTTTATTGTTAAAGCTATGCTTATAAAGCCCTACTCCGAGATTATTTATAAACTCACCATATTTTCTTATAATTTTTTATGATTTCATTTTTATATATTTACATTTTAAAAATTGATTCTTTTTTTGGCAGCAGCTCAGAACATTCTATATAGTGACAAATCAGATTTTCAAGTCAATCAGAGGCACCAGAATGAACAGTTGCATTTAATACAAATTACTGAATTAATTCCAAATTAAATGAACTGCCTCTTTTGTGGTACTGGCTATCAAACCTTAGAGGAGTTTACAGAGGGTCCTATTTCTTCTAACAACTCTATAGGAAACATATTATTTTAATTCTAATTTGAAATCCATGTTTGGAAGACCTCCTTTCTAATATACCCATTCACAAAGTTTGATATCATATCTTATTTTAATTAAATGCCTCATTAATTGCACTTTCATCTCAACTGAAAGCTCAGTTCAATCAAGAAGATGTTTGGTGCAGTGTATACAGAAGTAGAAATATAATGTTATACACATGAAAGGTATATAATGTTATAAATCAATGTTACCTCAATAAAAAATAAATATTAAAAAAGATTGCAGGCTTCCTAGGTGGCACAGTGGTTAAGAATCCGCCTGCCAATGCAGGGGACATGGGTTCGATTCCTGATCCAGGAAGATCCCACATGCCATGGAGCAACTAAACCCGTGTGCCACAACTATTGAGCCTGCACTTTAGAGCCCGTGAGCCACAACTATTGAGCCCATGTGCCGCAACTACTGAAGCCCACACACCTAGAGCCCGTGCTCCACAACAAGAGAAGCCACGGCAATGAGGAGCCCACACACCACAACAAAGAGTAGCCCCTGCTCGCCGCAACTAGAGAAAGCCCACGTACAGCAACAAAGACCCAACACAGCCAATAAATAAATAAATTATTTTAAAAAAAAGGATCACCAAATAAGACCCAGGCACAAATAAGAAAGGGAACAAAGTAATATAAAAATTAAAAGCTCGTTGCTCTTTAAAGTGTATCAGCTAAGCAGTAACATATGAGAAAATGTGCCTCTTAGTTTCTAGCTTGTGATTTGAAGGTGATATTCCCAAAGTGATTTCTTTTAAGCATTCCCTTACATTTTTTTCAAGCCCTGAGTGCTACCTACTCTGGCATAGACAGGGACTTTGCCATTTGAGGAAGTTTCATTTTGACAGAAGTAGCATAAAAACTTAAAATTTAAATCGATAGTAGGTCTAGCCCAGTTAGTGTTCCCATCTTTAGCTTAATGAGTCTATTAGCAAACTCAAAGTGCATAATACATCCTGACACATTTTTGGTCTTTTATTCTTCCTTCTTTGAGAGGAGAGATTTGGTAGGGTGGGGCAAGTTATGTAGAACTAGTGAAATTTTATATTTACTTTGGGAGAAGACATGTTGCTGACAGTTCCAAACCTCAATTGCACTAGAGCAGAGGGCCCTGTTCGATTAACTTGTAGAAGGAAATATTTCCATCCTACTAGTTGGGTCGGAAAGGGAGACACAAGGTGGCAGGAGAAGTGGAAAAGTGAAAAAATAAACTGAAGAAGAACCGGTGAGACTGGACAAGAAATGAAATAAAACATAAAACAAGTAAAGAGGCGATATTTTAAAATAAGAAAAAATAGAAACAGAAGATATGTGAAAAGTAAAAAGGAATGAGGAGTTAAAAGATGAGTTTAATGCATAAAAATCAAAGAGAAAAGATAGAAAAAGACAATGAATCAGGAGAGAAAGGAAAAAGAATTGAAAGATAAATACTAAAAGAAAAAAAGTGTGGGTAATAGCTGAAAAGGGGGAAAGAGAGAGAGTGTGTGTAGGGCCTGGTGTTCTGTGTTGGACACAGATGTATAGCACACTTACATCACCCTCTCAAGCCTATGGGTTTCACCTTTGTTTCCAGATCATTGTAAACACAGACATGGTTAAGTTATACAGCATTCACAGGCAGTATCTTTAAGGGGAAAAAAATGTTACAAGATAGTCCTTACGAAGTAATTTTTTCTTATTATAGAAAATAAATACTAGTTTCTTTTGTTGTTGCTTGACCATAAAAATACTATTTTATGCTAAAGGGGATTTTTAACTCATTTTAACTCCTGAGCACTGCAGAGCAAAATTCTTCCTTTAAAACAAAAGAGATCTGAAACTTTTTAAAGTACACAATTTTGTTTAACTTTGCAACTGCACTAATATACATTAAATAAATACCTAGGGTTTTATTTTTCCCCTGTGGATTGCCTTTGCATGTTTTATCCAGTGACAGAAGAGAAGAATATAGGTTTCTAACATATGAGTAGATGTAAAAATAACTCAGAAGAAACACTGGCAATTTTTTTGTTAGATTTTGGTGCAAGATTTGCTTTCGCTCTAGCAAATATCTTTTATTGAGAAGAGCTGTGAGGAAGGGAACATTTCTGTTGCCTCTGCACTAAGTGTGCTTGATTCACAAAATAGGTGTGTATATATAAGCTGTGCATTAAAATAACTAAAAATAAGCCCTATATCTTCATAAATTTCTTAAAAGGCATTAGAAATATGTTCTCCTCAGAGAGGGATAGGAAATCTAACTTCTAATTTTGGGTGGCACATAGATACGTGGATATTTTGCTTCACTGCCTGCTTTATTGAGTTTCAGGCCATATGTTCCTGGCTTTAGTTTACAATATTTACACCACTGGGGAGATGATAAAATTTGAGCACAGTGTGTCCTTTTCAGATTTCATCCAATAACTCATTTTTATTTCAGAATATATTCATCACACTAAGTCATATGATTTAAGGAAATTTTTTTTAAACCAGGCAGAAATACCATTCTGAGCTAAGATTATAGAAACAAAGTTTCCTCTTCTATTTGTATAAAAATGAATTAAAATGATAGTATTGAGAATAGAAGCAACATTTATATATTAATATATTTTTATCTTCCCTAAAGTGTAACATTTGAATATATTTTCTATTCTGGGTTCTGGCATCTAAATTATTTCCTCTCCTACGTGTTTCCATATCCCCCGCACATCCTCTAGCCCTCATGTTCCACTTAATTGAAAGGCAGAGTGCATGCAAACTAAATGAAGTGCTTAAATCAGCGTGCTCTTCTACTACCAGCTCCAGAAAGAGACGCAGATGCCCTGACAGCAGTTTGGACCAGCGTCTTCTCCATTCATCCACTGCAATATGGTAGATGAGCAATTGCTCCATTTCAGATCACAGAAACTGAATTTTCTGTTGAATTAACAAGTAGCATCACCTCCACCATCACTAGTTTTTCACCCATCACCCAACTGAAAAAATTCTAATGATCGAAGCCTATAGATGAATTTAGTCAGCAATGACATGAAATCCACAGCCTGAATTTATTTTATACATAGTCTAATTGGAGTTTTCAATACCATTACAGACTGTATATGAAATCACACTGGCCTCTCTGAGAAGCTCTAAGTGAACTAATAGTGTTCCCAAGTCCTAGAATTTTAGGTTGGAGATGGAAGTGACTTTATGAGTTTTGAAAAATCAGGTCTCAAAACAAAGCTTACTTGTCAGGCTAGTTGCTGGCTGCAATGAATTCAAATCCAAGACTCCTGATTCTTATTCCATTGCTCTTTCCTTTCTAACACATGGCCTTTTTCAAGACCATCTAGAAGGCAAATAACTTAAAATATGAATTATTGCTACCTGTTAATTTTATTGTTTGGTGTTAGTAAGACAGATTTTTTTAAATCTAGTTAGTAAGTTTTAACAAATCATTATAGTACTTTTATTAGCTGTTAAAATGATTTTCTATGTCCTATATAGAGCCGTCCCTTAATTCATCAGACTTTCGACCAAGCAGTCCTCATCATCTTACTACTATTTGCAAGTAAATGACAGCAATAAAAAAGAAAACTAGGAGAATATGAAGACAAAAGATAAATAAAGAACTAGAAATAATTGCAGAAACCATATGATAGTTATTCATCTAAATCATAAATTTGGGGGTCTAATAAAATCTGTGTTCTAGTTTGGGTTTCCCCATTTAGTGCTTGTGCCAACTTAACTATATTACTTAACATCTCTGAACCTCAGTTTTCTCATCTCAGAATGGGGGCAATGAAAGTATCTACCTCATGGAGTTGTTGTGAGTCCTGAGAAAAAGTATACAATACTTAATATAGTACCTGGTACTTAATGAATAGTCAAGAAAAGTTGGCCGAATCTAAATGCCTCTATGAAGCATTAAAAAAAAAGTAACATATTTTCATCTTCCCTAAAGTGTAACATTTGAATATATTTCCTATTCTGGGTTCTGGGAATTATTAAGCAATCCCCTCACCCAGGTGTGTTCCCAAGACAAGCCTTTTGTAGAACAGCCCTAAAGAGCTTTATAGAAAGTCTTCATCAGTCACCCACCCCAAAGGTCATCAGCTCCAAGCAAGTGAATCACCTCTCTGCTTCATGCAATGGAAAAGAACCTTGGAAATAGCATCTTCTTCCCCACCACAAGTCTGGAAGTAGATTGTGATATATCCTATAGCTAAAAAGAGAAGCCAAGATGCTCAATTTGGTGAAGCTTATTTACTGACTCATCCCTGAACAGTTGTGCTTATATTAAATTTTATATATATATATATATATGTGAAATGTACATACAAATGCACACAGATGGGATAAGCATACGGGAGTACATGCATATACATGCACATATATGTCAACCATTTTTAAAGGCAATGGAGAAATTTCAGTCTCCATAGAAAATTCAGAAGTACTCTTTACTCTTTGGAGTTCACTTTCAGATTTGGAGAGAAATATCTACTTTCCAAATTATGTTTTTCTTTAGCAAATATTTGCTTTCCCCAGGCACATAACTAACAAAACAGTAAAATCATGCCTGACAACCTTAAGAAAACTACTTAAACATTTAAGACCGACTCTGAACTCTAAGATGGCAGGGAAAAACTATTGTCACTGCTGTATGTATCTTCTAAATTTAGCTCAGTGAGAAGCACATATGTCATTATTAAACATTTTAGTAAATGAACAAAGAGGAATAAATCCCCAAGTAAACCTCAATATATATTAATTTGGAGCAAGAAAAGCACCATCATCTTTACTGCCCTGAGTCAATTTCAAAAATTCTTCTTTCTATGTTTTGCTTTTTTCATCTAACATAATACCCTCCAAATTTATCCATGTTGTCACAGATGGCAAGATTCCCATCATTTTATGGCTGAATAATATTCAACTGTAGTTTTGATTTACATTTCCTTGATATCAGTTATGTTAAGTATCTTTTCATAGACCTGTTGGCCATTTGCATGTCTTCTTTCAAAAAATGTCTATCCAGGTCCTTGCCCATTTTTTAATTAGGTAATTTGGTTTTGGTTTTTTTGTTTTGTTCTGTTTTTGTTTTTTGGATTTTGTTTTATTTTGTTTTGTTTTTTGCTGTTGAGTTGTATGAGTTCCTTATATATTTTGGATATTAACCCATTATAAGATACACAGTTTGCAAATATTTTTACCATTCTGTAGGTTTCTTTTTCATTTTATTGATGCTTCCCCTGGTTATGCAGAATATTTTTAGTTTGAGGTAGTCCTACTTATTTATTTTTGCTTTTTTTGTCTGTGCTTTTGGTGTCATATCCCAAAAAAAAAAAAAAAAAAACACTGCCAAGACCAATGTCAAAGAGCTTTTCCCCTATATTTTCTTTTTAGGAGTTATACAGTTTCAAGTCATTAATTCATTTTGAGTTGATTTTGCATATGGTATAAGATAAGGGTCCAATTTCATTCTATTGTGAAAAATCTTTTTTTTATCCTTTTCTGTTCCAGAAATATTAAGGAATTTTCTCTATCCTTATTGCTCTGACATTTCACCAGCTTATGCTCAGGCACCATCAATCATTCATTCAGCCAGTACTTATTGAGTACCTGCCTACCCTATGTGAGAGTTACTGGGGATTCAGAAAGAACAATATAGATGCAACCCATGTTCTCATTCTATTTGAACTAGATAAAGGGGAAGGAAAAGAAATCATATAAGGAGGTAAGTTAACTTCAAATAGTGATAAATGCTATGAAGAAAATAAAACAATATAGAGAGAAAATGCTAAATGGAGAGAGATTAATGTAGCTAGAATGGTATTAAAGGTGTCTCTAAGAATTCACATTTTATCAAAAGCTGATTGGTTAGGTGAAGACATGAGAATGCAGTAGTTTAGGAAAAGGGCAATGAGGTGAGAGTATTATGAATAAAAGAGTGATGTCAGTTATGGGCCCTGGTAAGGAATTTGGGTTTTAGTTTAAGTATTTGGGAAAACCACTGAAGGATTTAAAGAGGAATTCAATGATTGGGATTATGCTTTAAAAAAACATTTATCTTAATACTCTTCAAACCAAATGTAGCTAGGCGAAAACATACAACCAAGCTGGAGCTTTTATTTTAAATCTACAACCATAAACTTATTGCTGCCCAACAGTTATATAATATTTCCTAGATCCACTATTCTCCACTCTTTTAGGTAACATTTTCTATCATTAAATCAATATTGCTGCCTCATTCCCACTCTCAGCTGGTGATCTTTCTCTTTCACCAAGAAAATGGAGGCCATCAGAAGAACACTTCCACAGATTTTCTTCACCCAGTTTACTCACCCATCAGCAGCTGTACCCTACCCACTATCTTCTTTCCTGTTTTCATGGAGGAACTGATCAAATACCTTCATAAAACTAATTCTTCATTTCAGTGCTACATTGCATTTCCTCTTATCTACTCATGGATGTCACAGAAGCAAGTCTACCTCTCTTACACTGTCAAATTTTCCTTTCTCTGCTGGAACATGCTTTTAACTCTCCCAACTTAAAAACCTTCTCTTGACTCCACTTCCCCTACCATCTACCACCCCATTTAGCTAGTTCCCTTTGCAGCAAAGTCTCCTAAAAGATTTTCATATACTGGCTTCCTCCAATACTTCTTCTAGCCGCTGTTAAATCCATTCTAATCACATATGCACTTTTCCACAACTCTTGGTTTTATCCCTACCTCTCCTCAGTCTCCTTTGTAGTTTCTCCTCTTCTTTCTTAAATCTTAATGTTAGACTATTCCAGGGTTCAGTGTTTGGTTATCATTTCTTCTCCTCACTGGTGGTATTATCCAGTCTCATAATTTTAGATGCCATCATATGTCAACCTATTCAAATTTATATCTTCAGTTGAGCCCTCCCTCCTGAATTCTAGGCTCTCATATTATTTCCAGCTTCTCATTTGATATTTCCACTTGGATATCTGAGAGACATCTCAGATTTAAATATCCAAAACTAAATTTCTGATATTCTATAAAAATCCACACCCTCCCCCATCTTTCCAACTCGGTCGATGATCATTCCATCTTCCCAACTCTTCAGCCAAAATTCATCTTTGACTTCTCTTTTTCTCTCTCATCCAGTGTTTAATCTGTCACCAAAATATACAAACAAATCCATCCCTTCTCATCACCTCCAGTGCTATCACCCTAGACTGAGTATCATTATTTCTGTGAAATTTTACTGCAGTAGTTTCTAAATTAGGGCTTTGTTTTGTTTTGCTCCCACACTTGCCTGCAGCTAGATTGATGATGTTTAAATAAATCAGATTACATGCCTCCTTTACTCAACATCCTGCAGTGGTTCTCCACTCACCTTGAAAAATAAAAGCCAAAGTCCTTAAAATTGTCTAGAAGATTCTACATCTCTGGCCCCATTACCTCTCTGACTTCATCTTCTACCAGTTTCAACCTTCACTCCCTCCACTTCCATTACACTGGCCTCCTTACTATTCCTCAGATATGTCAGACATGTGAGAACCTTGGAGCCTTTGCACTTGTTATCCTCTCTTCCCCTGATGCTCGTTTCCAATGACCCACATGGCTAAGCCCTCCAACTTATTCAGTTTTTGCTTAAGTAGCTCTTTCTCAGGGTTGCCTACCCTGACCACTCTACTTAAAATTATAGAATCCCCCTCCAAGCATTCTTGTGTTCCCTTACCCTGCTATATTTTACTGTATCAATTTTTAATTAATTTGCTAAATTATTTATTTATTATGTTTATTTACTATATCCTTCACTTGAATATAAGTTCAATGAGGGCAGGAATTTTTGTCTTTATTCACTGTTGATTCCCATCACCTACAAATAGGCCTGGAACACGATGGGCTCAATAATTTTTTTATTGTAAAAAATTAAATATGTAAATGAATCTTAAAAATTTAATTTTATACTCAAAAAACAAGTCAGAAGAATACCTACAATATGATTTAATTTATATAAAGATCAGAAACACAAAATTAAAAACAACTATAGAAACTTTTATGATAAAGTTTTCTTTAAAGGAATTCTTTTTATTTGAAAGCAAGCACAGAGAATGTAACTGGGAACCTCAAGTTACTCTTTCTTAAGTCTGGTTATGAGGATGTGGGTAGACATTTTATTGTTATTCTTTAAACCACACATAAATGTAACATTTCTTTTCATATATATAAAATATTTCTTAATAAAAATTAAAAACACATTATACATTTGTACAGTTGAGTTTTGAGGGTGTATTTATACCTATGTACTGATTTTTTATAAAAACATACACTGCTTTTATAACCTCATTTGATTCTCAAAACCTTGTATCCCCATTCTACTCAGTAAAAACACTGGGACAGTGAGGCATAGGACTTGAGTCTTCTGATTTCAGAGATCTGGACTGAAAAGTACATTGATATTAACACTGGGCTCACACTGGGTATAAAGTTTGTGTAGGAACTTTGAGAATCTCAGAGGAATTTGACATTAATTACATCATTAACTAATCATATCGACTCTTATTCTTCTGCATAAAATGCTGGCCCTCACATTACGTTGACCTGAAGTTAAATTCCAGCTCTCAGCCTTAGCATTTAAGAGCCTCCATGCTCTGACTACAGCCTTCCCCACCTCATCTGTTACATTCTACTCCAGTTGTGCTGGCGCATATCCCAAGCATATGTCCTTTCCTATAACATTTCCTTTGTTATGATCATATTGTTATCTTAAGACGCCATCCCACCATCTCTGCTTATTGGACATTTGCCTTTCCCTCAAAAACAGCTTACCTAACCCCACTTCCAAATAAGCCATCTCCAAAATTCCCTTTTGGAATTAGTTTCTACCTTCTCAGTGAAACCCTTGTAGAGTACTGGAACTTTAGAGTAAATCTTTTATTCTGTCTTGTATTATACCTCATGCTTTACACCAAATTAGCAGTTATTTGAGAAAACAGTCTATCCTATGTGTATTTTTATCAACAGTGAACAATGGTATAGTATATTCTTTTGATAACCTATAAACAGAATCTAGTAATTTACTCAGATAAATAGGAAATATATCCTTAATGGGTTCCATAGACATGTAATTTTCTTAATCAGTTTTCCTTAAATTCTTCAAGTTAAATTTAAAAGGATTATTTACTGATACTGATACAGTTTTCCCTATTTGAAGTTATAATCATGTAAATAACATGGCATTTGATTCTATGGTAATCACTATTATCACCATTGTTGATGATGGGGGTGGTTAAGGGCTTATTGTAGAGGCTTAGAAATCCAAACAAGGGTGTTTTCTAATGGTAGGAGAAATCAACATCTCATCTACTTGTTGCTGTAGATTAGGCACAGATGAGAGTGTCGGGTCTGACCAGCACGCCTAATTGCATTTTTCATTTGTTGTACAGTATTCCAGGTGTACTGCTGTTTCTGAAACGACCAAGAGGGTGTGAATCAAATTTGGTAATCTCATTCTTGGCATGTACAGGCACGTTTCAGTAGCAGAGCGAGAGTCAGCGTAAATGAATCTATTGATCCTTTTTCAAAATTTGACTGCAAACCAATTTAGAATCAGATTTATTAGATGTCAAGTGCAATAGTTATACCAAGGTCAGTGACATAATTAAGAACACTGTTGAGTATTAGGAGGAAAATGAGAGGATATTTTTTTCCTGTTAAAGAATAAGAAATGTTAGTTGAATACCAATAATTTGGTTGCCTATTAAAGTACAAGTCACATTAATATTTAATTTTCTTAATGGTCTTTAAATTCTGCCTATTTAGCACTGAGATTGACAGGTTATATAATAAAGTACTCCCAAGGAAACCCTCCTCAAAAACTTTTTATTTAGAGATGGCACTCACACTCTCTTCCATAACATATCACACTGATTTTTCACTACCTTTCTAAATCTCCGTCTTAAACATTTCCTCTGGAGAACATATGAAGTACAAAAAAACAACATCCCACTAAATTGACATTATGAAACCACCTCATTAGGGATAAAGGTAGTTGTTTATATGGTCAAATTAAAGACAAATGACATAGCCTTCCTTTTCTGCTTTAACCAACCCAGCAGTCAGCTTTGCTTATAGAAATAGATGTCTTCAATTTCTTGCATCTTAACTACTCACCATTTTAGCTTATTCCAGTGTACTGCAAGCTATCATACATTTCAAAACACCTCCAAAAGAACAGCACGCAACTACAAATCTGAACATTTCTGCTTTTATTTACCAGTCAGTCTCTCTTTTTTTCCTAAATGAATTACCCTTCCTCTAAGTATATCTTCAACGATAATAATACAACCGCTCTACCAGCCCTTGTATTAATCATGTATTAATCGTGAGTTTATTTTATGATGTTCTGACGTCTTAGGGGAGCAGGGGTGGGTAAGGGGACCTGCTGGCTGAGGACACTGCTCCTCCCAAGGAGAGCTAATTCCCGTTGTCATTCAATCACCTTTATAAATTAAGACCCAGGCACAAATCAGCCCTGGAGTCTTTCACCTCTGAACTTTACTGATATAAGATATGACTTCAATCTTGTTCAAATCACTATTATTTACAGTCAGATACTCTAACACAAATGTATGTTACTGGTATATTACCTTCAAATACAGCATGTTCAAATCTGCTCATTATTCTGTCCCCCTCAAACCTACTCTCACTCCTATTTTTTCCAGATAATATTATCATGATGTAAGCAGAGTCATCCAAGCCAGACACCCAAGAACCATCCTAGAATTCTTCCTTCTTAATCTATCACCTTCACTTCTGCATTCCTCTTACCAAGCGCATAGGAGGTGCTCAGATATTTGTTGAATAAATGGATGAATGTTCTATTTCTAATCATCTCTGTCTTCAGACTGATCCTCCCCTCAGAATGATCTAGATAGAATCTAACTGTGAAACAACATTAGCAAAAAATTTTCAGGGCTCCATTTCAACTCCACCAGAGGTTCCTAAATTTTAGTGTACTAGCTAGGAAACACATTGAGGGTTGCATTTGAAGAATAGATTCCCAGACCCACTCTCAAGAGATCATGATTTGATACATCTAGTTTAAGGTCTGAGTAAAGTCATTAAATGTATTTTCAACAAGCACTTCAAGTGATTCTAAGGCAGGTGATCCATGAAACACACAGAAAAAAAATTCACATTCCTTATCCTGGCATCAAGGTCTTCTATAACCAGGCCTTTAAGTGGGAAATGGGGAGTTATTATTTAATAAGTACAGTGTTTCATTTGGGATGATGAAAATGTTTTGAAGGTGGATAGTGGTGATGGTTGCACAACTTAATTATACCAAACTGTACACTTAAATTTAGTTGAAATGGTAAACTTCGCTTTATGTATATTTTACCAAAATAAAGAAGAAGCAATCCAAAACTATAATCCTTATAATTATCATTGCCCCATACCAGTTAACTACAACTACGTGATATTCAGTACATTTTCCTTTACCTCATTGAGCATAGTTATAATAGCTGCTTTAAAATCATTGGTAACTTGCAACGTTGAGTCATCTAAAGGTTGGTGTATGTGTATTGCTTTTCCCCGGGGAATTGGTCACATTTTCCTGATTTTTTGCATTGTGAGTAATTTTGGATTCTATTCTAGACATTGTGAATGGTATGTTGCATAGGTCCTAGGTTCTAGAGAATGGATATGTTTCTATTTTAGAAGGCATTCAACCTGGTTAGCTTCACACCTTAAAGTCTGTTTCTGTACAGGTAGTTCAAATTTCTATTTAGTTATTTAAACCTTTGCTACATTGGTTTGAGTCTGTCTCATATAACGTTAGTCAGCAGACTTGTTCAGGTGATTCAAATTTCTGTTAGGCTCCCTAACCCTTGCTATGTCTTTGGTTGTACCTCATGCATGCATAGTTCGGGGATTAATCTGAGGCTATTTGAGGTTAACACACAGAATCAGGAGAACCACTTTCAAGCTCTCCTCCTTCCTGAAAGGAAAGAGTTTGGGATTTCTCCCAAACTCTCTGGCCAGCTGAGCCTCCCTTTTCTGATTCTTCTACCCAAAGAGATAGAATTTATATCAGTTTTAGCTGCTTGTGCCACTGCACAACTCCATGGATTAGGCCTGCCCTTGGGGTAAAATTGTAAGAGGAGGGGAAAAATAGTGAATCCCCCTCCCAAGCACTTGACTTCTCCAAGTTGTGATACCCCTCCACAATCCTGTGCTTCAGTTTACTTTTCAGAGTCTTCATATTGGTATTTGTTTATTTAATGCTGAGTTTTTAAGTGTCCTAAGTAGGTAGATCTGGCTGGAGTGGGCTTTCACCATCGTACCAGAACTGGGTGCTCCTCCCACCTTTCTGTTTGTTTACTTGTGGATGTTAGTAAAGGCCAGCCAGGAAGGAAGAACTGCTTCAGTTTTTCCAAACACTAGGACTTTACAACTGAATTAGCTTCTCAGGTAATGGAAGATCTGAGAAGCTTAAAAGGAGATGAAGATCAACAAAAGAGTGACAAGAGCTGAAAACTGCTACCAACCCTAGGGTTGGAGGGACAATGAAAGGAGATGTTGTTATCAGAGCCCAGATCTCAGGGCTCTCTGGCAGGAGCTAGAACGTCAGAAGACGCACTCCTGGGACAACAGTGGGAGTTGCTCAGTTAGGCTTGGAGCTACAGAGAAGCTCATTCACAGCCAGAGATACTACAGGAGGAACAGTAGTTTCAGGTGGGATACCCTGGATTCTCCCATCTTTCTCATCTTCCAGCATCAGTACTCCCATTGGCCAAACATTCCTGGAAGCCAGAGGGCAAAAGATCCAGGGAAATGTGATTTCTAACACAGACAGCAAATCAGGGGAAGGTAGAAAAATAGATTTGAGTCAAACAAGCACTTGGCTAGCACACTGGTGTATTCCGAAGTAAATCTGAGACATCTATTATTTTGCCCACAAACACTAACATTTGAAAAGTTCAAGGTATGTTTTTTTAAAAAAAATCAAAACAAATAGCATCAATTGTCTAAAAGCTTGATATCTGCCAGAAATGTAGGAATGGCTAGCGTTTGAAATTATTATTTTTCAAGATGCATATCATGTCATATCATTCCAATTATTGGTATGAGAGAGTGAAAAGCCAGCCATTCTCCAGTTCATGCCTTGATCTCTAATCAAGATCAAAAGGAAGAACCAGGAACCAGGGGCCAAAAGTATGTGACTGAGTGACACTCTGAGTAAGATGAACAGAAGGGGTTTCTCTACCTAACTGAAAAATCAGAAAATCCCTGAAAATCTGGGAAATGCAGTTCACAGGGAAATGAGCTCACCCTTCTCTGACACTATAACACCAGTTTCTGGCAGAGTGATTTTTTTTTTTATCCCGTAGATCTTTAATAGCAAAACATTTTAGGACAGCTATCAGTATGTGCCCTCTAGCACACTTTAGACCTTTCTCTCTGAAGAGTAATATACTTTGAATTCTTAGCAAAAAGAATTCAAAGTGAAATTGCCCATAAAAAATTCTAGATACTTTCTTTTAAAGTCATCCTCAACTTAGAACATTTTGTGGTTCTATACTCATGAGATATTGAAATTCCCCCATTCAGATTTCTCTTCTTCCCTAAAATACAACCAATTTGCTTCAAAGTCATTTTTTAAGTATCAGCTTTTTGCATAGGCAATTTCAGCTAGGACTCAATTTTTCTGAAGAAAAAAAAAGAGAAATGAAAATGGAAAATGCCATGACAGTTTCTGTTTCCATTATATCCTGCTCATATCCTTGAATGTAAATGTTATAAATCAGTCAATAAGTGGGGTCCTAAGCTAATGCCTCATAGCTTAGAGATAAGAGTCATATACTTTAACTCATTTATCCATATAAGAATTTTTTATATGAAGTAAAACAAACACAGGCATGAACCACTATAATTTGTTAGAGAAGAGGATGAGAATCGGACTTCACTCAGTTAAAAGTGGTTTAATACCAAACATATTTCTCTTGAGATGGAATTAGTCTGTGTAATTTTTAGACCAGTTAACTGCGGCATAATTAAAGTTTCCAAATATGCCAGTGGTTCTCAAACTTCCCCAGCCCCTGAAGCAGCGACAAAGCTTCCCACGTGAGACAGACCCATCAGCAGTCCCTGATTTGGTTGTACAGCTGTAGCAAAATGAGAGTTCGTTCACCTTTAGTTCTAACATCACTCTTTATCACAAGTGAGCACACCATGATCTAAAGAACAGCTTCTTCTTGAAGAATACATTTTCCCTCAGATGCAAAAAAGAAAAGTTATAGTGATCAAACTGAAAACAACATATGCATCTCTTCTCATTTTTTCACAGATTCACCTGGGTAAGCATAAATACTGTAGAAAGCACTCAGAGCTGACATTTTAACATTCCCAGGAAAATACGTGAACTTGCTTTAATGCCTTCACAGAAATAGTACGGCCAATATAGTGCTTTGCAGAGGTGTAATTTGTCAGTTTTATCACACACAAGAAACAGTATTGTCTACTAAAAAATGTTCTCTTTGGATCTAAAACTAACAAAACAAAACAAAAATGTGTTAATCACAGTTGAGAAATGTGGGAAGTTAACTGCATTGCTCCAAAAGATTTTCCCCAACCACTCCTGGGGAAGGACAGGGAGAGAAAAGAAGAGGTATAGGATATGAGCTGCAGGGGATATGGAAAAAAGGAAGAGGGGAGAGAAGGTAAATGATGTCTTTCTTTTTCCCCACAATCTTAGTTTGATTTTATCCTGATACTTCCTATGGGTAGTTACATGGATCTCATGTAGAAAATGCACAAGTCTTCACAACAGAATGTGTTTATGAAGGAATCACCAAGCACATATTCCGTGTTGAGTATAGCAATCAAGCATGACATTATAAAAGAATCAGTGTCTAATCTTCCCCAGATACCATTACAAGTTAAAGTCCTTAATCATCAGCATCAGTAAAAACTGATAAAACAGAACTTTAAATTTACCTTTGTTCCATGTCACTCTATATAAATATCCCCCATCTTGGGAGAATAGAAAGGGCTCCACTTAGAAGGATCAAGCCAAGCTACATATCCAGGTTTGAGTCCAGCAGAAAATATTTGAATAGACACTTCACAGAAGAAGATAAGTGAATGGCTAATCGGCATATATGGAAAAAAATACTCAATATCATTAGTCATCAGGGAAATAAAATTAAGACCCTCATGAGATACCACTCCAAACCCAGGAGAATAGCTAGAAACAAAATTACTGACCATACCACAGACTTACAAAGATATAGAGTAGTTGGGGCTCTTTTAGCCTGATGGTAGGGATGCAAATGGTATAAACACTGTGGGAAAAACAGTTTAGCCATTTCGTATAAAGTGAAACATTCTTAGAAAGTGAAAGCCAGCAATTTCATTCCTTGATCTTTACCCAAGAGAAGGGAAAACATATTTTACAAACAAACAAACAAACAAACAATGACTAAAATGCCCATCAACATCAACATTTAATTGAGGGGGGAGAAATGGCATATTCATAAAAGGGAATATTACTTGGCAATAAAGGGCATCTAAAAAACTGACACACAACATGGATGAATCACAAACACTAATTGAGTGAAAGAAGCCAGACACAAAAGAATCCATATTGTATGATTCCATTTATATGAAATTCTTAAAAAGGCAAATTGAAACTACAACATCAGAAAGCAAATCAGCAAGAGTCAATGGCAAGGGAAAGTTGGGGGGACTAACTCCAAACGAGCATGACGGAAATTTGGAGGTGGTGGAAATGTTTATCTTGATTGAGTTAGTGGTTAATTAGTGTATACATTTGTCAAAACATCAAAATTATAGGTTTACCTTATTGTATAGAAATGCTAGCCTCAAAGGATCTTATTTTCAGAATCTTATACAGTATCTTTAATAATTTTGACTATTTGCTAGCATTTGTGGTGCACATAATTTTAGATATATCATCTCATGTAACCCTCATAAAACACACCCAGATAGGTATTCTTACTGTTATCATCTTAAAGATGAGAAAAGAGGGCTCAAAAATATTAAGTAATAAATTATCCTGAGGTGGTGTGGTCAGTAAGTTGCTGTAGTATAATTAAACTTAATTATCCAAGAACCACCATTCCACATTATCCCCCTACATTTCTTTAGGATTTATTTTAATCATCACTACTTTCTGTCTTATATTAATCTACTGATATTTTATTTTAGAGATTGATATAAATGCTCTGTCATGACTTCCTTTCAAGAAGAAATTAGTGCAATTATCTTTACCCTGACTTTCTTATTACCTATGTACTATCTCCTAATTATTGTCCCTAGACATTTTTAACTAATAAAGCTACCACATAGGTGAAATTACTTTAATTCTCCTTCAACTATGTGAAAATAAGTCTTCTGATTTTGTGCCACTTTAATTATATATATCCTCCCAAATAATATTTGGTCCTGCTTATTACATTGATTTAAGAATATTCTGAATTTTCTTCTGGTCCCTCGGTGATGAACTTTTTTATCATTTATACTCATAACATTGGAAATGCCCTTCCAAAGACACACAGAAAGATTTAGGGCCAGGTTCTATTGCCAGGTTTGCACATGGCTCCCATTAAGTTTTATGTTTACTTGCATTCCTACACACTAACAACGAAAGAGCAGAAAGGGAAATCAAGGAAACACTCCCATTTAACATTGCAACAAAAAGAATAAAATACCTAGGAATAAACCTGCCTAAGAAGGTAAAAGACCTGTATGCAGAAAACTATAAGACACTGATGAAAGAAATCAAAGATGATATAAACAGATGGAGGGACATACCATGTCCTTGGATTGGAAGAATCAACATTGTGAAAATGACTATACTACCCAAAGCAATTTACAGATTCAATGCAATCCCTATCAAATTACCAACGGCATTTTTCACAGAACTAAAGCAAGATATTTTACAATTTGTATGGAAATGCAAAAGACCCCAAAAAGCCAAAGCAATCTTGAGAAGGAAAGACAGAGCTGGAGGAATCAGGATCCCTGACTTCAAACTATACTACAAGGCCACAGTGATCAAGACAGTATGGTACTGGCACAAAAGTAGAAAAGAAGATCAATGGAACAGAATAGAGAACCCAGAGGTAAGCCCAAGCACATATGGGCACCTTATCTTTGACAAAGGAGGCAAGAGTATACAGTGGGAAAAAGACAGCCTCTTTAGTAAGTGGTGCTGGGGAAATTGGACAGCAACATGTAAAAGAATGAAATTAGAACACTTCCTAACACCATATACAAAAATAAACTCAAAATGGAATAAAGACCTAAACATAAGACCAGACACTATAAAACTCTCAGAGGAAAACATAGGCAGAACACTCTATGACATCCATCAAAGCAAGATCCTTTTGGACCCACCTCCTAGAATCATGGAAATAAAATCAAGAATAAACAAATGGGACCTCATGAAACTTAAAAGCTTTTGCACAGCAAAAGAAACCATAAACAAGACAAGAAGACAACCCTCAGAATGGGAGAAAATACTTGCCAATGAAGCAACGGACAAAGGATTAATCTCCAAAATATACAAGCAGCTCATGCAGCTTAATACCAAAAAAGCAAATAACCTAATCCACAAATGGGCAGAAGACCTAAATAGACATTTCTCCAAAGAAGACATACAGATGGCCAACAAACACATGAAAATATGCTCAACATCACTCATCATCAGAGAAATGCAAGTCAAAGTCACAATGAGGTATCACCTCACACCAGCCAGAATGGCCATCATCACAAAATCTAGAAACAACAAATGTTGCAGAGGCTGTGGAGAAGAGGGAACTCTCCTGCACTGTTGGTGGGAATGTAAGTTGGTACAGCCACTATGGAAAACAGTTTGGAGGTTCCTTATGAAACTAAAGATAGAACTACCATATGATCCAGTAATCCCACTACTGGGTATATACCCAGAGAAAACCATAATCCCAAAAGAAACATGTACCGTAATGTTTATTGCAACACTATTTACAATAGCCAGGACATGGAAGCAACCTAAATGCCCATCAACAAACGAATGGATAAAGAAGATGTGGCATATATATATGATGGAATATTACTCAGCTATAAAAAGGAATGAAATGGAGCTATATGTCATGAGGTGGATATACTTAGAGTCTGTCATACAGAGTGAAGTAAGCCAAAAAGAGAAAAACAAATACTGTATGCTAACTCATATATACAGAATCTAAAAAAAAAAAAAAAATGGTACTGATGAACCCAGTGACAGGGCAAGAATAAGGATGCAGATGGAGAGAACAGACTTGAGGACACGGGGTGGGGGGCAAAGGGGAAGCTGGGATGAAGTGAGAGAGTAGCAGTGACATATATACACTAACAAATGTAAGATAGCTAGTGGGAAGCTGCTGCATAACATAGTGAGATAAACTCAATAATGGGTGATGGCTTAGAGGGCTGGGTTGGAGGGAGGGGATATGGGGATATATGCATAAATGCAGCTGATTCACTTTTGTTGTATGGCAGAAACTGGCACAACAGTGTGAAGCAATTATATTCCAATAAAGAGCTTAAAAATAAAAAAATAAAAAGGAAAAAAAAGTTTTATATTTAGTCCTTCTAATCACTTATTTGAAAATTTTTAGCTCACTCTGCTTACTGGTAGATATCTGCTGATACCTACTTATCAAGGCACTATCAAATACCCAATTTAAACTATGGTTTGTTCTGACAAGGACCAAGTTTATTTATATTTTAGTCTTCTTGGGGGAAAAAAATTATACCAAAAACTCATTAAAAATCTCACAGAGTAAGCCAGTAAATTTTTGCAGTCTTTAAAAGGGTATGAAAAAATTCGGAGTTGTGTTAAATGATGACACTTACATATCAGACAATTCACGAGTAAGAATCAGAATGTTCAACTCTAAAAGTGGTTCTTTTCCATCGCCTTGAAACAGAGTGGAGCCCTGTGGGGCTCCCAGGCACTGAAACAGAGTGGGGCCTGGGCACAAAGGCCTCCTTTTGTCCACTATTTCTACAGGCAAGACTCCAGCCTCCGTAACCTTCTCTGAGTTCCAAAGGGTGGATTTGAACAGTTGCTAATCACAGGAGGAGCAGCCAAGAAACCACCTGAGGCCAGATTAAAGGGACCAGAGAAGCTCATGAAGATTAGGAGACTAGAAGACCACCTGAGAGGAGATGACCACCTGAGACGAGATTAAGGGAGTGCAAGCCCTGCTCACACCCTAAGCTTATCAGACACCCCAGCTTTGAACCACTGTTATAAAACCCTTCACCAAATCCTCTGGGACTGAGACACATAGTTTTTTGAGACACAAGGTTTGGTGTGTCTCCTTTTGCCTGGCAAAGCAATAAAGCTCTCCTTTTCTACTTCATCCAAAACTCTGTCTTCGGGATTTGATTCAGCACGGCTGTGCAGAGAGGCTGAGCTTTCGGTAACAGTCTCTTTACAGGTCTTATACAGCAAACTTAGTTCTTACTATTTTCAGATTCAATATATGATCTTTACATAATGAGCTTTAAATTATTACCACATCACAGATAAGCCCCTGATATTTGGTTTACTTCAACAAATAAATTTGAAACACTTGCCTCGACAAGGATAATACCAGTAATAGTATGTTCCCTACATCGTCAAATGTATAAATGTTATTTTTGTGCTTTTGTCAACACTAGCTAGCAAGTGACTCAGTCCACATTTGCCTCAATTTATTTCTTCCCTCAAAGATGCAACCTCAGGTGGTAGAAGACAAGGAAGCTGAGGGGGCCCTTCTAGATTCCTGAAAAAATTACTGTAGTTTAGTCAGAGTTCCAATTATGACAATATCTGAGAAGCTCTGTCCATCTTTACCTCCAAGCCTCTGGAGTACTTGAAGGGTGCCTCCCTTATCCACCACAGATGCAAGGGAATCAGCAGGGTGGAAGATGATAGCACCCCAGCTAAGGAAACTTCTTCAGATACTACAACCAGCTATTTCATTTTTGGATGTTATTTCAGGACTTAAAAGTCAGCAAATGTGTATAATACTTCAACAGTATATCCTAAGCAGGCAACTTTATCATGGTCCACGTGTATGTGTCTCATTCATGAGGAACCATCTCACACCTTTATACTTCTTGGAAGAACCATCCCTCAGGACATTATACCATGTCTTCTCTTGGTTTGAAATGCCACCTTAGTGGCTTCCTTTGGAGCCAGGACAAAGTCAGTACAAACTCCAGCACTAACAGAGGAAGCAAAATAAATAATGTGCATCATGGATACATGTCCTCTCCAAACATGTTTTTTTTAAGAGTTTAAGGGCCTTTTTTAAATTAATTTTTATTGGAGTATAGTTGATTTACTAAATTAATGTTGTGTTAGTTCCTGCTGTACAGCAAAGTGAATCAATTATACATATATATGTATCCACTCTTTTTTAGATTCTATTTCCATATAGGTCATTACAGAGTATTGAGTAGAGTTCCCTGTGCTATACAGTAGGTCCTTATTAGTTACCTATTTTATATACAGTAGTGTATATGTGTCAATCCCAAACTCCCATTTTATCCCTCCCCACCATTTCCTCTTGGTAACCGTAAGTTTGTTTTCTACATCTGTGACTCTATTTCTGTTTTGTAAATAGGGCTTTTAAAAGCCAAATTTGCCAAGTCTCTGCTTTGAGTAGCGAATGAAAAAGGAGCCAACCCATGGTCAAATTATTAACACTCTCTTCTTAACCATAAATGAACATCTATTCAATATGCCCTTGCACATTGGATGACTCACCTGCCTATAGCATTTCACTAATCCTAGATATATAATAGGCAGCTGTGTCATGACACAACTTAAACCCTCCATGGTAACTGAAACTTCATGGAGCCATATTCACAAATACATTCTTCCAGAACGTCAGAGGTCAGGTACCACAGCCTAGACCATCCCCTCTCTAAGAGAGCCAACACCCAATTCCTCTCTCTGGCAGACTGTGGCTCATGACTCACCTTACCTTACTTCATGCTAGTGTTGTCACCTTGGGAAAGTAGTTTGGGCTAGTTTGGAGTGAGAACTGGGGAATAGGTCCATCAGACTTAGATAACCAGAATCCATCCTTCACTGATCTACCACTTCCTTCTCCTCAACCTACCCTGCCTCCAGCCAGGATCCTCTCTTCTCACCTAGACTAACCAAGGTTCATCCCCCCAATCTCACAGATTTGCTCATCAGACAATCCTCCCCCAATTAATGTTTCTCTTTTTCTCAGGCCCTGTCACTGAGGTCCAGATGTACAAATCCTCTCAGCTCTGTTCTGTCACACATTTATCACTTAATTGCATCCTGCCTTTCCCTCTCCTGTAACTACCTCATGTGTATGGGCCCTGTCCCTACAAGCTAATTGTAAGCTAGTGGAGAGTAAGGGCCTTGTCCTTTGTTCTCAAGGAACATTTTTTTTCTTTTTTGGCCATACCATGTGGCATATGGGATCTTAGTTCCCCAACCAGGGATCAAACCCATACCCCTGCATTGGAAACATTGAGTCTTAACCGCTGGACCACCAGGGAAGTCCCCCAAGGAATATTTGATAAATTAATACATAAAGATGTCAGATAACTAAGACTACCTTAATTATTTCTCTTAAAAAGTGATGTAATTAAACCTTGCCCAAAGTGATATTTAAAAAAGAGTGCACTGTTTTAGAGAAACTAGATATTTTGTCTGCCCTGCCTGCTACCTGAGTCTGGAAGCAATTGTAAACCTGACTTGAAGAATTAAGAGCCTAGTCCAGCATGCGGCATGCATGTGACTCAACTATAAGTCATGTTAGTGATGTTCTTATCCACACCTTACACATCAGTTAAATTACTGGGTCTTTATTACCAGCACTGTGCTTAAGTCCTTCTTCTGCTTCCACATCTGTCCAACTAAGCCCCCAACTCATTCCTGGGATTATATTACTGATCCAAAATTCTCATGCCTAAACTGGGTCCTTGCTAAATCCATCCACACCTTCATGACACTGTCTGCCCAGGTCTCCCTCTCCCAATTTTCTGGTCTTTCTCTTTTGAGTCTCTGTTAAGCCCAGTCACCTCTAATCTGGTGTGTCAGTTATCTAGAGATGCATAGCAAATCGCCCCCATAGCCAAGGGCTACAACAACAATAAATTATGTCTCATGATTCTGTGGGTGGGCTGGGCTCAGCTGGTTGGTTCTTCTTTTGGTCTCACCTGATTACTTGTGCATCTTCAATCATCTGTTCTCTCGACTGGGACTAAAGGGTCTAACACACCCTCACTTACATGTCTGGGATGTTGGCATTGGCTCTCAGCTGGAGATCTCTCTCCAAAAGGTTCATTTTTTGGAAGTTTATCAAGGCTTCCCGATAATCAGATAATCATGAGGTTCCAAGAGGAGACAAGAGTAGAAGCTACAAGTTCTCTTACAACCTAAACTTTGGAACTCACATGATGTCATTTCTACTACTTTCTATTGGTCAAAGCAAGTCATAAAGCCATCCCAGATTCAAAGAAACTCCACTTCTAGCTGAGAAAAGCAGCAACTTCACATTGCAAAGCACTGTGTTGGGAGCCATTATCTTCCACATATCTTCCACATCTGTTCTGTGTGGCCCCTCAGAACATCTCAAGTTCTGCTGCCCTCCTCCTAACATGGGCACCCAACAAATAAGTGCACTTACTCTCACGTCAAACTACTCATGGCAGAACATGAGGACAATATAAAACATACAATGCAGTCATAACTGAGATTAAAAGGTGGAAAGAAGTTAGGACAGAGAATTGGCAGACAGCTTCCTCTCCCACCTGCACTGCCCCAAAACATCATCTCTCAAGGAACAGGTGCCACACTGCATCCATGGGTGCCAATCCTTTGCTGTATAGGACCATCCTATGAATTGCTTCAAGCACATGAGAGCCTTTTGATGCCTTGGATAGCTGAAGTCAAGTACCCAGAGTCAAGTGGAACATAAGGAGCCAGAACTGGTACAGAGGGGAAGGGACTTGATTTCTTAGCCCTTCCTCCTTCAAAGGAGTGAAGTATGACCTAAAATTTGTTATATGTTACCCGTCCATCTCACCAGGGCTGACAAGACAACTAGAACTCAGAAAAGACCTGTTTGTAAAATAAGCAAGTGACCGAGGCAGCTTATAGGGGGTTTCTCCTAGAAAGTGGTTGGTAGGCAAAGTGCAACAAGAAGTTTTCAGTGAAGAACGTGCAAATGTGGCAAAATCAAGACAACTGGTTAGAATTAGAAGAAAGGTTGGAGGATTCTGGTTTTTAAATTTACACATGTTTATGCAAGTAGAACATTGTGCAGTGTATCCCTGGCCTCGAATGACTGGATTTTAATCCCTTCTTGGTTCTGTGATCTAATTATGAATATATTAAATCTCCACTCATGTTCCCTGCACTTAGAACTAGTACCTTTTATCCAGCCCATAATTCTCCCTAGTTGTTGGCTATTTTAAGAAGAAATTTAGTCACCCTAATCACATAGTTTCCAAAGTTAATGATTTCCTAAAGCAAAGGAATCATTATAAATGAGTCCATATTGCTTTCCTCTAATATCTTTCTTTAGTTGAAATGAGTTTATATACTAATGAACATTAAAAGTAAATATTCAGAAGCATTTTTAGGGCTGGTGTCTGGCTTAGACATTTACATTCCCTTGCAGGAAGGGAGACTGTGAAGAAGAAAAATAATACCCTTTTTGGTGAATCTCAGTGAATTGATATATTAAACACAAGTGCTGATGAAGCAATCAATATAATCATATTATGCTAATCAGAAAACAACCAATACAAACCAAATTCCTCTATCATGTTATTTTTACGTTGGCCTTGTCATAGAAACATGGGATCTGAGGAGATTCTTTCTTAACTCGAATGTACAAGCAACAATATGAGTATCAACAGGATAAAAATTTTGGAAGGAAATAAGAATAATATATCCTACATGGAGCCATTTTGAGGGGGAGAAGTTTATTTGCTAAGGGTAGAAAGATTCAGTAAAATCTCAACCCTGACTAATAGAATACAGTGAACCAAAGGATTTTGTATAATTATTTGTTGGATTTCATTATACTTTTGGGGGAGATGAGTAGGAGAAGGAGAGTTGTCTAATAGAAATGTCCAAGACCTGTTTCCTTAAGATTTTAACATATATCTATAATATGAGCAAATATATTACTGCACAATTTTCTGGGCCTTTATGAAAACTGTGGATAATTCTGGGCTCCAAATAGACATTGGACTAAATAACTTATATTACTTGTATTCATTATGATGAGTTCAAGCTGAGTAAAAATAAAATGTAGAACCTCTTAAAGAAATATGTTAAAGAAGTAACAAAGCTGAAAATTAATTTTTATGCAGTTTTACCACGTTATCTCAAAATTCAAAGATTTCAAAACAAATTTGAGAATTTCAGAGCAAAACATAACTCAAAGATAATATCCCGTGTTCTTTTTGTTCCCTTGACATTGCATATTCTTTTAAATGCCTCTGGTGACAGAAGGCAAGTCAGTTGGTAATAGAAGTGTGAAATAAAAATCAGAGTAAGTACAAACCAAGAAAAGATAGCTATGAAGTTTTGTACCGGAAAAAACCTGAAAAGCATAATCTATGTGAATACAGAGCACTTTTGACAGAAGTAACTGAATTATAAAGCAAGTTCAGATTTTAGTAGTTAAAAATTAGGATTTTAAGGCGACTTCTAAAAACATACTCCATACTTCTGCTCACATTTCACAACCATAACTCAATCCCACAGTCATACTTGGTGATCAAAAAGACTGGGAGACGCAAACTATATCAGTGAGCAGTAATTCACTCACTATAAGCCCAAGTTCTATGACAAGGGAAAGAACGGTTGTCAGGAGGCAGCTAGCAATCTCTCCCATGTTCCTATTCCACAGCTTTTCTTGAAACTCTCCCCTCATTTGACTCCTAAAATGCAATCATAACTTCTTACTAACATAGCATACCCTGATTTGGGAGATAACACCTCCATGTTATCACATTTCGCTGCATATGACCTTGTAAAGCAGGGATGATTATTCCCTTCCAACTCTACCAATAAGAACCAGAGGCTCAGGGAATTACCATTAACTTGTCAAGAGTCAGGACAAGCATGAATGGGCTTTGTTTTTGTTTTTTTCTAAGTTTTATTCTAGACCCAGCTTGTTCACCATTACACTACAACTGTAGGTTCATCTTCTGCCACTCAGATTATCCTTCTACCATCTGCTAATTTTCAGAACAAAGTAAAATCATGATTCACATTGACAAAGCCTCCCTCCTTGACCAAACTTTGGTTGAGGACCTCTGAGTCCTCTTCTCAACAGGGACTTTGTCCTCAAGTCTGCCTAGCCCAATTGTAGGAAGAATCCTGCTGAGCCAGAGAGAATCTTTCTGCCCTTGATACCTGAACACACTCCAGATCTGATCAAATTCCTCACCCATCTCTATCCTCCAAGTGATATCTTATCACCATGACCTTCCATTAATAAGAATCCTGTTAGGTCAGTTTAACAAGAATTCCTCCACCTTTGAGGTCTCCTTTCAGTAATTTTCCTTCCACTGACCCTTCTCAAACTTCTCCTTCGCTATAATTCCCACTTGTCCTTATTTTCAGAGTTGAACCTGATATCTCTCTCTTATTGCAATGGTATTGACACCTATCACAATAGTCCTGAATAAAGTCTTCCTTACTTTCTAACAAATGTCAGAATAACTTTTCCTCTAACAACATACAAATATAAACATGAATGTGTGTTAAGGGATTTTCTTTATTCATATGATATGAGGGCCCAAGGCAGATGATGTAACAGGTTCAAAGGGAAAGTCAAAATAGTACAAATTCATATAAGGAAATGTTGAAATACATTGCAAATGAAGACAAACTGTTATTCCCTTAGACAGGGAGGCAAATGAAAATCACAGAACAGCATTTACACATCTATCAGTTATCTACAATGTATGAAGGAAGAGTTGTAAAATAGCTCAAAAACAAAGTGACCAGGATTAGAATCTGATCACCTAAGAGGGTATGCTACAGATAATGAATAGTTCTCCAATGAAACACTTTTTTTCTACACATCTGGGTGTTAGTCCTTGAATTAGTCCATGCATGTAGGCTCACCTCTTTCTTTTTTACTCCCTCAGATGAATCATTCTATTTTATGGGTTAAATTCTCCTTCCTATATTGATAATCTCAAAATACCTACTTCCATCCCTTGTACATCTCACCCAGAGTATTTTAATGTTATGCTATGTTCACCCTGTGCTTCAATGTTATACATGGCATCTATATTTGTTAGCTAAAAATTATGTAAAACTTCAAGTATGTAAAATCGATACCTCTGTGCATCCCATAAAATTAGACTTACTTTTCAATAGACCCACTTCTGCTATTGTCACAACTATTATTCCAGTAACCCAGAATTAATATCTTAGAATCATTTTAAATCTTCTAATTTGTGCTTCATATCCAGTAGTAATTGTTCTGCTTATTTTTTCAACAAAACGTTTCTTAGATGCACGTTTCCCATTCCCTTTCATCATTTATTTAGTCCTAAACTGTTTTCTAGTCTTTCCTCCCTCATTTCCGTATCCTATTAATCTAATGTATGGCTACCATATTAATCTTTGTAAGCCACTTTCAGCATGTAGCATAAATATTTTCAAGTATACCAGATACAAAATTGAATAAGTATGGCAGTTGTAATTTTCAAAGATGGCTTGTAACAGTCTCTCCATATACTCATTACTACATGATATTCCTTTGTGATTGCCTCAACCAACAGAGAACAGCAGAAGTGACACTGTTGACATCTAAGGCTGAGTTTTAAACAGTAATATAGTTTCCACCTGGCACGCGTGCAAACTCTCTCTCTTTCTCCCTCTCCCTCTCTCTCTCCAGGATGCTTACTCTTGGAACTCAGGCTCCATGCCTTACAGAAGCCCAAACCACATGGATAGGCCACACGGAGATACTCTGGGCAACACCCTCAGCTGAGGTCCCACCTAGTAATCAGCATTAACCACCAGATGTGGGTGAGGAAGTCTCCAAGATGATTTCAACCCCAGCCCCTGTGACAGCCACCTGAGTGAGAACTGACTGGCTGAGGCTGGTCAATGACTAGAACACTGATAGATAATAATAATAAGCTATTATTGTGTTTTATGCCACTACATCTGGGTGGGCTGTGCAGCAATGGCTAAGTAATACCATAGGGCAGGCATATCACATTGATTGTATCATAACCTAGGTTTTTTTATGGCAAAAGATAGCCAGCGCAGAGGTTGTATATTGCTGAATAGGTGTGACATTTCTAAAATAAAAAACTGTTTTGCAATAACAAAAGCACAAAAGGAAGAAAGACATATTTGACTACCAAAACACTTATAAAATTTGTAATATACGAAAAATAAAAATAAATACTAAAGAAAACCAGTTTGAGAACACATTTGATTATGTATGAAAAACAAACTATCAGCCAGACACTATAAAACTCCTGGAGGAAAACATAGGAAGAACACTCTTCGACGTAAATAACAGCAAGATCTTTTTTGATCCACCCTCTAGAATAATGGAAATAAAAACAAAAATAAATAAGTGGGACCTAATGAAACTTCAAAGCTTCTGCACAGCAAAGGAAACTATAAGCAAGACGAAAAGACAACCCTCAGAATGGGAAAAAAATGTGCAAATGAATCAACAGACAAAGGATTAATCTCCAAAATATATAAACAGTTCTTCCAGCTCAATATCAAAAAAATAAACAACCCAATAAAAAAATGGGCAGAAGACCTAAATAGGCATTTCTCCAAAGAAGACATACAGAGGGCTAAGAGGCACATGAAAAGCTGCCCAACATCACTCATTATTAGAGAAATGCAAATTAAAACTACAATGAGGTATCACCTCACTCCGGTTAGAATGGGCATCATCAGAAAAATGACAAACAGTAAATGCTGCAGACAGTGTGGAGAAAAAGGAACGCTCTTGCATTGCTGGTGGGAATGTAAATTGATACAGCCACTATGGAAAACAGTATGGAGGTTCCTTGCAAAACTAAAAATAGAACTACCATATGACTCAGCAATCCCACTACTGGGCATATACCCAGAGAACACCATAATTCAAAAAGACACATGCACTCCAATGTTCATCGCAGCACTATTTACAATAGCCAGGACATGGAAGCAACCTAAATGTCCATCAACAGATGAATGGATAAAGAAGATGTAGTACATACATACAATGGAGTATTACTCATCTGTAAAAAGCAATGAAACTGGGACATTTGTAGAGACATGGATGGACTTAGAGACTGTCATACAGAGTAAAGTGAGTCAGAAAGAGAAAGACAAATATTGTATATTAACACATATATGTGGACTATAGAAAAATGGTACAAATCAAACAGTTTGCAAGGCCAAAATAGAGACCCAGATGTAGAGAACAAACATATGGACACCAAGTGGGGAAAGCAGGGAGGGTTGGGGGGGAACGAATTGGGAGATTGGGATACCAAACTGTACACTCTAAATATATGCAGTTTATTGTAAAAAATAAATAAATAAAAACAATCAGCACCCATACAAATAAAAAGCTTATGTAAATGCCCCCCAAAACACCCAAGATGCCAGACATAATTCATACTAGAGGGAAAAAGTCACAAAGATTTTGAAAAATATTCAGTATTGGTTTGATATAATCAAAGAAATGAAAATTAAAGCATCATTAAGATATAATTTTAATCTATTAAAACAAACAATTAAAATATTGACACCAAATTTTGATGATGTAGTAAAATAAAAGTGTTTATACACAACTGTGAAACTACAAAATTGTGCCCCTGACTGTTCCTGGCTGCAAAATGATAATAAGTTTCGAAAGTCATAAAATATTCATAAGTAATTAATTCAGTGGAAAAAGAACAGCTACCCAGGCAAAGATACTCATTTCAGCATTATCAAAAATGGTTTAAAAAAAATCGATAAAATATAGGATGACAGGGAATGGTAAGTAAACCATAGTGCAACATCTAACAGAATACTATGTAGTTATTAATAATTGTAGAAAATTAAAAATACTTAATAATGGGATCTTAAGGAAAAGGAATACAAAACCATATGAGTATATTCACAAAACAAAGACTAAAAAGGAACATTTTTACATCATTTTGTTCACTTCTTGAAATTGTGAGATATTTTTTCTTTAAAAAATTGACTAATGTGAACTCATGGTTTTGTAATAATAGGGAAGAAAATAATAGATCAGTGACAAAATGAATGTAAAAATCGCAAACCTTAGAAACAATCAAGCTTTTAAAAGGTTTGTTTCCTTTTCAAAAATTCTTATTTACATTACAGTACAAGTATAAATCATGTTTCTTTCAGTTAAGAATTATTATGGCAATGAGGAGATAGAAAGATAGAGAAAAAGGTACAGACACTAAGGCATGCAATGTGTATACAACATTTGTAAGTAAATAACCATCAACAAATGGTAAATTCTTTTTGAGTGATCTTCAGTAACAGGCACTATCCCTCTTACAAAGCAGATGCCACACAGAAGTCTTATAATTATCCATCAGTAAGCATAATTTAGAGGAAATTAAAGAATAGAGAGGTCTATGCTTTTGACACACACGCCTCACATGTATTGGTGGCCTTTTAAAAACACACTAAATGTTCATCTACAAGCTGTCAGGTCACAGATGGAAAGCTGATTTCAAAGACATCTTTCATATGTAAATTCTAAATAATTTACTCAAGAACATGGCTGGGGCTAGAAAATATTACCAGTCAGGCCTCTGTACGCATTTTTATATGCCAAGCCTGACAACCCATCTGTCCGCAGTTCCCTTCCTTACCCCAATAAAACAATCCCCCAGACATAAAGATGAGTAAGGGAGGTGACACAAGCAGAGGTAAACAGGAGAGCTTGTTTTTTCCCACACAGAAGTGATTTATACCCAGTTGAAAAATTAATAGCCGGACAGAACAAAGTATACTCTTTCTCATAAGTCAGTTAGATCAAGGTCTGGAACATGATGACCAGCTCAATGGACAAGGCAATTAGATTGCACCTCTGGGCCAGCAGGCCTCCAAGGGCTGACACGCCATGTACTTCCTTAGACCTGTGTGGTAACCAGGCTCATGGTGTATGCAAATCTGCAGGATGTAATAAGCCAACAGACCTTTAAAAGTGTCCTCAGAAGCTCTAATTTATATCTTACTCAACTCTTGAATAATAGGTTCACTGCAGCAAAATACTGTGCATTAGAATAATTATGTTTACATGTGCATGAAAACCACATTTTCTTTAAAAAGCATTTGAATATAGTTCCTGGTACTCTCTGCCATTTATTATTACTGAAATGTAAGAAATTCAAATAAAGGATTGAGCAAAACAACAGAAACAACTGAATTATTTTAACAATTTTATATACCACAGCATGTAACTCCAAGTGTTTTCATGTTACCTCACTTAAACATGATTTTTTGTTGTATGAAGGAAGCAGACAAAAAGCAGCACATACACTATGATACCACTTATATAAATATTTAGTTAATACAAATTAATCTGTAGTGATAGAAAGCAAATCAGTGATTATCTGGGGATGGAGTAGGGGACAGGAATGAGGGAGGAAATACAAAAGGTTACAGGGAAATGAGGGGTGATATAGATCTTCATAGGTATACATTTATCAAAAATTATCAAATTGTACACTTTGTGTGCAGTTTATTATGTCAATTATATGTTAATAAAACTGTGTACAAAGAACAAATTAAAAAGTTATTAAATTACTTCTTTTTTTAGGTATGAAGACATTTATTTGTACAAATTACAACCTAAGTATCCATCAATAGCAAAATAGTTGAATTATGAATCTACACACCAGGATATTATGCCACCACAGAAAAATGAAGTGATGCATAATCATTAAGGTACGTAGCAAGGTTACAAAAGTACTTGGTCAATTTTGAGTTTTTAAATTTTCATATAACAATTATATAAACCATGTAATTTGAAAGAAAACCATGATCCAGGTAGTCTCCAGGGAATCACCATTTATTTACCAACCATTACCTGGGCAAGTCACTCAAACCTTTTTGAAACAGTTCCTTCTGTAGAATGGTGATATTACCTAGCAGGATGGTTGGGAAGATTAAATGGGATCACTTGTCTAGAAAGGTAACAGGCCAGTGAGCAGGGTTCAATGTCTCTTCCCTTTCCCTTTAGGTAATGGTTTCCTATATCTGGGGAAACTGCCACCAAAGCTTGGTCCCCAGGCTGCTGCCAGAATGAGCAAGGGAAACAAATTACAGCGCTAGGCTTTTCTGTTAATCCCTCTCCTGTCACCCCGCAGGCTGAGGGCAGCAAGGCTGTTTATGCGCAACGCCCGGGAGATCCAGAGACCCGTCGGTCTCTGGGCAGTGACACGCACTTGGAATCAAAACCGCACCAGGGCCGGTCATTGTTATTAACAACCACATTAAATTTTTATGTATTAGATGCCCATTCACATCACACTGCCATATCACGTCACTGCCTTCTGGCCGCCACAGTTTATGATGAGAAATCAGCTACTCATCTTATTGAGGATGTCTTGCACACTTTTGTGATAAGTCATTTCTCTCTTTTGGCCTTTAAGATTCTCTTTGTCTCCAGTTTTCAACAGTTTGCTTATGCTGTGTCTTGATATGGCTCTGTTTGAGTTTATCCTACTTGGAGTTCATTGAGCATCTTGGGTCTGTAGGCAAATGGTTTTCATCAAATTTGGGAAATTTTATGCCATTATTCCTTCACGTAATCTTTTTTTCCCCTTACTCCTCTCCTTCTAGGATTCTCATTATGGATATGTTGGTAGACTTGATGCTGTCCCAGAGGTCTCTGAGGCTTTGTTCAATTTTCTTTATTTTCTTTCCTTTGTATTCCTCAAGACAGGTAAACCCAATTTGCCTATGTTCAAGATCACTGATTCCTTCTTCCACCTGCTAAAATCTGTTGTAGAACACCTCTAGTGAATTTTTCATTTCAGTCATTGCACTTTTAACTCTAGACTTTCTATGTGGTTCTTTTTTTCTTTTTCTTGGCTATTTTTTTTAATCTCTTTATTGGAATATAATTGCTTTACACTCTTGTACCAGCTTTTGAGGTACACCAAAGTGAATCAGCTGTATTTATACATATATACCCATATTATACCCATATCCCCTCCCTCCCGTGACTCCCTCCTGCTTTCTCTGTCCTGGCCCTCTAAGGTATCACCCATTATTGAGTTGATCTCCCTTTGTTATACAGCAACTTCCCACTAGCTATCTGTTTTACAGTTGGTAGTGTATGTATGTCGATGCTACTATCTCACTTCGTCCCAGCTTCCCCTTCGCCCCCTCAACCCCCCAACTCCATGTTCTCCAGTCCATTCTCTGCATCTGCATCCTTATTCTTGCCCTGTCACTGGGTTCATCAGTACCATTTTTTTTTTTTAGATTCCGTATATATGAGTTGACATACAGTATTTGTTTTTCTCTTTCTAGTTAACTTCACTGTGTATGACAGACTCAAGGTCTATCCACCTCATGACATATAGCTCCATTTCATTCCTCTTTATGGTTGAGTACTATTCCATTGTATATATGTGCCACATCTTCTTTATCCATTCACCCGTTGATGGGCATTTAGGTTGATTCCATGTCCTGGCTATTGTAAAGAGTGCTGCAATGAACATTGTGGTACATGTTTCTTTTGGGATTATGGTTTTCTCTGGGTATATGCCCAGTAGTGGGATTACTGGATCATATGATAGTTCTCTATTTTTAATTTCTTAAGGAACCTCCAAACTGTTTTCCATAGTAGGTTTCCCAACTCATATTCCTACCAACAGTGCAGGAGAGTTCCCTTTTCTCCACACACTCTCCAACATTTGTTGTTTCCAGATTCTGTGTTGATGGCCATTCTGACCGGTGTGAGGTGACACCTCATTGTGACTTTGACTTGCATTTCTCTAATGATTAGTGATGTTGAGCATCTTTTCATGTGTTTGTTGGCCATCTGTATGTCTTCTTTGGAGAAATGTCTATTTAGGTCTTCCGCTCATTTGTGGATTGGGTTATTTGCTTTTTTGGTATTAAGCTGCATGAGCTGCTTGTATATTTTGGAGATTAATCCTTTGTCCGTTGCTTTGTTGGCAACTGTTTTCTCTCATTCTGAGGGTTGTCTTCTTGTCTTGTTTATGGTTTCTTTTGCTCTGCAAAAGCTTTTAAGTTTCATTAGGTCCCATTTGTTTATTCTTGATTTTATTTCCACTATTCTAGGAGGTGGGTCAAAAAGGATCTTGCTTTGATGTATGTCATAGAGTGTTCTGACTATGTTTTCCTCTAGGAGTTTTATACTGTCTGGCCTTCCATTTAGGTCTTTAATCCATTTTGGGTTTATTTTTGTGTATGGTATTCTAATTTCATCCTTTTACATGTTGCTGTCCAATTTTCCCAGCACCACTTATTGAAGAGGCTGTCTTTTTTCCATTGCATTTTCTTGCCTCCTTTGTCAAAGATAAGGTGCCCATATGTGCGTGGCTTTACCTCTGGGTTCTCTATTCTGTTCCATTGATCTTCCTTTCTATTTTTGTGCCAGTACCATACAGTCTTGATCACTGTGGCCTGGTAGTATAGTTTGAAGTCAGGAAGCCTAATTCCACCAATTTTGTCTTTCCTTCTCAAGATTGCTTTGGCTATTCGGGGTCTTTTGCGTTTCCATACAAATCATAAGATTTCTTGTTCTAGTTCTGTGAAAAATGCCATTGGTAATTTGATAGGGATTGCATTGAATCTGTAAATTGCTTTGGGTAGTACAGTCATTTTCACAATGTTGATTCTTCCAATCCAAGAACATGGTGTGTCTCTCCATCTGTTCGTATCATCTTTGATTTCTTTCATCAGTGTCTTATAGTTTTCTGCATAAAGGTCTTTTGCATCCTTAGGCAGGTTTATTCCTAGGTATTTTTTTCTTTTTGTTGCAGTGGTAAATGGGAGAGTTTCCTTAATTTCTCTTTCTGCTCTTTTGTTGTTAGTGTATAGGAATGCAAGAGATTTCTGCGCATTAATTTTGTATCCTGATACTTTACTAAATTCATTGATTAGTGCTAGCAGTTTTCTGGCAGAGTCTTTTGGGTTTTCTATATATAATATCATGTCATCTGCAAAGGGTGACAATTTTACTTCTTCTTTTCCAATTTGGATTCCTTTTATTTCCTTTTCTTCTCTGATTGCTGTGGCTAAAACTTCCAAAACTATGTTGAATAATAGTGGTGAGAGTGGACACCCTTGTCTTGTTCCCGTTCTTAGAGGGAATTCTTCCAGTTTTTCCCCACTGAGAACGATGTTGGCTTTTGGTTTGTCATATATGGCTTTTATGATGTTGAGGTAATTTCCTTCTATGCCCATTTTCTGGAGAGTTTTTATCATAAATGGATGTTGAATTTTGTCAAAAGTTTTTTCCGCATCTATTGATTATACGATTTTTATCCTTCAATTTGTTGATATGATGTATCACATTGATTGATTTGCATATATTGAAGAATCCTTGAATTCCAGGGATAAACCCCACTTTTCATGGTGTACGATCTTTTTAATGTGCTGTTTGCTAGTATTTTGTTGAGGATTTTTGCATCTATGTTCATCAGTGATATTGGCTTGTAATTTTCTTTTTCTGTGACATCTTTGTCTGGTTTTGGTATCAGGGTGATGGTGGCCTCATAGAATGAGTTTGGGAGTATTCCTCTTTCTGCTAATATTTGGAAGAGTTTGAGAAGGATAGGTGTTAGCTCTTCTCGAAATGTTTGATAGAATTCACCTGTGAAGCCATCTGGCCCTGGGCTTTTGTTTGTTGGGAGATTTTTAATCACTGCCTCAATTTCTGTACTTGTGATTGGTCTGTTCATATTTTCTATTTCTTCCTGGTTCAGTCTTGGAGGATTGAACTCTTCTAAGAATTTATCCATTTCTTCCAGGTTATCCAATTTATTGGCATAGAGTTGCTTGTAGTAGTCTCTCATGATCTTTTGTATTTCTGAGGTGTCCATTGTTACTTCTCCTTTTTCATTTCTAATTCTGTTGCTTTGCATCTTCTCCCTTTTTTTCTTGATGAGTCTGGCTAATGGTTTATCAATTTTGTTTATCTTCTCAAAGAACCAGCTTTTAGTTTCATTGATCCTTGCTATTGTTACCTTCATCTCTTTTTCATTTATTTCTGATCTGATCATTATGATCTCTTTCCTTCTGTTCACTTTGGGGTCTCTTCGTCCTTCTTTCTCTAATTGTTTTAGGTGTAAGGTGAGGTTGTTTATTCGATATTTTTCCTGTTTCTTGAGGTAGGACTGTATTGCTATAAACTTCCCTCTTAGAACTGCTTTTGCTGTGTGCCATAGGTTTTGGGTTGTTGTGTTTTCATTGTCGTTTGTTTCTAGATATTTTTTGATTTCTTTAATGATTTCTTGGTTGTTTAATAGTGTATTGTTTAGCCTCCATGTGTTTGCATTTTTTACAGTTTTTTTCCTGTAATTGACATCTAGTCTCATGGCATTGTGGTCAGAGAAGATGCTTGATATGATTTCAATTTTGTTGAATTTACCAAGGCTTCATTTGTGACCCAAGATGTGATCTATCCTGGAAAATGTTCCATGTGCACTTGAGAAGAAAGTGTAGTCTGTCGTTTTTGGATGGAATGTCCTATAAATATTAATTGTCAAGATGGTCTAATGTGTCATTTAAAGCTTGTGTGTCTTTATTTATTTTCTGTTTGGATGATCTGTCCCTTGATGTAAGTGAGGTGTTCAATCTCCTACTATCATTGTGTTGCTGTCAATTTCCCCTTTTATGGCTGTCAGCATTTGCCTTATGTATTGAGGTGCTCCTATGTTGTGTTCATAGATGTTTACAATTGTTATATGTTCTTCTTGGATGGATCCCTTGATCATTCTGTAGTGTCCTTTCTTGTCTCTTGTAATAGTCTTTACTTTCAAGTCTAATTTGTCTGATATGAGTATTGCTACTCCAGCTTTCTTTTGACTTCCATTTGCATGGAATATCTTTTTCCATCCCTTGACTTTCAGTCTATATGTATCCCTAGGTCTGAAGTGGGTTTCTTGTAGGCAGCATATAGAAGGGTCTTATTTTTGTATCCATTCAGCCAGTCTGTGTCTTTTGGTTGCAGCATTTAATACACTTACATTTAAGGTGATTATTGACATGTGTGTTTCTATTACCATTTTCTTAATTGTTTTGGGTTTGTTTTTGTAGGTCTTTTCCTTCTCTTGTGTTTCCTACTTAGAAAAGTTCCTTTAGCAATTGTTGTAAGGCTGGTTTGGTGGTGATGAATTCTCTTAACTTTTGCTTGTCTGGAAAGCTTCTGATTTCTCCCTCAAATCTGAATGAGATTCTTGCTGGGTAGAGTATTCTTGGCTGGGTAGGTTTTTCTCTTTCAGGACTTTCAGTATATCCTGCCATTCCCTTCTGGCCTGCAGAGTTTCTGCAGAAAGGTCATCTGTTATCCCTATGGGTTTTCCCTTATATGTTATTTGTTGCTTTTCTCTTGCTGCTTTTAATATTTTTTCTTTGTGTTCAATTTTCATTAGTTTGATTAATATGTGCCTTGGTGTATTTCTCCTTGGGTTTATTCTGTATGGGACTCTCTGTGCTTCTTGGACTTGATGAATTATTTCCTTTCCCATGTTGGGGAAGTTTTCCACTATAACGTCTTCAAATATTTTCTCAGACCCTTTCTTGTTTTCTTCTTCTTCTGGGATGCCTATGATTCAAATGTTGGTGCACTTAATGTTGTCAACAAGGTCTCTGAGACTGTCTTCCATTCCTTTTATTCTTTTTTCTCTTTCCTGCTCTGTGGCAGTTATTTCCCCCATTCTATCTTCCAACTCACTTATTCATTCTTTTGCCTCAGTTATTCTGCTGTTTATACCATCTAGAGTATTTTTAATTTCGGTTATTTTGTTATCCATTACTGTTTGTTTGCTCTTTAGTTCTTCTGCGTCCTTATTAACTGTTCCTTGTATTTTCTCTATTTTGTTGTTGAGATTTGGGATCATCTTTACTATCATTACTCTGAATTCTTTTTCAGGCAATTTTCCTATTTCCTCTTCATTTATTTGGTCTTGTGGGTTTTTTTCCTGCTCCTTTGCCTGCATGGTGTTTCTTTGTTTTCTTGTTTTCTCTAATTTATAGGATTTTCTGTCTTCTTTCCCTATGCTGCCTAGTAGTAATTCCTCTTGTTTTTGTCGTCTGCCCCCTGTGGTTGGGTTTGCCCAGTGTCTTGAGTAGGCTTCCTGGTGGGGGTGTCTGGTGTCTGCTCTCCAGTGTGTGGCTCTGTGTCTTTTCTCTCTGATGAGCAGGGCTGTGTCAGGTGGTGTGTTTTAGGGTATCTGTGAGGTTAATATGGCTTTAGGTAGTCTGTGTGCTGATGTGTTCCTGTCTTTTTTGTAGTTTTAAATTACTTTTTTTAAAAAGGAGACTCGCAATAAGGTTTCAGAGAATTAAAAGCCCTTCCTTTTCTGGACCTGTGTTCCTTTTAGTTTGTCAAGGTAACATTCATATTTTTCATCTGACTTCCCCATCTACAGTACACTGACAGTAATAAGTTATTTCTCTCTCCTTTTAACCTCTTCCATAATTACAGAGAGAACTATAGACTAGATGCCACAGAAAGTTACAAAATCATGTGTTCCTACCATTAGTACATATAGTAGACCTCTGTCAGTAAAGTATCTCCTTTCCTGTTAAAATAATAGAGACCCTCAGAGATCATCTCTTACCATCCTGGCCTTGAGAGTTTGCCAATTTGATAAAGGATATCTGTTTTTCCCATTCTAAAAGTTTCCCTAAGAAGAAAATTCCACCAACAAAGCAATAACTTCTTGTGTCTGAGTTCTCACTTAGCATTTCCTATGTGAAATTTTCCCAAGCAGTAATTCCCAAGATATAGAACTTTGGACCTGCATACTTGCTCAATACATATGCTTATACAGGGCCATGCTTCTTCTATATTTGCTAAAGTCCTCTGTGAACACAAATCCCTATTGCATGTAATGAATAACTAATGTAAAAATAGAGCCTCATCAGCTTTAGTCGCAATTAAGCCTTTTATTAGATATGCTCTGTCTCCTTTTATTACTTACCACACAAGAGAAAACTGTTTAGTCAAGTACTAGATACAGAAATACATGCTATCTTTTCAAATTAGTTTTGACCAAAACCAGACCAATTTAGCTACAGAACAGGGTTGACTACAGGTAATTATCACAAATTTCATTTGAGAAAGATTCTTTCAGCAGTGGTAAACACCAAATTAGAAGCAGAAAGAATTTTAATAACTGCATGTACTTGTGCTACTGCCTAGGGAAAATTTAAAGACTCCTTTAAATAAGGTCCAAAGTGTCCCAATCTTAATAGATCTTACAGCAAGTAGAACTCTTTCAGAAACTTGAAAAGTAAAAGCAGGATTTTTCATATAACGTTCATTTATTGCATCCCAACAGTCATAGAGAAATGCCTTGGGGATGATTTATTTGGGAGGCATTGAATGTTCTCGCTTTGAGTCTCAGAGATAATCATAGACTTGATATACACAATTGTCACAGAACTCAAACAAGATATTGATTTCCTTTAGCCTATAAAGGATGTCAAAATTCTGATCAAGACCTGACTAAGGGAACTGACTCAGTTCTAATCTTTACTTAAAAGTAAATGAAATGTATGTAGTAATCCTCTTGATCATTTGAACCAGTACCACTCTCACTTGGTATGAACATATAAAAATAAAAACAGTAGGAAACAGTTCCAAGAGATAATAAAATAAAAAATAAATGACATCTCTATAGGACATTACAGTTTTTCTAAGTGTTTCATATTCACTATGTACCTCCCCAAGACAAATCCAGGCAGTATAGTAATGACTACCCACATCTTATAGAAGACAAAACTGGGTTACAGAAGAATTGCCAAGTGACTTGACAAAAGCTACATAGCCAGTAATTTAGCCTCAGAACCTAAATTTTCTGGCTTCAATTACAGTAGTCCTTCTTACTTTTTGTACTATATACCGTGTTATTACTTTATTCTGATTATGGCAATAATATATAACCAATGGAGAAAAACTTGTAAAAGCAGAACAATATAAAGTAGGAAATTAAAATCATCCAAAGTCCCATCACCCAAGATAAACCTTGGTAAAATCTGCTGTATTTCTATAGATATGTAATACATTTATATATCTGCTATCTCAGGTCAGATTTTCTAGAACATAGACTCTGAAATGGAGATTTGTGTGCAGAAGGTTTAATGGTTTATTCTCTGGAGCAATGCCTATAAGAGTAAGGGAAGTAGACTGGGCAAAGGGAAGAGCTGGAGAACAATGCAGTTGTAAAGAGACCTCAACCAGTTCCACAGGGGGATCTAAATCTTGGATGGACCTTTCAAGTGGTACTGAATTGAGATCCAGAGCCCCTTTGTAATACAAATTGACTAGTGATTGGACATAAGCTTCCCTGGGGGGACTGGACATCAGACAAGACAATTCCCATGGGTCAAGAGCAATTCTAAGAGAGGGACTCAGATGTGGGCTGTCTGTCAGCAGTCTATCTTCCAGGCAGCTGATGGAGTAAGTGTCTTGGTCCTCAAGAGGGAACCACAGCCTTCACTACAGCCCACCCACGTGCCAGAGAGATCCATTTGCCTCACAGAGTAAGTCTACTTCCTGAGTGATAAGTTTCTCTGGGATTCTGGTTGGTCTCTACCACTGAGGAAACGTAAAAGGGAAGGTTAGGTAAACAAACGATAGTCACTGCTGCAGCAGCTGGACTCAAAGCCACAACTGACACTCATTGCCTCCCTCCTCACCCATCCTCTCTAGATCCCCATGTCTTTGGCTAATATGTCTGCTGGATAGACCCTCAAATCTGAGAGATCTGAGCTTCCTGATCATCATGCCTTTCACAGGCCTTATCTGAGGCCCTTGTCCATTTACCAACAAAACAGGCCAGAGGAATATCAAGAGACACCCCTTAGCTGGCCCATGTCACATATAGCAGTCCTACTACCTCCTGAGGATCAAGGTTAGTTACCTTCCTAGAAAGGAGAATCCTTTCTTTGTCCATGGATCCCTTGGCCACAGGAGCCCAAAGTGGCCAGGCAACAATTTATGGAATTTAAGCTTAAATTAAATGGAATTCCTGCACCATGGTAGAAGGCTTTTTCCTCTAAGATCTAGGACTTCCAGACACACAGAGCCAAGAGTTGTAGGGACAAGCCCAAATTCCCCAAATGGAAATGTGAATTAGCTTGACTATCATAACCACTTCACTATGTGTAGTTTGATCAAATCATCAGGTTGTAGCCGTTAAATATATACAAACTTTATTTTAAAAAATAAAAGATCAAATAAATAAATAAGTAAAATTATTTCAGGATGTCAAATATATCTAGTTCTATATTTCCTTTTTATTATTTATCAATAACTATTATTCTTATAATATCTAACACCAATGTGAGGCTACAAGTTCACTAACAGAATAAAGACTTTAAAAATGATTCCTCAGTAACATTAGCAAAAAAAGCACATCCAAAATTATTAGTCACTATTAATTATTAATGAGATCATTGATTATGTGTTGCAGATTTAATATTTTAAAATAATGAATCAGCACTACTTCAGTTGCTCCCTTTATTTTAGCACAATCCAATGTCCACTGAATCTAAAAGTTTTGCAGTAAAATTTTCTTTGATGTTTGACTCTCTCGCCAGCATACAAATTCAAAAATGTTGATGGTTATAGTCTCCACTTTCCTTTTTGAGTTTTTTATTAAACTGTATTCTTCATACGCTAGGAACAAAAAATTCTTAGTTAATAGCACAGTGAAGAGGTTGATCAATAGTTTGTTTGTTTTTAATAAGGCAAAATTATCCTAGTTTAAGGAACATTTCCCTTACCCTTTTTATTTCTTGGGAATTGTAAAATAGCAATCTTCTCCACTCCACATGCACACTATTGTGGATAAGCTACTGCAGAGCCCACTCTCATACCACCATTGGGACCAGGGCAGTTTGGAATGCTTTCAGCTAATTTCTTTTATTAATTCCTGATCAACTTTCAGGAAGCTTTCACTCTACTTATTAATATTTTATCAAGAGGGAATTCAAAGGGAACTAAGGTGGACCTCTTCCATTCATTTTTAAACAAAAATGTCATTCTTTCTACACTGGTAACATTTCTTCTGGGAACCATGTATTGGTAACCTTAATGGTTGTGCTAGAACTTCCCTGGTGGCACAGTGGTTAAGAATATGCCTGCCAATGCAGGGGACACGAGCTCGATCCCTGGGCCGGGAAGATCCCACATGCCATGGAGCAACTAAGCCTGTGGGCCACAACTACAGAGGCTGCGCTCTAGAACCTGCAAACTACAACTACTGAGCCCATGTGCCACAACTACTGAAGCCCATGTGCCGAGAGCCCATGCTCCACAACAAGAGAAGCCACTGCACTGCAACAAAGAGTAGCCCCGGCTTGCCACAACCAGAGAAAGCCCACAGCAACGGGCGTGCAGCAATGAAGACCCAACGCGTCCAAAAAATAAAAAAAAAAAAATTTTTTTAAATAGTTGTGCTACACATTCATCTCTCTTCATTAAATGGAATCTGATCTTTCCATGTTGTTTTTAACTGGTTCTTTTTCAATCATCTCTGTAAGCAAATGCTGATTCTCAACTTTGAAGGATACCTATAACTTGATATTTTATAAAATTTTATTCTTTTTAAAGTCAAAGAAAAATATAGTTGGTTATTTAGATTTTCTTCTTCCTTATTGGAAATAATCAAAACTTGTTGAATGTTTTTGGTCAGTTCTCAAAATGCAGGTCTGACACAGAGGTTTATGATGCTAATAACTCCCTCTTGATTGATGGGTTTGTCCCATAGCAGCCCCAGAGGACCTTTCTTTTTTTTTTTTTTTAAGAACTTTTATTGAGATATAATTGACATACAATAAACTGCATATATTTAAAGTGTACAATTTGATATTTTTTCTTATTAGTAATGTATTGGGATTGTACTAGCAATCCCAATCTCCCAATTATCCCACCCCCAACCACCACCACCCCCCCTTCCACTTTACCCCTTTGGTGTCCATATGTTTGTTCTCTACATCTGTGTCTCTATTTCTGCCTTGCAAACTGGTTGATCTGTATCACTTTTCTAGATTCCACATATATGATATTTCTTTTTCTCTTTCTGACTTATGTCATTCTGTATGACAGTCTCTAGGTCCATCCATGTCTCTACAAATGTCCCAATTTCATTCCTTTTTACAGCTGAGTAATATTCCATTGTATATATGTACCACATCTTCTTTATCTATTCATCTGTTGATGGACATTTAGGTTGCTTCCATGTCCTGGCTATTGTAAATAGTGCTGCAATGAACATTGGGGTGCCTGTGTCTTTTTGAATTATGGTGTTCTCTGGGTATAGGCCCAGCAGTGGGATTGCTGGGTCATATGGTAGTTCTATTTTTAGTTTTTTAAGGAACCTCCATACTGTTCTCCATAGTGGCTGTATCAATTTACATTCCCACCAACAGTGCAAGAGGTTTCCCTTTTCTCCACACCCTCTCCAGCATTTATTGTTTGTAGGTTTTCTGATGATGCCCATTCTAACCAGAGTGAGGTGATACCTCATTGTAGTTCTGATTTGCATTTCTCTAATAATGAGTGATGTTGAGCAGCTTTTCATGTGCCTCTTGGCCCTCTGTATGTCTTCTTTGGAGAAATGCCTATATAGGTCTTCTACCCATTTTTTGATTGGGTTATTTGTTTGTTTTTGATATTGAGCTGCATGAACTGTTTATATATTTTGGAGATTAATCTTTTGTCTGTTGATTTGTTTGCAAATATTTTCTCCCATTCTGAGGGTTGTCTTCTCGTCTTGTTTATAGTTTCCTTTGCTGTGCAAAAGCTTTTAAGTTTCATTAGGTCCCACTTACTTATTTTTGTTTTTATTTCCATTACTCTAGGAGGTGGGTCAAAAAAGATCTTGCTGTGATTTATGTCAAAGAGTGTTCTTCCTGTGTTTTACTCTAGGAGCAGAGGATCTTTCTTACTCCACCTTCAACTGTCCTTCATAGCCCACTTTTTCTCTGTTAGCATCCCTCACGTTGCTGTTCCTTTAGCTAATTCCTGATGTTCCCACTTTTGCCTAACCCTGATTCTCTTTTCAGCTTTTGAACACTCTTCAGCCCTAAACATTATTTTCACATGCCCCTCTCCTCCATTCCTGTAACACTAACAGCCACCAATGGTAAGACTAACAACCATGGATTAAAAGACTTAATATTGTTAAAATGTCCATACTACCCAAAGCAATCTATAGATTCAGTATAATCGCTATCAAAATTCTAAAGGTATTTTTACAGAAATAGAAAAACCAATCCTAAAATTCATATGGAATCATTCACAAAGGACACAGCATAGCTAAAGCAATCTTGAGAATGGGAAAAAAAAAAAGCTGGAGGCATTACACTACCTGATTTCATATTATATTACAAACCTGGAGTAATCAAGACAGTATGATATTGGCATAAAAACAGACACATAGACCAATGAAACAGAATATGGAGCCCAGAAATAAAATCTTGCATAAATGGTCAACTGATCTTTTATAGGGTGCCAAGAATACACAGTGTGGAAATGTTAGTCTCTTCAGCAAATGATGTTGGGAAAATTGGATATCCAAGTTATGAAGAAAGAAATTGGAAACTTGTCTTACACCATACGCAAAAAATAACTCAAAATGGATTAAAGATTTAAACATAAAACCTAAAGCTGTAAAACTCCTATAAGAAAACATACGGAAAAAAGCCTTCTTGACTGGGTCTTGGCAATGATTTGACAAATATGACACCAAAAACACAGGCAAGAAAAGCAAAAGTAGGTAAGTGGGACTACATCAAACTAAAAAGCTTCTGCACAGCAAAGGAAACAATACAATGAAAAGGCAATCTATGGAATAAAAAGAATATGGTTGCAAAGCATTTTTGGATAAGAGGTTGATTTGTAAAATGCATATAGAACTACAACAACCTAATAGCAAAACAGCTAATAACCCAATCAAAAAACAAGTTTATAACCTGAATAGACATTTCTCCAAATACAACATACAAATGGCTAACATAAATATGAAAAGATACTCAACACCCCTAATCATCAAGGAAATCAAATAAAAACCATAATGAGATATCACCTCACACCTGTTAGGATGGAGATTATTAAAAATACAAGTGTTAGCATGGATATAGAAAAATTGGAACCCTTGACATTGTTGGTGGGAATGTAAAATAGTGAAACTGCTATGGAAAACAGTATGAAGTTTTCAAAAAATATTACAGACAGAACTAGCATATGATCCTTCAATTGCACTTTTGAGTATTACCCAAAAGAACTGAAATCAGGATCTCATATTAGCACTTCCATGTTCATTGCAGCATTATTCACAACAGCCAAGATATGGAAACTTAAACGTCCATTGATGGATGAATGGATATATGGCATGGTCTATTGCTCACTCTTAAAAAAAGGAAATCCTGCCATTTGTGACAACAAGGATGATTTATTATGCTAAGTGAAATAAGCCAGTCAGAGAAGAAATTCTGTATGACTTCACTTACATGAAGTATCTAAAATCATCAAGCTCATAGAATCAGATAGTTGAATGGTAGTTAACAGATGAGTTGTTGATCAAACACCATAAGTTTCAGTCATGCAAGGTGAATAAGTTCTAGAGATCTTCTGTGCAACACTGTACTAATATAAACAATATTGTGTGAGATACTTGAAAATTTTTGTTAAGAGGGTAGATCTCATGATAAGTGTTTTAACCACAATAAAATATTTTTCAAAGCCAAAATCTAAAATGCTTATTGCATGAAGATTTTCTCACTCCTTTTGCACATCCACCATGGTTGGCTAGGAGCTTTACTCTAAGGCTTCGTACTCTAAGACACAGGCTGATGAACATCCATCATTTCAAATATGCCTTTCTGTGGCAAAGAAAAAGAGAGAAATGGCAAATAGACACAGCCTCTTAAAACTTCCGCCTAGTAGTGATATATGTAAGTTCTACTCACATTCCATTATCCAAAGCAAATCACACTTAACTCCAAAGGGACAGAGAAGCATAACCGTACCATGTTCCCAGAAGGAAAACCAGAAATATTTATATGACCATAATAGTATTCTTTATTTTAAAAGTATCGATATCAACCCATATTATTAATCTTCTTAAGTAGGATTCACAACCATAATAAGATTTAAACAAATATAAATATCTAAAGACAAGGTAGTTATCTTACTCACTACTATCACAGAATCAGTTGTCAGAACTCAACGCCTACAGAGTTGGAGCAACCCTGCCAGTCTGCAACCCTTGGAAGCCTCTTTGTAAATCCAGAAAGCAAATCTTCCAGGAAGAGAACGTTTTGATTACCACAGGCTGTCTCAGTCAGGCCACAGGAGATCAGAAATGCCATGAACAGGGCCGACTTTCCATTTACTGGTAGAAACCAGCAGAGAAAACTTAATGTAGCACCAAAATACCACTTGTTGCCATAACTTTCTTCTTTCATTGAGAAGAGTCCAATTTTTCATTTCATTGTCTTTTATTCCATAAATATTATTGGGTACCTGTGTGCTGTGCAAGGTGTTAATTGCTGGAGATATAGGTAGTAAACCAGCAGATAAATATTAAATAATTGCATAATTTAGTAGTTAATGGCAATTGTGATAAGAAATTGTCTTAAGAGGTAGAAGAATGTAGAATCTAATTTCAAATGATTTTACATTTCCAGTTCACTCCTTTCCTAGCTATGTGACCTTGAGTAGGTTTACTGAAATGTCTCGTAGTCTCAATTTCCTCATCTCCAAATCAAGAATATACTACTAATGCAATAAGAATGCCTACATTATAAATCTGTTGTGAGCATTAACTGAGGTAATAAATGGAAAATGCTTTGCACATGCCTACCAGAGTTAAATGTTTAAAAGATTTTTACTGTTATCATTGTTTTGCTTACCACAAAGGAAAAGTATTGACAGCATATCATCCTCAAACTAACAGAAAAACCACTTTCCCTAAGAATTTTGCTGAAATCAGAAAACTAAGAAAAATATGATTGTTCAAACAAGTACAAAACAAATTAACATTCTAGGAATGCTAAAATTTAGTAAAAGTTGACTTAGCTAAAAGTTTATAGATGAGTGATGAAGTCAGTCACTATATCTCATCTCAATTCTGGTCAGTCAAGAATCTACTTAAAAAGGAGGAAATGGCATCATCTCAAATTTTCTTGAATTTTTCCAATGAGGCAAATAAGCCAGGTACTATTATTTTCAACTGGCTTGAGGAAAGTGACACACAGTAATCCTAAATCCCTTACCAGGATTAAGGCTTGTAGGATCCTTGACTTCCATTTAAATGACTTTTGCTATTAAAACTTACTCATCTACTTACATAGACAATTTCCATATTTTCTGGGAATGAACATGTTAGCAGCAGAAATGTTATTAATATCTTTGACTACACTAACTTATATTTTCTTCTTAAAACTCTGAGAAGTAAGTAGGACAGATCGTGTTATCCCCTATTTCTCCAATGAGGAAACTGATGGTCTCAGAATGTAAGTGACTTGCCCAAGATCAAATGTGGGTGACAGATTCTGGGATGAAATTTGAAACCCTCTGATTGAAGTATCCAATGCTCATTTTATACCTTGGAGCACTGATTAATTATTCAGGAAACCATGGACCTGTGGGGAAGGATAAGTAATTCAGGGACAATCACAAGGAGGTGGGGACACTGTTAACAATGGTTTTAACTGTCAACTGTGGCCTAAACATTTGTTGAATTTAAGAGGTTTTTAATAGTTCTACAAAATGGCAGTGTATTAATGGACTTGACCATTCTTTTTTCTTCACTCTAGTCATAGTGTTTAAGTTAATGTGCCTACAAATGTAGACTATTTGTGAGTGCATATCTGCATGGCATACGCCAAAAAGTGATCCTAATTTGATGAAAAGCTGGGAAGACACAATTCGAGCCCACATGGCCATTTGCCTCACCAGCTGGCACTGGCTGACAGGATGCTACCAGATGGGTCTTCATGAGACTCCTAAATCAACGGTAAAATTGGGAGTGGAGTCGTCAAATATGCCATTACTCTAAGAACAGGAAAATGACATTGCATACCTGTCAGATACACTGGAACAACCCTGAATCACAAACAGAGCTATCTCTTAAGAAAATTGAAATGAAAGGTAAAAAAAAAGTACTTTAGACTGCAAATGTGTCTCTTACAGTCATGATAAAACTTTTTAACAGAGAACACTTCAAGGGACAGTGGTATCTTTTCCCACTTGGTTTATAATCACTCTCAGGTTTTTGCATAAAGGAGAAGGAGATGGTGATGTACTGGGTAGAGAGGCCTAAAAACGTGGCAGATTTAGGAAACTGGCAAATAGAGATAAGGGTACTGAACATGGTCACTTTGGCTAAAAATGCAATCCCCCCCATTTGTAATCCTAATGTTGGAGCATGGCACGCATCATATGCCACTTGTAATGTAACGATTGTACGTATGTCATTGTCCTTGCCGAAACTGTAATAAAAAGATGCAGATTTTATAATTGGATCAACCTGATTAGAAATCTAGATAATTACCATCTTCATGGCCTTGAGTAATTTACCAACTTCTCTGGGCCTTGTTTCTTCATATTAAATAAGGCTGATATTTACATATCAAGGTTGCTAAAAAGGATTAAATGAGATTTTATATATATGATAAAGTACATTTTATTATTACAGAATATATTTGTTAATTATTTATAAACTTAATTATTTATAAACATTAATAATTAATATTATTATATATTCCATATACATGTCTGGCACAGGATAGGTATGTAATTAATGACAACTGTCATTTTTATTGTCGTCATATAATTTTAAGATTTACCCAAAGGCTAGCAATTTTGTAGAAAAGATAATAGAATCTTTCTGGGAAGAATAATGGATGGATGAGTGAATGAAGACATAAAAATGCCAAAGTTAATAAAGAAACGCAGGCTGTGTGCCACACTAGTTCAGTGAGATGGCAGCAACACATAGAATGAATATAAAGAAGGCCAAACGCTGAGGTTGTGCTTTGTTAACGAGGAAATAATAATTTTTTATTTGGTTTAAAATGAAGCTTCCAAATTAATAGCCCTTATTTCTTTCTTTCTCCAAATTTTCTCAAGATATAAACAAATATACATACAGCAAGGTCTTGCTCACACTCAGTATGAAAGCAGCATTGGTACTGTTTGTTCCTTCACAGTATTTCTCAGTTTACAACTATGCACTTATTTTTGTCAGCACTTGATTAAGGATGCCTCATTCTACTAAACTCGATGGTCCATGAGGCCAGAGACTGGGCCTCTGATTTATTTTCATAGTGTTAATTTCTGCCACATTGGCTAGCACATGGTAGGCATTCAAGATAATTGTTCAAAAAACAAAAGTTCCCGTCTTCATATCCTAAAAGCATGTCATGGGATTGACATTAGCTGTTTGGGTTTAGTTTTCTTTATTCAATAACTAGGGTTTTTATTGAAGTATAGTTGATTTACAATGTTGTGCCAATCTCTGCCATACAGCAAAGTGATTCAGTTATACATAAATATACAGTCTTTTTTTATATTTTTTTTCCATTATGGTTTCAACATAAACAACTAAGCTTTAAGAGAACTGTGTAGAATTGATAATTGATCATTTTAGACATTCAGGCACTCCATCGCTTGCATGGGTAAAACAAAGCTTTCAAAATCAAATATCAGAAATGAAAACCTAAAAGCATTCTGCTTTCAAGTAGTGATCCTACAAAGACTGCCTCTGACTTCAACATTATTTAGCATAATCTCTTAAGAGGCTCTTCATTGCTCTGGTGGCACACTCAGAAAAGGCCCCAGTGCTTAGGGAAACTGGGACCAGAGCTAGTGACAGTGCCTGCTCTGGGCCATAATTCAATATTTTAAATGCAGAAGAAAATTCCAAAAGTAAAAATCCCATTCCTGAATTCATGGACTCAACTACATTTATCCACTCTTGATAGGTCCTGGTCTCTAACAACAGGATAAAGAACCGTATGCCAAAACAAAACAAAACAAAACAAAACAAACAAACAAAAAAACTGAACTTGAAAGCAAGAGTATGCAGTATATTTTTCAAGTGGAACAGAACTTACAGACAGGACTCAACATCAAATGCTAGTACACACATGCACACAATTAATTCTGTTCTCAAACATCTCTGAAGAGCCATCACATATAATAATTTTTGGTAAAGATACCTACTTCCCACAGCTATTTTAAGGAGTAGCTGAGATCATGTATGGGAAATGCTGGGTCAAAACTGGAATCTCCCGAATGCCAGCGGGAATGCAGGAGTGAGCACTTGATCCGTGGGGAGTCAAGGAGATGAACAAACCACTCGAGCCACCTCTCAATCACTGGTATTCGAGAACTAAAGGTTTGTGTTCTGTTTGTAATCCTCTATGTCTTCATATATATTCCAAATTTAATCATTTCCCATCCCCTCCACCATTCCCACCTAGTGTTAGTCACTATCTTGTCTCCTCCAGATTCCCTCCTTTCAAACAGTCCCCTTATTGCCCTTTACATTCCCCACCTGCCCAAATCCACCTCCCTATTAACCACTGAGCACCCAGAGTGATCCTTTTACAAAAAAAAAAAATCTGATCTGGTCACGCCCTTCCTCTAAACCCTCCAATAACCTCCCAATAAAATTCAAATTCCTTACCATAGCCAAAAAATCTGACCACTGACTACCTCTCCAACCACACTTTCTTAAACTTCACAATATCCAATGTGATAGTTCATATTTATTTGATTATTACTTACTTTATCTACCAGAATGTAAATTCCACAAGAACAAGGACAATGTCAGTTACTTGTTATTCTATGCCTAATAGCTAGAGGAGCTCAGGCACATAACAGACACTTAATGACTATTTGTTGAATGAAAGAATACATGAGTACTTCTCATCCATATTAAAAGTCAGATGTATTCATGGCAGATGAAGTCAGTAGACAAAGAACTCCTACCCATAGCTGTAGGAAAGACAGAAGACAGTTTTCAGTGGTAAAGGTGAGGAGTCAAAATAGAGAAAAGAAATTGAATCTATAAACATATACAAAGGCAAAAATGCATTGGTTGCCTATTGCTGCGTAACAATAGAAATTGTGGCAACCATTTATCAGCTCCTAGTTCTGTAGGTCAGTCTAGGCAGGCTGGATTAGATTCTCTACTTTGGGTCTCACTAGGCTGAAATCAAGTTGTCAGCCAGGCAGCTCTAGGGGAGAATTCACTTCTAAGCTGATGCAGGGTGCTGGAAGAATTTAGTTCCTTGCAGTTGTAAGACTGCATGTTTTCTTGCTGGCGATCAGCTGGGGGCTACGCTCAGCTCCCACAGGCTGCCCACATTCCTTGCCACTTAGCCCCTCCACTTTCTAAGGTAGCTAGGGCATGTTCAATCCATCTCATGCCTGGAATCTCTCTGACTTCCTCTTCTGCAACCAACCAGAGACAATCCTCTGGTTTTAAAGAGCTTACATGATTAGATCAAGCCCTTGGATAATCTCCCTTTTGATTAACTCAAAGTCAACTGATTAGTGGCATTAAATACACACCTAATTGTGGACAAGATAGCTCATTCTATTCACAGTTCCAAATCTAATTGGGAAAAGAATTTGAAAAAGAATGTACACGTATAACATGTATATGTATAACTGAGTCACTTTGTTGTACACCTGAAACTAACACAAGATTATTAATCAACTATGCTTCAATATAAAATTAAAAGTTAAAAAAAATATTCACAGTTCCAGACATTAGGGCAGGAAATCTTGGGCCCAGTGCAGCAGGGAGGCATCTTAAAATTCTGCCTACCATAGATAGCTTATCCTAGAGCAGAGGTACCCAACAGAACATTTTTAAATGTTGTTCTTTGGAATTTCTTCCTTGCCCTTCACAATTAATTAGCTGAAGTCTCACACTTCCCATTTGAAAGAATAACCAGTATCCTTTCCTTTTATCCTGGCAGCAGCACCTTCACAGAGAAGCCTGCAATCAACTGAGCTGAAAACCAAACCTACAAACAAAATGTCATAATAGAGATCAGAGAGAAAAAGCCAAATTCCCTAGAACCCGCCCTCGGTCTAATTTCCTATAATCGTCAGAATCCTCATTCACAGAAAGGATACACAAATGCACAGTTCCTGGACACTGATTCCATTTTCTACAAGCTTATACAACTATGCTTGCATCAACGTGCTGCGTGGAAACATACTCCTACTTTTTATTTGTGGAGTTTCTTATATTTTTCAAAATACTTTAAGATATTTCATCTCCATTCCAACCCTATGAAGTAAAGTTAGGCAGTCATTGTTTTCTCTGTTTTATGAATGAGAAATTGGTGATTAAATAATTTGTCTATAGTCCCATGAGGATTTATTTACAGAATTGGTACTAAAATCCACATCTCCTAAATTGCTAGACCAGTGTTCTATCTCATTCTATACTAAAAGCAGGAATGTCAGTAGACAGAGTTCTCATGTGCAGAATTTCCCTCTTGGTGGGGTGCTGGTCTTCTGGGCCTGTCTGCCTTCTTTATAGGAGGCAGCGTTTAAGACCACTGTGAATTATTTGGCTAATGCTTTTACTGCAGTTCCTGGGTTTTTTCACAGTACAAAAAAGGAAAATGCTTTATTTTACAAAAGAGGGAATATAAGATGAACTGCTTCCTGAATAAGAAGGCTATATCCCAAGGACTAGCAAGAGGGACCCTCCTGGGACACCAGCTCTGATTGCACAAGCAAGGACAACGAACAGAAGTGCTATGGGTATACTCACATCAAGAATACTCAGTAAGAGAATTGGATTACAAAAGTCCATTTTCATCCACAATTGATTTTTTTTAACACAGCTTCCAGACAACTTAAAGATCAGAGAAAGACGTCTATGTACAGAATTACTAAGTGACAAAACACACAGAGCTTAAAAATGCTGACTTCGGGAGCAAAGTGATTCAGAAACTGATTCCAGTTTCATGTCCGTCACTTATTGGCTGTGTGACTTTGGGAAATATACTTAACCTCTCTAGACTTTCATCTCCTCATCTGTAAATTTATAATGAGAATACTGCCTACCTCAGAGTGTTATTGTGAGGATAACACAACGTCCATAAAGCACTTAACTCATAGTACGCACTAATTAAATGTTTGCTATTGTTACTGTAACTAAGTGTTAAAGAATATGGCTTATATTTTTTCCAATATTTACTGGCATAAATATCACACTTTAGATTAGTGATACTTATTTATAATTATCAAAACAAGGAAAGCGATGCGTTAGAAAATTTGTGTTTAAATTTTTATGTTTTTAAAAACAGTAATTAATTAGTAAGATTTAATCTCAGAAATAACAAACCATATTGCTAGGCAATTATATCTGTTTGTAAACATAACTGCCAGAATATATATGAATATATTTAGCTATTATGTATCACCCAAAACATTTTCTGCAAGAAAAAAGAGTGGGTAGAAGATGTGGCAGAAACCACTCATTTTTAAGATTAAGTGTGAAGTGTGTTAGAAAATCACCATGGAGATGTAAATAGCCAAATAACCCAAAATCCAGCCTAAGTTTGGAATCAGAATTCTTCTGGATTTTGTAAAGCAGGATATCCTAGTACCTCAAAGCCTCAACAGTGAATGATATTTTAAGGAATAATCCTCCCTTCCCAAATGTTGAAATTAAAATGCCACAGTTTGTGTAAATTATCAAATCAGTCATTGGATGAAGGTTTTAGAGGACATACTTCAAGTCCTACCCTTTTGCAGTTTTAATTAAAAAGCATTACCTAATTAGCCTGGTGGTTAGAGAATGAAAGAGATTTCTTTCAAATAAACTGGCTACCACCTCTGTTCCTGAGTGTCTCCACTTCTTCTGTAATAACTCTTATATGTCATAAGCTACTGTGAGTTAAAAAGCATAGATTCTCTAAAAGGGCATGCTACTAATTTTCCTCCTAACAATCGAACATTCATATTGTGTTATAAACAGAAAACGTTTGGCCATTAACAATAATCTTACAGAAAGAAACAGGATTTGCCTCAGACCAGAAAGTAAATTAATTCTTTTTGCAATAATTCAATCATAGATTCCTAAATGTCCAACAGTATGAACTGACACTGGAACTCAGTTCTTAAGTGTGGACATCCTGACAATCAATCCATTTCAAATTCTTCAGATACCACCTTCCTGGCCATCTCTGAGCATTCATACAAAGTCCCCTTTCAAAAGATTTGATTAACCTTAAAGTCAGAAATCCCCTCAGTTCTACACACCAATGGTGGGAGATACAGAAAGGCCAGGGCCATTCCTCTTGCAGTTTCCAACTTGTCTCGCATTTCTATCACTGAAATCCTGGCATACCCAAGGCTACACAGTCACTAGTCTCAGAGTCTTTTGAGTCTTGGTGGCAGCATCTCAGTATGTGCAGCATTACTCTCATTCTCAGCATTTACTCAACATCTTATTAGAGCTCTAGAATGAGAAAGGGCAAGGTTAGGAGATGACAGAGAAGCGTACGGGATATAGAAATATTCTTCTCTAAGTGAACTTTTTTAGCACAGGGTGGTGACAAACAGATGTCACTAAGTGGCTGGACAAAAACTAAGCTCAGGAATAGAGCCAAGAAACACAGATCCACCCCTTTAATGGTTCAAAAAATTCTGAAGAGATGGAAAGGTGGACGGATCCAGGCTCTGAGGTCCAGTTTATTTGTGTAACAAAACAGGAACCGGTGAATAAGCAGGCAGTGGCCTATCTTGTATGTTTTTATCTAGGGGGCAGGGGGAGACTAGGCATGGAAAGCCCCTAAAATATCACCAATAGGTATCATTTCACCATTCTTGTTTCATTCTATTTTGATTTAGACCATCCCTAAAGCACAAAGTACTCTAAAACAGTGTGCAGCCCAACATTCTACTTGTCTTAATGCCCAAATTGTAATAATACAAATCTGCATTCTATTTGACTTGAGAAACTCCAATATCTCTGGAAATCCCTAAGGAATGCATAGTCTACAAATATGTACTAATTGTCACTTGTCACCTCAGCAGTTTGTGCGCAAGCAACATCTCTGAGCCCCTTTCCTATTCTTAGTATAAAAACACAGACTCAAGCCCCTTCCCCAAACACAGTTAGTTACAATCTTTAACATTTAGCACCATGTTAACATTTAGCACAAAAGCTTGTGGGTAACAGAGTAGAAAGAAAAATAACCTATCTTTATACTGGGAATTAGATATGACTAGCATAACTAAGTGGCCTTAGACCCTTCCCCAACCACCAAGGGTTCCCTGATAAGTTCCCGTTCCCTCACTTACCAGACTGCCATTGAAGATGAGGAAATAACTCCCCAACTCACATGGACCTGTTTTTCAATGCTCTCTTCTCCACAGAGCCAGGCTTCTCACAAGTGTTTGTGGGGTTTTCTCATTGGGGGAGGGCAGTTATTTCTTCCACAGCCACAGTGAGTACCATATGCCAGTTAAAATGCAAACAGAAAAAGGGACAATGCTACTAAAAGACATTCTTCTACTATGTTATTATGTGGAGCAGTTTAGCTCCTCAAATGCCAAAGGTCTCCATCCCAGAATACGATGTTGGCTTTTCCTTCTATATAACCAAAAAGCAAATAAAGAGATTTTTATCTAAACAAAGAAGCAATTTGCCCCTCAAACAAACACAGAAAAACTACGGGCAATTTTAACACAGCAGCCCCTTCCCACCTACTCCCACCCTCACCCCAGGCATAAAAGTTGTCAAAGTTGTCAAAATGTGGAATTTTCTCTTAGCTAGAGTTGAATGCAACTTAAGTATTACTCAGTTTAATCCGAACCACAAACTTTTGAAGTGGGTATTATTTTTCCATTTTCACAGAAAAGGAGACTGGTCTGAGAACTCCAATAATTTTGCCCATGGTCACGCAGGCCTATCTGACTCTAATGCTTTGGTAGACAAGAACAAGAATGTGACCAAGGTAATGACATGAGAAAATAAGGTCTAGCGAGAAGGAAAAGGAAGAACTCAGACAAGGGCCACAGGAAGACGTAAAGGAGAAAGCATGCCTACAGGTGAGCTTCACTGAGAGACAGCATAACCCAGGCCACCAACATCCCTGACTGCCTGCTTGAGCTTAGGTCTAATATGCTCATTAGCTCAAACTGCCTCGAGTCCTGAATGTTTGGCATTCAAGACTTATTCTCTCTCCTAATATACTCATTTTCTGATATAAGGTTTACATTATTTTATCGGTTCATGTTGAATAAGTCTAAAGTCATTTACTTACTGCGAAGGCAGCCAACACTATTATCATGGTAAGAGTCCAGTTTACATCTTGTCATTGCTATTGACATGAGCTGGACAGAGGTGTCATTTAATTACATGCATTTCATGCATTTGTAGTACAGCAGGAATTGGACTTATTTACAACTATGACTGTGAACCTCTTAATGGGATTAACTAAAACTAATATCCCAAATAAAGAAGCTGGATTTAAAATCTATGCCCTAATGTCAAGATGAGTAGAGACAAATTAGAAACACATCATAACTGCCTTTGTACAGAAAACTCCTCTTGCAAATGAGTCTATTGAAAAAGAATCCAAATTTCTGATGATGCATTAAATGCCAATCACAAGTTTATTCAATATATTTCTAAACTATAACAATATTTTTATATTGATTTTGATTTTATATTGATACCATTAAAAAAACTTCCAAAGTTTTGGATAACTGTTGTTGAACGTACGTAACATTACTGAATTGTACACTTAAAAACGGGTAAGATGGTAAATTTTATACAAGTTATATGGTCTTGTCACAATTTTTAAAATTTTTATTAGATAAAAATTTTAAATAACCTAAAATAATAAAATCATTTAAATTACTTATGCAGCAATATTCTATGCACCAAACAATAATAATCATAACAGTAACAATGATGATGTTTATTTTAAAAGATTAATTTGACAGTGTTACCAGTTGTTATGTTGGGTGATACATAAGTATCATCATCATATATATATATATACACAGGTTCTGGACACTTTGTTTAAAAAGGTAAAGATAACAATAACATTTAAAAAATATTTACATTAGGGAGTTCCCTGGTGGCACAGTGGTTAAGAATCTGCCTGCCAATGCAGGGGACACGGGTTCGATCCCTGGTCCAGGAAGAACCTGCATGCCGCGGAGCAACTAAGCCCCCTCTCCACAACTACTGAGCCTGTGCTCCAGAGCCAGTGTGCCACAACTATTGAGCCCACACGCCTAGAGCCCGTGCTCCACAATAAGAGAAGCCACCACATTGAGAAGCCCACCCGTCTCAATGAAGAGTAGCCCCCACTCACCACAAGTAGAGAAAAAACCCCACGCAGCAACGAAGACCCAACGCAGCCAAAAAAATTAATAAATCACTATTTCTCAACAAGCAGCTTCTCTAAAAAAAAAAAAATTACATTGAATTTCTTAAAAGAGTAAAGTTTATTATCTAAAAGTATATGCTTCATATACTTAAAATTCACATGCTAGAAAAACTTTTTCTTCAGAGACATTGAAGAATGTATTTATGCTACGCTTAGTCTTAGTGGGGAAAAGAATATTGAAGATAAATGCAAAACATACAGAGATATAAGAGACCAGTAAAGATTTTTGTAAAATCTTGGAAACAAAATGTGTGTATTTTTTTGTTGTTGTTGTCATTTCTTTTTTTTTTTTAAGCTCTTTATTGGAATATAATTGCTTTACACTCTTATGCCAGTTTTTGAGGTACACTAAAGTGAATCGGCCATATTTATATATATATACCCATATCCCCTCCCTCCCAAGACTCCCTCCTACCCTCCCTATCCAGGCCAAGTCATCACCCATCATCGAGTTGATCTCCCTGTGTTATGCAGCAACTTCCTACTAGCTAACTATTTTACGTTTGGTAGTGTATATATGTCAATGCTACTCTCTCACTTCATCCCAGCTTCCCCTTCGCCCCTCCCAACTCAAATGTGTGTATTTTAAATTCTGGTTGTTAGACAATATAATCAAGAAGATTTAACCAAGTATATTTTTTAATAAAAATGTACACAATTATCAAATTCTCCCATTTTCCAAACTAATGATTAAAATAATTATAAAATGATAGGAATAGCATTGTTACAAACCATGAACAAATACACAAAAATAATTTGGTCTTTTTATTTTTATTTTTTTAATTTTATTTATTTATTTATTATTTTTTGGGGGGTACACCAAGTTCAATCATCTGTTTTTATACACATATCCCCGTATTCCCTCCCTCCCTTGACTCCCCCCCCACCCTCCCTTGAGTCCCCCCCACCCTCCCCGTCCCAGTCCTCTAAGGCATCTTCCATCCTCGAGTTGGACTCCCTTTGTTATACAACAACTTCCCACTGGCTATCTACTTTACACTTGGTAGTATATATACGTCTGTGCTACTCTCTCGCTTCGTCTCAGCTTCCCCTTCACTCCCCGCCCCCTCCCAAACCTCGAGTTCTCCAGTCCATTCTCTGCACCTGCGTCCTTGTTCTTGTCACTGAGTTCATCAGTACCATTTTTAGATTCCGTATATGTAAGTTAGCGTACAATATTTGTCTTTCTCTTTCTGACTTACTTCACTCTGTATGACAGACTGTAGGTCTATCCACCTCATTACATATAGCTCCATCTCATCCCTTTTTATAGCTGAGTAATATTCCATTGTATATATATGCCACATCTTCTTTATCCATTTGTTTGTTTATGGGCATTTCGGTTGCTTCCATGTCCTGGCTATTGTAAATAGTGCTGCAATAAACATTATGCTACATGTTTCTTTTGGGATTATGGTTTTCTTTGGGTATATGCCCAGGAGTGGGATTACTGGATCATATGGTAGTTCTATTTGTAGTTTTTTAAGGAACCTCCAAATTGTTTTCCATACTGGCTGTACCAACTAACATTCCCACCAACAGTGCAGGAGAGTTCCCTTTTCTCCACACCCTCTCCAACATTTGTAGTTTCCAGATTTTGTGATGATGGCCATTCTGATTGGTGTGAGGTGATACCTCAGTGTGGCTTTGACTTGCATTTCTCTGATGATGAGTGATGTTGAGCATCTTTTCATGTGTGTGTTGGCCATCTGTATGTCTTCTTTGGAGAAATGTCTATTTAGGTCTTCCGCCCATTTGTGGATTGGGTTATTTGCTTTTTTGGTATTAAGCTGCATGAGCTGCTTGTATATTTTGGAGGTTAATCCTCTGTCCGTTGTTTCATAGGCAACTATTTTTTCCCATTCTGAGGGTTGTCTTCTAGTCTTGTTTATGGTTTCTTTCACTGTGCAAAAGCTTTTAAGTTTCATGAGGTCCCATTTGTTTATTCTTGATTTTATTTCCATGATTCTAGGAGGTGGGTCAAAAAGGATCTTGCTTTGGTGGATGTCATAGAGTGTTCTGCCTATGTTTTCCTCTAGGAGTTTATAGTGTCTGGCCTTACATGTAGGTCTTTAATCCATTTGGAGTTTATTTTTGTGTATGGTGTTAGGAAGTGTTCGAATTTCATTCTTTTACATGTTGCTGTCCAATTTTCCCAGCACCACTTATTGAAGAGGCTGTCTTTTTTCCATTGTATACTCGTGTCTCCTTTGTCAGAGATAAGGTGCCCATATGTGTTTGGGCTTACTTCTGAGTTCTCTATTCTATTCCTTGATTTTCCTTTCTGCTTTTGTGTCAGTACCATACTGTCTTGATCACTATGGCCTTGTAGTATAGTTTGAAGTCAGGAAGCCTGATTCCACCAACTCCATTTTTCCTTCTCAAGATTGCTTTGGCTATTCGGGGTCTTTTGCGTTTCCATACAAATCATAAGATTTCTTGCTCTAGTTCTGTGAAAAATGCCATTGGTAATTTGATTGGGATTGCATTGAATCTGTAAATTGCTTTGGGTAGTACAGACATTTTCACGATGTTGATTCTTCCAATCCAGGAACATGGTATGTCCCTCCATCTGTTTGTGTCGTCTTTGATTTCTTTCATCAATGTCTTAAAGTTTTCTGCATACAGATCTTTTGCCTCCTTAGGCAGGTTTATTCCTAGGTATTTTATTCTTTTTGTTGCAATGGTGAATGGGAGAGTTTCCTTCATTTCTCTTTCTGCTCTTTTGTTGTTAGTGTATAGGAATGCAAGAGATTTCTGTGCATTAATTTTGTATCCTGCTGCTTTACTAAACTCATCAATTAGTGCTAGCAGTTTTCTGGTAGAGTCTTTAGGGTTTTCTATATAGAATATCATGTCATCTGCAAAGAGTGATAATTTTACTTCTTCTTTTCCAATTTGGATTCCTTTTATTTCCTTTTCTTCTCTGATTGCTGTGGCTAAAACTTCCAAAACTATGTTGAATAATAGCAGTGAGAGTGGACACCCTTGTCCTGTTCCTGTTCTTAGAGAGAATTCTTCCAGTTTTTCCCCATTGAGAATGATGTTGGCTTTTGGTTTTTCATATATGGCTTTTATTATGTTGAGGTAATTTCCTTCTATGCCCATTTTCTGGAGAGCTTTTATCATAAATGGATGTTGAACTTTGTCAAAAGCTTTTTCTGCATCTATTGAAATAATCATATGGTTTTTATCCTTCAATTTGTTGATATGATGTATCACATTGATTGATTTGCGTATATTGAAGAATCCTTGCATCCCAGGGATAAACCCCACTTGATCATGGTGGATGATTTTTTTAATGTGCTTTTGGAGTCTGTTAGCTAGTATTTTGTTGAGGATTTTTGCATCTATACTCATCAGTGATATTGGTCTGTAGTTTTCTTTTATTGTGACATCTTTGCCTGCTTTTGGTATCAGGGTGATGGTAGCCTCGTAGAATGAGTTTGGGAGTGTTCCGCCGTCTGCAATATTTTGGAAGAGTTTGAGAAGGATAGGTGTTAGCTCTTCTCTAAATGTTTGATAGAATTCGCCCGTGAACCCATCTGGTCCTGGGCTTTTGTGTGTTGGGAGATTTTTAATCACTGCCTCAATTTCCGTACTTGTGATTGGTCTGTTCACGGTTTCTATTTCTTCCTGGTTCAGTCTTGGAAGATTGTATTTTTCTAAGAATGTATCCATTTCATCCAGGTTATCCAATTGATTGGCATAGAGTTGCTTGTAGTAGTCTCTCATGATGTTTTGTATTTCTGAGGTGTCCATTGTTACTTCTCCTTTTTCATTTCTAATTCTGTTGATTTGCATCATCTCCCTTTTTTTCTTGATGAGTCTGGCTAATGGTTTATCAATTTTGTTAATCTTCTCAAAGAACCAGCTTTTAGTTCTATTAATTTTTGCTATGGTTTCCTTCCTTTCTTTTTCATTTATTTCTGCTCTGATCCTTATGATTTCTTTCCTTCTGCTCACTTTGGGGTCTCTTTGTTCTTCTTTCTCTAGTTGTTTTAGGTGTAAGGTTAAGTTGTTTATTCGGTAATTTTCTTGTTTCTTAAGGTAGGACTGTATTGCTATAAACTTCCCTCTTAGAACTGCTTTTGCTGCGTCCCATAGGTTTTGGGTTGTTGTGTTTTCATTGTCGTTTGTTTCTAGATATTTTTTGATTTCCTCTTTGATTTCTTTAGTGATTCCTTGGTTGTTTAAGAGTGAATTGTTTAGCCTCCATGTGTTTGTATTTTTTGCAGTTTTTTTCCTGTAATTGATATCTAGTCTCATGGCGTTGTGGTCTGAGAAGATGCTTGGTATGATTTCAGTTTTCTTGAATTTGCCGAGGTTTGATTTGTGACCCAAGATGTGATCTATCCTGGAAAATGTTCCGTGTGCACTTGAGAAGAAAGTGTAGTCTGTTGTTTTTGGATGGAATGTGCTATAAATATCAATTAAGTCGAGATGGTCTAATGTGTCATTTAAAGCTTGTGTGTCTTTATTTATTTTCTGTTTGGATGATCTGTCCATTGATGTAAGTGGGGTGTTCAAGTCTTCCACTATTATTGTGTTCCTGTCGATGTCCCCTTTTATAGCTGTTAGCATTTGCCTTATGTATTGAGGTGCTCCTATGTTGGGAGCATAGATATTTACCATTGTGATATGTTCTTCTTGAATGGATCCCTTGATCATTATGTAGTGTCCTTCCTTGTCTCTTTTAATAGTCTTTACTTTCAAGTCTAATTTGTCTGATATGAGTATTGCTACTCCAGCTTTCTTTTGACTTCCATTTGCATGGAATATCTTTTTCCATCCCTTTACTTTCAGTCTATATGTATCCCTTGGTCTGAAGTGGGTTTCTTGTAGGCAGCATATAGAAGGGTCTTGTTTTTGTATCCATTCAGCCAGTCTGTGTCTTTTGGTTGGAGCATTTAATGCATTTACATTTAAAGTGATTATTGACATGTGTGTTTCTATTACCATTTTCTTAATTGTTTTGGGTTTGTATTTGTAGGTGTTTTCCTTTTCTTGTGTTTCTTACTTAGAGAAGTTCCTTTAGCACTTGTTGTAAGGCTGGTTTGGTGGTGCTGAATTCTCTTAACTTTTGCTTGTCTGGAAAGCTTTTGATTTCTCCCTCAAATCTGAATGAGATTCTTGCTGGGTAGAGTATTCTTGGCTGTAGGTTTCTCTCTTTCAGGACTTTCAGTATATCCTGCCATTCCCTTCTGGCCTGCAGAGTTTCTGTAGAAAGGTCAGCTGTTATCCTTATGGGTTTTCCCTTATATGTTGTTTGTTGCTTTTCTCTTGCTGCTTTTAATATTTTTTCTTTGTGTTTAATTGTCATTAGTGTGATTAATATGTGTCTTGGTGTATTTCTCCTTGGGTTTATTCTGTATGGGACTCTCTGTGCTTCTTGGACTTGGTGAATTATTTCCTTTCCCATGTTGGGGAAGTTTTCCACTATAACTTCTTCAAATATTTTCTCAGACCCTTTCTTGTTTTCTTCTTCTTCTGGGATGCCTATAATTCGAATGTTGGTATGCTTAATGTTATCACTGAGGTCTCTGAGACTGTTTTCTAATCTTTTTATTCTTTTTTCTTTTTCCTGCTCTGTGGCAATTATTTCCCCCATTCTATCTTCCAATTCACTTATTCGTTCTTCTGCCTCAGTCATTCTGCTGGTTATAGCATCTAGAGTATTTTTAATTTCAGTTATTTTGTTATCCATTGCTGTTTGTTTTTCTGAGTTCTTATGAACTGTTTCTTGTACTTTCTCTATTTTGTTATCGAGATTTTGTATCATTTTTACTATCATTACTCTAAATTCTTTTTCAGGCATTTTTCCTATTTCCTCCTCATTTATTTGGTCTTGTGGGTTTTTTTCCTGCTCCTTTGCCTGCATGGTGTTTCTTTGTTTCCTCATGGTTGTCCAAACTTTTGGGGTTGCTTGTCCTGGCGATAGAGGTGTTTATAGAAGACTGTCCAAGCCTCAGACTAATGTCCAAGTATTGGATTAAGCAAACACTAAGTCTAGGAAACACATACATGTATAAGACACACAATTACTGAATCCATTAGGACATAAGGCTCTGGAAAGACCTGACAGAACCCCAGTATGCTACCAGATATTCAAAGAGAAACCCAACAGAAACTGACAACTGAAACAGAACAAATCAGAGACAAAAGCAAAAGCAAACAAACAAACAAACAACACCTTACACATACAAACACTAATCCAGGGAGATTTTGTAAGCTACGATCAAATATAGAAAAGAGCTAGAGTACCACCAGACAGAATGGAGATTCTCAGAATGAAATTAGACAGTTGCACTAAGAACTAAGATAAAGACAAAAACCTAATATTAAATACCAAGGTGGTGTGTCATCTGGAGAATAGAGCAAGGAGTCTGAGCGGATCGACAGTGTTGCTTAAAAGTATGTTAAGATAAAATAAACTTAAAATGGCTGGAAGAAAGGGGAACAGAAGAGCATAGTGTGGTTGGAAATAAAAAGAAAGGAATAGAAATGTATAAAAGATAGGGATGAAAGGAAGGTATGAGAGATATATCGTCTGTACTACCAAAAACTTAGCTAGATATAGAAGTATATAAAAAGGCAAAAAAATGAAAATAGAATAAAAATATCATTAAAAAAATTATGTTATAAAACTTGTAGATCCCTTAGGACTAAGATCATAATTAATAAAGGAAAAAAAAAATCCAGAACTGATCCCAGAATGGACCAGTTCAACAGGAATTGATACTAATATTTCTGTTTCCTTAGATTCTCAGCTGTAAGTGTCCTTCTCCTTGCCTTGGGTTTTTTTGCATTATTCTGTGACCAGCAGATGTTCCTTTATTGTTCATCTGTAAGCGTCGGTGTGTGGGGAGGGAGAGGGTACAATAGTGGCTCCTTCTCCTGGGAGTGAGTGAGCAGTGGCGCACTGTTGTTTCAGTCAGGCTTGGAGGTGCCTGTAGCAGAGGGATGCCAGTGGCTCAGGCATAAACAGAAAGTCTTAGAGTTGGGCCTCTCTCGGGTTTTTTTTTCTCTTGGCAGCTTCCCTGCTGCTGGCGTTGCAAGGGGTTTTAATCTAGCCCCGCCCGAGTGCCTGAGGGTGTTTGTTATCCCTGAGTGCCTTAGGTGGCCCACGGGGCATCTCTCCACTGCCTGTTGGAGAGGTGCCAAAAGAGAGAGAGAGGCTATGTGCGTGGCTCCTCCCCCCCCCCCCCCCCCCGCCCGTGAGCCCACAGCCTCCAGCCGCCATCATGGCCAGGCAGCTCTCAGAGGCAGGCACTCCTCGCCGTGGACCTCTCCACTCCTGTCCTCTCGGTCCATCACCTTACTGGCAACAATGTTTCTCACCCTGAACCGGCTCTCCGGTTCCCACGCTCCCGCTCCTGGACCCTCTGTTCAGCTGTGGATCGACGTCTCGGTCCGGGAACGCTAAGCTGCGCTGCGGACCCTCCGTATGTTTCTCACTCCCTCCCGTCTGCCACAGCTCCGCTGCTTCACCCTCTTTGAGCCCTCGTAGATGCCTCCCTACCAGTTATGTCGGGCTCCTTGTGGTCCTTTCTGGTGTGCGAGGCCGTCTGCTGGTGTTCAGCTGATTCTCTGTGGGAATTATTGTGTCCTTCGGGGCATTCCCAATGCATCTGTGGAGAGGGATGCATTCCACGTCCCTCTACTTCGCCGCCATCTTTTTCCTCCTGGTCTTTTTAAAGAATATTTTAAATACTTTTTTTTAATTATTGCTCCCCACCCCACCACCTCCCAAAACATATCTAATGTGTTACAGGGCTATTTCTTTTTTTAAAAAAAAATAATAAATTGATTGATATTGATTGATTTTTGGCTGCATTGGGTCTTTGTTGCTGCGCACTTGGGCTTTCTCTAGTTGTGGCAAGCAGGGGCTACTCTTTGTTGCAGTATGTGGGCTTCTCATTGTGGTGGCTTCTCTTGTTGTGGAGCACGAGATCTAGAGTGCAGGCTCAGTAGTTGTGGCGCATGGGCTTAGTTGCTCCGAGGCACGTGGGATCTTCCCCACACAGGAATCAAACCTGTGTCCCCTGCATTGGCAGGCAGATTCTTAACCACTGCACCACCAGGGAAGTCCCTACAGGGCTCTTTCTTATCTAAGATCACAGTCAACCCCACACCACAAGAGAGTAGTTTCATATTCTAACTTCTTATGTTGTTTTGTTTCTAATAACTGAGGATTAATATCCACAAAAATTCCCCAGGCCCAATTTTAACCCAAACACAAAGAAGTCTAGCAGAAAAGCTGACATACACTCTGGTCAAAAGAATTAAACAGAACAAGTTATAAGATCTATAAATATTTCATGTATTCGAACTAGCTGTTAGATCTAACAAGTAAAAAGTCATATGATTCAATTCTATTTTCTACAACTGGATTAACTAATCATTTAACATTAAGCATCATTAAAGAATATTTAGGGCCTTATCTAAAATAAATCTGCCTGATGTAGCTGCAGTTCATCTTGTGTTTTGTCTGGCAGGGTATTAAAGTGAAAAGAGTGAAAACATGAAAAGGAAAATGGACAGCTTTCATGTACAAAGAAGAGTTCCTTGAAAAAGTGAGACAGGCTGACTCTGTGCGGTGAGAAACACTTAGATTTCTAAAGATTTCTGAGCCTAATTGCCCCAATAAGGAATGTGCTAATACATTCTAGTACATTGGCACTTGACTGAGGAAAATGCTATAGAAAATACAGACATCTAAATACCTCAACTGATAAACCTCTTTTTTTCCCCAGTGTTTATAAGATTTTACATGCAATCTTTAATAACTAAAAAACAAAGTTAACAAGATGATACTTACAAATTTATAAGATATTCAAAGCTTAAACTGATCAGTAGCAAGATGAATTAGAAAAAGGCAAAACAACCAAGAGAAAGCACCTGGGCTTAAGGAATTCCTTGGAAAGTCTTTCCATGATGTGTGAACCTTTTTTAATCACTTAAGCATAGAAGTAAAACATTCACAGTTTCTCTTCTTTAGAAAAATGCAATATAAAGCTCAGGCCTCTCTCAAAATCACTCCAGTCCCTAGAGAGCACCTCTGAGAGAAGCCTACTGCACATCTTTCAGGCCTGTTTTGTCATGAAAACATGATTCTGCCAAAAATATGATACTGTCAAAAATGACAGTTTTCTTTTTCAAAAATGGTATCACATCGTGCATTCTGCAACCTACTTTTTCCAATCAACATTACATTTCTTAGATCTATTCTTATTGCGTGGTATCAATCTAATGTAGTGCTTCAACTACACTGGCAAGATTTTCCCAACATTTTTGACTGAGTCCCACACTAAGAAATATATATATAGTGACCCAGTTCACACTTGTGAATATGCAATATTGAAACAAAAATCTCACCAAATAATATTTACCCACAATATATACAGTGCACTCTTGTCATTTTCTTTCTTTTTTTTTTCAGTTTTACTGGGATATAATTGACATATAACATTGTGTTTGTTTTGGGTGTATGATGATGATTTGATATATATATATAAAATTATATGTCTGTATATATGTGCAAAATGACCACCACAGTAAGTTAACATTCATCACCTCATATAGTTAATAAATATTTTTCTTGTGATAAGAACTTTTAAGATCTACTCTCTTAGCAACTTTCAAGTATACTTGACAGTATTATTAATTATAGTCACCTGCTATACCTTACATCCAGAATCTTTTCTTAACTAAATCTAATCAATATAGAAAAGTCAAAAAACACAAATAAGAAACATATTAAATATCTTAAATATTGAAGATATTAACATTTATTTATTTTATAAATAAATATCTCAAATATTTAAGATAAAAATAAATATCAAATATAAGATATTAACATTTATTTATATAAATAAATAAATATCTTAAGATATTAAGAAAGATATTAAAATAACCAACTAATAAAAAGTTACACTATCCAAAAAAAATGATTTTACATTTTGGAATACCATTGATGTGCTTTCTACCACTACAGATTAGTTTTGCCTACTCTAGAATTTTGTATAACTGGAATGTTTGTATTCTTTTATATCTGGTTTCTTTCACTTAATATTTTTGAGATTCTTTCATGCTCTACATGTATTAGCAGTTTGTTCCTTTTAATTCTGAGCAGTATTCTACTGTATGACTATACCACAATTTGTCTATTCATTTCCCTACTGATGGACACCTAATGGTTTCTAGTTTGGGGCTACTATATATAAAGTGTTATAAACAAGTCTTTGCATGGACATGTGTTTTCATTTCTCTTGGGTAAATACCTAGGAATGAAATCATTGTGTCATATGGTAAGAGCATTTTCACTTCCTAAGAAAAGGCAAACTATCTCCAAAATGGTGTGGTATTTCACAAACCGCTCAACAGTGCATGGAGTTCCTGCTGTTCCCCATTCTTCCTGACATTTGGCAGTGGCTTTTTAAATTTTATCCATTCTAATGGGTATATATGGTATTGCATTGTGGTTTTTAATCTGCATTTTTCTGTGACTAATGATTCTGAGCATCTTTTCGTGTCCTTATGTTCTATTTTGATATGATTTTATATAATATTTGCTCAAATATTTTTGTCACTTCTTATTGAATGGTTCATCTTTTTGATATTGAATTATAAGAGACTTTATTTATGTTTTGGATCTTGCTCCTTTAAAATATGTGTTACAAATATTTTCTTCCTATCTGTGACTTGTATTTTCATTTGAATGGCACTTTTCAATTTTCAATTATAATGGTGGATTTAGGATTGAAGTATATATATTTTATGAAGTTAAGGAAGAACATATCCTTTCCTATTTTTTTTTGTAAGATTTTTGTTAGGAATGAGAAGTGATGTGTTAAAGCCTTTTTCAGCATGTATGAGAAAATCATAAGATTTTTCTTCCCCAGCCGATTAAAATGAAAACTTATATTAATAGATTTCCTAATATTAACCATCCTTACATTGTTAGAATAAATCCCACCCAGAGTATTACTTTCTAAATATGATATTAGAGTTTTTCTGCTTATGTTTGATTTTGGATTTTTCATTAATATTAATAAGTAATATTTATTTATAATTTTTTTGTGTTATATTTAACAAATTTAGGCATAGATGTTACAGTTGCTTTGTAAAAGCAATGCATATATTTTATTTTCTCTTTTAAGTAATTTATACACCATTGACACTAATTGGCCTTTACAGTATATAGAATTATTCTGGAAAACCATCTGGTCCTGTTATTTTCCTGGGTAGTATTTCCTTGATGACTCTTCTATTCCTTTTATACAAATGAGTCTATTTAAGCTTTCTACTTTTACTGAGATCAATTTTGGTAAACTATTTCTTCCTAAGAAAATATCTATTTCATCAAAATTTTCAATTCTATTCGCATAGAGGGGTGCCCAACATTATCTTGTGGGTTTTTTTTTAATATCTTCTATGTCAATCATTATTTTCCACTTGCCGTTTGTTTCATACTTTTCCCCCTTTTCTTCTTGATTAAATTAATGTTTATTTTTGTTGATTTTTCCAAGCACCCATGATTTTGACTTACTGACTTGATCTGCTTTTCCATTCTCCACCTCATTAATATCTATTTATTATCTTTAGTATTTGCCCCTTTGTGCTTTCTTTGTTCTTTTTCTAGCTTTCTGAGTTGGGAACTTTATTTTTATCCTTCTCTTTATATAAGGCTTGCTGTGCTTTTTGGTGCATAAATATTTACATCTTCATAGTGAATTGCAGCTTTTAATATTAGAGGGTATCCTATGGCTCATTTAATGTTTATTAGCCTGAATTCTACTTTACCTGATATAAGGATCAAAACACAAGCTTTCTTACCATTTCCATTTGTCTGCTATATCTGTTCCATTTCTTTATTTTTAGCCATTTAAATCACTTGTTTTAGCTGTATCTCTTATACATGGCCTAGCATTAGTTTTTGCTACATAAGCCAATTTTTAAATTTTTTTCTTTTAATAAACAAGTTAAGCTCTTCCACCTTCACTGATGTAACTAATGTACTTCGGCTCAACCTAATTATACCACCTTACTTTATGTATATTCTGTAAATTATGTTATGCTGTGTTTGATGTGTCTTCTTTATTAGTTAAAAAAAATCTTGTATTAGGAAGGTTAGTATCTTTATTATATTGGCTCCCTTTATATGATGCCTTTTATTGTGCTCTTAATCTTTTTTTTTTTTTTCTTATTTAAATTTTTACTGTCTGGGCTGCCAATTTAAATGGTATTGTGAGTGGAAAATGTTGCCTGCCATTTCAGTAAACAAATGGTGTTGCAGCCATCAAGCCATCACATTACAGCTGCCACCAGTGGTGAGGCCTAAGGGAACTCAGGATAGAAACAAGATGCCCACCAAGAAGCCAGCAGCCACTTGCAGCCACCTCCCAACAGTGTACCCTGAGGAGACTCAGGATGGAAAAACACAGGATACCGGCCCCAGATAGCTGAGGTACATATCAAAGTAATGATTTCAGTGAGCCCAGACTTTTGCATCTTCCCATACACAGAAAAGCACTAAGTTCCTTAACTTGAGACATCTGGTTTTCTTTAATTAACAGTAATCTTTTGATGTTCTGACTATCTGGTCTTCGTTGCAAAAACTCCTATATATCCTGGCTCCTCCCTTACTTCGGAGCAGTCCCTTAGAGCTATCTGAGAATAGCGTAAAGTCTTCAGAACATCCTCAAAATAAAACATAATTTTCAGCTTCAGGTTGTGCATTCTTTCAGTCGACTGTATCCTTGGATTCCCACCTACCATTCAGCAGTCTGTGATAGTCTATTTTTTCCTTTCTCTCTACATTTACTGCCTAAGTATTTGGTTGCATTTTGTACTTTGTCAGAAAAATTATACACTATTTTTCCAATCCTGGCCCCACCTTTTGCTTTAGTCTTAGCTCTAAGACTTAGCTCAGTTAAACATAATGTGTTCATTATCTCTCACTTTACTGAAGATTTCCTGGTTGTCTCTAGGTTGGAGGAAACACCTTCACTAGATTCCTCAAGAGAGGCTCATGTGGACAATGTTCCCTTAATTCCCCCTCAGTTTCCTTCTTCCCTATCCCTACCATGTATTCAAAGGCCATCACATTTTTTTCTACATACCTAATTACCCTCAGAAGCAATGTTTCTCTGGAGCTGCTACCTCTGGTCACTTTCAAGCCCGTTCCCTGTAGCTGGTGCTATGAATTACCAAGTTCCAGGTCTCTATTGCATACCTGGCTTTTAGCATCTGGGCTTTCATTCTGAGGGTGATTTTTGTCTATGCCTAATCCATATACTCTGTCCTTCTTTCCTCTTTTACTTGCAGTCCCCTCAGCCTCCTTTCCCTACTCCACATGCCCATGGTTTATGGCAATAATGCAAGCTCTGACAGACTTCAGTGTTTATTTATCTACTTTCAGGGAATATAAAGTTCATGGTAGTCTCTTCCTCCTGGTAATGCTGAAAGAGTGGCTCCTGTGAGGTTTTATCTGCACTTGTTGATCTTATGACTTGCTGAGAGGATATACAGGGAGACTGGCATTCAGGTGGCTACCGTTGTCTACCAACCTTTCTCTAATGTTTTTGATGGAGACATTAGATCATTGATTTTTCAGTCTTGCTTCTTTTCCAGCATGTTTACTTCTGAGCACTGCTTCAACTTCATCTGCAAGTTTTGATGCCCTATTTTTACCATTGAGTTCAAAATATTTTCTAATTACCATTGTGATTTTTCCTTTGACCCATAAATTATTTAGAAGTGATTTTTAAATTTCCAGACATACTGGTGTCTTCCAATTATCTCTTTTTTCTAATTATCACTTTATGACTCTAATCAACTGAATTCTGAATTTCAAACAATGAATTTTACAATTCTAGAATTTCCTTTTTTCTTCAACTTTATTATCTGCAGTCCTCTGCAAGGATTGTTTAACTTTTTTATTTCAATGAATATATTTGGCATATTTTTTAAGCTCTATGATAATGCTGTCATTTGTATCTTCTCTGAATTTCTTCCTATTGTATGTTGTTTTTCTTTGCTTTTCGCCACATTATCTTTTCATGTGTCTTGGTATTTTGGTTGAGTGCCAGATATTTAAATGACATTGCAAAAATAGTTTAAGGCACAATAGGATATTATCTTCCTTCATAGAGAATTTACATTTGATTCTTGTAGGTGGCAATCCCAGAGCATCTGAATGCAATAATAGAGATTGAAATGGAGGTCCCTATGTGAGCTCTCTTGTTACCCTGGACTTAAGTCCCTGTGTGAGTTCTCTTGTTACCCTTTCTAATTGTGTGTAGTTTTTCAGAGTCCCAGCCCAAAGGAGATTGGATCAAGGAGAGTTAATAGAGTTCCCACGCCATTGTCCCCCTTAGTCTCACGAAGCTGGCAAATACTCTATGCATCATTTTAGCCCCTTGGCCATGTCTTGGAATCGGCAGATACCCCACAGGAAAAATCTGCCCTCAAAGTCCAGGTTTACAAGACTCACATCTCTTCTATATTGCAACCCCATAATTTCTCACTGCCTTAAATACTTTAAAAAATATACATGGAGCTTATAGCAATGGTAGACTATATAAAACCCTCCCATTTGGGAACAACTTTTGAAATCTATTTTCAGGTATCTAAAAACCAACAACTTGCTCCAACCACCACATCAACTAATCTACCCACATCTATGCTCGTATATGCTGCCTTTCCTCTCATTACAAGGGATACACTCTCCTAGTTCTTAAAGCAAATCCCTTCACTTGGTTCACTGAATTCCATCCCATTTTACTTGCTCAGGAATCTAGCTCCAGAAGTTATTGCTTCTTTCCCAGGAATAACAATAAATCCTTCTATTTTCATTTGAAAGCATACCGAAAGTGTTATGTTATAACTCTATATTGAAATTAAACTAATAATTTTAGACTAATAAAAAAACCCTTCCTATCTATCAACATTTTCTGCTCCCCTCTATAGCAAAACTCCTCCAAAGCATTCTCTGTACTCATTTTATACACTCAATTTCATCCCATTCTCTCTTGAACCCGCTCTAATCTATATTTCTTATTACTCCAACAAACTCTTTTTATACAGGACATTAGTGTCTTTTTACATTTCCAAATCCAAAAGCCTCCAATCTCAGCTCACTTGAATGATCATTATCTACATGATTAGACCTGCTCTTTTCCCATCTCCTTTCTCCCCATCTTGTCCATCACACTTACCCTCCCCATCTCCTTTCAGCCACACTAGCCTCTTTGCTGTACCTCCACTACGACAACCATACACCCAACCCAGGGCCTTTCACTTGCCTTTCACTTGTCATTCCTGCTGTCAAAAGCATTTTCTCCAAGATACCTACATGATTTTTTTCTTCACTTCTTTTGGGTTTTGGCTCAAATGACAAGTTATCAAAGGGAACTTTCCAGGTTACACACAGAATTACTATCTGATACTACTGCCTTGCTCTATTCTTAGCATTTATCACCTCAAGATATATTACATGTTTTTTATTGTCTCTCCCACCTAAAATGCATGTCCAGTTCAGAGCTGTACCCCTAGTTCATAAATATAGGTCAGAGCTGTATCCCCAGCACTGATAAATATTTATTGACAGCCGTCGATAAGTATTTGTTGCATAAATGAACAAACCAGAAATAATTTGAACGGGTCATAAGGACCTGGCCATAAAATTAAGCCAATCTCAACTACTAGCTAAATTTTGTTACCCTACATAGGCTGAAGAAACAGAGTCTTATTAACTAGTTTTCCACTTCCCCAACTAGATCTTTTTTTTTTTTTAATTTATTATTTTTTGGGGGGTACACCAAGTTCAATCATCTGATTTTATACACATATTTCCTCCCTCCTTCGACCCCCCCCACCCTCCCTCGAGTCCCCCCCACCCTCCCCGTCCCAGTCCTCTAAGTCATCTTCCATCCTCGAGTTGAACTCCCTTTGTTATATAACAACTTCCCGCTGGCTATCTATTTTACAGTTGGTAGTATATATATGTCTGTGCTACTCTCTTGCTTGGTATCAGACAAGAACAAGGACACAGATGCAGAGAATGGACTGGAGAACTCAAGGTTTGGGGGGGCGGGGGGTGAAGGGGAAGCTGATAGAACCAACTAGATCTTAATAATATATAAACTAAGGAAAATGGAACAGTGAAGGCAAGACCTACTTCTGGTGGATATGAGTGTGTAGGAAGACCTCTACAGTGTGTCTGAGTTTCTGAAAAGAGTGGGCTGCTATGGTATCCATCTGCTTGTTCATCTAATATTCTGAGCTCCAACTTGAACCTCCATAATTTATCAGCAAATAAACTACCAAAAACATGGTGAATGGAGGAGGAGGTGCAACAGAGATCAAATCATGGTCCAAGAGAAGGCAGGTCACACCCAACATCAACCATATACTAAAATAGAACTTCCTAGCCATCAGAGTATTTTTTTGACATGCCAGAGTAAGAAAGGAAGAAAATTGACAATTTTCATTTTTTTCTTTTTTATCTAAAAAATCTAAGCAAAAAGGTCTCTACTTAAAAAGGAAACCATTTTAGTTTGCTGCAGTATGACACCTATTTCATTGGAGATAGTCACAGAAGGACCCAAAGAAGCACACATAAAAATGTTCTCTACTCATGCAGATGAATGGGGATTTTGTAAGACAAGCAACACATGCTGGGTTATATCACATTTACCATTCCTAAAATACAATTTCCTTACTCTGAAACTTAGTACTGTAATGTTTCAGCCTTATTCACCCAAGAAAAAAAGAAAAGTATTTCCAATATCTAGGTTGATCTAACAAAAGTGCTGAAGGAGGATGGGGTAGGAAGATTAGTCTAATAACCAAAGAAATTCTTGTCATCTAAATTCATTTTATTTTAATTTTTAAGGAGACTACTCTCTCAATATGTTAATAAGATTGTATGTTCAACTGTAGGTACGCATACAATTTAATGCAGGATGTTGTAAATTTTGATTAATTTAGAAGTACTCCAGTGCAATAATACTTACCGCTGAGATGCCTCAAATCTACCATTACTATTATACTCCTAATGGAAACATAAAAGGAATACATATCACATCAATATAACAAAACTCCTAGATAAAAATATATTCCGGTCCGATACAATTTATCTGAGAATTGAGAAAACAGTCAATCACAAAGGCATTTTTCTCTGAGTTGCTGTGACTATCACAAAGGATAACACTTCTCTTAATTATCATCTGTGGATTATCCACAAATAGCTATAAAATTCTAAATAATAGTTTCTGTATATACAATAGAGAGTGTATACTGTTCTGAGAACAAGATCTGTACTTTGCTCTGTCATTCTTACGTGCTCTTCAAAGATGCTCAAGTGGTTTCTAACACTTATTGAAAAAAAAAAATCTATAAGAGATCCCTAGAAGGATTTTCAAAGCAAAATAGAGGAAAAGAGGGATAAAAGTTGGAAAGATTTTTGAAGCCTAGGGAAAAATAAATCAGTGTCATAAAATCAATGACCTGACAAGGCTAAAAATTTTATTTCTCTCTGTTGAGTCCCAAATACTAGGTCAGCTTTTATGTTTTAATTCTCCAGGTAGGTGGAAAGGATTTGGAAAATGATGTAACACAACTAAGTGTAACTTGGGAATACTTCATAGATTCCCCAAAACCAACTGTCATGTCTGATTTTCTAGTGTAACAAGAAAATACACCATAGTCCCTGGGAATTATTTTTGTAACGTTCATTTCCAAACAAATTTCATTCCACAAATTTCATTTCATTTTACAGCTGTACAATTTGAAGACCCATGGACTTAAAGAGTTCCCTACTTGTTAGGACTCCTTTAATCTCAGTTGAGTGAAACCCAATTAGAGTATATGGGAAATCAGGGAATGGGAAATGTAAACATACATGTCATATCTCTGTTTTCTCCTAGAAGTATCAGTAAAGAATTTTTTAAAAAAACAAAACAATAGTAAACATTTTAAAATAAACCTTCAAAGATAACATAAGTGCGAAAGAAGACAATAGCACATATTTCACATTTGTTGCCAGGAATATTCATACTAAAAGAAAACTCCTGACCCATGAGTATTTTGTGTAATAGATATCGACACATTTGGGGCAGATAAAGGCAGCTAGCAGAGAAGTAATTCACAGAGCAAAACAGAGTGGCACCTTAAAGACTTGAAAGTGATTGTCTCTTGGGATCAGGATGGGAGGACCTCTGATTTTCTTAAAAGCCTTCAGCATCATTTACTTTATAAGCATTAATTACTTCATAAAAGTAAAAATTAATGTACTAAATTAAAATTTAAAAGAGAATTCATAGGAAAGATAATAGTACATCTCATGGAAGTGAAGGACTGTACTTTGCTGTACACCTGAAACTAACACAATATTGTAAATCTGGGACTTCCCTGGCAGTCCAGTGGTTAAGACTCCACGCTTCTACTGCAGGAGGCACAGGTTTGATCTCTGGTTGGGAAACTGAGATCCCATATGCTGCACAGTGAGGCCAATATACATATATATTTACTATTTACTATATATATATACACACATAAATATAGTAAATCAACTATACTTCAATCAACTATACTTTAAAAAATAGAAAAGACAAAAAATCTGTAGAAAGGTTAATATGATAGTCACTAATGCTGTTAGATCAACTACTCTCTAGTTCTCCCCCAATCTGGCCATATGGCATGTACTTTACGGCCCCCTGCGGTTAGGAGGTATAACACAACTACTCCGGGTGAATGATTTTATGAACAGAAGTGACATATGGCATTTGTGGGCTTTAGCTATTGGTGAAAGAGCCTTCAGAGCTAGCTTAGTTCCCTTTGGTATGGTGAGCAGCAGCATTTGAGGCGGGTCTGCTCCATACACCTGGATCCTCACCTGCCGCTGATGAACAAAGCCGTCCACTTACCCGTGATGGATATCAGCATAGTGAGGAAACAAGTCTGTGTTGTTTAAAACACTGAGATTTGGGAGCTGTTAGTTATAGAAAAGAAGTGTAGACCATCCTAATTTTTACAATTAGAAATACAGATGAACCTAAAGGACAGTCAGAATCAAAGACTCTCAGTCTCAGCTCCTTTCTCTGACAGGAATTCCATGAATGTGGGTGTTTTTCTGTTTCCCCGCATTTAGCAGCAAAACGGTGGCCAGCAGCTCATGGGCTTCACGTCCCACAGCATCCATTAGCTGAAGGGGACTAACTTTCTTCCTCACTTCTAGGTCAGAAACCCTTGGGGAAGGTACACTCCTGAGCCAATAAAGAGAGGTCAGTTTGTCAGAGTTAAGAAAGGACAGATGAGCCTGTAAGAATCGTGTAACGATATGGTTAGGGAAAAAAGTAGGGCGTATCTGCAAAATGTCTGAGAGATATTCCCAGGACAAAAGAAGTTGCTGGGAAGACAAAATAATGGGCATCCACTCCAAGTCACTTTATATGTCCTTAATATTTTGATGTTTAAATAAGACAATTTTATACCCATGATGTAATCTTTGCTTACTTCTACACTTTTACCTCCCATCATTCACCACTCTAGATAGCTTCTTGGAACTCTGCATAATTTCCAAAGAAGCCATCATTTTCATGCCTCAGTGTCTTCAGCATACCCTTGAACCTTTATCCTCTTGCCCAAATATAACAGAGAAGAACAAACCTGAACACCATATTGGATCTATATTGGACTCCATATTAGAGTCTTTAGCTCTAACCTCTGTGCTTTTTTGCCTGTACTTAGTCATGCTGGCTCCGCACCTTTTGTAAACGAATGTCGCCTATAGTCTGAAATATACAGGAAGCCTATTCTCAAGTCTCTGACCTTTAAAGGTATAACACTTTAACATTCATACGGAGATAAGAAGTTGCAGAACAAAAAATAACAATTGTCTTATCGGAGGTTTATAGGAACACGGTGACCAGAGCTAAGTGGACAAAGGATTCCTGCAGCAAGCAGTATGTAACAACCAGCCACATTCCCTCCCCTTTTAGTATAACATAAGCCTGAATTCTAACTCAGGTAAGATAGTTCTCTGGGACACTAGTCCACCATCTTTTTGGTCTGCTAGCTTTCCACATAAAGTTGCTATTCCTTGACCTAACAACTTATCTCTCAATGTACTGGCTTGTCTTGTGGGGAGCAGTACAAGCTTAAACTTGGTAACACAATTCTACACATCCCTGGAGTCAACTCAGGTGCTTTTACCTCATCCCAGAATATATGTGCCTTACTGGAAAGAGTGTAAACTTTGGACTCAGAGAAACACAGACTGAACATCCATTGTGCTATTACTAGCACGTGACCTTGATCAACTTCCTAAGATTTTGAAATTTAATTTCAACATCTGTAAAATGATGATAGGGATAAATTTGCAGAGTTTTATGGATTAAAAGGAGTATACATGTGTATAATTCCCAGAACAGAGTAATAGCTTGAAAATACATATCTCATATGACATTTCAGTGCAATTTTCTACATATATACCTGTCTTCCATAGTAGTGTGTAAGTTCCTTGAACGACCTTGCTTTATTCACCTTCAAGGAGTAGTGCAGTGTCTAGCGTATTAGAATTACCTGAGGAGTTTACAACAATGTCGATTGCTAAGCTTTACGCTAGAGACACTGATTTAATTGATCTGGGATACCACCGGGACATTGATGGTGTTGTTTAAAACCTTCCCTAGTGGTATTAATGTGCAGCCAGGATTGACAACGACTGTACTAGGTGCTTGAATAGTTGTTGAATGAATGCTGTGTGTTCTACAAGGTATTTCTAAGACTCCACTAAATGTTTCATTTATATACAGCATTCACCTTGTTTAACCTTAGTGAAAGCCTATAACCTCACTGCAGGTAGCCATTTGATGAGGTATGTTACTCTGTTGTACCTTGGAAGAAGCAAATGGTAATTGACAAGGAGCTCAAGGCTGAACAAGGTTGAGTACAGTTGATTGTTCCTTTTCTCTCTTGTGTAAGTAAGTACTACGGTCTTCAAAGTGAGAAAAATTGCTTGTCTTAAAAAGCTAGGGGGAAAGGATACTGAAGACATGTTTGTCTTGGTTTCTGCCAAAATTCCTATTTATACGTTTCAAATTTCTAGCTAACTTGCTGACTATACATTACCTCCATCATAACAATACTGATTAATGAATGACCTTTCTTTTTAACACAGCAGATAATATTTTCTCCTCCTTGCATAAATACCCCAAATGTGGGGAGGGGGTAAATAAATAAATAGATATATGTTAGATATATGATAGACAGACATACACATACAGATATACATCAGCTGCTTCTAGTATCGGAATAACATTGATATTGAATTTGCACTTCTTTTAAAGATGCAGTTGGGTATGCTGTTTCTTAGTTTGTAATTAAAAGCGTGCCACAAAGAAGATTAGCATCAGCTCCAAGTGTCGCCCATTAAATAACATTCATTGTCAAAGGGGTATTTATTGCCATGGATAGTAAATAGATTTTAGGAAACTCTAAACTCTGTAATGGCTTTCTATTCTTTTCCTTTCTTTTCTTTCCTTTTTGCCTTTGATGTTCCTGAAGCAAGTGAATAATACACCACAATGTCTCAATGACTTAAAAGGATTTGAAATTACAAAGAAAACCGAAGAACAACTTCTTAATCCTTTCCAAACCTTTTGCCTCATCTTTAAGTAGCTGCCTCTGAATAATTAGTTGTGTGTGAGTAGGAGGCCCAACCAAAAAAAAATTAGAATTATTTAGAATGGATATTTTAGAGTATTGGAAGTACTCGAATTTTATACTAATTTCATGTAATTTTGTTGACAACTCAAATTGGTGGATTTACATTTTCTTTTTTAAAACAGCCATCACTAACCATCATTGAGACTACTGATTGTCACTTCTTTGGACCTCAGCTTGCAGGGTTGCCCTAGAAGAATTGGAATAGTTGAATTCTAGATTTCCTTAAATTTCACTGATTCGATGTTTTTAAGACAAACCAGTCAAAGAAAAAGCAAAGTAACCCCCCCCAAAAAGCGAAACAAATTATTGATCAATGCATTTTCACTCCAATTAAATTGTTGGCCAATTTTGTTTTCCTCTGCAACACCCACATGCTACTTTTATTGCTGATGCCCATGCTCATTTCAGGTTTTTTGTTTTTTTTTTAAGATTTATTTTATTATGTATGTATGTATTTTTGGCTGTATTGGGTCTTTGTTGCTGTGCACCGGCTTTCTGTAGTTGTGGCAAGTGGGGGCTACTCTTCGTTGCAATGTGAGGGTTTCTTATTGCAGTGGCTTCTCTTGTTGCAGAGCACAGGCTTTAGGCACGTGAGCTTCAGTAGTTATAGCACAGTAGTTGTGGCTCTCAGGCTCTAGAGCACAGGCTCAGTAGTTGTGGAGCACAGGCTTAGTTGCTCAGCGGCATGTGGGATCTTCCCCACCCAGGGAATGAACCTGTGTCTCCTGCATTGGTAGGTGAATTCTTAACCACTGCGTCACCAGGGAAGCCCTCATTTCAGTTTTTAATTAGCTATTACTGAGAGTAGTCATTATCAAAGTGTGCTTCTGAGACCCTGGATTCCCCAAGATTTTTTGAGGGGGTTCACCAAGGTCTAATTATTTGTATAAAAATACTAAGCTGCTATTTGCCTTGTTTGCTCTCATTCTCTCATAGATGAACAGTGGAGTTTTCCAGAAACTATGTGATACATCTTATCAAAATGGAGTAAACACAAGCAGATCTGAGAATCTGGCTGAATTTATTGTAAAATATTGGTAAAAAGTAAAACAATGCCACTTTGACACTGAGTATTTTGTGTTTGGGAAATGTAGTTATTTCTCATAGGAAGTATGTTAATTATGTGAGCACATAATGGATTTACTGTTACTTTAAATGAGTTAAACATTTTTGAATATCTTGGTTTTAATTCCTTTATGTAAATATCAATATATATAACCACACAAACAAAATCTCTGTGTGCTCTCAAAATATTTTAAGAATATAAAAGTGTCCTGAGACCAAAGTTTGAGAATATCTGACTTAAAATATTGGAAACAATTAGGTCCCAAATAATTTCTTTATACCTGTGCATAACATTTTCAAAACAGCTATTCATTTTCCAGCCTAAGTATTAACAGATTGTCCTGGCCTTCCACATGCCAAACCTATGTCTTCTGGGCCTGTTACCTTTCCTTCCAGAAACATTTATTTAGTTTATGTTATGTGTAAATTAAGAACAGGAATCATGTCTATTTTACTAACCATGGAGCCTAACGCTAGTATTTAATGAATGAGTGAATAAGTTGATGCCACACAAAGCACAACGTGAAATGCTCACATCCCTTCTGAACTTTCTTTAGATGATAATCCTAAATGTAAAATAATAAATATATGCAAACCCCAACTGTGGTTAAAAATAACTGCTCTCTATGCCACAATCCCCTACTCAGACAGCTGATATGGCTGAAGAAAGACATACAAGGATGGCAACTAGTCTCACCTGAAATTTATGAGTATCAATTAGAATTGGGTTCTTAAGGAGCCCTGACAATTATACTATATTTCCCTAGATAACTGTAACATACCTTCTCATCTCCTCAAACAAGCAACATCTCCCCAGTCCTCACTCACAGCTAATAACTTAGTTTCCTATTTCACCACAATTCTCATCCACAAGCATCAGACCCTTCTCTGCCCTCCCTCTTCCTGCAGTATATAAACTGACTGTACCCGCCTAGGGCCATGCCGCCACTAGACTGCATCTTCTCCCACTTACTCAAAGACATCTTCCAGAAATTCCCTTCTGTCAATTGTCCCTCTCTACCAAAACATTCTTATCAGCATAAAAATATGCTGTGATTTCTCCCATCTTAAATTATTTTTCTTGGTCCCATTTCCCTCTCCAGCTGTAACTCCATCATTATGCTCTCCTCTATATTTTTCAAGATTGTTGGCATTTACCACCTTAAATTTCTATCCCATTTTCTCTAATCTCCACTCCAGACAGGCTTCCCTCCACCACTCTACCAAAACTCTTTTTACCAACATCACCAATGACCTCCACTTTGCCAAATCAAGCAGTTAATTCCTACTTGACCTTTCAAATACACCTGATGCAGCTAACCACTTGCTCCTCCCTAAAACACTTTCAATATTTGGCTTCCAATACACCTTACTTCCCTGATTTTGCTTTTGCATCTCTTGTTATTTCTCAGTCCCACTTGCTGATTTGTCCTCACTTTTCCAACCTCTTAAAAGTAGAATTCTACAGGGTTCGGCCCTGGGACCATTTCTCTTCTCTATCTGAGTTTCACTTAATTAGTCTATGGTTTTAACACTATTTATACTTTGGGACTGTTAAATTTATAACTCCAGGCCAGACTACCTTCCTGAATTTCAGACTCTCATATCCAACTGCCTTCTAAATTTTCCACTTGAATGCCACAGGTCTTACTTTAAACATCCAAAACTGACTCTCAATCTTCCCTCCAAAATTTGCATTGGCCCCTCTCCACTGTCTTTCCCATTTTCATTAATGGTAGCTCCACCCTTCTCATTGCTCAGGTCAAAAAATTTGAGTCATCCTCAACATTCTCCTGTAACCCACATCTAATAAGTCAGGGAATCCCACTGGCATTGCCTTTTCTCATCTTGAGCAGGAGATGAGATTTTGCTAAAGTTATAAGCATGATGTAAACCAAAACTTAGAAACAAAGTTAAAGTAGGGATTATTCATCTCTGTATAACATTTTAGTACAAATGACAGAAACTTGGATATTGGGCTTTTAATTATATCAATAAATATGGCATGCAAAAATATTACAGGGCTCTTCAGTATATGAATAGAATGAAAGGAATATGTCCTGATCAAAAAACTTCCATAAATTTAGGGTGTCTTCTTTGATCTTTATATATTGGCCATTTAATTTACACATGGATATATGAATAACAATCAGTAACAGTATTATTAGAATATGTTAAAGTATCATTATCAATATTAACAACATTATAAATTAACATCCTAAAAACTGTTGATTCAGGAAGAAAATAGATTTATCTATGGATGCAATGTTCTAAGAATGTTATACATGTGATTGCACCACAGCAACTTTTTTTTAATATGAGAAGAGCTGTAGTTTATTCCTCAGCTTAAATTGCATTTTCAAGCCTAAAACACCCTGTAAAATACATGTGAAAATGTCAATTGACTGTATTATTAACAAAACTCACGGCATGAATTCTTAATCACTTGTGCATACTCTATTCCCACTTAAAACAATTGATAAATCACTAAGATGTATCCTATATTCCTTCTTTCCTTCATCCTATTAAACTGAAATAAGCATACTTGATCAGATGGTTTACAGAAATTTATTCAGATTGAAGCGTGTTTAATCTTCTATCCCATGAGCAACCATCCGGCTGCCTTTCTACTAGTAAGTGCATGATTGCCGCTGTCATAAATGCCCTTGAAGTCTTCAGACTCACAGGTCTGCTGCACTTCCCCAAATTTGAATATTTAATCCTTTGCTTAAAATTTTTTGTTCCATGTCTTGTAGGTAACCCAATTTGTTATACTTTTATTTAAAAGGTCTCCAAGTCTGCACCCAAGCAAGCCATCCACTTAAAATAAAACAAATACAAAAAACAAACTTCCCAGAGGAAATGACTGACTGGTCTCAGTGTCAAAGTTAATTGTTTATCTCCTGAGAAATTAGTTTGACTTAATCTTGCTGCTGTGAATCGTGTAAATAGCAAGGTTTATTTTTTTTTAATTTTATTTATTTTATTTTATTTTATTTTATTTTATTTTATTTTATTTTATTTTTTTGGGGGGGGTACATCAGGTTCAATCATCTGTTTTTATACACATATCCCCATATTCCCTCCCTTCCTTGACTCCCCCCCCCAAGTCCCCCCCACCCTCCCTGCCCCAGTCCTCTAAGGCATCTTCCATCCTCGAGTTGGACTCCCTTTGTTATACAACAACTTCCCACTGACTATTTTACAGTTGGTAGTATATATATATGTCTGTGCTACTCTCTCGCTTCGTCTGAGCTTCCCCTTCACCCCCCGCCCCCTCCCATACCTCGAGTTCTCCAGTCCATTCTCTGTATCTGCATCCTTATTCTTTACTTATTTATTTATTATTTTTGGGGGGGTACACCAAGTTCAATCATCTGTTTTTATACACATATCCCCATATTCCCTCCCTTCCTTGACTACCCCCCCTTGAGTCCCCCCCACACTCCCCGCCCCAGTCCTCTAAGGCATCTTCCATCCTCGAGTTGGACTCCCTTTGTTATACAACAACTTCCCACTGGCTATCTATTTTACAGTTGGTAGTATATATATGTCTGTGCTACTCTCTCGCTTCGTCTCAGTTTCCCCTTCACCCCCCACCCCCTCTCAAACCTCGAGTTCTCCAGTCCATTCTCCGTATCTGCGTCCTTGTTCTTGTTACTGAGTTCATCAGTACCATTTTTAGATTCCATATATGTGAGTTAGCATACTATATTTGTCTTTCTCTTTCTGACTTACTTCACTCTGTATGACAGACTGTAGGTCTATCCACCTCATTACAAATAGCTCCATCTCATCCCTTTTTATAGCTGAGTAATATTCCATTGTATATATATGCCACATCTTCTTTATCCATTCGTTTGTTGATGGGCATTTAGGTTTCATCCATGTCCTGGCTATTGTAAATAGTGCTGCAATAAACATTATGGTACATGTTGGCTACTTAGGGTCAAATTAACAGCTCACTCATTAACAAGCATATAGATTATTAGGTTATACATGTCGTGGCCCCCTTGTAATCTTCTATCTATGTTCTATATTTTTTAAATTTTATTCTTTCACTGCCATTATTAAATTCTGTAACTTTAGAATATTTTCTGTATCCTCACAAGCCACTTTTATCCATTCTAGAATAAGGTGGGAGTACAAATAAATAATTGAGCCATTAAATAAATGCATACATATATAACACACAAACACATAAACAAACACAGAAGGGGTTTTTTTCTTAAGAATTTTTTTTACTGTGCACCATTTTTAAAGTCTTTATTGAATTTGTTACAAAATTGCTTCTGTTTTACATTTTTTGGTTTTTTGGCCATGAGGCATGTGGGATCTTAGCTCCCCGACCAGAGATCGAACCCACACCCCTTCCATTGGAAGGCAAAGTCTTAACCACTGGACCATCAGGGAAGTTCCCAGAAGGGTTAACTGGAAGACCAAAAAGGAAGATGTCTAAAGGTTAAAAGATAGCTCATCTGTGTTTCGATGTCAGGGCAAATTCTAAAAGAAGGGTGTGAAAATTGGTATCCATAGGGAACAGGAATAATAGCATTTATTACTTATCCCAGGATTAGTTCAGAAGGAATGGGGTTCCTCCTTTAAGAGATTTCTAAACAAAAACATATTGGATTACCTGCCAGAGGTTCTTAAAATCAAAGAACTGATAAAATACTGTTCAACCAACTAAAATAGAAATAATCATAAATATACGTACATGATCTTTCTGGTCATGCTAATTTTGCTTTTCTACCAAGACATGACAAATTTATTAAGCACAAAAGCTATAGCAGCTGATTTGGACCAAACAGCAAGACAGAACTTTAGTGTGGACATGATTTATTTCACTCTTTCACACAGTTACCCAATCTTTTTGTCTTATTTATAGGAAGAGATTCACCTTGTCATCAGATGAGCCAGAGGGGGCCAGAAAAGGATTAGACATCTGAAAGACAAATATGGATGAAACACATTTCCTATGTGAAGTTATTATTTAGGACCAGTTGTTTTGATGACTGATATTTTTTGTTTAATTAAATATTTTTTCTGTAGGATATCCAGTCTGCTTATGTGTTCTCTGAGGTTCTGGGGCAAGTGAGGTACATTTGACCACACAGAGAAAAAAATGAGGAGTGGCAGCTGCCTGCCATGTCTGATAGTAGCCACAAACAATTTATATCAGGAATGGAAAACAGAACTGGTTTCTGTGTCTTATTACCCATTCTTCATGCCAAATGTTAATAACCGAAGAATTTTCAGCATTTCAGACCAAGATTACAGTTAGAGAACAATGATTCTCAAGCATGATGGGGAACTAAACACAATAGTTAATCTTTTTTCTTTTTTTAATCTTCTTTTAAAATTCAATAATTTTAGCCTCCACTTTCTAATGTGTCATAATAAAGCCAAAAAGAGGCACTACATATCTTTTAAAATGTGCATGAAATAGCACCAACTTTATGAAACACATTCTTGTATGTTAACATTTCAGAAATCTTGGGTAAATTTTTTCTTTAAAAATGTCAAATCTTGGACTTATTCATGTTTTCCAAACCTCATCATTTATCTTCATCATTAAAAGAAAGTTCCATGGAAGCAATTGACTGGCATGGGTTTTATTTTCTTCTCCCAGGAATTACCAAAAGAAAAATCCATTAGCAGATAGCTCACAATCATTTGACAGCCAGGGTGAGAAGTGAAACCATTTTCAAGAAGCAGCTGATAAAGGGTTAGACTCATTAGAGTGAATTCAAAGGCTCATGGCTAAGTGGTAAAATATTTCAGAGGATCAAATCTAATAAACTAATAAGAAAGCTAAATGAATGCCATATCTACTATCCACCAATTTAATTCAATGTTGCACACATGGTAAACCTCTTAGCCCAACACTTGATAAAATAATTACCTCATTAAAGGAAGAGTGTAAGTGTAGTTTAGAAATCTTCATGGACTCAGGTTTTCCCAAGAAAAATAAAAGGTTTATGTAATGTATTCTCCACTTGATAAGAGAAAGTGTAAACTTAAAAATGCCATCAGGGTTTTGTTTTGTTTGTTTGTTTGTTTTTTGGAGAGTTGAAAAGGGACTCATTAAAAAATAAAATAAAAGAATATAGACAGGACTTTTTAAAACAGAATTTACATTTTTACTTATTTTTCTCCCATTGTATTTATAATAGTAGCAGAGTTCCAAGCTTTGCTTTCTTTGTGGAGTACAACATATATTTTCAGAAAATAGAATTAGAGTGTTCAGTTAAGACAGGAATGGAAGGAATGATCCTCGAGGCAAAGGATTCTCAACCTTGTTGTACATTAGAATCACCTGGGAAGCTTTGAAAACTGTCAGTGCCTGTGTTTCATCCTCAGGATTCTGATTTTAGTCAGTATGTGTTCAATGTCTAGGCATCTATATTTTTTTTAAAAGTATTCAGGGTTCCTCTAATATTGAATCAGGGGTGAGAAATCACTGTTCTATGCAAGTGACCATATCAACTACTGGAGCACTTTGGACCCCCATTAATAATTATACCTGAATTAAGGGTAAATAGCCACTGTCATGGGCAGACTGAGAGGTATGGTCATTCTACCACACACCAATGCTGAATACATCTACAATGTCTCTGATAGGAGATAGATATAAGAGTCTACATCTCATTACCTTGTCTGTCAAGACAACACCTTAGATCTTTTGACAACTGGAATATGCTCCCCATTAGTTCTACCCATTATTTCCTGAATTCACACATAAGTGTTTAACCCCTCTTCCACAGACAAGCCCTTCAGATATTTGGAGATACATATCTTGTTCTGGATTTATGGTTAGGGGTATTATTAACATTCTTGATACTGTTGGATTAAAGATTTTTGTAACAGCTTACTGGCCAGAGTATAATAGGTTAATGACAATGGCTATTATAAGTAATACTGATGCAGTAGAGCTTATGTTAGAAAATATTCAGTGGACGCTTCTATAGCTTGTGGGTTAAACTTTTCATTATAATGGGAAAGGTGGCTAGTATATTTATTTCAAAACTGATTCAGATAAGTGGTCAGCGGGAGCTGGTTGTTACAATTATGATTTCTGAGATAATGGTTGTTAGGATGATGATAAAGATGACGGGATTTATTAGTTTGGGATATGGGCTTATTTAGCCGGCCTTACTATAGAATATAGTGTAATATGGTAGCATGAAGAATTTTGAGTTCTTAAGGGTAGGTTCAATTCCTATGATTCTAGAAATAAGAGGATTTAAACCTCTATTATTTACTCTATCAAAATAACTCTTTTATCAGACATATTTCTTATGTTTGTGGAGGAATGCTTGATACTATAATAGTGAGATGTGTCATATGCCTAGGGCTAGCGTTAGTGGTAGGAAGCTTTTTCAAAGTAAATGTATTAGTTGATCACATCAGAATTGGGGGTAGAATGCTAAAATTCATAGGAAAGATATTGTTAGTAGCAGCGTTTTGATAATAAAGTTGTTTGTTTATAGTTCTGGTATGTAGGGGTTATGGAACGCTCCTAGAAATAGGATTGCAAAATGTTGGCATATTCTGCTAAGAAAAACATGGCGAATGGGCCTGCTGGACATTCTACATTGAAGCCTGATACAAGCTCAGATTCTCCTTCTGTTAGGTCAAAGGGGCTCAGTTAGTTTCTGCTAGAGTGGAAATAACTCATATTATAGCTAAGGGTCATGATGAGAAAATTATTCATAAATGTCCTTGTGTTGTGATGAGGCTTGAGAGGGTGAAAGATCCATTTATTAAGAGGACTGAAAAAAGAATAATTGCTAGTGTTACTTCATATGAAATTGTTTGTGCTACTGCTCACAGGGCTCTAGTATTTTAAATTGGAAGCCCATCCAGATCATAAAATGGAGTATACAGCTAGGCTTGATATAGCTAGCATAAATAATACTCCTAGATTTGTATTAATGAGGGGATAAGGTATGGGTAGGGGAATTCATATGGTTAGGGCTAGAGTTAGGGCTAGGATTATTACAATGATAAATATGGAAATGAAGGATGTAGCTGGTCACAGCGGTTCTTTAATGATTAACTTGACTGTATCAGCGATGAGTTGTAATAGACCATATGGTCCTACGATATTTGGCCCTTTTTGAAGTTGTTTATAACCTAAGAATTGTCATTCGATTAATGTTAGGAATGCTGCAGCTAAAAGAATGGAGATAACAAGTATTAAAATATTAATTATAAACATTTTGTTAGGGAGAGGATTTGACTCTCTGATTATAAAAGTTTAAGTTTTATGCAATTACTGGGCTCTGCCACCTTAACAAACACTGATCTTTGGTAAATGTTTTGTATATATTAATTAAATTGTGATAATATCATTAATTAGTTTTAAGGTGCTTTTTAAAGTAGGCCTTATTTCTCTTGTCCTTTCATACTGGGAGAAATATATAATTGATAGAAACTGACCTGGACTCAGATCATGTAAGACTTTAATCACTGAACAAATGAATCTTTAATAGTGGTTACACCATTGGGGTGTCCTGATCCAATATCGAGGTCATAAACCCTATTATCGATAATGAACTCTGGAATGTGATTGCGCTGTTAACCCTAGGGTAACTTGTCCCATTGATCAATGTTTTAGATCAATAAGTGATAATATGTTTTGACTGGTAAGTCTAGACTTTAATTACTCAGAGGCTTTTTTGTCCTCTGAGGTCACCCCAACCAAAATCGTCAACCCATATAAAATTTTGTTATCCCTTTGTGATTTAGTAAGGTTTTGGGGGGATTAGTTAATTAAGGCTCCACAGGGTTTTCTCCTCTTATTTTGTTATTCCCACCTCTTCACAGGAAGGTCAATTTCTCTGATTGAAAGTAAGAAGCAGTAAAACCCTTGTGTGGCCATTCATACCAGTTCTTATTTAGAGAACAAATGATTACGCTACCTTTGCACGGTCAGGATGCCATGGCTAGGCAGTACCTCTAATAATAGTTATGCCAGAGGTGATGTTTTTGATAAACAGGTGGAGTTTGTACTTGCTGAGTTCCTTTCGCTTTTTTTAATCTTTCCTTGAGTGCATGCCTGTGTTGGATTAAGTGTTTAATAAATTATTTAATGTTGAATTGTATTTATTTTCTGTTAGTATATTATTAGTTACTGATGAAAACTTATGCAAGGAGAAATATTTCTTGTTACTCATATTAACATTATTGCCCCTACTGGTCAACAGATTAGTTCAGTACAAATCTAAGAGTTGATTTGCTTGTTCTTGGTGTAAGATAAAATTATTGTTGAGCTTGAATGCTTTCTTAATTGGTGACTGCTTTTAAGCCAACTATGGTGTTGCTTGTCTCTAAATAAGGTTGTACCCATTTCTACAAAGCCGTACCTTTCTAGATTAACATTTAAAAATACATTAAAATTTCTAAAATTTTTTGGTAATTTTTAAAGCTGGACTGAAATTCTTTTCCTGGAAAATCAAATATCACCAGACTCATTAGGCTTGTCACCTCTACTTATAAATCTTCTTACTATTTTGCTACATAGATGAGTTTGTTCTAATAAATTATTTATAAGTAGCTGGTCTAGTTTTGGGATATTTAACAAGTTCTCTTTGTTAAATGTTTGCTAGTCAAATCATTATGCGAAAGGTACAAGGGGTAAACTTTCCTTTTTGTTACTTTTAATGCTTATTTCATCATTCCCTTATGGTACTTTCTTTATAGTGCCAGAGGATATTCTAAATTTCTATCTCCTGTACTTTAAATGTTAAGTTTTTATTTAGCTTGCTTGTACTAGTAGAATAGGGAGGGGGGTTGTTGGGCTAGATGTAGTTCAAAGTATTCAAATATTATGAAATCTCCTAGGTGTAAACTAGGTGCTTTATTTAAGCTATGCTTTGATTTATCCAAGCACACTTTCCAGTATACTTGTCTCCTCTCATGTGATTAGTATTTGCTAATAGATTATAGGAAATTATACAGTACTTGAGGTGGGTGACAGGCAGTGTATGCATGCTTCATGGCCTTATTCAATTAAGCACTCTATTCTTAATTTACTACTAAATTAACTAAAAACTAAATCCTCTTTGGTTTTTAGTTTTCATAAAAACCTTCATGTGGTGAAAAATATATTCTTGAAGTAGAAAATGTAGCCCACTTCTTCCCACCCCACAGGTTACACCTTGACCTAACATTTTTATGTTTAATAATTATGCTTACTTTTTTTCTTTCTAGGGTTTGCTGATGATGGTGATATATAGACTGAATTAGCAAGGTTTAGTGAGGTTTATTAGGGTTTACTGATTATAGAACAGGCTCCTCTAGAGGGATGTGAAGCACCTCCAAGTCCTTTAAGTTTTAAGCTGCTGCAAGCACTACTCTGGTGAATAATTTTGTTCTTATAATTATTAAGGCTAAACATAGTAGGGTATCTAATCCAGTTTGGGTCTTGGCTGTCATGTAATCAGCAAATACTTAAGTCACTTTCGTAAGTCTACTTTTATTTTAGGTATGGTTTCTTACGGCTTAATTAAAATTTAACTTTATTTTATATCACTCTTTAACATGTTTTACGCCAAATTTCTATTAGTTGGGGTTTATCATATGAACACGGTTGCTGGCACGAAATTTGCCAATGCTACTTAGTATAACTGAGTTGAACTTTCGTTTATGGCTTAATTTTTATCACTGCTGTTTCCTGTGAGGGTGAGGTTAGGCAAGGCATTATGAGCTACTAATATTAATGTGCTTGATGCCTGCTCCTTTTAATCAATGATTTAGAGGGCATTCTCACTGGGGCATGGATGCTTGCATATGTAATTTCGTTAAAAACTAATAGAAAGGCTGGGGCCAAACCTATGCGTTTATAGAGCTGGTAAACTCATCTAAGCATCTTCAGTGACTTCCTTTAGATTTAAAGCTACATTAATAAGCTGTTTTTACGTAGTGAAGTAACATGTATATAGTTGCTTCATGTGGTTTATGTTGGATTTAGTTTTAAAATTGTGATAATAATGGTTGATAGATCTAGGGAGATGTCTGTCTATGTAAATGGTAAATATCTAAGTAGTTTATTGGTACAATTAGGGTTTATTTTCTAGGTCTATCTAATTTTGAGCATTAAGTTGTTCATGTTTATTGGGTAGATAGCTAAGTTCTATGTATTTGTATGTTTTTGCCTTGTTTTGGGGGTTTGGCAGAGCATTATAGGCGTGTAGAGTATGAGATTTAGTGGGGAGTAAGGGGGGTTTGTTAAACAGGTCATTTACCTGTTCAATGCAGATGTGTGTAAGCCCCCATGTGTATATAAGTACATGTATGTGTACGTGTGTGTATACATGTGTACATGTACATACATGTATGTGTGTGTACGTGTGTCTGTGCAATTTCCTTATATTATGTAACCATTAACTGAATAACACCTTATAGTTGATGATATTGGTAAATGATATTCAATTAAAGTCCGGTTACAATTTATTTGACTGTGTTAAGGCCTCAGATCGTCATAGCTGAATCACAGCATCTCTTTAAAAATTAAAAAATACCAAATGCATGAAACCACAGTTATGTGTGAGCATGGACTGATTAGTCACTAGTCCATCAAGACATCTTATTTATGGGGAAAGAGTGGGCGATTTTAGGTGAGATGGTCCTGAAGTAAGAATCAGACGTCTGATAAAGTTCATTAATAGAAACCCCCACAAGTTATGGTACCAGAGTAAGAAGAGGGACACCTGCAAACAGAGTTGATGGTTTCATGCAGCTTGCTGATTAGGCTCGTGATCTATTGGATATGATATGCATGTTGACTAGAATTGATTTGACTTAATGTGCTATGTACAACTAATGACAATATGTACTATGTAATATCAAGTATATGACTTGCAAGTTTTTTTTTTTCATTCTGTGGATTGTCTCTTCCTTTTCATTAAGAAAAGGTTTCCTTTAAAGGACAAAAGTTTTTAATATTATTGTAGTCCAATCTGTCAATTTTTTCTTTTGTTGCTTGTGCTTTGTGGGGACCATATTTCAGAGGGTTTGCTCAACCCAAGACCACTAAGATTCACTCTTCTCTTTTCTTCAAGATTTTTGTGGTTTTTAGCTCTTATATGTAGGTCTATGATTTATTTGAAGTTAATTTTTGTGTACAATGTAAAGAATGGATCCATCTTTGTTATTTTTCATATGATATCCCAGTACCATTCTTTCCCACAATAAATATCCTTGGCACTCTTGTTGAAAATCTATTGACTAAATGTAAGCATTTATTTCTGGACTCTTAATTATATTCCATTAACATATATGTCTATTCTTATGCCCGTATCACACAGTCTTGACCATTTTACTTTAGTACTAAGTTTTGAAATCAAGAAGTGTGACTCCTCCAACTTCTTAAGATTGTTTTTGCTATTCTGAGAACCTTGCATTTCCATATGAATTTTAGGATCATCTTGTCAGTTTCTGCAATAAGCCAGCTGTGCAGCTAAAATTTTGATAAAGACTGTGGTGAATCCAATTGATAGATCAATTTGGGGAGTACTTCCATCTTAACAATATTAAGATTTATGATCCATGAATATGGCATAGTTTCCTTTTATAAAGGTTTTCTTTAATTTCTTTCAGCAATATTTTGTAGTTTTCAGTGTACAAGTCTTGCACCTCCTTGGTTAAATTTATTTCTAAGTATTTTATTCTTTATGACACTATTTTAAATGTTTATGCTGTTCATTTCATTCAGAATTGTCCATTTCTAGTGTACAGGTAAACAAGTTATTTTTGTATATTGATCTTGCACACCGTACACTTCGTATTTGTTAGTATTTTCTATACTATACACTAGGTCATATTATCTGCAAATAGTTTTACTCTCTCCTTCCCAACTGGAATGACATTTTTTTCCTTGCTTAATTGCCCTGGCTAGAATCTCTAGTGCAATGTTGAATAGGGTGGACATCCATATCTTGTTTCTGACCATATGGAGAAAGCATTCAATTTTACCGTTAAGTATGGTGTAAGCTGTGGGATTTTCATAGAAGCCCTTTGAAGTTAAGAAAATTTTCTTCTACTTTTAGTCTGATAAATGCTTTTTCATAAAAGGGTATTAGAGTTAGTCAAATGCTTTTTCTGAGTCTACTGAGATTATCATGTGGTTTTGTCTTTTATTCTATTCAAATGGTGTATTACATTAATTGATTTTTAGATATAAACCAAACTTGCATTCCAGGGATATTTCCCACTTAGACATAGCCTACAATTCTTTTTACATGTTGCTGAGTTTGGTTTACTAATATTTTGTTGAGGATTTTTGTTTGCCTACAATCATAAGAGATATTGATCTGTGTCCTTTTTTTGTGGTATGTTTGTCTAACTTCAGTATCTCGGTAACACTTGCCTCACAGAATGAACCAAATTTGTTCCTTCCTCTTCTATTTTTTAGAAGAGTTTTTGAAGAATTGGCTTTAATACTTCTTTAAATATTTAGTAATATTGACTAGGAAATCTTGGCTGGCCTTTTCTTTGGAGGAAGATTTTTAATTACAAATTCAGTCTCTGCTTGGTAAAGGTATATTACACATTTTCTGTTTTAGTATAAATTTCATTAATTTGTGTCTTTCTAAGAATTTTCTATTTCATTTAAATTTTCTAATTTTTTGGCATAGAGTTGTTCATAGTATTAACTTATAATCTTTTATTATTTCCATAAAATTGGTAGTAATGTCTCTTCATTCCTGATTTTAGTAATGTGAATCTTTTCTTTTTTCTTCTTGGTAAGTTTAGATAAAGATTTGTCAACTTTATTGATCTTTTCAAAGAACCAATTTTTGGTTTATTGATATTTCTCTACTGTTTTTCTCTTTTTTATTTCATTAATTTCCATTCTAATCTTTAGTATTTCTTTCGTTCTGCTTGCAAAGGTTTAGTTTGTTCTTCTTATACTAGTGTCTTAAGGTAGAAGGTTATGTTACTTATATATTTATTTTTATTGTGGTATGATTGATTAGTAAAATTATGTATATTTAAAGTACAAAACATGATGATTTGACTTGCATCTACTTTAGGAAATGATCATCACAACCTGGATAAGTAACACATCCATCATCTCACATTATTACCTTTCAGTGTATATGTGGTGAGAATGCTAAAGAACTACCCTCTTAGCAAATTTCAGTCACAAAGCAGTGTTATTAACATAGTCACTGGGCTGTACATTAGATCTTTGGAGCTTATTTATCTTATCACTGTAGGCTTGTCCCTTTGACAAGCATCTCCCGGCTCTCTTACTTCTCTAGCTCTGGGTAACTATCATTGTGCTCTCTGTTTCTATGAGTCCAACTTTTATTTTTAGATTCCACATAAATATGATATCACACATTATTTTTCTTTGTCTGGCTAATTTCAATTAACATGATGTCCTCTAGATTCATTCATATTGTTGCAAATAGCAGGACTTCTTTCTTTCTCACAACTAAATAGTATTCCACTGTACATACACACCACATCTTCTTTATCCATTCATCCATTTACAGGGATGTAGGTTGTTTCCATATCTTAGTTACTGTAAATAATGCTACAATGAACATGAGAGTGCAGATACCTCTTCAAGATATTGATTTTGTTTCCTCTGAATATATACCCAGAAGTGAGATTGTTGGACCATATGATGGTCCTATTTTTAATTTTCTGAAAAACTTTCATACTGTTTTCCATACTAATTTCCACACCCACATGAATAAGGGCTCCATTTTCACCACATCACTGCGTGCACTTATTATCTGCTGTCCTTTAGAAAAGAGCGATCCTAAGAGGTATGAGATGATACCTCACTATGATTGTGATTTGCATTTCCCAGATGATGAGTAATGTTGAACACCTTTTCATGTACCTGTTGGCCACCAGTATGTCTTCTTTGGAAAAAAATGTTGTTGTTTTAATTTTATTTATTTATTTATTTGTGTATGTATGTATGTATTTATTGGCTGCATTCAGTCTTTGATGCTGCACATGGGCTTTGTCTAGTTGCAGCCAGTGGAGGCTTCTCTTTATTGTGATGCGTGGGCTTCTCACTGCAGTGGTGTCTCTTGTTGCGGAGCACAGGCTCTAGGCACACGGGCTTCAATAGTTGCAGCACACAGGCTCAACAGTTGTGGCTCTCGGGCTCTAGAGCAAAGGCTCAGTAGTTGTGGCGCACAGGCTTAGTCACTCTGCAGCATGTGGGATCTTCCTGGAGCAGGGATTGAACTCGTGTCCCCGGCATTGGCAGGCAGATTCTTAACCACTGTGCCACCTAGGAAGTCCCAGCAGGTGGACTCTTAACCATTGCACCACCAGAGAAGTCCCTGGAAAAAATGTTTATTCAGCTCTTCTGCCCATTTTTTTTCAATCAGATTATTTGTTGTTTTGCTATTGAGTTGTATGTGTTCTTTATATATTTTGGATACCAACCCTTTATCGATTATTTAGTTTACAAATATTTTCTCTGCTCATAGGTTCCCTTACATTTTGTTGATTGTTTCCTTGGCTGTGCAAAAACTTTCTAGTTTTATGTAGCACCCTTTGTTTGACTTTGCTTTTGTTACTTGTGCTTTGGTGTCACATCCAAAAAATCTTCCCAGGACCGATGTCAAGGAAATTTAGAAATAAAATGTTTTCTTCTAGAGTTTGACAGCTTCAGTTCTTACATTTAAATTTTTAATCCACTTCAAGTTAATTTTTGTGTGTGGTATAAGATAGAGGTCCAATTTCATTCTTTTGCTTGAGTATACCCATTTTCCCAATACCATTTATTGAAGAGACTATTCTTTCCCCATTCTTGTGCCTTTGTCAAAATTAGTTAACCATATATGAATGGGTTTATTTCTGGGCCTTTAATTCTGTTCCTTTGGTCTATGTGTCTGTTTTCATACCAGTATAGTACGCTTTAATTGCTATACTTTTGTAATATAGATTGAAATCAGGAAGTATGATGCTCTCAGCTTTGTTCTTCTCAGTATTGTTTTGGCTATTCAGGGTCTTTGTGGTCCCACACAAATTTTAAGATTTTTTTTCTATTTCTGTGAAAAATGCTAATAGAATTTTAATAGGGATTGTATTGAATTTGTAGATCACTTTAGGTAGTATGGACATTTTAATATTATTAATTCTTCCAATCCATAAGCATGGGATATCTTTTCATTTATTTATGTCTTCATCAACTTTTCATTAATGTTTTTTAGTTTCCAATAAGGATTGTTTTCTTAATTTCTCTTTCTGATAGTCTGTTTGTAGTGTATAGAGACACTGCCTTCCTTTGAGAAAGGATGATTTTCCATAATGGTATGTTTTGACTTCCACCTCTTTTCTTAATGAATCTACTGTAGGTTTTCGCTTTGTAGTTACCATGTGGTTGACATAAAACATCTTTTATTTATAACAGTCTATTTTAAGTTGATGACAACAATAATTGCATACAAAATCTCTACTCTTGTATTCCTCCACATTTTATATTTTTGATTTACCTTACAATTTATTTCTTTTTATATTGTGTATTCATTACCAAATTGCTGTAGCTATAGTTATTTTTAATACTTTTGTCCTTAACCTTTGTATTAGTTAAGTGGTTAACACACCACCATATTACAGTATTAGAGTATTCTGAATCTGACTATATACTTACCTTCACCAGTGTGTTTTCTATTGTTATATGCTGATGTGTTTCTAATTAGTTTCCTTTCATTTCAACTTGAAAAACTCTAACCCGAACTCTGGTATTTCTTGTAGGCAGGTCTAATGGTTATGAATTCCATCAGCGTTTATTTGCCTGGGACAATTTTTAATCCCTACTTCCTTTCTAAAGTACAGCTTTTCTGGGTAAAATATGTTTGGTTGGCAGTTTTTTCTTTAAGCATTTTGAATATATCATCTACTCTCTCTTGTCCTGCTAGGTTTCTGTGGAGAAATCTGCTGATATCCTTATGGGTGTTTTCTTGTATGTGAATAATTTTTTTTTCTCTAGCTTCTTTCAAAATTCTCTCCTTGTCTCTGATTTTAGACAGTTTTGTTATAATATGTATTGGAAATCACGTGGGTTGTAGTTTGGGGGAAAACTTACACTTCATGAACTTGGATATCCCAATCTTTCCTGATATTTGGGAAGTTCTCAACCTTTTTTTTTTTTTTTTTTTTTTTGCTACATTGGGTCTTTGTTGCAGTGTGCAGTCTTCTCATTGGGGTGGCTTCTCTTGTTGCGGAGCATGGGCTGTAGGCATGTGGGCTTCAGCAGTTGCAGCACGCAGGCTTCAGTCGTTGTGGCTTTTGTGCTCTAGAGCTCAGGCTCAGTAGTTGTGGCACACAGGCTTAGTTGCTCAGCAGCATGTGGGATCATCCCAGACCAGAAATCAAACCCGTGTCCCCTGCATTGGCAGGCAGATTCTGAATCACTGCACCACCAGGGGAGTCCCATTATTTCTTTAAATAAGCTTTCTACCCCTTTCTCCCTCTCTCCTCCTGCAAGGACTTCAATAATGCACACATTTTTTTGCTTCATGGTGTCCCGTAGACCACACAGGCTTTCTTCACTCTTCTTCATCCTTTGTTTCTTTACTCGCCTTTGACTGGTTGTTTCAAATGGTCTGTTTGACTTCACAGATTCTTTCTTCTGCTTGATCAAGATTGCTGTTGTTGCTTTTGACTGCATTTTTCATTTCATTCTTTGTATTCTTCGATCCCAGAGCTTGTTTTGTTCTTTTTTTATTATTTCTGTCACTCCACTAAACTTCCCATCTTGTTCATGTATTGTTTTCCTGATTTCATTTAATTGTCTTTGCTTCCTTATAGATCACTGAGCTTCCTTAAAATAACTATCGTGAAGTCTTTGTCATACAAATCACAGACCTCCATCTCCTTAGAGTCAATTGCTGGAAAATTACTGTGTTCTCTTTGGTGGTATCATACTTCCTGATTTTTCATGCTCCTTGATGTCTTGCATTACTGTCTTTACATATGAAGGAGTAGCCTCCTCTAGTGTTTACTGACTGGCTTCAACAGAGAGATAACTTCTGCCAGCCCTGCTAGGGATTCTGAGGCTTTCTCATATATTTTCTATGGATACAACTGCTCCACACTTCTTATTCCCTCCTGAGGGAGAATTCTTAAGATTGTTTGCCTGCCTGGTCTCAATCTGCAGAGTTAGGCTGGGTGCTGGCAGTCTCCCATTTGCTTTCCCTAGGCAGGTACTGAATGCTCAAGTTTGTGTGCTTTCTCCCAGTCCCACAGATGGGGCCAACTTTCTGTGCATGCTCACTAGCCATCCACTTAAGCTCCCACTCTCTGCCCTGAAGGATAGACACAGGGATCTGGCCACAGGGTGGGGGTGGGGTAGGTCACATGTGCAAAATGTTGAAGGTAACTGTGGGCCAGGTGAGGGGATCTGCAGACAAGGTATCCCCAGTGGCTCACAGGTGGAGTTCCCAATGGAGTCCATCAAGCAGTTAGTAGGATCCTCATCCCCAAATATAGCCAGTGAACAGGTGCTGTCCTTACTAGTTTGAAAAAGACAGTGATGGTTCCAAGAACCAGCTTCACAATCACCAATAAATGAATGTCTTCCCATTAGCAAAGGATCAATTTGACTGTATCTAGGACTGATCAATGACTTGTTGAGCTCCCACTATATGTCTATCATTGTATAAGATGTGTGGAAGATATGATAAAGACATGATATAAGGTCTCTAACCTTAAAGAGTTTATGCTGTTTTTTTGAAAAAGTAACTTTAATAAACAAGGGTTAAATCACATATGATAGACTATAAATATCTCCAGAATTCAGTGATGAAACCATTGTGTGCTGAAGTGCCTAAAAAATCAATTCTTAACTCTATAATTGGATGTTGTTTTGAATCTGGTCTCCACTACTTCCCATTGGTGTGATTTTAGGTATATTATTTTATCTCTTGATTCCTTGTCTTCTCATCTGTAAAAGGAAATTATAGTACTTGTGTCAGAGTTCTTTGGAAGATAAAATGAGATGAGTCTGATGAGTCATCAGAACATAATATCTGACATAATATGGGCATGTGATCAACAGTAGTTGACTTAGAGAATGAGAAGGATCTGGACTGACTGAAAAAAAAAAAAGGCAGGAGGAGATTTCCAGGGAGCAGAAAAAATATCAGACTTTAACTAGGATAAAAATAAACTGTTTTTTCTTCTATTTTTGGTTAAAATATATCTAAAACTCTGGTGGTTTTGTCAATTCAAATCACCAATATACTAATTTCTCCATCATATAAGAAATATTTTCTCTGGAAATATCTGCTAAATATGTGCCAGTTCAGAATACTTTTTGGCAAGGAGGTGGAGACCTCCTTGAATGATTGTATCTATTTCAGATCATTACTTAGAACCCCATGAAATATTACATGTTAAAAATGGAATTCAAAGTATGCTTTACATCAGCTCGATTTAAATGATTTTCCAAATTTATTGTCACCTTTTCCTAATTTTGGATTGTGTTTTCTATTTCAAAATGATATGTTGGCATGCTTACTAATTTTTTTTCCTTCTTCAAATCTGGATGCCCAACTGTCAAACTTCTAAAATTTTACTTCCTACAGCAAGATGAACATGTTTTTAGATACACTTTCAAATTTTTGCTCTCACTTATTTTGCCAAAGCAATGGAGTCTCTACGACAGAGAGAGATGCTTGCAGCAAACAGAAAAGGAAGGATGAAATCTTGCCAAACACAGGCATTTTATAAACTACTTAACACATGGAAGGGGCTGCTGAAGCTGTGTTTTCAAGAGCTCACAAATTCCCTTTTGCTTTTTTTAATGTTTCACATTTTAAATTTTGCTGCTTTAAGCTGTATTTAAAGTTACACTATTAAAATGTATCTACAAATAAGCAGAATTTTGTGAGAGATTCAAATCTATAACATTTTTAACTCAAAAACAGTGACATATAATTGAAACACTACAAATTCTGAAACTAATTAGACTTCATTTAAAATCTGGGTCTGCCATTCACTAGCTCTATGATTTTGAACAATTCACTTCTTATTCGAGTTGTCTCCCAATCTGCGAATTGGGGTAATAATAAATGATGACCACACAGAGTCCATGAGGATCATATTAGCTAGTCAATATAAAATGACTGGAAACTAGAAGAAGCTCAAAATTATATCTATTATCATTTTTATTAGAGAAAGGAACTGGTTATCATTCAGAGCACATGGAAAATTATTTGAGGGATGTTGAAGAAGTATGATCAACTTTAGCTTAGAGACCCAAAATACAAAGATAAAAAATATAGATGGTATCACAAAACAATACATGATAGAGAACTAATTGAATAGGGCAGGCAATCGATCTGTAGGAGTAATTGTTCATAATACTAAATATCAGTGTTTTCTTTAGTGAAAATTGGCTATTACCTCTTTGTCTCTAGGGAGGCTTTTTTTCTTTTTAAGCTCTTTATTGGGATATAATTGCTTTACACTCTTGTACCAGATTTTGAGGTAAACCAAAGTGAATCAGCTGTATTTATATGTATATCCCCATATCCCCTCCCTCCCGCAACTCCCTCCCACTCTCCCTGTCCTGGCCCTCTAAGGCATCACCCATCATCAAGTTGATCTCCCTTTGTTATACAGCAACTTCCCACTGGCTATCTATTTTACAGCTGATAGTGTATATATGTCTATGCTACTCTCTCACTTCATCCCAGCTTTCTAGGGAGGTTTTTATAGAGGCAAATGGCAACAGAAGGGATTCTTTTGCCCACAGACAATGGGGAAATGATTTTGAGAATCATTTTTGACATTGAAAGGACTGACCCAACTTTCAAAGTCCAAATATTTTGTGGCAAATACACATCGGAGAGATTTCTTACTACTACCACTTTAATGCTCTCTCTCCTTGCCCTCTTAAGCACTTTTTAAAAGGCAATATATACTGGATTCAAAACGTTAGATGTAGTAGGCTAAATCATGGCCCCGCAAAAGATATTTATGTCTTAATTCCAAAGATGTGTAAATGTTACATTATATAGCAAAAAATAATAATAATACTTTGCAGATATGATTGTGTTAAGGATCTTGAGGTGGGAAGACATTCTGCATCATCCAGGTGGGCCCTAAGTGCCAGCACATATATTCTTAAAAGACGGAAGCAGAAGGAGACTTGACACAGAATAGAAAAACACCATATAACAGAGCACAGGGAGAGAGAGGGAGAGGGTGCTACACCATGGTCTTTGAAGATGGAGGAATGGGTTATGAGCCAAACAATACAAGCATGTAGTTCTAGAGAATGGAAAGGGCCAGGAAATGAATTCCCACCTAGGTCCTCTGGAAGGAGTATGATGCTGTTGACACCCTGATTTCAGCTCAGTGATACTTATTTTGGACTTCTGTCCTCTAGACCTATAAAAGAAACTGGCTCAAGAAACAAGCATTTATCAGAAAAGGTAAAAGACATTAAATTACAATTCTAGTTAGAACCACACAGATATCCACAATGTTTCTTCTGTAAAATAAGAAGAGGAAGTCATGAACAAGAAACAGAAAACAAGACAGGACTTGTGATTGCCAATAATAATAACAATAATAATTTCCAGAATTGGAATATAAAAATCAGTGAAGTCTTTCAGAGTCTATTACAAAAGAATAGATAGAAATATGAGAATAGGAAAGAAGATAAAATATATAGTAAATAGCAAATTACAGAAATTCTAAAAAGAAAATGGAAGGAAATTTAAAAAGGAAGTACAGAGAATTTTCCAGAATTATATAAAGCAATAAGTCTTCAAACTTAGAGGCCTACCAAGTACTGATCAAATTAAATGTTCTTGAAAGTATCACTGTAGTGCTTTTACATTGTGTCCTTATGATTTCCAGAAAGAAACAGATTTTTTTTAATGTTCTTAAAAAGACCCAGAATCAAATTGGTGTCAGATTTCCTGTAAGCAATATAGAATGCTTGAAGACAACAGTATTTGAGGGAAATGACTTTCCACCAAGAGACATATACCTAGCAGAACCACCAATCTACTGGGAGAGGGACAAATAACATACATTCTCAGCATGCAAAGATTTAGACAATTACCTCCCTCTCTCACCTTTGTATGAAGTTACTGAGGGTGCATTCTAACAAATGAGAGAAAACAAGAAAGAAGAATACAAGAGATTTGGGAAATGGTACATCAACACCCAGGAAAAGAGTGAATGAAAGGCCGGGGGCTGTAGCTGCAGAGCAGATCTTGAAAGCAACCAGTCTATATAGGAGCAGGATGATACAAAACTCCAGGAGAGAGAGAGAGAAAGATGGCGGCAAAGTAGAAGGACGTGGAAATGCATCCCTTTCCACAGATGCATTAGGAATACACCAAAAGATGCAATAATTCCCACAGAGAACCAGCTGAACATCAGCAAATGACCTCGGCCACCAGAAAGGACTGCAAAGATCCTGACATAATTGGGTAGGACAGAGGAAAAAAAAAGGGAGAAAGAGCAGGAGAAGAAAGGAAAGGGACAGGTCCCACACCCTGGGGCAGGGGGATCTGAAACAGAGGGGACTGCCGAATTCAGGGAAACGTCCCTTATCTGACAGGGAAACTCCTTCTCCAATGGGGAATTTCCTTGGGTCAGTAGGGAGGCATTTACGACTGTTCAAAGAGGGTGAAGCGGATGAGCTGTGGCAGACGGGAACGAGTGAGAAACACATGGAGGGTCCGCACCATGGCTTAGCATTCCCAGACTGAGACGTCGATTCACAGCTGAACAGGGGGTCTGGGAGCAGGAGCGTGGGAACCAGAGAGCTTGTTCAGGGTGAGAAACATTGTTGGCAGTGGGTAGACAGACCGAGAGAACAGGAGGGAAGAAATTCACAGCGAAGGGTACCTACGGCAGAAAACTGCGAGGCTATAGTGGCTGCTGGATACTGCTGACTCACAAGCAGCAGGGAGGAGCCGCAGGCATAGCCTCTCTCTCAGCACCTGCAACGGACAGAGGAAGGACCCCTGTGGGACAAGCTAAGGCATTCAGGGATAACAAAGGCCCCTGGGCGGGGCTGGCCTAGAGTGCCTGCACTCGAGAGCCAAAAGCCCAAAGAGTGGCCCAATTCTGAGACATTCTGTTTACACCTGAGCCACCAGCGTCCCTCTGCAACAGGCACCACCACCACACCCAATGGAACCACCGCGACCCAGACAGGGCGCCACTGCTCACTCACTCCCAGGGGAAGGAGCCACTATTGCACCCTCTCTTTCCCCACACACCAGCACTTACAGACAAACAATAAAGGAAGCTCTGCTGGTCGCAGAATAATACAAAACACCCAAGTCAGGTAGAAGGACACTTACAGCTGAGACCCCAAGGAAACAGAAATATTAGTATTAATTCTATTGAACTGGTCCAGTCTAGTTTTTTTTTTATTACTATTAATTATGATCTTAGTCCTAAGGGATCTACAAGTTTTATAAAATATTTTTTATTCTATTTTTTATTCTATTTTTATTTTTAGCCTTTTATATATTTCTATTTCTAGCTAAGTTTTTTGTAGGGTGACTGTATCTCTCCTACCTTCTTTTCAATTCTATCTTTTACACATTTCTATTTCTTTCTTTTTATTTTCATATTTCCAGTCACACTACGCTCTTCTGTTGCCCTGCTTCCTATCCTTTTTTAGTTTATTTCATCTTACTATACTTATCAGCAACATTATTGGTCTGCCCAGTCTCCTCCCTTTATATTCTCCAGATGACACACTGCTTTGGTATTTGTTATTAGGTTTTTGTCTTTATCTTAGTTCTTAGTATAATTGTCTAATTTCATTTTGAGAAGCTTCAGTCTGTCTGGTGGTACTCTAGCTCTTTATTACATTTGATCCTAGCTTTCAATATCTCCCTGGATTTGTGTTTGTGTGTGTGTGGTGTTATATGTTTGTTTGTTTGTTTTTGTTTCTGTTTCTGTTTTGTTCTGTTTTGGTTTTGATATTCTGTTGGTTTTCTCTTTGAATGTCTGATAGCATACTGGGGTTCTTCTGTCAGGTCTTTCTAGTGCCTTATGTTCTATTGGATTCAGTATTTGTGTGTCTTATACATGTGTGTGTTTCCTTGACTGAGTATTTGTTTGACTCAACACATTCTGTCATTAGTCTGGGGCTTGGACAGTCTTCTTTAAAACCCTTTATTGCTGGGACAAACAACCTCTGAAGTTTGAACTGCCATGAGAAAACAAAGAAACACTATGCAGGCAAAGGAGCAGGAAAAAAACCCACAAGACCAAATAAATGAAGAGGAAATAGGAAAAATGCCTGAAAAAGAATTTAGAGTAATGATAGTAAAAATGATACAAAATCTCGATAACAAAATACAGAAAATACAAGAAACAGTTAATAAGGACTCAGAAGAACTAAAGAACAAACAAACAGTAATGGACAACAAAATAACTGAAATTAAAAATATTCTAGATGGTATAAACAGCAGAATGACTGAGGCAGAAGAATGAATAAGTGAGTTGGAAGATAGAATGGAAGAAATAACTGCCACAGAGCAGGAAACAGAAAAAAGAATAAAAAGAATGGAAGACAGTCTCAGAGACCTTGGTGACAACATTAAGTGCACCAACATTCAAATCATAGGCATCCCAGAAGAAGAAGAAAACAAGAAAGGGTCTGAGAAAATATTTGAAGACGTTATAGTGGAAAACTTCCCCAACATGGGAAAGGAAATAATTCATCAAGTCCAAGAAGCACAGAGAGTCCCATACAGAATAACCCAAGGAGAAATACACCAAGACACATATTAATCAAACTAATGAGAATTAAACACAAAGAAAAAATATTAAAAGCAGCAAGAGAAAAGCAACAAATAACATATAAGGGAAAACCCATAAGGATAACAGCTGATCTTTCTGCAGAAACTCTGCAGGCCAGAAGGGAATGGCAGGATATACTGAAAGTTCTGAAAGAGAGAAACCTACAGCCAAGAATACTCTACCCAGCAAGAATCTCATTCAGATTTGAGGGAGAAATCAAAAGCTTTCCAGACAAGCAAAAGTTAAGAGAATTCAGCACCACCAATCCAGCCTTACAACAAGTGCTAAAGGAATTTTTCTAAGTAGGAAACACAAGAGAAGGAAAAGACCTACAAAAACAAACCAAAAACAATTAAGAAAATGGTAATCAGAACACATGTCAATAATCACCTTAAATGTAAATGGATTAAATGCTCCAACCAAAAGACACAGACTGGCTGAATGCATGCAAAAACAAGACCCTTCTATATGCTGCCTACAAGAAACCCACTTCAGACCAAGGGATACATATAGACTGAAAGTCAAGGGATGGAAAAAGATATTTCATGCAAATGGAAGTCAAAAGAAAGCTGGAGTAGCAATACTCATATCAGACAAATTAGACTTTAAAGTAAAGACTATTACAAGAGACAAGGAAGGACACTACATAATGATCAAGGGATCCATTCAAGAAGAACATATAATAATTGTAAATATCTATGCACCCAACATAGGAGCACCTCAATATATAAGGCAAATGCTAACAGCTATAAAAGGGGACATTGACAGGAACGCAATAATAGTGGGAGACTTGAACACCCCACTTACATCAATGGACAGATCATCCAAACAGAAAATAAATAAGGACACACAAGCTTTAAATGACACATTAGACCATCTCGACTTAATTGATATTTATAGCACATTCCATCCAAAAACGACAGAATACCCTTTCTTCTCAAGTGCACACGGAACATTTTCCAGGATAGATCACATCTTGGGTCACAAATGAAGCCTCGGTAAATTCAACAAAATTGAAATCATATCAAGCATCTTCTCTGACCACAACGCCATGAGATGTTGATATCAATTACAGGAAAAAAACTGCAAAAAATACAATCACATGGAGGCTAAACAATACACTATTAAACAACCAAGAAATCATTAAAGAAATCAAAGAGGAAATCAAAAAATATCTATAAAACAAATGACAATGAAAACACAACAACCCAAAATCTATGGGACGCAGCAAAAGCAGTTCTAAGAGGGAAGTTTATAGCAATACAGTCCTACCTTAAAAAACAAGAAAATTATCGAACAAACAACCTAACCTTACACCTAAAACAATTAGAGAAAGAAGAACAAAGAAACCCCAAAGTGAACAGAAGGAAAGAAATCATAAAGATCAGATCAGAAATAAATGAAAAAGAAAGGAAGGAAACAATAGCAAAAATTAATGAAACTAAAAGCTGCTTTTTTGAGAAGATCAACAAAACTGATAAACCATTAGCCAGACTCATCAGGAAAAAAAGGAGAAGATGCAAATCAACAGAATTAGAAATGAAAAAGGAGAAGTAACAACTCACACCACAGAAATACAAACGATCATGAGAGACTACTACAAGCAACTATATGCCAATAAATTGGATAACCTAGAAGGAATGGATAAATTCTTAGAAAAATACAGTCTTCCAAGACTGAACCAGGACGAAATAGAAACTATGAATAGTCCAATCATAAGTACGGAAATTGAGGCTGTGATTTAAAATCTCCCAACAAACAAAAGCCCAGGGCCAGATGGCTTCACAGGCAAATTCTAGCAAACATTTCGAGAAGAGCTAACACCTATCCTTCTCAAACTCTTCCAAAATATAGCAGAAGGAGAAACACTCCCAAACTCATTCTATGAGGCCACCATCACCCTGATACCAAATCCAGGCAAAGATGTCACAAAAAAAGAAAATTACAGACCAATATCACTGATGAATATAGATGCAAAAATCCTCAACAAAATACTAGTGAACAGAATCCAACAACACATTAAAAAAATCATACACCATGATCAAGTGGGGTTTATTCCTGGGATGCAAGGATTCTTCAATATACGCAAATCAATCAACGTGATACATCATATCAACAAACTGAAGGATAAAAACCATACGATCATCTCAATAGATGCAGAAAAAGCTTTTGACAAAATTCAACATCCATTTATGATAAAAGCTCTCCAGAAAATGGGCATCAGAGGAAATTACCTCAACATAATAAAAGCCATATATGACAAACCAAAAGCCAACATCGTTCTAAGTGGGGAAAAACTGGAAGAATTCCCTCTAAGAACAGGAAGAAGACAAGGGTGTCCACTCTCACCATTATTATTCAACATAGTTTTGGAAGTTTTAGCCACAGCAGTCAGAGAAGAAAATGAAATAAAAGGAATCCAAATTGGAAAAGAAGTAAAATTGTCACTCTTTGCAGTTCACATGATATTATACATAGAAAACCCTAAAGACTCTACCAGAAAACTGCTAGCACTAATTGATGAATTTAGTAAAGTAGCAGGATACAAAATTAATGCACAGAAATCTCTTGCATTCCTATACACTAACAACAGAAGAGCAGAAAGAGAAATTAAGGAAACTCTCCCATTTACCATTGCAACAAAAAGAATAAAATACCTAGGAATAAACCTGCCTAAGGAGACAAAAGATCTGTATGCAGAAAACTATAAGACACTGATGAAAGAAATCAAAGACAACACAAACAGATGGAGGGACATACCATGTTCTTTGACTGGAAGAATTCAACATTGTGAAAATGACTGTACTACCCAAAGCAATTTACAGATTCAATGCAATCCCGATCAAATTACCAACGGCATTTTTCACAGAACTAGAGCAAGAAATCTTACGATTTGTATGGAAATGCAAAAGACCCTGAATAGCCAAAGCAATCTTGAGAAGGAAAAATGGAGTCAGTGGAATCAGGCTTCCTGACTTCAAACTATACTACAAGGCCACAGTGATCAAGACAGTATGGTACTGCTGCAAAAACAGAAAGGAAGACCAATGGAACAGAATAGAGAACCCAGAGGTAAGCCCAAGTGCACATGGGCACCTTATCTTTGACAAAGGAGGCATGAATATACAATGGAAAAAAGACAGCCTCTTCAGTAAGTGGTGCTGGGAAAATTGGACAGCAACATGTAAAATAATGACATTAGAACACTTCCTAACACCATACACAAAAATAAATTCAAAATGGATTAAAGACCTAAATGGAAGGCCAGACACTATAAAACTCTCAGAGGAAAACATAGGCAGAACACTCTATGACATCCATCAAAGCAAGATCCTTTTTGACCCACCTCCTAGAATCATGGAAATAAAAATCAGGAATAAACAAATGGGAACTAATGAAACTTAAAACTTTTGCACAGAGAAAGAAACCATAAACAAGACTAGAAAACAACCCTCAGAATGGGAGAAAATACTTGCCAACGAAGCAACGGACAAAGGATTAATCTCCAAAATATACAAGCAGCTCATGCAGCTTAATACCAAAAAAGCAAATAACCCAATCCACAAATGGGCAGAAGACCTAAATAGACATTTCTCCAAAGAAGACATACAGATGGCCAACAAACACATGAAAAGATGCTCAACATCACTCATCATCAGAGAAATGCAAGTCAAAGCCACGAGGTATCACTTCACACAGGTCAGAACGGCCATCATCACAAAATCTGGAAACAACAAATGTTGGAGAGGGTGTGGAGAAAAGGGAACTCTCCTACACTGTTGGTGGGAATGTAAGTTGGTACAGCCACTATGAAAAACAGTTTGGAGGTTCCTTGAGAAACTAAAGATAGAACTACCACATGATCCAGTAATCCCACTACTGGGTATATACCCAGAGAAAACCATAATCCCAAAAGAAACATGTACCGTAATGTTTATTGCAACACTATTTACAATAGCCAGGACATGGAAGCAACCTTAATGCCCATCAACAAATGAATGGATAAAGAAGATGTGGCCTATAAATACGATGGAATATTACTCAGCTATAAAAAGGAATGAAATGGAGCTATATGTAATGAGGTGGATATACTTAGAGTCTGTCATACAGAGTGAAGTAAGCCAAAAAGAGAAAAACAAATACTGTATGCTAACTCATATATACGGAATCTTAAAAAAAAAAAAAATGGTACTGATGAACCCAGTGGCAAGACAAGAATAAGGATGCAGATGCAGCAAATGGACTGGAGCACATGAGGTTGGGGGGGGGGGGGGCGGGGGTTGAAGGGAAAGCTGGGAGGAAGTGAGAGAGTACCATAGACATATATATACTACCAACTGTAAAATAGCCAGTGGGAAGTTGCTGTATAACAAAGGGAGATCAACTTGATGATGGATGATGCCTTAGAGGGCTGGGATGGGGAGGGTGAGTGGGAGTCATGGGAGGGAGGGAATATGGGGATATGTGTATAAATACAGGTGATTGACTTTGGTGTACCTCAAAAACTGGTACAAGAATGTAAAGCAATTATATTCGAATAAAGAGCTAAATAAATAAATAAAAATAAAGGATTTTTAAAGGTTAAAAAAAAAAAAAAAAAACTCCAGTAGAAAAACCTCTGCAAAATAAAAAGGAAACCATACTGCAGCTACTATGAGTGAGAGATTAGAAATACCAAGAATGGGGAAAAGGCAAAAAAATGCAAGGAAAAAAACAGATTACTTGAATTTCAAGAAACAAAATCTGTGCAAGAAATAGGTAGTACATCAGTCATTATGTGAAGCAAAACACCAGTATAGAACTGCAAGTCAGTGGCAGTCAAGAGGAATGTACAAACAATAGACAAAATAGGTATGAATTGGGAAAAAATTGTGCTTAAATCTGAAAAAATCATCAGAAATTATAAGAAAAATAAGAAAGATAAAGAAATACATAGTTAAAATATGAAGCTACCAAAAATTATATCATGATTTTAAGCAACTGGTTGAGTGTGAAAAGAGATGCATTCTTTGAATACGATGCTGAGTTCTCTCCCTTGGATATCCAAAAGTAGTGGGTGGTATCCTCAGTAGAAATGTAGATGGGAATTATAATAATAGCTTATTAAATAGCTTTGTACTGAATAATAGATCATCATGACAATTTAAACATTATCATTTCAACTTTTAGAATCAACCTGTATATAAAAGCATGAAAGACTTAATTATGCCTGCAAGAAATAAGAATACTACAAATTTTGGTAAGATGAAAGGAAAAAGGGAAAAAGTTAGGAGTTTGTTGGCAAAGGGGGATGTTAAACGGAAGGAAGGGTAAGGATGTTAACACCATCATCTTAACAATGTAGTCCAGAATTATGGCTATAAGTAAAGGAACAAATGGAGCTTAAATACAATATTTCATGGAGTATTAATGAATTATTGAAAGTGAGTTACAGTAATATTAGGGAAAACAAAAGAAGATATAATGATAATTGGAGAAAAAGAACTGACATAACAGAATGAAATTCCATTCTATCATAGAAAGAAGTCAATATATAATGTCTAAAATTGATAACAGAAACAGACTCACAGATAACAGAGAACAAATCAGTGCTTTCCAGAGGGAAGAGGAGTGGGAGTGGGGAGGAGCAAAATAAGTGAAGGGGATTAAGAGGTACAAACTGCTAGGGATAAAATAAATAATTTACAAGGATGTAATGTACACGGGACAGGGAGTATAGTCAATATTTTATAATAACTTTGTGTGGAGTATAATCTATAAAATATTGAATTATTATGTTGTATACCTGAAACTAATATAATATTGCAAGTCAATTACACTCCAATTTAAAAAAAGATAATTAGAAAAAAAAACTGTAGTATATTAGCAATAAGAATAATACCAATAAAGGGACTTTATTTAAAAAAAACTCTAAAAATGAAGTGAAAGCTGTAAAGAAGAAAAAAAACAAATGTTAATACTCATTAAATCTCAATGATAAATATACAGAGGTACTGTCCGCCGTATTTCTCTAGAGTTACACGCACACGCGCGCGCAAGTTGTGGAGTCAAAAAGACTCAGTCAAACCCATGGAACTCCCAGAACTAACTAGCTGTGTGACTTAGGACATCTTCACTTCTCTGAACATCCTGATCTGAGAGGTGGGTAATACTATCCATGACATAGCACTTTTGTGAGAATTAAATGAGACAATATTTAAAAGACTCAATATAGTTTCTGGCAGCAGAACTCTAAATTAATGATAAATTCCTTACAAAGTCCCTTCCCCTGATGTGCAGTTGATAATATAAAACTAGAACCTGAGGTCTACACATTTATATTAGCCCCAAAAACAGAATTTCAGAAGACAATAAAGAGTCTCAAACTTTGTTTATTATTTAGGCTTTATAAAACACAGCCAAGGCAAGCTAAGTGTGGTATAAGTCTGTGAAATAACTAAGACAATCACTCAAGGAGCCTTCATCAAATAAAATTATGAACAATTAGCCCCTGCCTACCAGTGATGTCGTAAATGTGTGTTTCTGTAATAACCCTTATTAGCTATTTTTAAAACTACTTGATTATATATAGCATATGTGCCTATATAAAGTAATTAATAAATTTCTACTAAACACCTACTAAATGCTGAGTACTACAAAATAGTGTCCCCAAGGTTCTTATGAGATGGTGGAATATCTACAAAAGGTGCAACCACACAGTTCCTGATAAGTTCCAAACGACCGTCTTCAGCCTTAGACCTGTCCTTGTGAATTATAATTAAGATCTCCACTGTTAACAAATACAGCAGGATGTTACAATGGATATAGCACTAGGATTGTTGTCAAGAGACCTGGTTTATAAGCCAACTCTTTGGATGACCATGTTACATCGTCACTTAATCTCTCTGAAACTCAAGTTGTTCACTAGTAATATACCATGCAGTACGACTACCTCAGGTGCTGTTGTGAATGTTAAAATGAGTTGACACATGAGAAACTGCTCTTGAAGAAAACAGACTCCTGCTGGGAAGCTGCTCCCAGCTGTGTCCAAAACAGTTGCTAAATGTTCATCGATTTCCCCAGAATGGATCCTCCAGTTGTCCAGTTCTCATTTCAGAAACTGATTTTAACCTTCTTTTCTCTTTCTTCTAGCCCCCTCTCCTTCTGCAGTTACAAAATACAAGATCAAATCAGCAGCACTGCCTCTCTTTCCATGGGACAGAATTATCTTTACTTCCGTGTGTAAATGCCTGAGGCCAGAAATATAGCCTAGGACGCCTAACTCCCAGCCCATTACTCTTGTAATGTCATACTGCATCTCTCTCTACTTACAAAGACTAGAGCAGGGGAATAAGGCACCTCCAAGTAGAAATTTAACACCCTACTACCCAGTATTGCCATACCACCTCTATTCACTCATGTGTCAAATGGTCAAAATTATCTTAATTCCATATCTTGACAATACTGATTTATCAAATAATCAACTTTTCCCTATTCTTTTTCCCTTTCCTCTATATTCTAATGTTTAATGTCATTGTTTAAAGTCTGAAAATATTTATGATATATCAGTAAACATAAAGCAGTTGTATTATTGGTCTGGTGTGGTTACTTCACATGAAGACTTATTTCCTTTAGACTAAGTGTATATTCTGGCACTACAATGAAACTGCAAACTTGAAACTATCAAGCCCACATTGTCGTTTGAAGCTCTTTAGAATTGATTCTTTCCAAATCCAGAGAGTCAGGCTGAACTTTGCATAGATAATCTTATTGGTACAAGCTCTTACTGCCTCATATAACTTCACATCTTTGTTTCTAGGCAACCAGAAAGACAGAAATATGACAACCTTATATTTGTAATGTAGAATCATGCTGGCTTCAAGATCATTTATTGTAATATTTCAGTACTTTATTTAAGCTTATAGGCTTAAATTAGGCCCTGGTTGATTAAAAAAAAAGTAAAGAACTATAGTTTATTTCCCTTTCAACCAACATTTACAGGGTTCCAATTGTATGTCCAGAACCATTTAAGGAAGAAAATTAAGGCAAGGTACCTTTCCTAAAAGATCTTACAATTTAATGGGAAACTCTAAAATACATATAAATATCTAAATCAGACAGTTATAATCACTGTTATAAGTTAGGGATTTCCCCACTTGCTGATTTCTTCATTTATTTATTGAAACTATTGAGAACCTGCTGTATTCCAGAGACTGCATTAGGTATAGGGATCCAAACATAAATGCTGTATTGTATCTACCTTCCAAGCTTACAATCTAGTGAAGGAAGCAGGCAATATGAAACTGATTTTACATCACCATAGGAAAAGTACTGTATTAGATGTTCAGATAAAATATATGGCAACCTTTAAGGGAGCTATTTAGGCATTGTCCCTCTCTTCAAATGCATTCTCCACCCCTTACTTTACACACATACTCCTTTGTCACCCTAGTAATCTACTCACTCTAGAGGACTAAGCCCAATTCTCAACTTCTCTGATGCCACCTTTGCTACATACTACAGGAAAATTAGGGTGCTCTATGCCCCACACATCTACCTAATGCTTAACAAACAATTAGGATATCTGGAACTTTTTTCATAGTTGTTAGCATTTGCCTTATGTATTGAGGTGCCCCTATATTGGGTGCATATATATTTATAATTATCTCCTCTTCTTGGATTGATCCCTTGATCTTTATGTAATGTCCTTTCCTGTCTCTTGTAACATTTTTTATTTTCAAGTCTATTTTATCTAATATCAGTATTGCTACTCCAGCTTTCTTTTGATTTTCATTTGCATGGAATATCTTTTTCCATCCCCTCACTTTCACTCTGTATGTGTCCCTAGGTCTGAAGGGGGTCTCTTGGAGACAGCATATATATGGGTCTTGTTTTTGTATCCATTCAGCCAGTCTGTGTCTTTTGGTTGGTGCATTTAGTCCATTTACATTCAAGGTAATTGTCTATATGTATGTTCCTATTACCATTTTCTTAATTGTTTTGTTGTTGTTTTTGTAGGTCCTTTTCTTCTCTTATGTTTCCCGTTTAGAGAAGTTCCTTTAGCATTTGCTGTAAGGCTGGTTTGGTGGTGCTGAATTCTCTTAGCTGTTGCTTGTCTCTAAAGCTTTTGATTTCTCCCTCGAATCTGAATGAGATCCTTGCTGGGTAGAGTATTCTTGGTTGTAGGTTCTTCCCTTTCATCACTTTAAATATATCATGCCACTCCCTTCTGGCTTCCAGAGTTTCTGCTGAGAAATCAGCTGTTACCCTTACGGGAGTTCCCTTGTATGTTATTTGTTGTTTTTCCCTTGTTGCTTTTAATAACATTTCTCTGTCTTTAATTTTTGTCAGTTTGACTACTATATGTCTTGGCGTGTTTCTCCTTGGATTTATCCTGCCTGGGACCCTCTGCGCTTCCTGGACTTGGGTAGCTATTTCCTTTCCCATGTTAGGGAAGTTTTCAACTATACTCTCTTCCAATATTTTCTCAGGTCCTTTCTCTCTCTCGTCTCCTTCTGGGACCCATAGAATGCGAATGTTGGTGCATTTAACATTGTCCCAGAGGTCTCTTAGGCTGTCTTCAGTTCTTTTCATTCTTTTTTCTTTATTCTTTTCTGCATCAGTGATGATCACCATTCTGTCTTCCAGGTCACTTATTCGCCCTTCTGCCTCACTTAATCTGCTATTGGTTCCTTCTAGTGTATTTTCTGGAACTTTTTTAAGGAATGGCTTTGCAGTGAGAATACTAATACTCTACTATATCATTTAATTTCTCTAAGACCTATACCATTCTCCTTGAAGAACCAAGAAATTTTGGCTACTCACCATATGTGGACTCTGACATTTAGTAGTTATTAAATTCAATTCTTTACGATGTCTAAGCTACAAAAATTATATCTGACACAAGTACAGCTTATTTCCAATTTACTAGTTTAGCAAGTTAATACACCCAGTTCAAAGGCTGGAGCATCTTGCCTGGTAAGATCCTGAATGAACATCAAGTACTTATGAGCTTTGCACTAAATATTTGGTTTTTTCCAGTTCTTGAACTTTAAAGAGAGAAATCTCTTCATGCTATCATACTACACATCTGTCAGGCTTACTGACTCACATGAATTCCACATTCATCCCATAAGTTAGATCGTTAACTGCCCTAAAATATCTGCTTATTGAGAAGTGACAGTAAGCATCAGTTGCCTATCGAAATATTAGTCCTAGAGCAATAGCCCTCTCACTCTCTCTTTGCTAAGTATTTTTTAGGGAGTCTGTTTCTAGGTCTCTTTTCTTTGTTCCTTCTTCTCTTCGATAGCTTGGCTTTATTACCTTTAGATGTTTCAGTGCATGCAGTCTCAAAATTATATTAGATTACCAAATGTATAGCAGAGTTCTTGCAGATCAAAGTATTTTCTTAAAATATTAAGAAGCAGTTTCCCCTCTCTTCAAAAGCCAATTTAGTTGCTCTTCAAGACCCATTTATATCATAAAGTGAAACACACACACACACACACATTATCTGAGCTGAGAATTGTATATATAAAACAAAGACAGCAGGACTATCAATAAATTCACAAAATTTTAAATGTAGGCTTTATCTAGAAGAAATAGAATGTTATAACTAAAAATGAAACCAAAAAGCAAATAGCATATACCTGTGTTTTGGTTACCTACTGCCGTATAACAAAACATCCCAAAACTCAGTGACTTAAACTAACACTCTAGTATTCTCTCTCATAGTTCTGTTGTGTTCTGGGTTCAACAGCGTGGTTTCACTTAGAGTGTCTCATGAGATTCAGTTAAAACATCCCAGCTAGAGCTGGGATGCAGCTATATGAAGGCTTAACTGGCCTAGACATCCAAGACAACACCTTCACTCACATTTCTTTACCTTAGCTGGGTTGACTGGAATATCTAGGGATATCCATACATCTCCATTTCTCCATGTGGCCTCACTTCTTGGATACCTTGAGTGTTTGCTCACAGCATGGTGGCAGCTTGCTTCTCCCAGAGCACTTGTCTCCAAGAGACCTAGGTGAAAAGCTGCAAGGCATCTTATGACCATGCCTCAGAAGTCAGGCAGTATCACTTCCACCACATTCCACTGGTTAAAAATGAATCACAGGGCCATTCCAGATTCAAGGAGAGGGGACTGCTCAAGAACATACACACTGGTGGCATGATTCAAGAGTGGACCATCTACAGAGACCAGCTAGGTCAATCTCTAACAGTATTTGTTTAATAAGTGATATTTTAATTGAACTCTAAATTATATGTCAAATGGGTGTGCTCAAAGAATATAAAAAGCAGATAACTCAATGGATTTTATAAGATAATGACTTACAATGATAGTTAACATTAACAAATGAAATGTATTTGACTTCTAATTTTCTGTATTTATAAATAATTCAAATAATAGATAATTCTTAAATCTTCATTTGTATTTCTTTAGAAAAGTAACCTTATAAAGAAGGTAATAAAAAGCATTTGTTGTATACTTCAATAAAAGGTTGTTTAAAAGAAAAAGAGCACTTGATGCATTTGAGTTTTCTCTCTTTTGCTTTGGTACACATTCTAGCAAGCAGTAAGGAGACTAAAACAAAACAAAACAAAACAAAAGTTAAACAATACATGCCTAAAAGATGGCACAGAAAAATGAAGAGAGCTATTCCTTCCTGTGACTACTAGAAATGTAACAAAGTGGGCTGCTAAGACTGGAGGATGGACATCAAAGGAAAACAGTCTCTTTATCACAACATAAAAAGACATTCTTCAGCTATAAACTTTGATATCTCTCCCCCCTGAAAAGGCCTACGTTGCTTACAGTTGAGAGCAGTATGACTATGCATACTAATATATGGCTTATTTCAGCACTCACTATTTGGTTAGAATTTATAACTTGATTTGGACCTGACTAGAGATATGATTCCGTTGACTAATCCATTTCTGTCTTAAAACAAGCAGATTATGTTTGTCAGTTTTTGAATGCTATTAGGTTAATTCAATTTAGGAAAGTTAATTGGTTTAGTGTGTTATTTTTAAGAGGAAAAATTATTCCAAACCTAAGATACCCAGTAGAGATGTGTGTTTTCCTGAAGTGTTTAGAGTCAATGAAGTTCCCTATCATAGGATGTACTGTGACCCCGGGCATAAATTGAATACCCCTCAAATTTCTGCAGTTTTGAAAACCTGATAGAAGAGCAGAGTTTGTAAGGTTGCCTGAGAAGCATAATTTTTTCTGATAATATTAGAAAAAGAAAGAATAACTTCTTGAACTAGGTAAGATGACATGCTTCATGCTGGTCTATGTCTTGAGGTCTCATTAAAGCCAAAGATTATTCATCATACTGTGAGTTTAAATTGATCTTTATAAAACTTTTCATGATGTCAGTTTAAACATGTGAGTGTGTGGTATTCCAAGAAATGAGAGTTTAAGAGTATTGATTATTCTGTAACTTCCAGGAATTCAGATAATGCTTTCAGTCTCTCATGCCTCAATAAGCGATTTGTGTCTAAACTGTATGGACATCATTCTCTTTTCCCAGTAACTATATAACATGAACAACAGTGTTTCACGGAGAGATAAACCACAACCCAGATAGTCTGTTGCATTATAGTATATTTTATTTTGCAAATTTTCAGGAAAAATAAATGTGTATTTTCTCTTTTGACATATCCACTTTCAAATTAAGTAACAGTATTCAGATATTTCATTATCTATAGTAATAATTTCACCTCAACCCATGATGCCTTTTATTACCAGTTATTTAGGAGGTAGGTTGCTGTGTAATACTGATCAGAAAAGGGCTTCCTAGGTGGCACAGTAGTTGAGAATCTGCCTGCCAATGCAGGGGACACAGGTTCAATTCCTTCTCCAGGAAGATCCCACATGCCACGGAGCAACTAAGCCCGTGAGCCACAACTATTGAGTCTGCGCTTTAGAGCCCATGAGCCACAACTATTAAGCCCATGTGCTGCAACTACTGAAGCCCATGCGCCTAGAGCCCGTGCTCCGCAACAAGAGAAGCCACAGCAACGAGGAGCCCACACACCACAATGAAGAGTAGCTCCCACTCACCGCAACTAAAAAGAAAGCCCACGCACAGCAAAGAAGGCCCACCACAGCCAATAAAATAAATAAATAAATAAATATATTGATCAGAAAAAAAAATTTGTATTAAAAGAGACAGATGTGTCAGGATTAGCTTGTAGAAAGGGAATCTATTAAGCCAGTGAACATTTACACGTCTCTATGTCACTCTGGAGGAATAAACACTTAAGGACAGGAAGACTGGAAAATATTTACTTTCTTGTGACTCTGTGTGAGATAAGCAAGAAATGAGGTAGGAAATTGGCAATGGAACAGAGAATTCAGCTTGCAATAAACCATAGAGGCCTAATTCTTGGTTGTCCCGGTAACAGCGCTACCTCCTCATAACAAGGATTTAACGATGAGAAAGACTTAAGCAAATGAAGTAACTGCGGACTAAAGGTAGAGCAGTGCATGGTCTGGAGAAGGGTTAGCAAATTACTGACCATGGCTTCTTTTTATGTAGCCCTCAAGCTAAAAAGGTCTGTTACATTTTTAAAGGATTATAAAAACCAAACAAAAAAGAAGAGGAAGAGGAGACCATATGTTGCCTATGAGGGCTAAAATACTTTCTGGTCCTTTGCAAAAAGAGACTGCAGACTCCTAGACTATGCCACTGTGCCTTGAAGGACACCTGCAGAGAGGCTGAGGAGAGGTATGCATGATAAGTAAAGAATAAGAACACACGGAGCATGGGTTTAGATTTTGCTTCAAGAAGTCAGAGTGCATCTTTGTGCTTGCAAATAACTTAGGTATTGCACATCTATTGTATCTCTGGATGAATCTGGTTGTAGTCAATTTAAATATTTAAGTATTTGTAGATTCACATTGCTCAAGCATAATAGTCTTATAGATACTCTGAATTATTCTCTTAAATTAGTTCCTCATTTCTTCTCTTAGGAAAAGCCTAGAGACCTATAAACTACAATACCCAGGCTCCCCTGCAGCTAAAGTTCTAGATTTAAAGTAAGTTCCACTACTTGGATACTCTCAGATGAGATTTAAAAAATAAAAACTATTGTTACTGGCAAACCAGGTCATGATGACATGATGGTCAAGACAGTTCTGGTGACTGGAATAAGTGCCTTGTGTCCAGTCACCAGTTTGGTGAATGTGAAGGCTGTTGTAAGAACAGTAATCATGGAAGCAACAGTGGCTGACAGAACTCTGTATTTTGTTCACAACTATAATGATCTGCTCTTCTAAGTTCTTTTACACACTTAAATCCCATTTTTGAATCTCTTTCTATGTGAAATTGGAGTGACTTATGTTTCAAGTGCTAAACCCTGGATTGCAATAGTGAGTCACCTGCTATCATCTAACTTACACTTGCCTCTTCACTAATTTCAATGATGAGAATGATTTATATGCTCTTTCCTTCCTCTTCTCTGATGATTTGCTTCAGTCAAACATACCTTTTCGGAAACTCTGGCTTTTAAAGCTACATCACAGTTCTCCTTCCAGACTAAAGTAGAACTGTTTCACCTTCAGCAATACTATTATAACTACAAGCCTCCTCTTGGGGCAGATAATTGTATAGGCATCATTTTGAAGTTCATTCTAATATTTAATGTTCATATACTAACATATTATGAACATTTCAAATTCATAACAACTTCAGTACAAGAAGGTTCCTACATTTCTCAGAAACACTGCAAACACAAAGCACACGAATGTATACAATCAAATAAACTGCAATCCTACAAAATGCACACCAGAAAAGAAGGAGAGACATAGGTCAATAACACATTAGAGCAGAGTATGAGGCAGTGTGCCATAATCCCAAGTAGAAAACGTAAGCAATAATGTTTAGAAGTGTCCCCATTAAAAAAGCCAAATGCACAGCAGCAGCAGACAGGTAGTCCCTGGTGAGAAGCAGTAAGGAAGATAATAACAGTGAGAACCAAGCAACCATGTTCTTTGGAAAACTACAAGGCAAAAGGAGCAGAATAAATCTCTTACCAACTACCAGCTATTGTCATTATCTAAAAAATATCCCATTTAAAGAGCCAGCATGGAAACAGCCATAGGTCATTCTTTGTTGCTACCTTCATACACTTGGGGAAATTTTTTCCCAATAGATGACAGTACCCAATCATCTGTAAGATACATATATGCTCTTAGCTAAAGCTACTTATAGTAGAATATATAATCCCATATATCTGCATTCAGTATCTTCCCATTATTCTCTATAAGAACTTTAGAACCAAAATATGTAGGGGAATGATTGCTAATTAAACAATGACTTACTTTAAAATAAACCGTATTAGGATACCTCTAAACTCAAGAGGACAGAATATTAAAATCTGCATTATGCTATAAGGCCATGTGGAACAACAAATACTAGCCCTACCAATTACACAGAGGAGGAAAAAAATCTTGTTCTTATCCCTTAAGATATGGAGTTGAAAGACGCAAACTCAGTGAAAAGGTAACTTCCAAATACCATCAATCTGTATTAGATCTCATCTAACCAGTAAAGTGGTTCATCCTACTCCCCAAAACCAGATCACCACTCCTATGCCACATCCAGCTTTTCTTATTTCTATCACTAACACTGTAATTTATTTAGTTTTCATTTATTCATTCAATAAATATTTATTAAGCACCTACCTTATACCAAGAACTGTACCAGAAAATGAGAATACAGCAGAAAAGGGAATAAGAAAAACATGGTGTTCTTGCTCTGCCTGGCCAGCAGATCTTGACACATTGTTAATGGAAAACTCACCCCATCTGTGCACCACCCTTCCCCAATGCTACGAGGTTGGAAACAACGCACTCTGCTCACTTTACAATAAGATTTTTCCTTTATACGGCATTTTCTACAGCCTTGTTTATAAACGCAAAATATGTACCAATTACGAAGCTTAACAACCATCTCCCTACTGCATGGAATTTTAGTGTCAATTTCCTATTTGCCTCATTACTACCTCTAATCACCATGACTCAGAGAAATATAAACTAGAAAGAAAATACTAAAAACATAAACTAGAAAGAAAATACTATTGTTTGATAAGAACACATTTTATCTTGGTCAATATGTCCCACAATCCAGATGCTGGAGGTTGTCACCTAAGATTTCCACATCTTAGGTGAATGTAATAAGTCGGAACATGCTAATGTCCCTGCAAAGACAATTAGAAAAATCTAATAAACTAAAATTCTAGAGAAGAGAAAACATTTCTTAGATGAGCTTACAATCACCCAGGGGCATTTACCAATTCTGAAAGTGGGCTGAGAATCAGGTTTAGCCCAAGAAAAAGTCTCTTCTGGAAGTAAAAGAAAAGTTCAAAGACCTTAGTGGCCATGTGGAGCTAGAATAATAAATTCCAAACTTGAGGGGCCTCAAATGCACTGTATGTTTCTTCCAAAGGGTATTTGCTGAGTTTTGGAACCATGTCAAAGGCTAAGTAGTTAAAACGAAAGCTTATAAATGTAATAGTAAATCTCTTATAGTCTCACAGTACAGATAAAGATGTTTTGGAGAGAGGGTCTTCCTCATTCACATGCCAGTCTCCCCCTCAATATATTTGCCATATTCTGAAGCTATGTGGGGCTGGGGGAAAACCAAAAAGACAGAGTCAAATCTCCTAAATATTTTGAAGAACATAGATACAAACACTTAAAAGGCATTTAATCAAAAGCCTAGAAGGTTTCTAAAAGAACACGAGAGATACAAGAGTAGACTAAACCTCACAAAAACCATAGTCCCTCCTAACTCCAATTCAGTCCTTGATGGGCTTGAAGTGATCAACTCCTAAGTCTTAAACATCTAGCAGAGGAAAGTGAGACATCTCTCTGATAGAAGATCATAAGGAAAACTATTTCCCAATAATTGGAAACATAGAGAGCATGCTAATGCTCCTACAAAGACAACTAGAAAAATCTAATAAACAAAACTTCTAGAGAAGAGAGAACATTTCTTAGATAAGCTTACAATCACCGAGAGGCATTTACCAATTCTAAGCATGGCCTGAGGATCAGGGTTAGCCCAAGCAAAATGTCTCCTGGAGGTAAAAGTCATACTAGTCATGCTAGGAATTCTAGACAATGCAATAAGACAAGAAAGAGAAATGAAAGATATGCAGATTGGAAGGAAGAAATAAAATTATCTTTGTTTGAAAATGGCATGGTTATCTATGTATAAAATCTTAAAAGAATCAACAGAAAAACTCCTGAAACTAAGGAGTGATTACAGCAAGTTTTCAAGGTACAAAGTTAACATTCAAAACCAATTACTTTCCTATATACCAGCAATAAACAAATGGAATTTGAAATTGAAAAACATACCATTTACATTAGCACCCAAAAAATGAAAGATGTAGGTATAAATCTATCAGAATACTTACAAGATCTATATAGGAAAATTATAAAACTCTGATGAAAGACATTAAATAAATGGAGAAATATTTCATGTTTGTGGGTAGGAAGACTCAATATTATAAGGTTATCAATTCTTCTCAACTTGATCTATAGACTCAATGTAATTCCACTCAAAATTCCAGCAAGTTATTTTGTGGATATCTACAAACTAATTCTAAAGTTTATACGGAAAAGGCAAAGGCAGAATAGCCAACATAATATTTAAAAGAACATAGTTGAACAGCTGACACCTAACTTCAAGACTCTCTATATGGTAATCAAGTCAATGTGGTATTCGTGAAAGAAAAGACAAATGGATCAATGGAACAGAAATAAACAGTCCAGAAATAGAACCACATAAATAAAGTCAACTGATCTTTGACAAAGGAGAAAAGGTAATACAGTTTACAGGGAAAAGGACAGTCTTTTCAACAAATGATGCTGAAACAGACATCCACATGCAAAAAAAAAAAATCTAGACACATAATGTTCATCTTCCACAAACATTAACTCAAAATGAATCATAGTTCTAAATATAAAATGCCAAACTATAGACTCCTAGAAGATAACACAGCAAAAAATCTAAGTGACCTTTGTTTGGTGATGACTTTTTTTTTCCCCAGACACTATATTTTTTTAATTTTATTATTTTTTTTTTACATATACATCTATCTATTCTTTTTCAAACTCTTTTTCCATTTAGGTTATTACAAAGTATTGAGCAGAGTTTGCTGTGCTATATACAGTAAGTCCTTGTTGGTTATCTATTTTAAATATAGCAGTGTGCACATGTCAATCCCAAACTCCCAATCTATCCCTCACTCTCACCCTTCCCCTTGGTAACTATAAGTTTGTTTTCTAAATCTGTGAGTCTTCCTTCTGTTTTGTAAATATCAACAAGTTCATTTTTATGGTGATGACTTTTTAGATACAACACCAAAAGCACAATCCATGAAAGAAAAAATTGAGAGCTTGGACTTAAAGTAAAAACTTCTAACACACTGGAGAGAATGAAAAGACAAGAAAGAGACTGGGAGAAAATCTTTGTAAACATATAAATGATCATGGACTGATATCTAAAATGAACAAAGAGCTCCTCAATAAGAAAACAAAAAACTCAAAAAAAAAAATAGCCCATGATCTGAACAGACACATAATCAAAGAATATATACATATGCAATTTTATACAGATGGCAAAATGCTCACCCTCATGAATTACTAGGGAAATACAAATTAAAACTAAATGAGATACCCAATGTTCTATGATAACCTATATAAGAAAAGAATCTGAAAAAGTGAATATATGTATAACTAAATCATTTTGCTGTACACCTGAAACTAACACAACATTGTCAATCAACTATACTCCAAAAAACTTAAAAAAAAAAAAAAAAAACTAAATGAGATCCCACAACACAACTGTTAGAATGGCTAAAATCCATAAAACTGACTATATCAAATGCTGGCTAGGATATGAAACAAAACCAACTCATTCTTTAATGATAGGAATGCAAAATATTACATCCACTTTGGAAGGCAGTTTGGCAATTTCTTACCAAGTGAAGCACAGTCTTACCATATGATCCACCCACTGTGCTCCTAGGTATTTAACCAAGGGAGTTGAAAACTTATGTTAACCCCAAAACACGCACACAAATGTGTAGAGCGGGTTTTTTCAAAACTGCAAATGACTAGATGTAACCAAGATGTCCTTCAATGGGTGAACGGATAAACAAAATGTGGTACATTCATATAACGAAATACTCAGTGATGAAAAAAATGAGTTTCCAGGCCACAAAAAGATAATAAAGAAACATAAATATATATCACTAAGTGAAAGAAGCCAGTCAGAAAAGCTGCCTATGGTACAGTTTCAACTAATGCATTCAGAAAAGGCAAAACTACAGAGATAGTAAAAAGATCAGCAGGTGCAGGAGCTCAGCAGGGTGGAAGGAGGTAGGGTAGACAGGGGTGCGTAGGCCGAGCACAGGGGATTTTTAGGATAGTAAAACTGTATGATACTCTAACAGCAAATATAAAACATCACACATTTATCAAAATCCATAGAACTGTGCATTACAAGGACTGACTCCTAATATAAACTATGGACTTTAGTTAACAATAATGTATCAATATTGGTTCATCAATTGTAATAAATTTACCATGGTAATGCAAGATGTTAATAATAGAGAAATCTGTAAGCTGGGGGAAGAGGGAGTTAAGGGAATTCTCTGCTCAATTTTATGTAAACACTATTCTAAAAATTAAAGTCTATTAATAATTAAAATATTCATTCTAAAGTAATCTTTCTTTAAAAAGTATGAGTTACATATGAATTTGGAGTTCATATTATTTAGAACTTGTGAATATATCATGCATATACCATATATATACTTGGACTTTTTTAAGGCTTTGGGAAGCTTGTTCCATCATTCAATGATTTTACATCCCTTCATACACATTTATGAAATGCATTTTTTTACAATAAACTGCATATATTTAGAGTGTACAATTTGATATCCAAGTCTCCCAATTCATTCCCCCCCAATCCTCCCTGCTTTCCCCACTTGGTGTCCATATGTTTGTTCTCTACATCTGTGTCTCTATTTCTGCCTTGCAAACTGGTTGATCTGTACCATTTTTCTAGATTCCACATATATGTGTTAATACACAATATTTGTTTTTCTATTTCTGACTCACTTCACTCTGTATGACAGTCTCTAGGTCCATCCATGTCTCTACAAATGTCCCTGTTTCAATGCTTTTTACAGCTGAGTAATATTCCATTGTATATATGTACCACATCTTTTTTATCCATTCATCTGTTGATGGACATTTAGGTTGCTTCCATGTCCTGGCTATTGTAAATAGTGCTGCAATGAACACTACTGGCGTGTATGTGTCTTTTTGAATTATGGTGTTCTCTGGGTATATGCCCAGCAGTGGGATTGCTGGGTCATATGCTAGTTCTATTTTTAGTTTTGCAAGGAACCTCCATACTGTTCTCCATAGTGGCTGAATCAATTTACATTCCCACCAGCAGTGCAAGAGTGTTCCCTTTTCTCCACAACCTCTCCAGCATTTACTGTTTGTAAATTTTCTGATGATGCCCATTCTAACTGGTGTGAGGTAATACCTCATTGTAGTTTTGATTTGCATTTCTCTAATAATGAGTGATGTTGAGCAGCTTTTCATGTGCCTCTTGGCCATCCATATGTCTTCTTTGGAGAAATGCCTATTTAGGTCTTCTGCCCATTTTTGGATTGGGTTGTTTGTTTTTATGATATTGAGCTTCATAAACTATTTATATATTTCAGAGATTAATCCTTTGTTGATTTGTTTGCAAATATTTTCTCCCATTCTGAGGGTTGTCTTTTTGTCTTGCTTATAGTTTTCTTTGCTGTGCAGAAGCTTTGAAGTTTCAGTAGGTCCCAATTATTTATTTTTGTTTTTATTTCCATTACTCTAGGAGGTAGACCAAAAAAGATCTTGCTGTGATTTATGTTGAAGAGTGTTCTTCCTATGTTTTCCTCTAGCAGTTTTATAGTGTCTGGCCTTCCATTTAGGTCTTTAATCCATTTTGAGTTTATTTTTGTGTGTGGTGTTAGGGAGTGTTCTAATTTCATTCTTTTACATGTAGCTGCCCAGTTTTCCCAGCACCACTTATTGAAGAGGCAGCCTTTTCTCCATTGTATATCCTTGCCTCCTTTATTATAGATTAATTGACTGTAGTTTATCTCTGGGCTTTCCATCCTGTTCCATTGATCTATATTTCTGTTTTTGTGCCACTACCATACTGTCTTGATCACTGTAGCCTTGTAGTATAGCCTGAAGTCAGGAAGCCTGATTCCACCAACTCCGTCTTTCCTTCTCAAGATTGTGTTGGCTATTCGGGGTCTTTTGTGTTTCCATACAAATTGTAAAATTTCTTGTTCTAGTTCTGTGGAAAATGCCATTGGTAATTTGACCGGGATTGCATTGAATCTCTAAATTGCTTTAGGTAATATAGTCATTTTCACAATGTTGATTCTTCCAATCCAAGAACATAGTATGTCCCTCCATCTATTTGTGTTGTCTTTGATTTCTTTCATTAGTGTCTTACAGTTTTCTGAGTACAGGTCTTTTACCTCCTTGGTTAGGTTTTTTCCTTGGTATTTTACTCTTTTTGTTGCAATGGCGAATGGGATTGTTTCCTTAATTTCTCTTTCTGATCTTACATTGTTAGTGTATAGAAATGCAAGAGATTTCTGTGTGTTCATTTTGTATCCTGCAACTTGACCAAATTCCTTGATTAGCTCAAGTAGTTTTCTGGTGGCATCTTTAGGATTTTCTATGTATCTGCATGTCTATGTATCATGTCATCTGCAAACAGTGACAGTTTTACTTCTTCTTTTCCAACTTGGATTCCTTTGATTTCTTTTCCTTCTCTGATTGCTGTGGCAAGGACTTCCAAAACTATGTTGAATAGTAGTACTGAGAGTGGACATCCCTGTCTTATTCCTGATCTTAGAGGGAATGCTTCCAGTTTTTCACCATTGAGAATGATGTTTGCTGTGGGTTTGTCGTATATGGCCTTTATTATGTTGAGGTAGGTTCCCTCTATGCCCACCTTCTGGAGAGTTTTTATCAGAAATGGGTGTTGAATTTTGTCAAAAGCTTTTCCTGTATCTATTGAGATGATCATGTGGTTTTTATCCTTCGATTTGTTAATATGGTGTACCACATTGATTGATGTGCATATATTGAAGAATCCTTGCATTCCAGGGATAAACCCCACTTGATCATGGTGTATGATCCTTTTAATGTGTTGTTGGATTCTGTTGGCTAGTATTTTGTTGAGGAGTTTTGCATCTAAATTCATCAGTGATATTGGTCTGCAGTTTTCTTTTTTTGTAGTATCTGTCTGGTTTTGGTATCAGGGTGATGGTGACCTCATAAAATGAGTTTGGGAGTGTTCCTCTGAAATTTTTTGGAAGAGCTTGAGGAGGATGGATGTTAGCTCTTCTCTAAATGTTTGATAAAATTCACCTGTGAATCCATCTGGTCCTGGACTTTTGTTTGTTGGGAGATTTTTAATCACAGTTTCAATTTCATTACTTGTGATTGGTCTGTTCATATTTTCTATGTCTTCCTGATTCAGTCTTGGAAGGTTATACCTTTCTAAGAATCTGTCCATTTCATCTGGGTTGTCCATTTTATTGGCATATAGTTGCTTGTAGTTATCTCTTATGGTGTCTTTTTTTTCTGCAGTGTCCGTTGTAACTTCTGTTTCATTTCTAATTTTATTGATTTGAGTCCTCTCCCTCTTTTTCTTGATGAGTCTTGCTAGAGGTTTATCAATTTTATTGATCTTCTCAAAGAACCAGCTTTTAGTTTTATTGATTTTTGCTATTGTTTTCTTTGTTTCTATTTCATTTATTTCTGCTCTGATCTTTATGATTTCTCTCCATCTACTAACTTTGGGTTTTGTTTGCTCTTCTTTCTCTAGTTTCTTTAGGTGTAAGGTTAGATTGTTTGTTTAGGATTTTTCTTGTTTCTTGAGGTAGGATTGTATTGCTATAAACTTCCCTCTTAGAACTGCCTTTGCTGCATCCCATAGGTTTTGGATCATTGTGTTTTCATTGTCATTTGTCTCTAGGTATTTTTTTATTTCCTCTGATTTCTTCAGTGATCTGTCGGTTATTTAGTAGCATATGGACTTTCTTAAGTAAACTCTAAATCTTTAAATAGTTGGATATTTTGATCCTAACGCAAGGAACTAATATAGCATAGATATTTGGGCTAATAAATATTATAAAAAACAGTTATTAGCTGCTTATTATTACTGGTTCAAAGTGAATGACATCATTTCTTACAAAATTAAAAACCACCTGTTCTAACACCCAAAGATACTAATCACCTCACATGCATAATTGAAATTGCTGCAGTATATAATTCTGACAGAGTTCAGAAGAGTCACAGAAACTGCTAGGGACCTGAAATTAAAAATACAAGGAAAATCAAAACAAGCTAAAAATGTATATTCTTGGTGAAGAAGGGAGAAAAGGCATTTAGTCTGTGAGGGCCATAATTTAAGGAAATGTCATTTTTAACCAACTGACAAAACATCACACATTTTTCATAACCATAAAAGGAGGGAAAGTAACAAGGGAGTTTTTTCTTTTATTCTCTTATTTTTTATTGTTTTTATTTAAATCTCAAATTTATAGAAAATTTTCCAGTACGAAGAACGTTTTTGCTTCAACTAATTGAGAGTAAGTTGCAAACCTGACGACACATCAGCCCCAAAACACTGTTTCTTACAAACAAGGACTGTTTCCTTCACAACTACCATACAACTACCAAAAATCAAGAATTTGATTGATCTGATACTAATGATTAACCCTCAGAAACCATTCAAGTTTCGCCAATTGTGTCAATGGTGTCCTTTAAAACAAAAGGATCTGGATCAATCCTATCATGTATGTATTTGTGGTGTGTCTTCAGAGTCTATCAGTCTGGAACAGTTTCTCCACCTTTCCTTGATTTTTATGACAATGACACTTTAGAAGATCCCAGCCTTGTTGTTTTGTGGACTGCTCTTTAATTTGGATTTGCCTGATATTTCCTTATGATTTGATATCAATAATACACCTTTGCAAAGAATATCACAAAAGTAAGGTGTTCCTCTCATTGCATCCTATCAAGTGGCACTTGATTTTGATTTATCCCATTACTGATAATGTTGTGTTATGTATATTTTATCACAACAAAAATATAGAAAAATATATAACATGAATTGATTCAGTATTTAATATCATAATATATCTAGTAAATTTAAATGATGTCATGTCATGTAAAAGCTTTTCATTTTACTAAAATAAAAAAGTCACTTCTTTTCCCTTAGTTTTTCCTGCAGCCCTTAGTTTTAACTTCATATTTTATCAATGTACTTATAGCTATTGTTAAAAATCCTTTAAAGGTCTTAACAAGCAGTGAATAATTTTTAAAAGTCATTATCCCACCATCCCCTACCCCAACCAGCATATTTTGAAATTATGGATTTTCACATGTGGAGTTTCTTAAATAAACACCTGTGTTGTAAAAATATTTGGTTTCAGCTCTCTTAAAAGTAGTGATTCAATTGTTGGCTTGTAAACTCCTAAAGTCTTTATTCACAAAGAAGACTCATCATTTTCAAAACAAAAGGTCAGTACATGAAATAGTCATCATTTTGACTAAAGATTTATAAAGGCATTACAGATTTTACTTACTGCAACTACATGAAGACTATTGCTCACAGAAAACAAACAGAAGATATTATCTCCTTTACTAGCATAGAATAAAGTTTTTATCAAGAAATAATTTTATTTCATGTAGCTTCATTTATCAATGCTAAAGTTTACAATGTCCAAATAAAAGAGTAATGATAATAATCTCCATTTATAGGTTTTAAATTTCCAAAGAGTTTCTATATGCTTGCTTCTTTAGATGAAAAAAATCTTGTGACAATGTTGGTAGGTTTTATTCATATAGTTTACACGTGAAATAACTGAGGTTTAATGAATTCCAATTGGTTATCTACAACTTCACACTGAAAGACCTCCATCTTAAGCCAGGATTCTGTTCACCACCTTCATACTACCTCTCTATAACTATGATGACAGAAAACCTTTATTCCCAGTTCATCACTGCTTACAATCTGCTTCATTAGCAATAAAGAAGTCTGGTGGGAAAAGTGTGTGGAATTCTGTGATTCCACCATTATCAACGAAGGAACATCTCAAAGAACGTAACTTATGGTGGTCACTGACATAATTTTTACAAAATAATAAAGAGTCCAAAAAATAAAAGAGCCCACAAAAGGAGACCTATCACTTCTGCAGGCATCATCCTATTTGATCTTTTATTTTTTTAAAGATTTATTTTATTATTTATTTACTTATTTTATTTTTGGCTGCATTGGGTCTTTGTTGCTGCACACAGGCTTTCTCTAGCTGTGGTGAGCAGAGGCTACTCTTCATTGCAGTACACGGGTTTCTCATTGCAGTGGCTTCTCTTGTTGTGGAGCACGGGCTCTAGGCAAGCAGGCTTCAGTAGTTGCGGCACACGGGCTCAATAGTTGTGGCTCACGGGCTCTAGAGCACAGTCTCAGTAGTTGTGGCACACAGGCTTAGTTGCTCTGTGGCATGTGGGATCTTCCCGGCCCAGGGATCAAACCCATGTCCCCTGCATTGGCAGGTGGATTCTTAACCATTGTGCCACCAGGGAAGCCCCCTATTTGATCTTTACACCTGTGAGGTAGCAGGTACGACAGATGTTAACATGCCTGCTTATTTGGTAGACAAAGAAACTGAAACACAAACAGTCAAATATGTGGCATGGCTGAGTTGGGATATAGTGCTCATGGTGCCTAGGTTTTCTCAGTCCAAATCCTTAGTTATTTTACTTTATTAAAGTGGAAATGAATAAAAAGAGTGGATATTATTACCAACATTATCTAACATTTCTGCTGCCAAATGATGCACTCCCATGTTTAATGAATATTTTCCAATCTGAAGTTTTCAATTTTCACTTCTAGAAAATATTTTTTGATTAAAAGTTATTCCCAAAAAGTTCTGCTTGTTTTAAGATATTCAGCTAAATTCAGGAAATCTTCATTTTCACTGCAGACATCTATAATGCTTAAGATCTCAAGCCAGTTAGTGGCTTTGTGTTCTTCTACTTCTCCTTTCTTTCCAAAGGATAGAAATGAAGAGTTTTCTCCTGAGAAAATGAGAAGCTGAAATATTTTCAGCCAAAAGGAACACTATTAAAAAAGGTAAGATGTACACAGCAAAATTCTGAGGTAACATTCTATATAACTACAGATCGAATTCCCCCCTCAGTAATTACATAAATCATGTTTATAGGATGCTGCTTTTCACTAAATGAATAAATCATGGTTGCTAAGTGCTGAATGTACCCATGTTTCATATACAGGTCCTGTGCTCCCTCTTGGAATCTTGTTCTCCTGAACCACGAATTTCAGCCTCTGGCTGCCAAGTATTTTTATGTCTTCAATAAACTAAACTGAACCAGGCTATTATTACTGAATTGCAAACTATCAGAAACCAAATGTAGCTGTTGGTGTATCACCATGGGAAATAAAAACTTATTATGTTCATTTTGCACATAACCTAGGCAGTTGCATTTGCAAGCAATCAACATTTGCAAGGGCTGTTTCAGATGTGGAGAGGCTGCACAGGAGGCCTCATCACAGTTTCTGTACATGCTTTGGATTCCTAAGCCACCTGCCACAGGACTCGTTGCTCAGGAATTGAAGAATCAAAGTCTTGTTCCCGGTTGCAATGATATCTGCTTCATGCGTTTAAAATAATCTTGTCCTTCATGTACACAAAAGTGAGCCCTCTTTTTTAAAAATAATAATAATGAAATAAAGCAATGAAGAGTGGGCAATAGCAGCATGGATGGACTGCACGAGGTGAAAAGCACCAACAGATTTCATGCTATAAGCATTCCATCGCCAAGGACACCATAAAAGAAATATAATTTCCAAAGAAACAATGACTTAAAAACATCTTGCTAAAGATGATGAAACTAATTGTTTTTCCCAACACAATATCTACTGAAAAGTAGTATGACTATTAGCTAACATCTTCAGTGGAAGCCAGAAGTAGGTATAAAGGCCAAACCCAGATTAGAGCAATTATCTACTTAATTATCAAAGTTTCTCCTAGCCAAAGAGCTAAACCAAAGCTGAGTAATCCAATACAGCACAAGATTCCCAAGCTTTATAAAGTGTTTCAGAAGATAAATACACAAAACTTGGAGGCTTCCTCAAATTTTATCTTACTCTCTGGTGAGAGAATAAAGTTAATCTTTTCATTAACTATTTAGAGAAAGAAGAGCATTAATCTTCCCCTGATATATATTACATATTATACAATAACAACACATTATTCTAGTTAATTTTTCTACCGCTTCTGTGACCAAATTCTATTTCCGAAAGGACGCGAAACCCATGCAATAAAGCTTTATTTTTTCCAAACAGAAATGAGTTTGTATTCAAGCCTAGTGACCATGATATTAGAACAATCTGAATCTATCACTTTTACAATATTCGGTTCTCTCCAAAGGTCTTGTTCAAAACAACTAGGTAGAAGTCAACAAACCTAAAGGAATAGGAAATCTCACTTTCCTTTTATTAAGAAGATAAACAATATTCTAAAAGGAAACAGACAAACACAAATAGAAAACTGAGTGTCCATTCCATACCAAAAAAAAAATACTGGTGTTTTCTTTTCTGGGTCATGCATGTATACACAGCCCTCAGAGGTATTTCCAAATAATTTTTAAATGACAATTCTTTTCTTAACTGTAGCAGGCAGAATAAGACTCTCCAAAGATGCCTACATCTCAGTCCCTGGAAAATTCAGGAATATGTTACTTTATATGGAATTAAGGCTGCAGATGGAATTAAATTTGCAACTCAGCTGATCTTAAAATACAGAGATTATCATGAATTGTCCAAGTGGGCTCAACAGAATCACAAGAGCCCTTAGAAGTGAAGAAGGAGGTAGAAGAGTTGGTCAGTGATATAATGTAAGGATTATATATAACCTGACATTGCTGGCTTTGAAGACGGAGGAAGGAGACCACAAGTCGAAGAATACAGCCTCTACGAGACACCTCTGTAGACGACCACTTGCCTTGGAAGAGGCACGGAAATGGATTTTCCCCCAGAGCCTCCATAAAGAAATACAGCCCTGCTTACACCTTGATTATATCCCAGTGAGACCAGGTCAGACTTCTGGCCTACAGAACTGTAAGGTCCTAATCTGTGTTGTTTTAAGCCACTTAGTTTGTGGTAATTTGTTACAGCAGCAAATAGGAATCTAACACACCAGCCAAGTTAAGATATCTTGAACATTTCCTTCTCTAAACTGCTATAAATAATCAGCAGCTTAGCACAATAAAGGTTTTTGGGTTTTTGTTTTGTTTTGTTTGGGGGAGAGGGGGATTTGCCACGTTTAATGTGAAAAAACACATCTGTTTTTGGTCAAGAGGATTTTCTGGATGGGTCTCTATCCTGATCCTTCTATCACATGTTTCCACTATTTCCCAGGGCAGTGTTGGCAAATTTGATTCTGTTAAGGGCCAAATAGTAAATATTTTGGGCTTTGAAAACCATGTGGTCTCAGTTATAAGTACCCTACACTGCCATTATAGCACTGAAGTAACCACTGACAATATGTAAACAAATGGATGTGGCTGTATTCTAATACAACTTTATTTACAAAAAAAAGAGGAAGCATCCAGATTTGACCTCCAGGCCATAGTTATTCAACTTCCGGTCTAAGGCCTTGGAGTTATTTGTTTCCTGTCCACTTCTAACAGGCCAGAATTTAATCCCATGTTCTAATTTATATATGGTGGTGAGTCAGTGAGAGACAGCTGAAAAGGCCGTTTAACTGTGAGACTACCAAAGAACTAACTTGGTCTCTTCCATACCTTATTCCTGCTTTAAGAAATCTTTCTTGAGATTCCCATATCAGTTGCCTCAGGCTCCACTAACCTTTGTACACACTGCATGGTTACAGCACTCAGTCACAATCATTTAATTGTCCATTTGTCTATATCCCCTGCTAAACTATAAGCACCTACAGAGCAAAGATTCTACTAATTTACTTTTGCCTATTCCTGTAATACATTAGAGACGTGAATAATTTTTCAAGAAGGGGCAAATTACCCAAAGCCTGAGATAGACTGAAACAAGAACTATAAAGCAGAGATTTCCAGTAGGCATTTTTCTGTCAGTCGTTACTTACATAGCCCTATATTCAAACACCTGATCAATCACATCACATAGCCCCTTATTACTATAACAATATGCACAATCTCATACAGTTAACTTTTTTCCTATTAAGGATGTCATTTCAGACCTACCTGCCTTATTTTTTAAAAACAGTTCTAAACCATTTTTAACTCTGATTTATGCAATCTCAGAGGTGTGTCTGCTTAGTCAAGCAATTCACAATGCCTTTCAGTTGAAAGTATTAAATATTCACAAGTTGTGCATCTGTCTTGTCCATGCTGGTTATCAATCATGTCTACAGCTCTAGAGCACATCTCTGGATACATCAAAACCAGAACACTGCCCAGGGGACTTCCTTCTCCTCCCTGGAGACCAGAGCCCTCTGGGAGAGCACAGTAGGGCTTAACTCATTCATTCATTCAACATAGCTTGCTGGGCATCTATTATGTGCCAGATACTGTGTTAAAGGCTAAGGATACACAATGAACAAGATAATCACAGCCTCTGCCCTCACAGAGCTGCCTATATGATGTCTAGAATCTCCATCTGTTGAGTGTAAGAAAACCCTTAGTACCTCCTGCCACTGTTCCCTCTGAAGGAAAAAATATCCTGATGGGAACTCATGGTAAATTCTTCAATGATTTCCTATCATCTCATCACTGTGATATCTGTACTGCAAAGATAAGGATACTGTTGTGGCTAAACTTTGGTTCAGATGTCAAGACTAAGAAGACCATACAGGCACCATGAAGGTATTAAGATATTTATTACTCACACAGTGAGGCTTTCTGGGGAGAGCAGGGCCAAGCAGGTCTGAAAATGGCTTGAGATGGCAAAGAGGGGTAACTGACTTTGGCTTTTACTGTAGTTAAAAATGTGGGGCTAACAGTAAGGGTTCCCACAGGTGTGAGGGCCTTGTGTGGTTTGAACTTTCCACCCATAACAAAAGTGACTGTTCACACCCTTTCTTGCCAAGATATGGAGTAAGAAGGAAGGTGGGAGATGTGGGTCTTGAACATTGTCAGAAGTCAAACATCAAAAACGGAATCAAAGTCTTTATTACAGATATTGTCATTATTTTGTTACCATGGTGACAAAGCCTCTGGTAGCAAGGCAGTTTTAATAAAGCCAATCTACAGTGATTGGAGGAAAGAATCTTATGTCTCAGCAGTGTGTCAGTAACTAATCATTTTGGCATCGAAGAAAAAGAAAAGTTAGTAGCAAGAATAGGGTCTGTCTGAGGGGAAGGTCAGTACCCTGATGGAGGGAAAAGTGCTCCCCATGTACATGTGCCAAGGCACAAGTCTGGTCCTAAACCAGGCAAGAAGGAACACACACACACACACACTGATACCAGTGAGAGCGTATAAAGATCACAACAAAACCTACCCCATCTAAAGTATGTTCTAGTTATATGATAAAGAGACCTACCTCAGAAATACTGTTATGCTTCCATAATTGATACTTCCAGTGATTTCATTCTGGATCAGACTTTCAATGGCTATTTTAACTACTGAAACTTTAAAACGTATGTAGCTCCCACATCTTTACCATGGAGCTATTGGTTAGCACTAGAATTGGATCATTTAATATGATCCAGTTATAAGTAACAGAATAGCCAACTAAAAAGGCTTAAACAATAAAGCTGAGACTTCTGCTTCCACTCAGTTGAATCTCTCCCCTTTAAATTTAAAAACACTATATAACCCAACAAGCAAGCAAAGGAAGGCTCCAAAAGGTGAAAAGAAAGGAACCTTGACCTTGAGGAATGTCATGGTGATGAGTTCTCCGGGTTTCCTTATCACCCTATGTGTCCTAGACAGGGGGCTGCAGAAGCCTCTGATCCAGAATCACCAACAAGCAAATACAACAAGTAACTCTAAGACATACCTGTTTCCTCAGCCAGAGAACTAGGGAAAGCTTTTTGGCAATACCCAACCTACTCCAGCCAAGCACCAACAGAAAAACCACACAAACCTTGCCCAGTAGTTTCAAAGCGGCCAAGTGGGAAATTGATCTTCATTTCTTTGCCCAGTGGAGGCAGGTGGTGATCTAATTCCCCATCAACGTAGTGTCAGAGGGTTCTAGGATGAGCTGAGCCTCCATCTCCAGCCAGGAACTACAAGATTTAACAAGGTGGTGCAAGGCAGAGCTACTTACCCCTGGGCTTCAACACCACTCCCTGGCTCCAATGTCAGCAGGGCCTAGTGAGCCTCCACCTGACATCCACAAGGTATCCAAGGTCATGCAAATCAAGGTGAGAAAACACTCCACTTCCTCTTCTGGTGTCAGAGAGTCCCACTGCCATCCAGCATCAATGAAACTGAATAAGGTGCTTCAAGGCAGGGTGTTTGACACTCCAGCCTCCTTTCCCCAGGGCACTCACTCTGCAGCAACAAAGTGATGTAAGTTACCACCCTGCTTCCCCCCTCCCTGGTGGCAATGGAGTCCAGCCAGGAGGAGATCATATACCTCCACTTGCAAGCAACCAGGAGTTACAAATCAGTGTCCCACTTTTACTGGAAGGTGTCAACAGAGCCAAGGTGGTTCATGAACTTCCAGCCCATCCTCTGCATTGAGGCAATGTGAGTCAGCACTCTGCTTTTGATGGGGTGATATTGACAGGGCCCCACAGAAAGCTGAATATACACCCCCACCAGACTCTTACGGCTACACCTCAATAAGAGGACTACATACTAAAAAACAAAACCTAATAATATCCACAGTCTCATAGTATTCAAATTGTTCAAGATAAAATTTAAAAATCCCTCATCATACCAAGAACCAAGAAAATGAAGGAGAAAAGACAGTTAATAAACACCATCACCAAGACGAATCTAATATTGGAATTATCTGGCAAGGATTTTAAAGCAGCCACCATGAAAATGCTTTAACAAGCAATTACTAATTCTTCTGAAACAAATGAAAAGACAGAAAACCTCAGCAAAGAAATAGAAGTTGCCAAGAATATCAAGTGGAAATTATAAAGTTGAAAATCACCAAAATGTAAAATTCACTGGATGGGCTCCACAGTAGATGGAGATGAGGATAGAATCAGTAAACCTTAGTCCAGATCAATAGAACTTACTCAATCTAAACATCATAGAGAAATAGGCCAAAAAAATGTAAACAATAAACTCATTATCTCCCATAAAAATAATTCCACAGGAAGGGCATTTCTCGGTTTATTTCAGCATCTCAGTGATAGCAATATTTCTGGTTGACTATTCTCAGTTTGCTGGACTTTTCCTCAGGCTTATAGCTTTGTGGTTACAAGACAGTTGCTGCAGCTCCAGGCCTCACATCCAGCAAAAGAAAGGAGGCTTTTTCTTTGGTTTGTTTGGTTTGGGGTGTTGTTCAGAGAGAAAAAGTTTTCCTAGAAACTCATCTTAAAACTTCTTTTTGGCCACTGAAACACACTTACACTCTGGGTGCAAAGAAGACTATGAAAGCAAGCATCTGGCATTTTTCAGCTTCTGTCATGGGAGGTAAACTCTGCCTGCAATGGGGGGAGGAAAAGCTGAGGAATGGCTTTTGCAAAAGGAGCAACAAAATTTAATTTAAAAAGTTAATTTTTTAAATGATCACTTAAGTACCTAAAGAAAAATTTCACAGATTATTCTTTCCTCTTCCACTTCTAATGCCATAAAATTATTTCAAACCCTGTTGTTTTACCAGTTTCCCTTCCTTCAGCTTCAATATACTTCAATTCACAGAATAAGCTATATTTTTGACATTGTCTTTGATTATATCATTGCTTCTCCCAAACTCTACAGTGGTTCACAATTGCCTTTTGAACCAAATGTAATAGTAAATTAACTTTTTTTTTAAGGTTCTCCTTCAAAAAAATCTCTCTCTGGCATTCCCAAAGATCATTACTCAAACCCATCTCATTTCTTAGGGATAATCACACCAAGAAAATATAAAACATAGAAAAATTCAACTTGACGATATAATAAAGACTATGATGTTCTTACAGTCAGGATCTTCTGTCTATAGTTCCTCATCAGTTTACTTCGACGCTGACCTAGGGGTGGATCCTACGACACTACCCTACGCCTGCTGATTCAGAGGTTGGGTCAGACTCCAAAATGTCATGGAGGCTGCCTTTCCTAGACTGCAAATCTGAAAAAGCAAGAGGTGCCCCACATTTCTGGTGGGTAATATCTCCTCTAAACAAATTCAGACTAGTCGACACCAATTTCAGTGAGTTATTCTGAACCGCACAAAAGTGACATCCTGAGTAGCACTTCATAGGTCTACTCAATAAATCACATAATGCTTCTCCCACTATTCACATTTGTTTTTAAAAAATCCCTCCTGTTCTTTCTCCTTCTTTACTACCATTTCCATCAGTTGTTATTATGTAGTACATCTATCATTACATGTGTTATCGTGTGTTATACTGAATATCAGTTATAAGTGAAAAGTCAATACTATGAATATCAAGAAGAAGCAGTGATTTATCATATTTTAAGATCTTACATGAATCAGACCATATGTTCAATTATTCATCCAGCAAATATTTATTAACTGCCTACTATGGATTGGCATGTGAACTTGTTCCCAGTAAATGAGTCAGCTGAGAACAGAAATGTTAATATATTTAAATGTCAATATTGCATATCAATATTTGTCTGAATAAATGTGGCCCCAGTACAACCACTGTTGTCACAAAGCATGTGTATAGACAACAAGAAACATACATGGGATGGAGGCTGGGACATGCATCTACCCTGTTCCTCAGTAATCTAAGCCTGCAGAACTGGGGCACTGTGTTCCCCTACTATACTCCGTAAAGCTTTGAAAATTGTCTTGAACGCATCTAACACAAAACAAATGATGCAGATTGAACTTCTGACAAGATTTTTAAAAAATAAGATTCCTTACTATTCATAGCAAAGATTACATATAATATTAGATTTACTAGTAAAAAAAAAAAAACTAAACAATACAATTTGGACAAGTACCCTGATATTTATGGGTTTAAACATCATAGACAAATTTTCACATTAAAGAATGAAAATGCTGTCCACCAAATCATAGACCAAATGCCATATGAGGAAAGAAATGTACTAGGTTACATTGACTGTAGCTTTGGCATGGGTTTTAAAGAAAATACTATGGACATTGCCAATTTGAAGCAGCCTCAACTTGTTGCCTGGAGCAGAGCTAAAGATATAAATATAATGAGTATTTTTGGAAGTCTTTCCCCTAGAAAAATAGAAGATTGTTTTCTTAAAAGAATTAGTTATCATATAACAGGAGTCACATTTTAAGGTCACAAATTCATGTGTAACTTTATTTTTCTGAATCTCATCTTCTTTGAGGGTCCTATGCCCATGACAGCAGCAGGTGAGGGATGCAGTAGGGAGAGGAACTTAAAAATTGCCAGTTAAAAGTAATTCAGTCTCTTCCAATTTCTCTTTCAAGTAAATATTTGTTCAAATCCAAGTTAAAATTTCTCTCAGAGAGAAGTTCACACCATCTCTTTGGTTCCTCTCACCCCCTCATCCTCTGTGTGCAGGGGGAAGGATGGCAGACAAGAAGGGGCTTTTGGCCCTTATTCTGTCCTTTGGGACATTACTGCATCCGGATGTCCCTTGCCATTCTGAGGCTCTGGCCATACACTGCAGCTGTTCTCTGAGGTGTGGTCCATCCTGCTTCTAGGCACCACACTGCAGATGATGCTGAGGACACTGGCTTTTATCACAAACTCCCACGGTAAGATGTCTTCACTCTACCACCTCCCGATCAGATCCCAGGTACCCCATCACATCACATCTTCATTCCCCTACCAGAACAAACCACCTCTAAGTGGTGGTAAGTGGAAGCAGGAGCATCCCCAGTCACACACAGCACTTCTCAACAAGCTGCTCAAAAGTGGAAATGAGCTTCAATAATCCTATATGAATAGCCCCAAACCTCTAAAGATATTTTAACTATCCCCATTCACTACCTATGAGTTTCAAAGGAAGGAGCTTAGAAGTAGAAAATCTCTCCCCCAAAAAATCGGCAAAAGATTTGAACATATAACTTACAAAAGAAGATACATAAATGGGAAATAAAGACATGAAAAGATGCTTAGCTTTATTAATCATTATGAAAATGCAAATTAAAACCACTATGTGATATGGCTACACTCTCTATTAGAATGCCTAAAAAGAAAAAAGCTGACAATACCAAGTCCTGAAGAGTGGGCAATAAAAATGGTACAACAATTTTAGAAAGAAGTTTGGTAGTTTCTTAAAAAGTTAAACATTCATTGTATTAGTCAGGATTCCCTAGCGAAATAGAACCTGCAAACATATGTGGTAGACAGATAGATATTATAAGGAATGGGCTCGTACAATTATGGAGGCTAAAAAAAAATCTCAGTATTTTCAGAGTTAGTTGGCAGGCTCGAGACCTAGAAAGACTTGATGTTTTAGTTCAGATGTTGCTCAAAGAGAACAAACTTGCAGTTAGAAGATGAGTAAATTCTGGAGACCTAATGCACAGCACTATGATTATAGTTAACAATACTACAGCATATTCTTGAAAGTTGCTAAGAGACCAGATCTTAAATGCTCTCACCACAAGAAAGAAATGATAATTATGTTAAGAGATGGAGGTGTTAGCTAATGCTACAGTGATCATCATATTGCAATTATAAGTGTATCAAATCAACACATTATAGACCTTAAACTTACACACTTTTATGACAATTATATTTTCATTTTTTTAAAAGGTCAGTAAAAAGTCAATGTTCCAGTTCAAAGGTGGGGGGGGAGGTGGAGCGGGGGCACAGAGTCAGTCTTTTTGTTCTATTCAGGCCTTCAGCTGATTGGATGAGATCCACCCACATTAGGGAAGCCAATTAGCTTTATTCAGTATACCAATTTAAATGTTAATCTCGGGGGAAAAAAGATGGCGGGGAAGTAGAGAGACGAGGAGTGCATCCCTCTCCACATATCCATTGGGAATGCATGGAAGGACGCAGTAATTCCCACAGAGAACCAGCTGAACATCAGCAGATGGCCTCGGACACCAGAAAGGACTGCGGGGAGCCCGACATAGCCGGTAGGGAGGCATCTACGATGGCTCAAAGAGGGTGAAGCGGCGGAGCTGTGGCAGACGGGAGGGAGTGAGAAACATACGGAGGGTCCGCACCGCAGCTCAGCGTTCCCAGACCGAGACATTGATCCGCGGCTGAACAGAGGGTCCAGGAGCGGGAGCGTGGGAACCGGAGAGCTGGTTCAGGGTGAGAAACATTGTTGCCGGTAGGGTGACGGACCGAGAGGACAGGAGGGAGGAGGTCCTCGGAGAGGAGTGCCCGTCCCTGAGAGCTGCCCGGCCATGATGGCGACTGAAGGCTGCAGGCTCACGGGCCAGAGGGAGGAGCCGCGCTCATAGCCTCTCTCTCTCTTTCAGCGCCTCTGCCACAGGCAGTGGAGAGACACCCATGGGCCACCTAAGGCCCTCAGGGATAACAAGCACCCTCAGGCACTCTGGCGGGGCTAGATTAAAACCCCTTGCAACGCCAGCAGCAGGGAGGCTGCCGAGAGAAAAAACAACAACAACAGCAACAAAGAAAAAAAAAAACCCTAGAGAGGCCCAACTCTAAGACTTTCTGTTTGCGCCTGAGCCACCGGAGTCCCTCTGCAACAGGCACCTCCAAGCCTGACTGAAACAACAGTGCGCCACTGCTCACTCCCTCCCAGGAGAAGGACCCACTATTGTACCCTCTCCCTCCCCACACACCGAGGCTTACAGACGAACAATAAAGGAACCTCTGCTGGTCACAGAATAACGCAAAAAAACCCAAGGCAAGCAGAAGGACACTTACAGCTGAGACGCTAAGGAAACAGAAATAGTAGTATCAATACCTATTGAACTGGTCCATTCTGAGATCAGTTCTGGATTTTTTTTTTCTCTTTCTCTCTCTCTTTTCTTTTCTTTTTTTCTTTATTAAATACGATCTTAGCCCTAAGGGATCTACAAGTTTTATAACATAATTTTTTAATGATATTTTTTATTCTTTTTTTTTTGCCTTTTTATATACTTCTATATCTAGTTAAGTTTTTGGTAGTACGGACAATATATCTCTCATACTTTCCTTTCATCCCTATCTTTTATACATTTCTATTCCTTTCTTTTTATTTCCATATTTCCAACCACATTACGCTCTTCTGTTCCCCTTTCTTCCAGCCTTTTTAAGTTTATTTTATCTTAACATACTTATAAACAACACTATCGGTCTGCTCAGACTCCTAGCTCTATTCTCCAGATGACGCACTGCCTTGGTATTTAATATTAGGCTTTCGTCTTTATCTTAGTTCTTAGTACAGTTGTCTAATTACATTCTGAGAATTTCCATTCTCTCTGGTGGTACTCAGGCTCTTTTCTATATTTGATCCTAGCTTACAAAATCTCCCTGGATTAATGTTTGTATGTGTAAGGTGTTGTTTGTTTGTTTGTTTGCTTTTGCTTTTGTCTCTGATTTGTTCTGTTTCAGTTGTCAATTTCTGTTGGGTTTCTCTTTGAATATCTGATAGCACACTGGGGTTCTGTCAGGTCTTTCCAGAGCCTTATGTCCTAATGGATTCAGTAATTGTGTGTCTTATACGTGTATGTGTTTCCTAGACTTAATATTCGTTTAATCCAATATTTGGACATTAGTCTGAGGCTTGGACAGTCTTCTATAAACACCTCTATCGCCAGGACAAGCAACACCAAAAGTTTGGACAACCATGAGGAAACAAAGAAACACCATGCAGGCAAAGGAGCAGGAAAAAAACCCACAAGACCAAATAAATGAGGAGGAAATAGGAAAAATGCCTGAAAAAGAATTCAGAGTAATGATAGTAAAAATGATACAAAATCTCGATAACAGAATAGAGAAAGTACAAGAAACAGTTCATAAAAACTCAGAAAAACAAACAGCAATGGATAACAAAATAACTGAAATTAAAAATACTCTAGATGCTATAACCAGCAGAATGACTGAGGCAGAAGAACGAATAAGTCAGTTGGAAGATAGAATGGGGGAAATAATTGCCACAGAGCAGGAAAAAGAAAAAAGAATAAAAAGATTAGAAGACAGTCTCAGAGACCTCAGTGATAATATTAAACGTACCAACATTCGAATTATAGGCATCCCAGAAGAAGAAGAAAACAAGAAAGGGTCTGAGAAAATATTTGAAGAGGTTATAGTGGAAAACTTCCCCAACATGGGAAAGGAAATAATTCATCAAGTCCAAGAAGCACAGAGAGTCCCATACAGAATAAACCCAAGGAGAAATACACCAAGACACATATTAATCAAACTAATGACAATTAAACACAAAGAAAAAATATTAAAAGCAGCAAGAGAAAAGCAACAAACAACATATAAGGGAAAACCCATCAGGATAACAGCTGACCTTTCTACAGAAACTCTGCAGGCCAGAAGGGAATGGCAGGATATACTGAAAGTCCTGAAAGAGAGAAACCTACAGCCAAGAATACTCTACCCAGCAAGAATCTCATTCAGATTTGAGGGAGAAATCAAAAGCTTTCCAGACAAGCAAAAGTTAAGAGAATTCAGCACCACCAATCCAGCCTTACAACAAGTGCTAAAGGAACTTCTCTAAGTAGGAAACACAAGAAAAGGAAAACACCTACAAATACAAACCAAAAACAATTAAGAAAATGCTAATAGGAACACACATGTCAATAATCACTTTAAATGTAAATGGATTAAATGCTCCAACCAAAAGACACAGACTGGCTGAATGGATACAAAAACAAGACCCTTCTATATGCTGCCTACAAGAAACCCACTTCAGACCAAGGGATCCATATAGACTGAAAGTGAAGGGATGGAAAAAGATATTCCATGCAAATGGAAGTCAAAAGAAAGCTGGAGTAGCAATACTCCTATCAGACAAATTAGACTTGAAAGTAAAGACTATTAAAAGAGACAAGGAAGGGCACTACATAATGATCAAGGGATCCATCCAAGAAGAACATATCACAATGGTAAATATCTATGCCCCCAATATAGGAGCACCTCAATACATAAGGCAAATGCTAACAGCTATAAAAGGGGACATCGACAGTAACACAATTATAGTGGGAGACTTGAACACCCCACTTACATCAATGGACAGATCATCCAAACAGAAAATAAATAAAGACACACAAGCTTTAAATGACACATTAGACCATCTCGACTTAATTGATATTTATAGGACATTCCATCCAAAAACGACAGACTACACTTTCTTCTCAAGTGCACACGGAACATTTTCCAGGATAGATCACATCTTGGGTCACAAATCAAACCTCAGCAAATTCAAGAAAATTGAAATCATATCAAGCATCTTCTCAGACCACAACGCCATGAGACTAGATATCAATTACAGGGAAAAAACTGCAAAAAATACAAACACATGGAGGCTAAACAATTCACTATTAAACAACCAAGGAATCACTACAGAAATCAAAGAGGAAATCAAAAAGTATCTAGAAACAAATGACAACGAAAACACAACAACCCAAAACCTATGGGACGCAGCAAAAGCAGTTCTAAGAGGGAAGTTTATAGCAATACAGTCCTACCTTAAGAAACAAGAAAATGATCGAATAAACAACCTAACCTTACACCTCAAACAACTAGAGAAAGAAGAACAAAGAAACCCCAAAATGAGCAGAAGGAAAGAAATCGTAAAGATCAGAGCAGAAATAAATGAAAAAGAAAGGAAAGAAACCATAAGAAAAATAAATAAAACTAAAAGCTGGTTCTTTGAGAAGATTAACAAAATTGATAAACCATTAGCCAGACTCATCAAGAAAAAAAGAGAGAAGATGCAAATCAACAGAATTAGAAATGAAAAAGGAGAAGTCACAACGGACACCTCAGAAATACAAAACATCATGAGAGACTACTACAAGCAACTGTATGCCAATCAATTGGATAACCTGGAAGAAATGGATACATTCTTAGAAAAATACAATCTTCCAAGACTGAACCAGGAAGAAATAGAAACCATGAACAGACCAATCACAAGTACAGAAATTGAGGCAGTGATTAAAAATCTCCCAACACACAAAAGCCCAGGACCAGATGGGTTCACAGGCGAATTCTATCAAACATTTCGAGAAGAGTTAACACCTATCCTTCTCAAACTCTTCCAAAATATTGCAGAAGGCGGAGCACTCCCAAACTCATTCTATGAGGCTACCATCACCCTGATACCAAAACCAGGCAAAGATGTCACAAAAAAAGAAAACTACAGACCAATATCACTGATGAATATAGATGCAAAAATCCTCAACAAAATACTAGCTAACAGACTGCAACAGCACATTAAAAAAATCATACACCACGATCAAGTGGGGTTTATCCCTGGGATGCAAGGATTCTTCAATATACGCAAATCAATCAACGTGATACATCATATCAACAAATTGAAGGATAAAAACCATATGATCATTTCAATAGATGCAGAAAAAGCTTTTGACAAAGTTCAACATCCATTTATGATAAAAGCTCTCCAGAAAATGGACATAGAAGGAAATTACCTCAACATCATAAAAGCCATATATGACAAACCAAAAGCCAACATTGTTCTCAATGGAGAAAAACTGGAAGAATTCCCTCTAAGAACAGGAACAAGACAAGGGTGTCCACTCTCACCACTGTTATTCAACATAGTTTTGGAAGTGTTAGCCACAGCAATCAGAGAAGAAAAAGAAATTAAAGGAATCCAAATTGGAAAAGAAGAAGTAAAATTGTCACTCTTTGCAGATGACATGATATTATATATAGAAAACCCTAAAGACTCTACCAGAAAACTGCTAGCACTAATTGATGAGTTTAGCAAAGTAGCAGGATACAAAATTAATGCACAGAAATCTCTTGCATTCCTATACACTAACAACGGAAGAGCAGAAAGAGAAATTAAGGAAACTCTCCCATTCACCATTGCAACCAAAAGAATAAAATATCTAGGTATAAACCTGCCTAAGGAGGCAAAAGATCTGTATGCAGAAAACTTTAAGACATTGATGAAAGAAATCAAAGATGACATAAACAGATGGAGGGATATACCATGTTCCTGGATTGGAAGAATCAACATCGTGAAAATGACTGTACTACCCAAAGCAATTTACAGATTCAATGCAATCCCGATCAGATTACCAATGGCATTTTTCACAGAACTAGAGCAAGAAATCTTACGATTTGTATGGAAACGCAAAAGACCCCGAATAGCCAAAACAATCTTGAGAAGGAAAAATGGAGTTGGTGGAATCAGGCTTCCTGACTTCAAACTATACTACAAGGCCATAGTGATCAAGACAGTATGGTACTGGCACAAAAATAGAAAGGAAGATCAATGGAACAGAATAGAGAACTCAGAAGTAAGCCCAAACACATATGGGCACCTTATCTTTGACAAAGGAGGCACGAGTATACAATGGAAAAAAGACAGCCTCTTCAAGAAGTGGTGCTGGGAAAATTGGACAGCAACATGTAAAAGAATGAAATTAGAACACTTCCTAACACCATACACAAAAATAAACTCCAAATGGATTAAAGACCTACATGGAAGGCCAGACACGATCAAACTCCTAGAGGAAAACATAGGCAGAACACTCTTTGACATACATCAAAGCAACATCCTTTTTGACCCACCTCCTAGAATCATGGAAATAAAATCAAGAATAAACGAATGGGACCTCATGAAACTTAAAAGCTTTTGCACAGCAAAAGAAACCATAAACAAGACTAAAAGGCAACCCTCAGAATGGGAAAAAATAATTGCCTATGAAACAACGGACAAAGGATTAACCTCCAAAATATACAAGCAGCTCATGCAGCTTAATACCAAAAAAGCAAATAACCCAATCCACAAATGGGCAGAAGACCTAAATAGACATTTCTCCAAAGAAGACATACAGATGGCCAACAAACACATGAAAAGATGCTCAACATCACTCATCATCAGAGAAATGCAAGTCAAAGCCACAATGAGGTATCACCTCACACCAATCAGAATGGCCATCATCACAAAGTCTGGAAACAACAAATGTTGGAGAGGGTGTGGAGAAAAGGGAACTCTCCTGCACTGTTGGTGGGACTGTAAGTTGGTACAGCCACTATGGAAAACAATTTGGAGGTTCCTTAAAAAACTACAAATAGAACTACCATATGATCCAGTCATCCCACTCCTGGGCATATACCCAAAGAAAACCATAATCCCAAAAGAAACTTGTACCATCATGTTTATTGCAGCACTATTTACAATAGCCAGGACATGGAAGCAACCGAAATGCCCATCAACAAATGAATGGATACAGAAGATGTGGCATATATATATACAATGGAATATTACTCAGCTATAAAAAGGGATGAGATGGAGCTATATGTAATGAGGTGGATAGAACTACAATCTGTCATACAGAGTGAAGTAAGTCAGAAAGAGAAAGACAAATATTGTATGCTAACTCACATATACGGAATCTAAAAATGGTATTGATGAACTCAGTGACAAGAACAAGGACGCAGATACAAAGAATGGACTGGAGAACTCGAGGTATGGGAGGGGGCGGGGGGTGAAGGGGAAACTGAGACGAAGCGAGAGAGTAACACAGACATATATATACTACCAACTGTAAAATAGTCAGTGGGAAGTTGTTGTATAACAAAGGGAGTCCAACTCGAGGATGGAAGATGCCTTAGAGGACTGGGGCGGGGAGGGTGGGGGGGACTCGAGGCGGGGGGATTCAAGGAAGGGAGGGAAGCCAGGGATATGTGTATAAAAACAGATGATTGAACCTGGTGTACCCCCAAAAAATAATTTAAAAAATAAATAAATAAATAAATGTTAATCTCATTGAAAAACACCCTCACATATACATCCAGAATAAAGTTCAGCCAAATATCTGGGCACCCTGTGGCCCAGTCACACTTACCTAAGTATTGACCCAAAATAAATAAATAATAAAGATACCCGTCCATACCAAAAACTTTACGTAATTTTTTAGAGTAATTCGTTTAGCCGTTAAAAACTAGAAACAACCCAAATGCCCATCATCCGGTGAATAGATGAACAAGGTGTGGTATACATACAAAGGATTACTATTCAGCAATTTTTTTAAAATATACAGATACATGCTACAACATGGATGAATCTCCAAATAATCAGGTTAAGTGAAAATATTCTGCCACATTCAAAAAGCTACATGTCTTGATCTATTTATATGATCTGCTGGGAAGGGCAAAATCATGGGAACAGAAAAGAGATAAGTGGTAGGAGCTGGAGAAGGGGACTGACTACAAAGGAACACAAGGGAAATCTGGGGCTGATGGAAATCTATATCTTTATTGTGGTGGTGGTCACATTTGCAAACCATGTATGTTTGTAAAATTTTATCAAACTTTAACATGTAATCAGAGTGACTTTTTTCCATCATGTAAATTATACCTCAATAAAATCTGATTTAAGTGGCACAAACTTTGAAGGGAAGGAGATCTAAGTCTGTGATGCTACCTGGTTTCTTAGGAATCTTCCACCATTTGATACTTCCTTTTCCTTTGCACTAAGCCTCCAAAGGATATTCCTCCTTCTAAGTTACCTTTTCACCCCAAAAGTGGGGCCTTCCCAAGACTTCACCTCTGATGCCATATATCTGCCAAGGCCATTCATGTTGATTTCCATGTAGCCCGTGCTCTGACCAGACCTGTTCTGAGTATTTCCCCTTCTGAAAGGGACCCTCTCCTCAGGCAGTTTGTTCTGCGATGCTGGGAACTGTTCTTTCCATTCCTCTATGCAATCTCCACAAGACTCCACTCCAGAGAAGGCCCCCAGATGGATCCTTTGGTGTTCATTCATTTCCAAACTTACATGAAAATTGAGGTTATCGAATTTGCTGTCTCTTATTTTATAGGTTAAAAGCAATTTTATTTGTTCTCCTTGGTTCACATGATTTGGGGAATGTAAAGGGATTTGGATTATCCTAACTGGATACGTTGTGCTGCATTTTATCTGTTTTGGGGGAATCTGTTGACATTTCCTTTTTGCCTATTCTGTGATCAAATTTGGTAAATTTTCCATACGTTCTTGAAAAGAACATGAATTGCCTTTTTATTGAGCACAGGAGCCATATAGTAGGTCAAGGTTGTTAACTGTATTGATAAATTCATCTGAAGCTTACTAAATTTTTGTCTGCAGAAAAGTGTTAAAATAATCCATTAAGGGTGTAGATTTTTCAAATATAATATGTGTGAGTTTCCAAAATAAAAAACCTGTTTGAAGAAACTTTTAAACTATGAGTTCTACATTCATTTATTATATTAACAGGAGAAATAAAGTAAAATATATGATAGCACTTGGTATAAAAGTACCAATTAAAAGTGCCATGAAGGGAATTCATATTGGGTAATGAAGTATGTATGACTTAGAGCATTAGCATTACTCATTAGCCAAAAAGCTGCCTTAAAAATCTTTGCATAATAACAGTCAAAAATGGCATAACCTTGGTGTCTGTGAGTTCCCAGAAGATTTTATCTTGATGTCAATTCACCTAGAATGAACATTGCTCCCAGGGCATGCCATGGATATGCCATTTTAGTTCTATGTCTTTCAACAAAGTCATATTTGAGTTCAATAAATCTCAAGTGATCTTTTGGTACAAGATATAAATCTCCAAGACTTAAGAATGTCAAACCAACTTTTGCTAGCTATGTGATAGAGTCCCAGGGAAAGTGAAATTCTAGGGGTTTTTTTGCTTTGTTTTTCTGGGTTTTGTTTGTTTTGGTTTTGTTTTGTTTTGTTGTTGTTTTTGAATCATCAGGTTTTACTGATACAAACAGGGTAGCTGGCAATGAAAGACTATCAGAGGACAAAAAGATATATAATTTAAAGGTCATTGTTTCTGTTTTCTCTGTAATAAAGAGCATAGCATTAAGACAAGGATTTCAAGCAGGCCTTTCAGGGTCACTGCAAGATGTAATTGGATGTCATGACAGTGAGGGGGAAGCCCCTAGTGTTTTCTCTCAGTGTTCTACTCTATCAACTCATAAACCATTATAAGGGTTGGAACTTCAATATTTTGTCCTTTTGTTAATGGTTCTGTTATTACTCTGTGCAGATGGGAAACAAAACACTCCTTAAGTAATGGAAGGCAAATTAGTTTTTCTCTAATGAATAGACTTTCAATACCCGACATACCATATAGAACAAAGGAAGGGCAGTTGTTTTAAATGTGCACACATCTGCATTTCAGAGCCCTTTCCGACTAGTTACCTTGAACTAACAGAGGGAAATATGGCATTCGGTTATGTTTTTGAATTCACTCGCTTTTAAACAGCTTGTGACTCCAAGAAGTTAGCAGTGAGATTAGGAATCAAGTGTTCCTGTCTAGAAAAGGCCATTGGAGGTCATAAATTATGATTATGGGACTGCTCTAGTAGTCCATCTGTATGGAGTCCCGTTCTCAAGCGGCCTGGAAACCATTTTGATGGTCTTCTCAAAGAGGGCTCAATAGCAGAATTCAAGGTTTAAAGAGGGGGTAAAGTGTTTTTATGTCAGGAAGTCTCTATGTAAATTCAGAAAACAAAATGGGACAAAACTATATTTACCAATGTAGTTCAATGGCCAGCCTTAATTTCAGGCAGAGGATGTTTTATCAGCAAAGCACATTTTACCAGTGACATTTTCACTATTTTACAAATTTGGTGAGGGGGAAGGAGTGAGATGTTAGGAGGAAAATGTTAGCTACAACTGGCTTGCTTTTCTGAGGGATTAAACTACATACTTCCTATGACGAAAAGGAAAAAAAGGCAATAGCAGATGTAAATCTTCTTCTCTGTTGTTTGAATTATGTATTTTTCTCCATTATCCACCAGAATGGGAAAGGAGGGATAATGCTCCCAAGGAGTTCCCTCTGACACTGTTATTTTAAGCTAGTTTTTGCCTCCTTTGGGTGGACTGCGGTGTGCCACAGCCCTTTAGACTTCAGGTGTACACGTAGCACTTCCTTGATTGTTGGGGGGGAGGGTGCGTATGGCAGCAAGGAGGGTAATGGCACCGTTACAGTAAGTGAGCCCCACAGTTACAACATTCTACTGCTCTTCCCGGTAGAAAATAAAGTCTTGGTCTCGTTCAAATTTCTCAAAAATGTTACTTTTTCCTTATCCAGCTCAAGTTCAAACATTAAGCAGTGAGACTATAAAACTTACCAAAAGAAAAATGCGGGAAAGTTATTCTTTGTAAAGGGCTATCAAATCTTAAAGGTGAAATTGGAAATCTTATTCCAAATAGCACATTTTTATTTTTTTAATGGGATATTTTTCCTTACCTCTTGAGAATTATAAAATGCCATTTCTACCCTGCTGTCTCTTCTTCTATTGCCTCTATTTTCATTATCAGGTGAACTCGTTTTTCATTAATTGAATCAGGCAAGATGAGATTGCCCATTATTTAAGCATAGGCCTACAAACATCACTGCATTGGTGGAAAGAGGTACAAATATATCATGCTGATTCTAGATTTCTTTCTTCTAGAGTGTAAAATATGTTTTGCAATCCAGAATCTGCCAAACTACAAGAGGATTCTAGAACACCATATTTAGAAGATGTGCAGAAAACAGCTTTATGGGGTAATAGTTACAGTTCTCACTGAATAACCATTCCTGCTAATTCAAGGTTAACTTGATTTAGACAAGGGAAGAAACCAAGGTTTGGCTATGGATTCAACTATCGTATCAGGGAATAAATTACCTGCTGTTCAAAGACCACAAGGCAGTGGATGAGCGAGGCAGGTAGAATTCTGGAGTTCTATTCAGACATTTAAGATACTGAGATATAGATGATATAAATTCTCATCTACATTCTTTGAGAACAGAATCATGGAGTAATCATTTTTGCTCCTGCCTTAATGCCTCCCCCTAGGTGATTTCATCTGTTCCCATGATTTTAAATGCCAATGTATATCCTGCCAAGGAATGTATATTGGCATTTAAATGCATGACTTCCAACTTTGCATCTGTAGCCTACCCACTTCACTGAACTCCATGCTAGTGTGTCTAAGAACCTGACCTGGATATTTAATAGGAATCTCAAAACTAACATGTCCAAAACAGAATCCTTGATTTTCCCCTAAAAACCTGCTCCACACAGCAGGTTTCCATCCCTGTACATAAAGCACCACCCAATCACTGAAGCCCCAGATACAGATTCATCCTCATTCCACCTTTTCTCTTGTATCACCATCCACTCATTCAGTTCACCAGCAACTTCTATTGGCTGTGTCTCCAAAATAGTACCCTTATCATCCACTGTTTCCCAAGTTCACTACTACCATCTTCATCCAAACACCATGATTTCTTGCCTCTTCTACTGCAGCAGCATAACTGTTCTCCCCACTTTCACTCTTGACCTGCTAAAAACTATTTCTAACATTGACTTAAAATGTAAACCGAATAATATCATTGCACTGCTTTCTCATTACAGACAGAAAAAAAAAAAAAAACCCCGCAACTCAACACTCTCATCTAAAAACCCCTACAAAATCTAGCCTTGACCAGTTCTCAGCAGCTGAGACCACAGAGCTGGGGCTGGCAGCACAAGTTGGTGGGGAAGTCAACGTAGCTTTTAAAACTGTTTAAAACCCATTAGGGAGAGAGAACATGCTTAGGGAAAAAGGGTATGTAGCTCATTCTCAGCTATGTTTCTAAGAATGGAGATTTTTCACCTACAGCACTATCAACTTGAAAGGAAAAAAAAATTCTAAAATTAATTCTAGATTAACAAAAAAAATCTAAGCAGCCAAACTGCAATTCTTCATTAGCACTGAGCATAAGACCATGATGGAAACCAACTTGGAATTTAATGACTATCCTGGGACCCTCCAGCATCAACTCCCACATTCCTTCATCCCAGAATTTTATCTCCAACCTGTGATAGCTCCATCCTAAAACTGACCTCCTGTAAAGAACTGTGAGGAGATTTGCCTCAACACTTCATTTCTCTGTAGTGTTCGCTTCACCTTTATAAATCAGCTTGTATTTCGCTGAAAGTTTACCGAGGCATTATCTGGGGAGCTCTTGCCAATATTAATTGTAAATCCTACTGCTCTTATTCAAATTCTTCAGGTGCTTTATTACCTGAACCATATTGAATGTAGCCTAAAACATTAAGTTTTTACCAAACCCAGACTGATAGTGGAAAATTTTAGGAGGTGGCTCCAACGCGCATTTATTCATAGTTGTTGCTGTGCTGCTTCTGAGAAGTTTCAATGGTGCTTTGAGTTTCCTGAGGACTGTGCTGTGACCTCTCCTATCTAGTAATCTGCAGCATCCCTAATCAGCCACTTGCAAGAGTATAAGTCATAGCAAACATCCTTCTTAAAACAAAGAGCGTATTAGTCTGCTGGGCTGCCATAACAAAATACCACAGACTGGACGACTTAAACAACAGAAATTTATTTTCTCACAGTTCTGAAAACTAGAAGCCTGATATCAGGTGTTAGCAGGTATGGTTTTCAGAGAGGCATCTCTTTATGGTTTGCAGACAGTATCTTCTCACTCTATCCTCACATGGCCCCTCCTCTGTGCATGTCCAGAGAGAAAGAGAGAATCTCTAATTCTCTTCCTCTTCTAGGGACACCAGTGCTAGTGGCTTAGGGGCCCCACCCTTATTACCTCATTTAAACTTAATTACGTATATTGGGTACTCATATCTGGACACATGAATTGGGGCAGAGGGGCACAACTTAGTCCATAAAAAGAGATTAGCAATATTAAGAGAGGTGCCCTAACTAACGCTAAATAATCCATCTGAACTATAAACTAAAAATGGTGTCACAAATTTGGCACTGAGTTGAACTATGTAGACAGAACTGTAAATCTAGTTGATGCCAGTCAAAATAAAACATACCACAGTTTCAGCTTTAAATGAAAGAATGTGCTCTATTTTTTATTGCTAAACTGAATTCTGATCATAAATTAGGTATAAATTAAGTACACGAGGATGCAGAGTTTTGTTTTTTTCTCTTCTTCAGAGAGAAGGGGGTCATTTAATGCACTGTAGGAGTAATTTACTAAATAGCACTCCAGCATCCTACTAATTAAAGAGTGACTCAGGCCATGCATTTAAGTTCACAGAGTCCCCAGATGTCTCATAATTCAGCACATTACATAAACAACACTATTTTGTCCTGAATTAGGTACATGGAACATTGACAAAGTTCAAATTTGCTAGAATACATGCTTTGTAACCTGCACTTCATTTCAAGTATCTTGAGCAAGGGAAGCTGGCTGGCAACCGTTTTTCCTTTGTTAATTCTGTGGTATAACAAAACTGTTCAACCATACTAATAACTTTGACAATATCCAAAACTATCTCATCAAATTTATGAAAGCACTAGAGCTTTGCCAAGCCTTATCTCTTTAATTGGAGTCAAATAGCAGTTTCTTTGACACTAAGAGTTGCCCACCTAGATTTTGTAACCTAATTTGCTTAGCTAATGAGAACAGTATGTCACAGTAGATGGAATTTATCTGAAAATTAAAGCAGCAAATATAACTGAGCTCTTTCTTCTAGGGAGGGTTACTCTGAAACCCAGTTAGGACACCATTGATTAAAAAGGAGGTAGTTTAGCTTTCACTGGGATTTCCAGCATGTGTGTTCCTGCATGTACAAATGATGAGACCAATATATAAAGTTAGTCATAATCAAGGAGGCTGTTCACTTGTTATTTAACTCCTCTCTTATCCTCAGGTTAATGTTACAGCTGAAAACTGACATAGCTAAAAATGGCTTCTAAAATAACCTAGGTATCAGATAAGAATTTGGAGCTGAGGAAGCTATAGAGTATTTGCTTGTAAAATAGAATGTTAAGACTTTAAAAAAACTATACCAGGATAGTCATTTTTCAGTGGGAAGCTTATTGAGGTTCCCTAAGGTATTATGTAAGTTAAATTAGGCCTTAAGTGTCTGTGAAATTATGGACCTTTTCACACATTAATTTGCATGAGGATAAATAAATTTCTGAATCTAGATCTAGGCTCTATTGCTGTCTCTGGATTACAGTGTCAACTTTACCTCCTAGCAGATCATCTCAACAGCCACTGTCAACAAATACTGAGGCCTTTTATGTGCCAAACGCTGCTCTGGGTGTTGCAGCTGACAGCCTAGTGGAGGAAAGAGACAATAAACAAGTGAAAAAAGCAGACTAAATGCCAGATGTTGATTCATGCAATGAAAAAATAAAGGAGAGGAAGGCGTTAAAGAGTGATGGGGAATACGGGCCACAAGGTAAATAGAGTGGTCAGAAAAGTCCTCTCTGGACATATGACATTTAAGGGGGAAACTGAAGGATAAGGAACTAGCTACGTGAAGACATAATGGAAGAGTGTTCTGGGCTGTTGAAAAGTCCTGAAGTGAGTATAAACATGGTGTTCTTGAGGGACAGCAAGGGGGCTTGTGTGGCTCAGAGTACAAGGCAAGAGTGGTAGGAAAGGCGGTGGGGTCAGGGAGCTTATTTAACGACAACTGACCCACTCCTAATGCCTACAGGTAGGAAGAACATGAAAGGTAATTTCTTATCTAGGCATACAGAGAATCAAGAGCAGAACTTCAAGGGCAGTAAAAGAACAGAATGACCTCCTCTGTGCTCCCCTAATATTATAATTATTTTTCTTTCCAGATCATGGGTCAGCAAACTTTTTTTTCTTAAGTAGGGGCCAGTTAAAGGCCATGTGGTAAATATTTTAGGTTTTGTGGACCTTAAAGTTTCTGTTGCAACTATTTACCATGCTGTTACAGCACAAAGTTAGCCATAGATGATACATAAATGAATAAAGGTGACTGTGTTCCAATAAAACTTTATTTACAAAAACAGGCAATAGGCCAGATTTGGCCTGTAGGCCACTTCTATTCTAGAGTCTCTAAAGAATTTGATATCTGTGCAGTTCACATCTACATCAAAAATAGTATCATTCTAATGTAGTGTCTCTTTAAGAATACTAGGTTACTTTTATTTTACCTATGCTAACTGGAAAAGAAATTCTTTATGAAAGATTTGAGTTCCAAATATTTAATAGTTAAATTAATTTGCACATCCTCAACTGATATATGGTATCAAGGAGGCCCCCCCCAGACTGTATTTTCATTATCTCACTTTGCTCATCATTCATACAGATTGCTCCTGAGTAATTTCATCCTTCATTTCAAAACTCTTGTTACTAAGCAATAGGCCATTAATGCAGCACATATATCTTCCTGAAGTCTAGATGAAGAACTTAACGAAATTACAGGACACAAAATAATTACCAGTAGAATACATTTTTCCTAAATCCGTTATGGTATTATCAGCAACTTAATGGTAGGATATTTCCATCTATGCTACATATTGGGGAGGGTATTAATAAATTATAGTATTTAAATAAATCACTACATCAGAGAAGGATTATGTGTTTGCCATGGTCAAAATACACAAAAAGGGATGAAATCACACTTTTAAAAAATAACAATTGAGTCTTGAGCCACGAATATAGAAAGGTGGATAACGTCATGAATGAGTGGTAGGTCAGAATAGAGCCAACAAATGCTAACGTTTCATGCTCCAAAATGCCGCTTCTGTTTAACCTCTTGTTTTCATTTGCGCAGCTCCTCCCTTAGATCTCTACATGCCTGGTGGAAAAACGCATCTTGGTTTATCTCCAAGTCTCTTATTTCTAATTTAGCCTGTTTTATCCATAACCCCTAGAACAATCTCCAAATAATATTTTCATCATGGTATGACTTTGTTTAAAATTTTTAGATGAGCTTGGGAATCTTCTCCCAAAAGGCAACCATATTTTAGTTATTCCTCACCCTTCCCCTGGAAATGGCTCTATGCTATCTCAATGAACCAAAATTTGCCTGGTACACCTAAGTCTCTTCTATATGTTAATCCTCCGCTCAGTACAACTTTCCCACAATCACTGCTGAGCAAACCCTTTCTTGGTCTTCCAGCCATGAAGCCTTTCCCAGTGCCCCCAGGCAATACGTCACTCTCTCTTTCAGCCTTCATAGTGGTAACTGTACCTCCCGGTTCAAGATTATCACATTGTATTATATGTTTATTCATCTGCCTCTCCACAAATTAAATGGTAGCTCACTTTCATATTTATCCCTTTACTTTTACTGTATGACTCATAATAGGCACTCAATATGTGATTACTGAATAAATTAACACATTAATCAGCAAAAAATCTTCAGTTGTGTCAAGTTCTTATACTCAATTTTACTACCTTGATGATAAGAAGTCCTTCTTCTAATCCAATTAGTGCTATTTCCAGAACTGAAAGCGATTAAGGATATGCCCTCTAGATTTTCTTACTCAGTGGGTGTGAAGGAAAGTCCCAGGAATCAATTCTTTTTATTAGCATCCTGGGGATTTTGTGGCAGATGGTCCATAGACAACAGTTTGAGCAACTCTGCACTAAAACATTCTTAGTATTGCAAAACCTTAAGTGTAGAACTTGGGTAGCTGCCCTCAAGGGAGCACTGTTACAGAATTAAAGGCATGTTGGCCCTTTACTGTCGTTAACTTAAGGAATGGATATATGAAACAGCATAAAACTTTGATTCAGATTTTACTTCTGCCTTGTCTTTTTAAATAGCATTTATTTTTACTAAAACATTTAAGCTTAGTTATATTCTTGAAATAATACTTAATAAATGGGAAAGAGAAGAGGGCAATATTTGAAGAAATGCAGTATCTCGATGGATAAACTTTGACTAATTCTAATGGCTTAGCTCTGATGTTATTAGGGAAATTTTTGATTATCTTTTCTGTCTTAGGTTCAAAGACTCCCTCAGCCGCACTCAAATGGATAACAAGGCTCTAGTATAGCTTTTTGTTAGAGTCTGTAAAAGGGAACTTTTATCCAATTATTTGCCTCTTAGGATAATGGAGCATTGTTCTGTCTTCCATAATTCGTTGACATGCACTACAGCCAGCTCCACACAGTAGCCTTCAGGAAGAAAACTGATTCCACCACTAGAAACTGGAGTCTCAGGGATTCAGGCCCTGTGGACAATCCAACTTCTTAAAACTGCCAACAAATTCACCAGCAGAAACCACGATCTTCCAATGGAAGTCACTGTCTTTCTATCTAGATCTAACCAAAGGACTGGTATACTGGAAGAAGAACAACATACCTTTGGTTTTAATGGGGGGAAACATTTGAGATGTCTAAGTATAAAATAAAGTTTCTGAAACGCATACTTAATGGACAATACCGGTGTTTTCTAAGTACCAAACCATATTAAAGTTTTTATAGAGTCAAAGAAAAATGAGAAAAATCAGGCTCTGAGAGGCACCAGTTGATTCCTGTTCACAAAACCACATCTGGAACAGAGCAAGACCCAATCAAAAATGAAATCCCTTCTATCACATTTCTATAATTCTGCCTTTACACTATTTGCTTATCTTAAGCCATTTTGGAAACAGTTGTCCTGAGAATGACTAGCCTTAATTACATCACCAGTACTCAGTGGTAAGTCTTTGGTCAGTACTGACTGATACAAACTTAATTACAAGACCAAGAGTGTAAGTTCTAATGTTGGCCTCTCGAGCTCTCTATCCCTGGACTTCTGAAGATGTCATCTTCCCTGAGTCTAGCTTCAGGTGTGAACAGCCCTCACTGATTCTTTCTTCAAGCTGACTGGTTAAGGATCACTGACTAACTCAAGTCTTGAACTAAATGTAGAAAAGACATCTGGAAAGAAAAGTGCCCGTGGAATAGAAAACATTCACAAACTGATGGTTGTCTGTTCATAAAGGTCTAGATTATAGTCCTATTCTCCTACAGTCTATTCTACTGGATTCCATGGTAGAATAAAAAAAAACTAGAAAATATCATCATTATTATGTCATTATATCCCATCGTATTCCAAGCTTGATTTAAAAGCTGCCAGCGCTCCCCTGGTGGTGCAGTGGTTAAGAATCCACATGCCAATGCAGGGAACATGGGTTTGAGCCCTGGTCCGGGAAGATCCCACATGCCCTGGAGCAACCACTGAAGCCCGAGCGCCTACAGCCTGTGCTCCTCAACAAGAAAAGCCACCGCAATGGGAAGCCTGCGCAATGCAACAAAGAGTAGCCCCTACTTGCCACAACTAGAGAAAGCCCATGCACAGCAACAGCCATAAATAAATAAATAAATAAATAAATAAATAAATTTATCTTAAAAAAAAAAAAAAGCAGCCAGGAACTGAACACTTGGTAGGCACTTATGTCATGTGCTGAGTCTTGATACTTTGCATACTGTCTCACTTATCCTAACAACTTGCTATATTTTATAATTCCCATTTCACAGATGCTAACATCAAAGCTGCCTGAGATTACTTTAAATATTACACAGAAGTGATATCATGATTGAAATTCACATTTGTTAGACATCAGCCCATTACACCACAATACATTCAGTATATCAAGAAACTCTCTGCATAAGAAACTTGGGTAAATCTATTTCTGCTGGTCTGAAGCTGATTCGGCTTTTGAAAGCAAGATAAGGGACCAAAATGATTCATCATAAATCTGCTCTGGCAAGGGGACCCTATTCTGATAAGGATGTAATCACTCAAAGTATTTTGGGGTTTTTTCCTTTTGTACACAAACAAAATAGTAAATAAGACACATACTGAAAAGCCAGTTTTACTCCTTCATGAGCTTAACCTTTCCTCATTTTAATGCAATATAAATAAATTTAAAGCAATATAATTCAACTTGAACATACAATTTTCTCCTAAGAGTTCTTTCTAAATTACTTCTAGCTATTTCCATATACATAAAACACCATGAGAGAACATAAATTCATCCATATTCAATATATTCAAAAGAAAATGCCACAGGCATGGTAAGTACAAGACAAGAGCTCAGAAAGTGGCTCAAACAATAATAGTATCCATGGAATAAGTTAGTAGTATTCTAACATGACTAATTTAAAGGATGATATTTATTTAGAGGTAAAGGTTCTGTTGTATCTCGGGTTTTTTTTTTAAAGTATGTTTTCTGCATTGATGTTAGAAACAATATGTTAGAAGCAAACATTTAGAAAACATTTATATTATGCATAATAATAATACTATTCTAGTGAGCTCATGACTTTAGTAGAAAGTTAAATTCAATTAAAAACTACTATCCCCCAAATCTGATGGAATAATAGTACAATTTTAAAGATGATGAAGGGAAGGTGGAGAAAGAGAAAGAGCACCAAGAGTTACTATTCAATATAACAGATGCTATCCTGAATTTTGCCTCGAAACATTTACTTTTATGCCTAATAAATCTTTTTTCCTTTAGTAACTTTTTTATTGATTCTATGTTGAAGTGATAATAATTTCAATATATTAGTTAAAGAAGATATATTAAGAATAATCTTATCGGCTTTTCTTTACTTGTTGGTTACTGTAAATTTTCAAATTAACATATATGGCTTCTATTATATTTCTATTGGACAGTGCTGATTCAGACAATTCTTTCTTCTCCCCTCTCCAGTGCTTACTATTTCTGTGTCCTTTAACACCAGGAGTTTGCTAAGAAATAAACTGATAAACTGTCTAAATTATTAATAAGTGATGATGACTTAGTAGATTCATTCCCAGTTAAACTATTTTCATTTTTAACAGGTGTCCCTGATGTCCATGTATAAAAGAATAACTAACAGGAGGGATTTTCTGACATCTTGACTTTCAGGTGGAAAAGATACCTTTGGTTATATGCCTAATAAATCTTTACTGTCATTTAGATAAAAACAAATATCTGCTATTCATAGACCAGAAGTAAGTACTAAGTATGCATTTAAGCCATAGTATTTGTAGTTTTTGGTTCTAATAATGTAAGAATTCTAGCATAAATTGTGGTGATGAAAATGGAGAAGAGGAGAAACCAGTGATACAGACTCTGGTACAATCTGGTCCCGTAAGTACATGATAGCTCTGCAGCCATGCCCTCTTCTAAGAAAATCACTCACAACTGATCATGGATTTTTTTCCCCACTTCGTCCACAGTAACCTCACAATTATTCTCAACAAAACTTGCATCATTAACAGATTGAAGTTGGCACTAAACTGAAGCTCATTTCCTATCCCAGGAGATGGTACATGGTCATCACCACCTCTAGAGAAGAAATGGAGGAGAAATCCCCAGGTAATTCGGTTTATCAGTTTGCACTCCCTCTGCCACCACATGCGAACCAATTCAGAGAGATATTGCAATACATCCTATTCTTAGAGGAAAGGCAGGGCAGAGCACCAATGTTAATTGAATGATTACTACACTTAGAAATTGGAAAATTCTTTGAGCTAAACATTGTTTCTTTTGAGAGGAAAATGAGGTGCAAAAAGGTTAAGGAACTTAGGTTCCTTAGGTCCCAGAACTGGTGACTGCTCAATTAAATATTCTAAGTGGTTGTAATTTGCAAATAAGAAAGCTATTGTCTTGAATTTTATTACTGTGTTTACAGTTTTTCTCTTGTTTTGCTTTATATTTTCCATGTGTACTATAATACCAGCTGTAAATAGTGATAATGTTTTCAAATGTTATGCCTCTAATTTTTGTCTTTTTTCTAACTGCACAGGCTGGTATCCCTAAAGAGTGTGAGCAGTGCTAATAATGGAAATCCTTACCTTGTTCCAAGTGTCTATGGGAAAAAATTATCATGTCCTCCATCAAGATTGATGTTAACTTTGGGGTTGAGCAAAATATATTTTTATCAAGTTAAGAATATTTTATTTAGAATTTTAAGAATATACATTGACTTCCTGAACAGCTTCATTAGGATACAATCATATGCCATTCAATTCAATGGCTTTTAGTATATTCACAGAATTGTACAACCATCGCTATAATCTAGTTTTAGAATCTAATTTTAGAATCTAATATTCATCACCCCAAAAAGAAACTCCAGACACATTAGTTGTCACTCTCTACTCTACCCCCTTCACCCACCCTGGGCAACCACTATAGTCTACTTTCACTTCTATAGATTTGCTTGTACTGGATATTTCCTATAAATAGAATCAAACAATACATGGTCTTTTGTAATTGGCTTACTTTTAATTCTTCCACTGCTTTTTCAAAAATTTCAAAATTGAAGACTGATTACAAGAGTCGTCTTAGATCTCTTACTATGATGAAGTATATTGATGCATTTTTTTTTCATCAGAACCATCCTCACATTCTTGGAAAGACCTCTTTTTACGGACTACTGGTTTAACTTTGTTAGTAATATATTGAAAATTTTTATACCAATATAGCCTTGTATATTGTCTTTTATGCTATTTTTGTTGGATTTTAATAACAATGTTATGCCTAGTATGTCACAGGATGGATTTAGAAGCTTTTCTTCTTCATTTGGCTCTGGAGCAATTTAAATAGTATTGGATTTTTCCCCTGCGTAACTGTCTGGCCAGAGTCCTTTTTAGAGCATTAACTCTTTGACAACTTATTTCTTCTATGTTAATTATTCTTTCAAATTTTCTCCCCTTCTGGAATCTGTTTTGGTAAATTTAATTTTCCTAGAAAACTAGCCATTTCAAAATATTTCAAATGTATTTCCATGGGGTTTAGAAAATTAGCCTTCTATGACTCATTTCATCTGCCACTGAGGTTATTTTCTCTCTCATTTCTTATTTAGTATATTTGTACATTCTCCCTTTTTTCTTGCCTAGTTAACTGACATTTATCTCATATCATTTCTTATTCAAAACCCAGCTCTTGGATACATATACAGCTCTATCATTTTTTTAGCTGTTTATCTTACTGATTTCTACTTCACTTTATTAATTTCTTATTTCTGCTTTCCTTACAGTATTTTTCTAACTCCTTTAGTTACATGTTTAATTCATTTCTTATCATTCTTTCTTATTCATTAATATAAGTATATAATGATTTATCCTTTGACCCTTGCTTTCACTTATAAACCTCTGTGCTATTATGTAGTGTTTCCATTACCAATATACTCTGCTATTTCATGTTTATTATTTAAGAGAAATGTCTAAATTTCTATAAGGTGGAACTTTTCAATTCTCTAATTTTATTGTTTTATTTTATTGTATTTATATCACATAATTTTGTCTATACTATTTTATTTTATTATAGTTATTGAAGTTTCCTTTGTGTTATATGATATGGCCATTCCTTGTGACTATACCATTGGTAGTTGAAAAGAAGGCATATTTATTTCTTATAAGGTATAAAATCTAATACATATGAAATAAATCTACCTTAAGTATATCTTGTCCTTATATTTTGCATACCCTTAGTTATTTTTGTCCCCTTAATTTGTATGGACTGAGAAAGGTGAGCTAAAGTCTTTCATGACTATTGTGTTTCTATTTCCCCTTATAATTTCCCTAGCATTTCCTTCATGAATGTTGAGTCTATATTATTTAGCGCCTAATATTCTTAACTACTACATATTTATTAGAAATCGTGTCCATTAGTAGTATTGGTACCTTTTTTAGTGTAGGGTGTTTGTTTTTTTTGCTATAAATTATATTTAAATAAATCCAATTTTCACTTTTAGTCCTTCTACCATAATTTTTTCTTCGTCACATAGAAAACTAAAGTTCATCCTCTCATAATTTCCTCTACAAAAATTCATGAGAACAATATGCCCTGAGTACAGTTAGAGGCAGTGAAGGATGGACACAAGAGTGTCAATGAGTTCCAGTTTGTCCTTGCTTTTCCTGCTCCATGTCCAGGTCTTCCTGACTCTTGGCCATGCAAACCAACAGCAAGCCCAGGCCAAACACATGGAAGCAGAAGCAATGAGGAACCAATAATCCTCCACTGACTTCTACACTAGCCCACTCATGGCCCCACTTCAGGAGCTAGATGTGGTTGCTTATGTATCCACCACCACATACATTCAGTATCAAAATATGTAGATTTTGTCATTGAATTTGTTGATTTTTTTCTCTTTCCATTTCCTTGACCACTACCCTGGCTTATCATATTTTATCAAAAATACTACAATAACTTCCCTACCACTGACTTAACTGCTCTTTCTAAAACAAATTTTACACAACTATTAGTGTGCTCTTTCTTGAGTATAAATCTGATAACATCCATTCTTTTCCTCAAAACCCTTCAGTTAGATTCCACCGTCCACTGGAGGGAACAAATGCATCTTCTAATGACATAAGATTCCCACCATGACTTGAAGTCTCCCCAGCCATCCACCCAATATGTGTCCCTCACATTTTGTCCTCTAATGTCACTAAAATACACACTGCACTTTTCAGCATGCCTTTTACATGCCTGAAATGTCATCCCTCTGCCTGCATATCCTTCTACCTTATCTCCCTCTGCTTACAAATTTCTACTCTTCGAGTGTCTTATGAAATATTACCTTCTCTATAAACCCCAAGGCAGATTCAGGAGCTGCTTTTCCTGAGTTCCCACTACAACTGCATCCTGAGTTCCCACTGAAACTGCTTGCCTGCATCTACATTAGACTGTGAGATTTTTTTTAAGACAGAGAAATGTATTTCATTGTTTTATCTAGGATTTAAAGGAAAACAGAATATAAACCTACAACTTCCCTCCCTGTATTAGAGACAGCAAACCAAGAACGCAGGATATTTTATACAGTTGTCTTTGGAGTGAATTTCTGTACCAAAAATAAAGATGCATTTTTTAAAAAAATAAAATACAAAAGGGGGGAACCTCATTAGCTGAGAGCTAAATTATAAATTTTCTGTTTACTGTATTGCTGTTTACTACTCTAGCTTGTCAAAGTCCCAGAGATTCTGGAGGCAGTAAACAGGTTTTGTTGTCCTCACATCTTTTCAAAGAGTACTGACAGTGTCCTCACCTGGTGCAACTGTATGCTGGGTACTGAACCACACAGGTGGAACACAGTGCCTGCCCCATGTGAATTAATCTAACATTCTATGGCAATATGCTCTTTGTGTGAACCTTTGTGCAAAGGAATAGGATTGAGGTTCAGTGACTAAGAAGAAGCTTTGAAGTGCAAGGGACTGAGAATTAATCTTGGTAGCTGCTAGATGTCATTCATAAATATCAATAGATCTCTGAAACTTTGAAAATCATTTTCTGAAATCAGCAGCTCTGTAGTAAGTTTTAATTGACATTCACCTGGCCCTCATAACACACTCCTTCTGATACACTTCCACTGACTTCAAGTCCTTGCCTACAGCAAGCACATTCAGAGTTCCTAAGTGTTTCACTCTGACCCCAGATGGAGATTTCCATGTAAAGCAAATGTAATGTGATCACAGAAAGAAATCTATCATAGATATTTGCCAGTCTGAGGGACTAAAGAGCAGAAAGAGCTTTAGAACACTGACAAGGAAAAAGAAAAAACCCAATAGGACTCAAATATACCTTCTGAACACAGGAAAGGAAGAGACAGGTACCTCTAGGGAAATGGTGTGAGTTCCCATCCATCCTTTTCAACAAATCAATAGAAGTTAATTGATGTAGTTTTTTTTAATGTAGGTAAACAGAGTGATGACAGCATGCTCTATAATCCCACAGAAGCTGACATCAGAAATAGTTTACAGGTAGGAGGTGGGATCAAGATGACACTGAGCTCATCTCCCCTCAGGATCACATCAAGACAACTACACATACAGTGTCTTTGCTGAAATCGACCTGGGGACTAACAGGACAACCAAGGCTACAAAGAAAGATCCACAAACTGAGTTTGGTATGAAGGGAAGAGAAGTGATCTGGTCGGGACTCACACCCCTAGTGGAGGACACAGAAGAGAGGGGAATATCACAGGCTCAGCGATCTTCCCTGGGGAGTGAGGGGTTCAAACCACATATTAGACACCACAGCCCTGGGCTCCAACACTGGGAATATGAACCCCCTAGCTGGTTTAAAACCAGTGGCGATTACCAGAGGGCTGTAAAAAGCTGAGAATCTGGTCTTAAAGAGCACATACACAGACTTGTTTACTCCCAGTCACAGCACAGGGGCAACAGAATGAAGACCACCTGGGGCTCTTGCTGGCTTGCCAGGACCACCCTGTGCACCCTCCAGCCTGTACCAGGCTCCAGCTCCAGCCCCTCTTATTCTAGCACTGCTCCCCACTAAGGCAGAGGCTGCTGTTGCCAACAATAGTGGGTATACTTGGAGGGAATAGAGCAAGTTTAGCCCTGCCTGTGACCACAGAGGAAGCAGCCACTGCCAGCGGGAGTGCTGGTGACACATTCAGGAGAGAGCAACACCAGCTCCAGGGAGAGACCTCCGTCACAGGAACACACATCCCTGTGCACACTCAGAAGGGAGCAAGGCTAGTTCCAGGGGGAGAGACGTGCCCCTGGAAGGTATGCCCTTGCACACATCTGCGAGGAAATCAGGTCAGTAGTGGGGGCATGAACCCCTCCATCCCTGACACAGCCTCTAACTAAGACACATACACCAAGAAAAAGTGAAACCAGCACAGAAGTGTAGCCCCAAGCCCTCAGGCCCTAGCCACACTCCAAGGCTAAGAATGCTATCATATACAGGAGAAACCCAACTCCCTGAGGACTCCTGCTCCAGGCCCTCCAAGCCTGAACCCACTCCGATAGGCAGTGAAAACGATTGAGCACAGGAGAAGCCTCTGTTTACACCAGGCTCTGGTTCTAGCTCCACCAACTCCAGCTCTACTTCCCACCAAGGCAGTGGTGACCAGCAAATACCAGGGGAAGATGTGGCTAGTGCTTACCTTAGATGCAACTCTCTCACCAAAGCCATCAGGCACATGCAAGCTACACAAGGACACTCCCAGACAAGGACACACCTTCAAGCCAGGATACACAACTGTTTCACCTAATTTCATAGAGAGAGAGAAAGTTAAACAAAATGAGAAGACAAAAGAATGTGTTTTAGACAAAGAACAACAAGAAAAAAAACCTGGAAAAAAACCCTAATGAAACAGAGATAATTTACCAGATAAAGAGTCCAAAGCAATAGTAATAAGAATGCTAACTGAATTGGGGGGAAAAATAGGTCAATATCTCTGATGAATATAAATGCAAAAATCCTCAACACAATATTAGCAAACCAAATTCAAGAATATATAGAAAGGATCATATACCATGATCCAGTGGAATTTATTCAGTGGATACAAGGATGGTTCAATATCTGCAAATCAATGTGATAAACCACATTTACAAAAGGAAGAGAAAAAAAACACACAAGCATCTCAACACACAAAAAAAGGCCCTTGACAAAATTCAACATCCATTAGTGATAAAAATGCTCAAAGCTGATATATAAGGAATATATAGCAACATAATAAAGGCCATTTATGACAAACCTACAGCTAACATTATACTCAACAGTAAAAAGCTGGAAGTTTTTTCTAAATTCAGGAAGAAGACAAGGATGCCCACTCTCACCACTTCTATTTAACATATTATGGAAAGCCCTAGCCACGGCAATCAGACAAGAAAAAGAAATAAAAGGCATCCAAATTGGAAGGGAAGAAGTAAAACTCTATTTGCAGATGAATTGATATATACATATAGAAAATCCTAAAGTCTCTACCAAAAAACTATTAGAATAAATGAATTCAGTACGGTTGCACAATATGAGATTAATATATAGAAATCTGTTGCTTTTCTATATTAATAATGAATTATCAGAAAGAGAAAGTAAGAAAAAAATCCTGCTTAAAATCACATCAAAAAGAATAAAATATAGGAAGGAATAAACATAACCAAGGAGGTGAAAGACCTATACTCTGAAAACTATAAGACACGAATGAAGGAAACTGAAGAAGAAACAAAGAAATGAAAAGATATTCCATGTTCATGGACTGGAAGAATATTGTTAAAATGTTCATATTACTACAGATCTACAGATTTAATGCAATCTCAACCAAAATATCCATGATATTCTTCACAGAAATAGAACAAATAACCCTGAAATTTGTATATAAACATAAAAGACCTCAAATTGCCAAAGCAATCTCGAGCAGAAAAAAAAAGAACAAACCTGGAGGTATAACACTCCCTGACTTCAGACTATAGTACAAAACTACAGACTATACCATCAAAAAAGCATGGTGCTGGCACAAAAACAAATCAATGGAACAGAATAAAGAGCCCAGAAATAAACCCACTCACAATGATCAATTAATCTTAAACAAAGGAAATAAAAATATACAATAGGGAAAACAGTCTCTTCAATAAATGGTGCTGGGAAAACTGGACAGCTACATGCAAAAGAATGAAATTAGAACATTTTCTCAAACCATATACAAAAATTAACTCAAATGAATTAAAGACCTAAATGTAAGACCATGAAACTCCTACAGAGAACATAAGCAGAATAGTCTTTGACATGTCATAGCAACTTTTTTTTGATCAGTCTATTATGGCAAAAGAAACAAAAGCAAAAACAAACAAATGGGACCTAATTAAACTTAACTTTTGCACAGCAAAGGAAACCATCAGTAAAACAAAAAGACAACCTACTGAAAAGGAGAAAGTATTTTCAAATGATGTAACTGATAAGATTAATAACCAAAATATATAAACAGCTCATACAACTCAGTATCAAAAAATCCAATTATAAAATGAGAAGAAGACCTGAAAAGACATTTTTTCAGAGAAGACATACAAATGGCCAACAGGCACATGAAAACATGCTCAGCATCACTAATTATCAAAGAAATGCAAATCAAAACCACAATGAAATATCACCTCACACTTGTCAGAATGGCTATCATCAAAAAGACAGCAAATAATATATGTTGGCAAGGATGTGGAGAAAAGGGAACCCTAGTAAACTTTTGGTAGAAATGTAAATTGGTGCAGCCATTATGGAAAACAGCATGGAGGTTCCTCAAAAAATTAAAAATAGAATAACCATATGATCCAGCAACTCCACTCTTGGGTATACATCCAAAGAAAACAAAAAAACTAATTCAAAAAGATGTACACACCCCAGTGTTCATAACAGCACTATTTACAATAACCAATAAATGGAAGCAACCTAAGTGTCCATCAACAGATGAATGGATAAAGAAGATGTGGTGTAGATATACAGATATAGATATATATACAATGGAATATTACTCACCATAAAAAAAGAATGGAATTTTAACATCTGTAACAACATGGAAGGACCTGGAGAATATTATACTTAGTGAAGTTAAGTCAGAAAGAGAAAAAAGATGCTGTATGTTTTCACTTATATGTGGAATCTACAAAAATAAAACAAACGAATATAACAAAATAGAAACAGATTCATAGATACAGAGAACAAACTAGTTGTTACTAGTGGGGAGAGGAGAAGGGGAAAAGACTATGATAGAAGGGGATTAAGAGGTACAAACTACTACATATGAGATAAATAAGATACAGGGATGTAATATACAGTACAGGGAATATAGCCAATATTTTGTAATAACTTTAAATGGAGTATGATCTATAAAAATATCAAATCACTATGTGATACACCTGAAAATAATACAACAGTATAAATCAACTATAATTTTGGAAGGAAGGCAGGCAGGCAGGCAGGCAGGGAGGGAGGGAGGGAGGAAGAAAGAATGAATTTACAGGTAAAGCCACCCAGAAAAGACTGACAATCAATGGATTAAGTTTGAGGTAATCCTAATTCATGAAATAGCAACTACTTCTAGGTTTTTCATGTAGGTAAAGTGAATGGATTTTGAATTCTGCTAAATATTTAGAGTCTAAATATAATCCACAAATTTAAGATTGGATATATTTTCTGAAGTATTTTTTTGTCAACTAAATGTCAACATAAATCTAGTTTTTTTAAATTTTCCCCAGGCATTGATAAAGAGGCTATACTATCAAGGAGTATGCCTTGAAAGTAGTTATTTTGTGGAATCCATTAAAATTTCCACAGAAGGAGTTGTCACACAAGCTAAGCAACTATAGATTAGCTTGTAGATTTATTGATTGATTCTCATTATTTAGGCCACTCAAATCCCTTCCAATTTCCCCAGACATCAAGGCAACACAATACTAATTTTAGGTCTCATACCACACTTACCTGTATAAATATAGAGTAGTAACTAAAGAATACAAATCCTACAAATTTGCCAGGCATAACTTTAGTCACTATGACCTGTAAAATTTCTTAGATATTCTGTCTCTTGAGGGAAAACTATATCCTCTCACAATTGTACCTTCAGTGATAGAGGAATTACTGGTCTCTTATATCCCTGGCAGTGACTCGGTGTCTTATCACTCTCCCTCTGTACACAAGAAAGCAGCTATTTTATTAACTCAGCATGTCCACCCCTTCTTGTAGCCAAAGATGACTTATATTCCTTAGGTATATTTGTTTACAACATTCATGTAGGCATACACATGGCTTCAGTACAGTACTGGGGATGTTCTAAATGGGACATCACCCATTGCCATTTCATTCCTATTGCAAGATTTAGAAGTACTTCAACCTTATACTTCTCGAAAAATATCCGCTGAAGTAGTTTACCCTCTGATACAAAGGAAATGAGCACCAACAGTAACTTCAGGGTGACTGTGTTGGGAAGATGCTTGAAATCCCACTAGGCAAACTTAACAGGTAAGAGTAATTTATCCATAACCAATAAATAAGTGCTTTGAATACGACTGAAGGGTTTAGTTTCTTTATTCAGGTTAAACATACCCCCAAAATATTGCTCCCATTATTCTTTTTTTCATGACACGAAAGTAAATAACCCCTTCTAAATAATCACAAATTCTTAATTTTAATTTTAAAAGTCTGAATTAATGATTTTCATTCTACTTTGGAATTTTTTTTTAATCCTATAAAGAGGGCCTGGTTAATAAATGTCCCATAGCTTAAGGGAATCCAGCAGAGAATGGAATCATTCCCAAGAATTTTTAATAACAGAAACAAAGCTATATTTCTTTATTCAAAATGTAGTTTTATTTGGGGGGAGAGATATTGAAAGACACAAGATTTTAGAAGATCACAAGCATACGAACATCATCTAGCCTGGCTTTAAACACCAAAATGCCAAAATCATTCAACTCTAGGAATGCTATCAAAAGTCAGTTAGAATCTCTAGCCAATGAGCTGGACACATGTTAGGGAGTCCTGGGGGAGGAAGCGAACACAAGAGAGAATATAATCATGAGGCAGCTGGCTGAACACAACTAATGTCAACTCTCAGGGTCAGAACTGCAAAGATTATTTATAGCAAGGTGCACCTGCTCTAAAAACAAAAGCCTGCGAAGGTTTTCTGACCTCCCAGGTTGATGTCCTGCTGACATACAAAAATAGATCTCAGTCTCCCATTCCCTAAAGAATGAATATCTGAGCACTTGTGCTTCATCTGTGCTTCTCGACTTTCTACTCTCCTGAAATTCCATTTGTTCAAGTCTGAAAGGTAATTTAATGGTGTGTAACTTTTGATGTATGATTTTTCCCTCCTTTCTTGACATGCAACTAGTACTTCTCATTTATTTCTACAATAAAATATATGATTCAGAATTCCAAGAGAACTCTATCCACAGTTGGTCATTTTTTTTTTTTGTCATTTATTTATTTATTTATTTATTTATTTATTTTATTTTGTGTGTGTGTGTGTGTGTGGCACACGGGCTTAGTTGCTCCGTGGCATGTGGAATCTTCCCAGGGCAGGGCTCGAACCCATGTCCCCTGCATTGGCAGGCGGATTCTTTACCACTGCGCCACCTAGGAAGTCCAGCACAGTTGGTCATTTTTAAAGTCTCTGATTGGTTGCCACTGAGAAGTAATACAAAACATCTAAATACAATGAAGTCCTCACCTAACCAGTTAATAATAGCTGCTCTGACCCTGGCCATAAATTCATATTTTCTTTTAAGGTCACTCAGGCTCAATCAGAACTATGAGCTAAGTCTCAAACAAAAATTGTTACCTCTCGTCTATTAAAAGAAAACCTCCCACATTTATGGGATGGATTTATGTGGTTAACACCAGGCTATGATCATTTAAGTTTAAAAACACCTCTATGTTGGGAACGATTAAATCATACTAAGGATGATCAGCCCAGTTACATCAGGAAATTAGGCTGGATGTTTTATGAACAATGCCTACATATTATTACCCTTAGAGACAGTGATTGGTGTGGAACTGACTGAGTCACATGACCAGAGATTCACTGGGTTGCACCTAATGGAACTCATTGGATTTGTGGTACTAATTTACGACCTTGGCTTCCACTGGGATGGGTAGGAAGGTGTACCTGAGGATTCCCATGGACTCAAGGTCATACATGTAACAAATTAGAGACAACTGGCATGACCTGTTGGGTCAAGAGATCTGTATTCTGCTAGTATTTAGCAGCTATTTCTGCGCCTTCTAATCAGCCATACTGAAGCCTTAACAAAATTCACTCAACAGGCCTTAAATGATAGTAACCAGGCTATCAGCCTATTGAATTCTGAGGTCTCTATATTGAGAAAAGCGGTGCTATAAAAACGCATGGCCCTCAACATCCTTAAAACATCTCAGGACAGCCCCTGTGCCATAATTCAAACTGAATGCTGTGTTTTCATACTTGATGAATCCTCTAATGTAACACATTTAATGAAGCATATGAAAAAATCAGATTTCTGCCTTCAGCGACCCATTCCCAAGTCTTGACCTCTTCAAAAACTGGTTTGGCATGGGAAGCTCTTGGCTTAAATATTTACTTGTAACTCTATTCATGTTATTAGCTATATTATTTGTATTTTTGCCTGTTTTACAAGATTATTGTTTCTTGTATTACCAAATGTGTGACTGAGCCACCGACAAAAATAATAATGACTAGGCTACTTGAAACAGTTGATCATATATATAGTTCTATATGAGATCAATTATTTTAATACTGTAACTCTGGATATGGGAAGATGCAGCAAGAGGGAATTTTTCTTGCACCTTAACAGATTAGGAATACAGGTGGTCCAGAGAACTTTGACTTTTGTTGAAAAGACCTAGCCTAGTAATAGCGTATTAAGTGGCCTATCAGCAAAATCTTCGCCAGACCTAGGAATGAGCCTTCCTAGCACCGTGGGACGAAATGGTCGTGAAATGCCTCCTAAAGCATGGTCAAATTTATGACCATGAGAGGACCCTGTCAACTAAAAATTGGCACTTGCCATGGGCACTTGCCATCTACCTCTACTACAAGGATTAAATCACATGTGCTGCTGCAGCTGCTGACCTTCAATATCCCCTGAAGGGAATTCAGGGTGGAGACCAGGGATGAGGCACTCTGTGCTTTGGAAAATGGGCGGAACAGGTCTTCAGATAGTTAGATGTTTTCAGGAGCTGATTTTATGAGCCCAACGCTTGCATCTCCTCATATCTAAAAAAAGCACTAAATCCCTATATGGTGACATCTGCTCCTCATGACTAGCAGAAACCCCCTACAAAAATATGTGTTTGATTGCACATACTTCTCCTTCACCAAGGTTATATATATACTAATCTTCCCCCCTGCCTCTTTGGAACAGTTTCTCAGAGCTATCTGGGATGCTGTCTCCCAGGCTGCAGTCCTCATTTTGCCCCAAATAAACTCAACTCGCAACTCTCAAAAATAAATAAACAAACAAACAAACAAACAAATACAATCAAGTCATGTAGGGGGAGAAATGATTGAATATCAAACTCAGTGGCCAACAATCCAATGATTTCTATATCTAGGCAAAGCTGATATAGAAAAGTTGGCTTCAGGTAGCCTTTGGTCCTTCCTTGTTTTCCCTCTTTACAGCACTTCTCTTTAATCACCACCTCTGCTCCTGGACTCCACTGCCATCATTTTCCATCAAATGGGATAATTTTCGTAAGAATACCTAACATGTGGTCAGATTATAACACTCAATACCATTCCCCTTTGCTTTACCAAGGACACATGTATAAAATGAAATCTAATAAATTTATTTATATTAAGATATCAACAGCTTAAAAGCCCCCTCTTTGTAGCAGATGTGTTCTCTTGTAAACCTGCCATGTACCACTTCTCCCTCTTATACCAATTAAATGTCTTTACTTTTCACAAAAAATTTCCCTTCCTCCTTTTCATGTTCTTGGAAGGGCTACCAATCACAGTACATCTTCCTTGCTAGGCATTAGGGCAGGCCAGTGGTCTACACTATGCTGACCAGATTCTGTCTCCCAGATATCAGTCTAGAGCAGAGATTCTGAAGGGCAGAAAATCCATTGGCACCAGGTTACTCATTGCTAGAAGGCACAGAGAAATTCCACAGTTCCTGCTGCTGACAACCTAAATCTTCCCAGCTCTCTGTTCACCTCTGTCTTCTGTTCACTTCAGTTTCCTCACAATATTATGTCTTTTGCTTTAGTTAGTCAAAATCAGTTTCTGTGCATATACCCAAAGACACTTATCTAACACCCTCCCACCAGACCAGGAAGTAGAGAAGAACTTGCACTTTTTAAGAGAAATCTAAAAGGCAAGATGATTATTCATCATCAAGAGTTAGAAAAAGATAAAAGACGACAGAAATTTGGAGTGAGGAGTGAAGTTTACATTCCTTGATAGATATGGTATACCTGTATATTGTGTTTATATATGAAATGCATTAAAATTTTTCAAAGATTTTACAATGTATATAACTCTGCAGTCCTCAAACAGTTCCTTCACTGTGGGCTCTGCACCTCCCCTAGGGCCTCAGAGCCACCTGCTGAGTCTTCTGCTTATGGTCAGCCAATGAAGCAAAGAAGGAGAAGGTGGAGGATCGTGCACGATGGTGAGGAGGCAGACCTGGGAGTGGCAAACACCGTTTTCATGCACATTCTGTTTGCAAGAATCAGTTACATGGTGCCACCTATGTGCAGTGGGTTTGGGAAGGTAGCTTAAATGTATGTTCATGAGGAAAAATTTTATGAGTATGAAGCTAGCTATCTGCCATCATTTCACCCCATTTCATGGAGTCTAGCAATATGATTTAAGCATTGTGTTTGTAAAAACTATAATTTGTGGTTAAACAATACTTCAGTTTTTTATTTAAAAAATTTTCAACAGGTAAATATAAAATTTCTATAGCAGAGAACAATTAAAGAATTGTTAAAAATTTGGTTTCACTCATTCTTCTAAAGTAAAACATTCTCTGAGTATGTGTCTGTCTCTCCTTGTGTGTCTCTCTGTAGATGAGAGATAGATAGATAGATGATATAGATAGATGGAATCTTTCCCTGTCTTGAATAAAGGGTAAATAAAAATCCAACTTCTGATTTGAAAGGCTAACTGAGCAGATATCAAAAACTGGTTATGGATTTAAGCCACTACATTTGGGGTGAGTTGTTATACAGAAAAAGCTAAGTGACAGCATTTTTTTCATCTGTATGCATGTAAAGATGAAACCATTTATGTAAGTTTTGTGAACTCATGAAATAATGCTAAATGTGATGCATAAGAACTTTGATGGCAGAATTATACAACACAGATAAAGATATATATGTGAATTTCACGATAGTGGTTAGCACTGGAATGAAAGGAGGGGAATACAGGTACGAAGGGGTAAAGGGGCAATTTTTAGTTTACCTATGGAGGTGTATTTTTTTTCCCTAATAAGTAAAAGAACTTTCCGGAAGAAAACATAGGAGAAAATCTTCATGACTCTGGGGTAGGCAAAAATTTCATGGATAGGACACAAAATTCACAGGCCATAAAAAAAGTTAAATTGGACCTCCAAAGTTTAAATTATCCGCTGTTTGTAAAACATCACTAAGGTAATGGAGACAAGGAAAACTGGGAAAAAATATTTACAATGCATGTGTCTCACAAAAGACTTGTATCCAAAATGTATATTTACAAAAATATAACAAATAACCCCATTTTTAATGGGCAAATGGATGATGAAAAAGTATATGATAAGATGCTCAACATCATTAGTCATCAGGGAAATGCAAATTAAAACCACAGCAAAATAGCTCCAACCCATTAGAATAGCTGAAATTAAAAATACTGAAAATAACAAGCATTAGGTGAGGATATGGAGCAAGTGGAACTCTAAACTATCTCTGGTGAGAATGTGAACTGGTACAACCACTTTGACAGCTACTTTTAAAGCTGAACACTTACCGTACATCCCAGAAATTCTCCTCCTAGGTATTTAGCCTCCCCCCAAAATAAAAACATATGTCCACACAAATATTTGTAGATGAATGTCCATATACATATAGCCTTATTTATAATAGTCAAAACCTGGAAACAAATACCTATGAACAGGGGGATGGATAAATAAATTGTAAAAGATCCATATAACTGAACACTATTTGACAATAAAAATAAATATTTACTGATAAATACTGATAAATACAACAACATAGGTGAATCTCAAAAACATTATGCTGAACAAAAGAAGTCAGATACAAGCAGGTCAGGATGTATGATTTCATCTAGGTAAAACTCTAGAACACAAACCTCATCTATAGTAACAGAAAGCAGATTAGAGAACTGGGGTGGGGAATTTGACCAAGAAAGTGCACAGGAAACTTTTGGAAGGTAATGAACATGCACTTTTTCTTGACTGTGTGGTGTTTACACAGTATATACATATACCAAAATTCATCAAACTGGATGATCAAAGTAGGTGCATTTTATTGTGTATAAATCATACCTCAATAAAGTTTTTTTTTTAATTTGAGAAAATGTGAAAAATATCAATACTTAATTCTGAAATTTAAGTGCTGTATCAATTTAGGGTGCTAGCAAGAAATGTGACAACCTCACTTGGGATTTGAAGAAACCTTAAAGAAGGGAATATTAAAGGAGGTATGGGCAGAATTCAAGAGGTATGTTAAAGCATTCACGGCCTGGCAACAACAGGCCAAGGCAGGGAGAGGAATCTGAATTATCCGAATCCAGGTAAACATTATGAGTCACAAACACAACCTCTTCCCTCCTCTCAGACACAGAAACAGAGGCAAGGAAGGAGGGAAGAGAGAACATGGACATTCGGATTTCTTAATGCTATTGGAGAAGAGGTGCTAGGGAACAGTGACCAGAGGTGAGACTAAATAAGTTTTTTAAAAGAGGGAGGAAGAGGGGTATAAGTCTGTAGGGCCTTATAAACCAAAACAAGGGGTTTGGTCTTTAACCTGAATTCACTCAAGAGTTTCATGTTAAAAATGGATGAAAATAATTCCATTTTTAAATGATTGCTACTAGACATGGATTTTTTTTTTACTAGTCTTGATTTAGAAAGAGTATGTATTACAGCATTATTAATAATAGCAGTAAAATTGTTATATATAAAACTGATGAAATATTTTCTAGTTGTTTCTACTGTTTTCTCCAGCTTATTCTTTGTTTTTTAATTTGATTAAAACTACTGAGTATTTTCGTAATTTAATCTGCTTCCCATTTGGAGACATTGTTTTCAAAAACATTTTCTTCTTCATTGACTTTTTAAAATTTCACCCTTTAATTCATCTGAAATTAATTTTAGTCTGTCAAAAGTATATGCTATGATTGTGAATGTTGTAGCAAAGAAGCATTTAGCAGCTCCTACTGTATCTTGCATATAATAGGCCTCAGTGGTGATTTGTGGCATAAGTATTTGTCAGAGCCAATGGTTATAACAATTTGCCCACATACTTTCATGTTACAGGCATCACTTTTATCATTAATTACACTAGAGTATTCATAGCCCAGTATTACAATAACAAGATGCAGTCATTTTTCATTAATTTTTAAAATTCTGTTATCTATTAATCATGATCAGCCATCTAAAGTTAACTTTAAAATAATGAGCTACTTTAAAAATTTAATTGATTCATGAGTCATCTGTGAAATTTTAAAGGCAATAAGTGAACTTTGTTGCCCTAAATACCAAGAAGAAACATGGTACTCAGAATATCTCATCATTTACCTGCAAATGAACACCTTTGCAAATGATTTAACCATGCCAATGTCCAATCCCATGTTTTTATAGCTCAGAATCTTTTTTTCAAGAACATACTAAAATAACCAGAGTGGAGACATTTTTGGCAACGTGACAAAGGGAAGCTCTTTCTCCACAACACCTCCGCTGCTCTTCATTATTCAATGACAACAAACACAAGCATAAACCAGAAAAGTGCCTGGAACCAAATTTAGACAGAATGAAAAAATATTGACAGCATCATCAATAGCTATATCTTAATTTCTCATCCAAGTCCCCATATCTCTATACCACAGAATTTCTGCCTGGAATAATGGGGAGTCCCTCATTCCAGCTAACAGAGCAAAGCCATCCAGGAAGGAGGCAGACCAGAGAGTCTGGGAGTAGCTTGGTCTACAAGGAAGACACCATAATCACTGGGCAAGAAAGAAGCTTTGAGAAAGCAAATCCCTTTGCCACTCTGGATTTAAATGTCCCTCCTTTTAGAAGAAACACTCAGATTTAGGTTATTGCTAAGCACTTGGGGACTATGGTTTCGAAGAAACAGAGAGTAAAGATTCCGGGCTATTAGAATAACCAGTGAATGACCACAGCAGGATCGATCAGAGAGACAGAGCTTGAACATCCAGAGGCCCACACGTAAAAGACCAGGCATACAGACACCTCAAGCATCTGCCGTCTATGTGGGCAGTGGGGACAGGTAAGAACAGGGAGGGTGATCTTCAGCAGCACCTGAACATCTCTTATCAGGATGTGGGAAATGTCTCTGCAAGCAGAGAAGAAGCCCAGCTCAATAAATATCAACGTTCATGCTCCTCAACACCAGCCCCAAACACACCTGCTGTTATTAGAAGCAACCGTTCCCAAAGGGTGCCTAACCTGCCCCTCTCTACAGAGAACATTTCAGAATATTAATGAAGTTATTTCTAAAAACCATGTAAAAAACTTAATCAGTGTACTTATTTCAGCTTTGAATGGACAATACATTCACATAGTACAAAATGTAAACAATATCAAAGGCTACACAGAGAAAAGTAAGTCTTCCTCCTATGCCTATCCCCAGTTTCCCTCCCCAAAGCCACTACAATCACCAATTTCTTGTGCATCCTTCTGGGGATATTCTAATAGAATACACACAAATTATAAATATAGACTACTTTTTATACAGATAGTAGTATGCGTACAGATGAGGAAACTGAAAAGCTTCCTCACTTTGCCTTCAGTCGGCTAGGATTCCATTGTATGGCTACACCATAGTATACGTAACCAGTTCCTGTTGAAATTTTGTTCCCAATCTACTGCTATCACAGACCAGACTACAGTGAGTATCTATGTGCATTCATTATTTGCTACCTATGCAAGTAAATATATAAGATAAAACCCTGACAGTAGAATTTCAGGGTTATAGCAACTAAATTTGTAATTTTTATTACAGATCATTCCGAGGACAAACAACAGCTGAGCATAGCTGCTTGCATATATTTTAGCCAGATCTCCTGGGTTCAGTTCATACTTCTGCCACTTACTCTTGTCATGACTAGGCAAGTTAGTTCCTTCTAGATATCAGTTTCACCATCTGAAAACAGGAACAAAAGCTGTGCTTGCTTCATAGGATTATTGCAAGGAGCTGGTTAATAAATACATATAAAACTCAGAAAATACCTGACACAAGATAAGCACTCAAAAAATGTTAATTCTTATTATTATTCTATTATTAATTCATATCACATAAAAGTTTGCATTATCAAATTTTTTCATCTTTGCTACCCTAATAGCATTTTCACCTAACTCACTGTGATTTTAATTTATCTTTATCTTCTATTTTGAAAGTACTTATGTTCTCATAAGTTTGAGTCATCTGTAATTTCTTCTTGTGAACTGTTTATGACCTTTGCTCTTATTTTTATAAGATTATTGTTACCTTATTAATGAATATAAAGTTTTTACATATTAAGGAAATTAGCTTTTTGCCTATGGTATGTATTATTAATTTTTTCTAAATTTCTTGTTATTTTTATTTTACTTATGGTTATTTTTGCAATGGAAGTGTTATTTTCAGTCAAATTTATGGAAAAATTCTCGTATGGCTTCTGGGTTTTATATGACATTTACAAATGCTTTCTTATTTGAAAATTATTTCATTTTTGCTATGCTTTAGCTTAATACTATTATGATTAATTTTTTACACTAAAATCTTTGCTCCATATGAAATTAGGATGGGAGCCAATTTTATTTTTTTCCAGATGGCTATGCAGTTGTCTCAGCACCATTTATTGAATAATTCATCTTTTCTTCCCTGATTTTTCAACACCACCTTTAACATACCAAATTCACAAATATAGTGAGCCCATATCTGGACATTTTACTGTTTTATTGAACTATGCATTATTTATGCAAGTGACAGTACCAACCTCTAAATTACTACATAACTATAATATGTCCAGTATCCTGTAGGACTAACTATATCCTCAGTGAGTACATTCAAAAAGCAATAATTCTTATTTCTTTTTTTCAAATTTCCCTAAGAATTTTTATTTTAATATAAGAAAGTTAGAATAGTTTTTGTAGTTCATATTAAAAAATTTCTTAGTACAGTTATTGAGAAGAATTTTAAACATACAGATTTATTGAGAGAGAATAAACATCATAATGATATTGTTTCCATATCTAAGAGAAAATATCTTTCTATTTAAGTCTTCTTGGGTAACTCAATAGTATTTTAAATTTTCTTTCACTTAAATGTTTTATATTTCTTATTAAGTTTATTCTTAAGTATTTAATCTCTTCGTGACTGTGGTTTAATAGATGCTTCCCTTCAATTATACGAGTATATTTCTACCTTGTTTTAGTTTGTATATAGGAAAACAGTTTTTTCTTAATATACTAGCCACCTCACTGAATTTTCTTATTGTTATAATAGATTTTTCAGGTAACCCACTTGGGGTTTTAACACATACAACCATATAACCTGCAAATATTTTGCCTTCTCTGTTATAACTTTTACGCTCACTTTTTTCTCTAATTTTATTACATTAGCTGGACTTCATTAAAGAATGGTATAATAATGAACAACTTTCTCTTGTTCTTAAATGTAAAGGAATGGTTTCTAGGTGTTCTAGATGCTGTTCTTTTTTAAATATGGAACAAAATTGTATTTTTATTATGTTAAGGATATTTTATGTTAGTATATCACATTGTATCAAGAATTTCTTATCAAGAATGGAAGATGAATTACATCAAATGCTTCTTCAGCTATAAAGAGATGATCATGTGTTTTCTCTTTTTATTTATTATTTTGGCAAATTATAGTATTATATATATTGATATTGAGCTATTCTTATATGGATACAGTCCTTAACTCAGCAGCAATCTTTACTGGCTCTAGGATTCTAATCTTTCATTTTTGTTTTATTCTTGAGAGGTTTTGTCAGGATGTGACTAGGGCAAAAATTCCCCAAATGCTACAACGTATTAAGAACACTACTGCATGCTTTTTACAGTATTTCAAATGGCATAAACTCCATGCTAGAACAAGTTAGTCTGGAAGGACAAGGCCCAGCCACAGCACATTTTCACAGATAATGTTATCACCCTTGATCTAGAAGATGGGGGCTGGGGAGGCATGGTTGGTTAGCAGAGACACAAAACTGAAGCTTAGCAGAAAAAAATCTTAACAGTAAAACAACAAGTAGTAGATCCACTTTTTCACCAGGAATCAACGACCTTGAAGCTGAGGTCAAGAAACAAAAAACAACAATTTAGCACTCTTAGGTTTGGAAGAAGAAGCAAAAATAAAAGGTTTGTGTGAGCCAGTGAATTCTAGTAAGTTTGCAAAACCTTATAGAAAAAAAGTTAAATGAAATCATCAGGTTTTTTTTTTTTTTAATATTGGGTTCTAAAAAGGATACCTATTGGAATTGTGAAAGAATTATTTCCATACTTTGTAGGACATTATAGCACTTTGTAACACTAATCTTCTTGCGTTCCTCATCAGTATTCTTGTTAACTACTCCTAATATCAACCAATTTCATTCAAAAAATAAAAATGTAAAAACTAGGAGAGGAGCTATTTATTTAAAATAAAATAAAGTTGAGTTACTATTTTTTTCCAAATTGCACATATATAAGTAAAAGTTCTGTCCCTTAACAAAATTAAGACAGATCCTCCAAGGTAGCAATGGAGGAGGAATATCTATGGGAGGAAGAATCATTATGAATCTCCAAGCACTTAGATTTACCTTCCCCTGGAAATATCCCAGCAATCACCTTTAGCAGCAGTGCTTAACCATGAAAAATGCTATTTTCTTTTCTAAAGCTCTGCCCAGATGATGATATAAGAATTTGGGGTTTTCAACTGTAAAATAGTCAGTGGGAAGTTGTTGTATAACAAAGGGAGTCCAACTCGAGGATGGAAGATGCCTTAGAGGACTGGGGCAGGGAGGGTGGGGGGGAATTGGGGGGGGGGGCGTCAAGGAAGGGAGGGAATATGGGGATATGTGTATAAAAACAGTTGATTGAACCTGGTGTACCCCCAAAAAAAATAAAATAAAATAATAAAAAAAAAAAAAAAAAAGAATTTGGGGTTTTGTTTTTCCTTTTTTTCCAATTTCTTAAGCATGAATGTAATGAAGCAGAATTAGTCAAATAAATTTTTAGTAAGAAATTAAGATTAACAAAAGGGAGGACTTCCTAGGTGGTGCAGTGATAAAGAATCCGCCTGCCAATGCAGGGGACACAGGTTCGAGCCCTGCTCTGGGAAGATTCCACATGCCATGGAGCAACTAAGCCTGTGTGCCACAACTATTGAGCCTGTGCTCTAGAGCCCGTAAGCCACAACTACTGAGCCCATGTGCAGCAACTATTGAAGCCCATGCGCCTAGGGCCCGTGCTCCACAACAAGAGAAGCCACTACAATGAGGAACCTGCCCACCACAATGAAGAGTAGCCCCCTGCTCTCAGCAACTAGAGAAAGCCCATGTGCAGCAATGAAGACCCAAAGCAGCCAATAAATAAATAAATAAATAAAATAAATTTATTTTAAAAAAAAGGGAAATAAAGTTAGGCAGTTACATACACCTAGCTATCCTGCCTTATGGATATACCTTGTTCTCAGCAGCTATCAGGCTATATCTCATCCTTGTGAGCCACTAAAGGAGAAAGAATACCTCAAGGAGCTTCCATATTTTAATCTCCAATCCCCATTCCCAAATTCCTCCTCCCACTTGTTTCCATATTACTTCCATCTTGAATTACCTCACATGCCAAAGGAGAAGCCCCACACTATGAAGGTCATTTGGTCACCAGGACGCTTCCTCACAGGGAAGATACCAGGAAGAATAAGAACATCAAAAAATAAGGTGGGAGGGAAGCATTTAAGAAATGATTTAAAATGTATCTCATGGAAGAATTCTATTTTATTAATGACTTGCATTAGTGAAATTTCTTCTATTTCACTTAAATTGACTTTTCTACTTTCTGGGAATTAAGGAGGAATCATTGTTGGAGGAGGTGGAATACAAAATGTTAGAAAAGAAAAGCTATAGGGGTTCCACTAGTGTTACAGTAAAGCTGCTTTTACTACATTCTGTTTTACACATCAGTGTGATTTCACAATTACCAGCAAAATCCTAACTGATGCCACTAAAACTGTTAGCAATAACCTACATCATGATCTACAAGTCCCCACAGAGTGACACCTTAAATTTAGTAAGGGTTTTCCAACCAATTCCCCATAGTCATCAAAATAGGCTCACTCCACGTTACTCTTTTCTACCTGAGAAAAATCTTAGTATGCCAAAAGAAATATTTTTTTTTTCCTTTTCAAAAAGTGTGGCAATGGAGAATAAAATGCAATAATGTGAAGTGCTGGTTTTCAAAAGCAAGTACCCTACTATAAAGAACAGTACAAAAGGAACAGTGGCACCGAATAAAATAAGTCTAGCTTTACTTTTCTTGATTTAGATTGATATTAGTCAATAAGGAGGAGAGAATGAAGTTATAGAAAGAAACAAGGGGTGTGGTAGAGGGAGGTGGGCATATTACACGAGTTCTCTAAATTGTTCAACTTATTCTTAATAGGTGGCATTACATAGCAAAGTATGTGCAATATGACATTTATATTATCTTAGCTCAGGTGACATAACAAGATACCATAGACTGGGTGGCTTAAACAATAGATATATCAGTAGAGTTGGTGTCTGACGAGGACCCTCTTCCTAGTTTGCAGATGGCTGCCTTCTGCCTGTATGCCCACATGGTAGAGAGGATCTTCCGCTTTTTATAAGGGCACTAATCCTATCATAAGTGTCCCACCTTTATGACCTAATCTAACTCTAATCATCTCCCAAAGGCCCCCACCTTCAAATATTATTATCACATTGGGAATTTATGGCTTCAACATATGAATGGGGGGGTGGGACACAAACATTCAGGCCATAGCTTATATGAAATATATACACTCACACAATTCTACATATTAGGAAACTGAAGGAATAAACCATGAAATCACATCAGTGGCAAGTCCCTGGCCTCATCGACTATCCAATAAAAGATCCTCAGCTTTCAGCATACATACAGAACTCAACAAAAAACCCATTTCCTTGTTCTGAGTGCAGGGGCTAAGATCTGAAAAATACTCACCAGCTAACATGAACTGCTAAAAGTGAATTACCTACAAGTGAACCAGACCTAGGAAATCACACCTATTAGACATACCCCTGGTTCAGGTGTTTAAGCTAAAACTGCCTTTACCTTCATAGCTCAAATATCTCTGACATGAATATTAGTTTATTTCTTCCAGTTAATCCCTATAGTGCAGCTACATTATGTAGAAGAGTTTTCTGGGCTGGTCTAGCTGCAACCTAGAATAACATGTTTCTTAGGAAATAAGTTCTAAATCCCAAACAACTAATTTTAAAGTAAATCTTTATAATACAGAATCAATATAAATCAATGGCCTCGAACTGTAGAACATTTGGGCCCCTGAAAGAACACCATTTGAGCAAGCCTAGGACATGTGTGAGAAGCTGCTGGAGAGAGAGAAAAGTGCACCTTAGTTCCAAATGAGTCACAAAGGGTTGACATCCCTCTCAGTGTCTTCTAGCCAAAAATTTTTTAAACAAATTTTAAGGGGCAAGAGACAACGTGTAAGTCATATATGATACATCAGAAAATAATTCTTTAATGAAAGAGAACAGATGGCAAAAACAAAATTTGTGACCCTGTCATATGAGTAAGTAGAGAGATAATAACATGCTTTGAACAATATATTTGTGCATTAGCATTCTCAAATCTGTGAGATAAGAAGAGGTTATTTTCTCACTTTTATTCCACAAAAGTTCAGAGAAGTTATGTAAATTTCTCACATAGTCATACAGCTGTGGTGATGTTAGGTTGCACATTTCAGTCTTGTTAATCTAAGTCCAGTGTTCCTAGGTACCTACTGCAGCAATAACCAAGGTGAAGAGAAGAGATTAAGAACTAACACAATTACAGAAAACCCTAGGGAATTTTGGAAGTGAATACGAAATTTGCTCTTATTGAAATTAGGCAAAAAATGCAGTAGAGAGAAGGACAGGACTTTGATAAATGAGAAAGAGGTGCAATAATCTGGCCATCTAAGAAAGAGTACTAAGGGGAATGATGGGGGCTCTAGCAAAGTTCAAACACAGATAGCAAATTAGGGAGATCTTCAGAATATCATATGTAACTACTTGTCTGTTCTAAGTGAATGCTTAACTCCAACTCAACTAAACTTTAGATTTTTACTTCCATTACTTTTCTGCATAACACAAAAAAGAAAAAAAAAGGTTCTGAAGACACCAAAATTAAAAGATAATTGCCAGAAGTTGCACTATCAAGTCACAAAAGATTGAATTAACTTCTCCACTATAAATAACTAGAAAAAAGGACAAAACAATTGAGCCACTGTTTCAGAATTAGGAAACAGGCAGTAAAGAAGCCACACAATCATCCCAGCGGTTCTGCCTGGAAGCATTTTCTAGATTATTAACCTACAGGGGAGAAATGGAAACAGAGTTTTCCAATAGAAACAGATCCAAAAATACTGAGAAGATAAAATTATCAGACAAGGACTACAAAGGAAAAATAAAGTGACTTTGACTGAAGAAAGGACAAATGAAAATTTCCAAACTGAAGTACAGAAAGAAAAAGGGCTGAAAAAAAAAAAAAAAAGGAATAGTCACAGAAATCTCTTGTACAAAATTGAAAAGTATATTATAAGTGTGAGAGGAGTTTCAGAAAAAAGAAGACATATTTGAAGACATAACTGAAAAATTTTTTCAATCTAATGAAAACATAAACCTACAGATCCAGGAATCACCATAAACGTCAAACAGGATAGACACAAAGAAAACCACATGAAATCACATCATAAACAAATTATTTAAAACTAGTGATAATGAGAAAATTCATAATATTTAATGAGGTATTTTTAATAGCTGATTAAAAATCAGTAAACAAAACTCTACTAAAAAAGACAAATACATACAACTGATAATTAGTGACAATTTTGTTAAAATAATAAAATTGGAAGTAATCTGGCCTAAAAAATTTTTATTTTATGTTGCCTTGATGTGGATTTCTAGAAAATGAATGCACAAAAATAAAGATACCATCTTTACCTTTAAGACTTCATGAGTTTCAACCAACCAAAAGCTTCAGAGATACCTTGTTTTTGTATCAGCCTGAGACTGTAGATTTAATTTTATCTTTTGAGTAGGGAATAGGATTTTTTAAAAAGGGGTAAATACATTTTAAAGATAAACATATTCTCATGTAAATTAATTTTAGAATAAAACTCAAGAAGAGCACATAAATAAATACAAAAAAATTTGAAAAGTAAATATTTTCCAAATTAAAAAAAAAAAATCCTGAATCTGTCATAAGACCCTAGAAACAAAGAATTTTCCTTAAACAACATCTAAAGAGATCTCAAAATGAGTAGGGAAATTATTACATTTTTACTGTGTTGAAATGTTTTCAAAATAGGATATATATTTTCTGCCTAAATTCTTATGTTATTCTACATACCAAGAATTATTCTGTGATGTGACCCATGTAACAAAATTTCTCTGACATGAGGGAAAATCTCTTTGCGCTAAGTAACAAAAGACGTTTAAAAATGAAATTAGTGTTCTTAGTCATTATTTCTAATAATTTTAGATACATAAAAAAACAAAGGTGAGCCTCAAAATATCAAGTTTATCTAGGGATACTGTAGTAAATATAACAGTTTCTGAGAAAGGAGAAATTACAAAGACATGGATTTCCAAGGAGAGGCAGCATGAGAACTTTATATTATCAACAGCTATTATCAACCTGTGTCCAATTCAAGGAAACAATCTTCACAAATCTATGTTTATAAAACTCTTATTGAATGAATTATCTGTTTTAAATATAATTGAGGATGATTATGGACAGGTGGGAGTGGCCACAGCATAGTTTTTGAATCTCTCAAAATTCATGAAAAATTATAAGAAAAAGTAGTAAAAATAACATTTCCTAGAGACAATGAAAGCACACCAAAAAGATATGTTCAGAACAGATAAACTGTAATTCAGCTGTGTAATTAAAGAGATGGGGGCTTTGGGATTGACAACCATACAAGAAACACATTGATTAAGAAAGTGTACTTACTCAAGGGAAGGGATACTGGCATACAGTTAAAAAAAATTTTTTTTTAAATATATACAATTTTATTTGTCAATTATACCTCAATGAAGTTGAGGGGAAAAAGAAAACAAAACAACAGCAAAATAAACCAAATAGCCTATTGTTGGACATCTATGTTGTTTCTAATTTATTGACATTATAGGTAATGCTTAAGTGAGCATCTCTGCTCATATCTTTTTTTTTTTTTTCCCTCCCTTCCTTGACTCCCCCCCCCTCGAGTCCCTCCCACCCTCCCTGCCCCAGTCCTCTAAGGCATCTTCCATCCTCGAGTTTTTTTTAAAGACGCTTGGCTACTACATGCAATGGAGTGCTGGTGAAAGATAACCGGCTCTCTGAGGGGGAAAAAAGTTCCCCTTTTGTAGCATTTGCCAATTTCCATGGTGTAAATACTTCCACCACAGCCAATTTTAAGCTACTAATATGACATCACTGAAATGCTGAATTAGGAAGAATCAACTCTCATGAGCTCCAGCATACTAACACTACACATCAACAAAATGATGACATTTAGTTTATTTTGGAGACAGGAAATAAAATGCTAATTCATTTCTTCTGAATTAGGAATTAAACTCTAAAAACTAAAAAAGACCCTACCCTTAAACCAAATATTCAAATGTCTCTCATTTCTTGGCCCTGTGAATCAGTTCTTGAATGTACCTAAAATATACTCCTGGAATGGACAAGTAACAACAATGAAACACTCTTCTTACAGGGTCAAATAAGAAAAGCATGTGTGCCACAGCCACCCATATATTATCTTAGACAACACGGATTCTTGGTACAGTTTTCCGAATGTCTGCTCCATCTCAACATTAATGTTTCTTATTCAACCTTCAGATATTTGTGGGAAATGGGGGAGCGGGGCCAGAAATGAAAGACAGGGAGGATTTTTGGAAGTGATTAGGATTCTTCCCATAGCTGCTAATGAAGAAAAATGACAAGCATATGGAACCCCCACTCTGTCCTACCTCAGATTGGGTACTGGGATACAATGATAAATAAAACCTAGTCTCCATCCTTAGGCATTTAGAGTCCAGTTGAGGAGACATACAAGGGAAAAACAATTGTTTTCTGTGCTAAGTGCCCCACAGAGAGAAATACTGGTGAGAATAGGAATTCTAGGTAAAGAGTGATAACTTTGTATGAAAATGTATTTTGAATATTAAATACACATTTCAAAATATAAAGAAAGAAAAATGACAAGCAAGGTTGCAGGTTTACCAAACCCTGAGAAGATATTAAATATTTAAAAAATAGGAATAGTAATGTTTTCATAAAGCTAACATATTTTTTTACCTAGGTCTGTTCTTTTATTTGTATATGTAACAGTTTTAAATGCTTTGAAAACTTTACTTTTGTATTTTGCTTCTTATTCTTCATTACCCCAACTCAATAATGCTTTTCTGAAGAAAAAAAAAAATTCATGAGTATGTTAATTTCCAGCTCTCTAATTTTTTGTTGAAAGAAGGGGAGCAGCTGGTCTTGCTCCTCGGAAATTAACAGGAAATATTCATGGACAAAATTCCTGAAGTAATTATTGCTGGCTTTCCTGGCAATCTAATGGTAGAAATCAATGGAATATAGCTCCATGCACCAAGGGAGACAAGGAGTGAATAGTGGCCTAGTTGTTTAGTTCTTTGCTGATGTCCATCCTTGACAGCTGACAGCATTGAAATTGATAACACTTGGTCCAAAGGGAAACCATTATTAAATATTCCATTTACCAACAAACAGTTGTCCTTTGACATCAACAAATTAAGGTGTCCTTATCAATAATTTTGGTGAGCACAAGTTGAGAGTTTAGCATATCTTTCATTTATTTATTTAACAAATGTTTATTGAATTTCTCCTGCCAGGCTCTGGACTGGCTCCTGGGGATATACCACAAAATGAGGCAAAACATCTACCATTCCAAGCATCCATGCTAGTGGTGGAGACAAAGAACTAAACCAGAATGTATAATATATATGAGTTTAATGAGTGTTTCGAAAAGGGAAATATGGAAAATCTGGAGCAGTACAGGAGTATGTGAAAGGGACTAGAGGCACCTACCATGACCTAGGGTGGTCAGGAGGGTTTCCTGGAGAAAGTAACATCTAAGACAAATCCAGAGGATGACTAGGAGGAAGTACTCAGGGATAGGGAGGCAAAAATTCTTCAAGATAGAGAGAATGGCATATGCAAAGGCCCAGGGATAAGAGAAAACAAGGTACTTTTGAGGAAGTAACAAGAATACTAACCCCTTACGTATCTAAAAAGCATAGACGTAAAGTTTTCACTGGCAAAATCTTATTAAAGAAAAATAGTATAATGGCATTAAATATGCATTTAAAAACAATGAATAAAAACTATCAAAAAACAGGTATTACTTTGTTTAAAATTTGTATAAAAGCAAAGTTCTTAACAGCATAAAAGCAGAAACATCACAAATATCCATCAATAGAGAATGGACAAATAAAATTATAGCATATTTATACAACAATGAAAAGTGTATGAATTACAACTACCTGCAAAAACATAAGTACAACTTGAAAACAATCTTTAGGGGAAAAAAAGCATGTTCCAATAAATTTATAGATTACAATACATTTTTATGTAGCTCAGTAACAGGTAAAGCTAATTGGTATATTTAGGCATACACATATTTATTACAAAACTATTTTAAAGAAGCAATGTAATAATATAAGTTTAGAAACAGTGGTTGCCTTTGTGGCATAGAGTGATTGCTACAGGTAGCAGGGAGGCGGGGTGATGGTAGAGGGGACTGATAACTAGCTGAAAATATTTATTGTTCTAGTTCTTAGATTGAGAAGTGGGTTTATAAATGCTCCTTACGCAATTACCATTAGTAACTAACATATGTAATATAGGCCACTTTTTTGCAAATGATATAGATTTTAAAAGATAAAGGGGAAGTGTTAAAAAAAAGAAAAGAATCTCAATCCTAATTCTAATTTCATTCAGTTGTTCAGAAAACATATCCATATCCAGGACACTCTGTCTGCTAAAGCAGTTTCCCCCACAAATTACATGACCATCTCTCTCTGTAAAGCTTTCATTTAATTTGAGTATATTAATAACTTGAATAGGAGCAAAGTTCTCAATCACAGAAAAGTAGAAACACTCCAAATATCCACTGACATGGACTAAAAGTGTGCTTTAGTCCTACAACACTTTACTAAGATTAACTAAATGTAATGACATATTTACAATCCTGCTCTCACAAGCTGCCACAAAACGATTCCTCCTTCACTGGTGACCTCAGTCTTGGCTTGTACACATCTCTTCTCACTGCACCATCCACACACAGTCACATATCCACCAGGGAAAAGAAAATTGCTAGTCTTCAGTTAAAGGAATCTCACAGGACAATTACATAAAACATCAAAGACTGGTAAAGTTTGACATTTATGAAGCTGAATATCTTTTAGCATCTATTAAGTCTAAAGCTCTCTTTCTCGGTAACACAAACACAATAGAGAACAAGCAAGACAAAGTCCTGTTTCTATAGAGCTCACATTCTGGATGAGAAACAGACACATTTCCAAATAGCCTCATGTATAAAAACCTGCACCTCAGAAGTACTGGCTAGAGTTTTAAGGGCAAGAATTGTCATAAATTGTAAAATTCATTTTTTGCCAAAGAGAAGAAATGGGAGGAGGAAAGGAAAAGAGAGAGGAGGAAAGAGTGAGGAGGGGAGAAAAGGGTCCAGGACCAAGAGCTTAAGAGCTCCATTATTCAGAGCTTAGTTGAAGGAGGAGCCTGAGAAAGAGGAAGAGGAGTTCCAGACACATCTGTCCAAATGCCTATTTCTGATCCCGACTTTGTCACCTCATATGCATTTTAAAATTAACGTGTCCAGGACTTCCCTAGTGGCACAGTGGTTAACAATCCGCCTGCCAATGCAGGGGACATGGGTTCAATCCCTGGGCCAGGAAGAGCCCACATGCCACAGAGCAACTAAGCCCGTGCACTACAATTACTGAGCCCACGTGCTGCAACTATTGAAGCCCACATGCCTAGAGCCCATGCTCTGCAACAAGAGAAGCCACCACAATGAGAAGTGTTCGCATCACAATGAAGAGCAGCTCCCGCTCGCCACAACTGGAGAAAGCTGGAGAAAGCCTGTGCAGAACAACAAAGACCAAATACAGCCATAAATAAATAAATAAATCTTTAAAAAAAAAAAAAAAAAAAGAGGGACTAGGAAGAAGAAATGAATAAGGCTTCAAAAAAAGTTAAAATAAAAAAATAAAATTACCGTGTCTAAAACTGAAATGGAGACATAATGGCAAGTGATTTAGGAGGAACATCAATAGAGAAAGTTGTCACAGAACCAAAGAAAGCAGAGTGTTTCCAAAAGGAAAAGGTTGTCATTCATGTTAATGCTGGAGAGAAATTAAAAAGAATCAGGGATCGAATACGAAACTGTGCTATCCCAAGTACAATTAGCAAATCCATGATGGGAGAGGAGCCCAGGGAGGCTGGAATGTGGAGTGTGACTTGAGGAATAAGCAGCATTAGACCACGAGGAACCATAGGTATCAAGTCAGGAGGGAGAGTCTGATTCCTGAGGTTGATGAAGAGACTTTGAGGCACTTGCCAGCAGGGCACTGTCTGTTCAAATATTCACTAGCTGCACTTTAGAAATATCATTCTAACCTCACAGACAGAAGAATCTTATGATTATAACACATGATAATACTTAATTATTAATATTAAGGCAATATATAATATTATTAACTTCCCGTACTGTTATAACAAATGTGTTCTTGCCTTCCTCTTTATCATTTAAGCTCTGCTTAGATGGGGGCTGTGAAATGGAGGCTCGGAGAAGGATAGGTAGAGAGAGAAGATAGAACATACCCATGAGTATGTCTCTTCCTAACACACAGCCTGTAGGATTACCTAAGAGTCAAGCAGTACAAAATCATACTTCCTTTTGAGTTATTATGTAGAGATGCTTAAAGCCAAAGCAGGATGTACAAGTGGAGCCACAAAGAAGGAAATATGCAAGGGGATGGGGGAAGGGCGTAAACACTGAAAAACTACTTTAGCTAACAGGGTGCCTTTAACTCTACACATAGGCTTGTTTTTTAAGTTAATCTCAAATTGGAAAACTAAACCCCACTTTAAAAATTCAACAATGGTACAGGACACAAATATTTGTGTTATTATTTTCTTTAGCAAATTAAAAGTTACTACCATAGAAGTCTCAAAATATAAACTTTGGAGGATTCCAGGTGCATATCCTTCAGGAATACCACAACACTTATACTGTCAATAGCTGAGAAATTCTTTTTCAGAAGAATTTCTGGGGTTAACTTGTGCTTCAGGTTTCAGTAGCTGAGCACTCTTCTCTCTGGGTCCCAGGAACTTTGGCTGAGAACTGCAGGTTCTTCAAAAATTCTGCTAAGCCAGCTGCTAACAGGCTAATAAGTCACATCAGAGAGCAGGCTCTGGAGTGAAAGCATTCCAGAACAGCTGCTCTCTACCTGACTGGAGTAAGCACTGAAGTCTACTATCCAGCTGCTGAGAAAAGCAGCAAAATTGGGATCAAAGTTAAGATTCTAAATAGAAAAATTCATGGAATGCTTTGCAACTTACTTTTAGATCAGTTTAAACCCCACTTTCCTGGTGATACCAAACCTGACAATCCAACACCAAGCAAAAGTCTCTCAATTCTGCAGTGTGATTTATTCTTACCCCTCTCTCGGCCCCCAAAAATACAGTGACTGTGAAAAGCAGTGGATTTGGAGTAAAAAGACTTGGTTTTAAATGAAAACTGTACTCACTGACTGTCTAGCCCTGGACAAATGACTGAACTTCACACAGTACATATTTTCTCACCTATGAAATATCATAAGGACTACTGTGATGGAAAAAATTACAAGCATCTCAAAATTCTAGGGAGGGTTCACTTCTAGTTTGGATGCAGAATATCACCAGATATTATCACTCTTTCCTGAACAACACAAACAAGCCATGTAAGCTACAAAATCATGACTTGTTAAAACACATCAGAGAACTAAGGAAACAAAGAAACTCAAATGAATCAGACTCCAAAAAGTGAGTAGAAATCCAGTGTTTATCAACTAAATGAATGAATAAATAAAATGTGGTATATTCATAAAATGGAATATTATTTGGCATTAAAAAGAATGAAGTACTGACATAACATGCATTAACCTTGAAAATATTCTGAAGTGAAAAAAGCCAGTTATAAAGACTCACATAGTATATGATTCCATTTATACTAAACACTCAAAACAGATAAATCTACAGAGATGGAAAGTAAATTAGTGATTACTAGGGCTGGAGGTAGATGGAGAGGAAGGATGGGGGACTAAAGGCTGATGGCTAAAGGGTATGGAGTTTCCTTTGAGAAAATGAAAATGTTCTAAAATTGATTATGGAGATAACTGCACAACTCTGAATATACTAAAAGCCATTGAATAGTACATTTCAGTACTATTATTGGTACTTAAACGTACTATTTAAGTGAATTATATGGTATGAATTACATGGGTAAATTATATGGTATGTGAATTATATTTCAATAAAGCTTTTTTTTAAATCAGTTATATTTCTATATATTGGCAAGGAACATTTGGAAAATGCATTTTTAAAAAACAATACCGGACTTCCCTGGTGACGCAGTGGTTAAGAATCTGCCTGCCAGTGCAGGGGACATGGGTTCGAGCCCCGGTCCGGGAAGATCCCACATGCTGCAGAGCAACTAAGCCCATGTGCCACAACTACTGAAGCCCACGCACCTGGAGCCCATGCTCTTCAACAAGAGAAGCCACTGCAATGAGAAGCCCACGCACCACAACAAAGAGTAGCCCCCACTCACCACAATTAGAGAAAGCCTACACACAGCAACGAACACCCAATGCAGCCACTAAATTAACAAAAATAAAAATAAAATTTTTAAATGAAAAAATAAAAAAACAATACCACCTAGTAGAAGACCAAGTGATGGCAAGGATATGGGGCAGCTAGAATCTTCCTATATTGCTGGTGGTGGTTTATATTGGTAAAGTCACCTTTGAAAACTACTTGGCAGTATCTCCTAAAATTTAATAAATGCCTAGTCTATGAGCCAACAATTCCACTCCTATGTACACATCCAGGGAAGATGAGTGCTTATGTCCACAAAAGTCATGTACAAGATTGCTCATAACCTCTTTAATAATAACAAGAAGTGGAAATAACCCCTATGCCCATCAAGAGTAGAAAGAATAAGTAATTTGTGACTTACTCATACCTTGAATACTACTTAGCAATTTAAAAGAATGAACTACTTTGAGATGTAACACACTGCAAAACATACTAGATATAATGTTGAGTGAACAAAACTAGATACAAATGGGCACAGCTGTATGATTCCATTTATAGAAAATTCAAGGTGAGGCTAAATTTACTCATAGTGATAGAAGTCAGAAGAGGGGGATGTGTGAATGAGAGTGAAAGTATCAATAAGACCGTCTAGGAACATGAAGAAGCTTCAGGAATGCCGCAGATATTTTATAACTCGATCTAAATGTTACATAAATATGTAAAAATTGATCAAATTGTACACTTAAGATCTATGCACTTACACTTCAAGTTTAAAATGTTTTAAAGAAAAAGTTACATGGGAGTACCCTTCTAGTTGCTAGATGGGATACTTCTCAGTATATGAATTGCCTAATAAAGCCAACTAGATCATTTTAAAAGTTATATGATTTAGCACTTAATTTTTCACTCTTATGAAAGGGGGTTTTTACAATGGTAAAGGCAGAAGACAAGTGGTAGTGGATTGAGGAGCGGACGCAGAGGTGAAGAAGTGGAGTCTGTGTGTGTAGATTAATCTTTCAAGATGTTTAACAATTAAAGGAAGAAAGAAGATGAACTTGAGGAGTAGGCTCAAGAGCATAAATTTCTGTTATTGGTTCAAGGAAGGAGACACTGGTACATGCTTGAAGGTTAGAGAAAAGTACAGAATGGAGAGAGATAATGAAAGAACTAGAATCGATAGTTTAGCACCATGGACAGAAGCTCAACCATCTGAGTCTTAACTCAATCACTTACCCTTCATAACACTTTGCCCTTGCCACTTAAACTGTTCAGGATCAGTTCCTCATCTATAAAATGTAAGGAAATGATTTTAACTTTTTATAGTGTTTCTGTGAGTATTTACTTAATTTGAGCTCAATAAATATCTATTAAACCAATTCAGGGAGATTAGGAAGAATAGAATTAAGAACACAGGTAGAGGAACTGAATCTATGAAATATCATGAAAGAAGAAAATAATGGATTTTAAAAAGAAATGCTAAGTTTTAAATAGATAGCATGTGAGTAGAAAAACTAAGTTAACAGCAGATTCTTTAATTTTCCACAATGAAATTGTCTTTTAATAGAATAGAGCCAAATTCAATACTTACATACGGATCTTCAAACCCTTTATAAGACTGAAGGAAATACTGAGATTCTGACTTTCCAGTATCATAATATTAAAATAGAAAATCCAGTTTTCCCTAGTCCTTATTTTCACTATAACACTTCCCCCTATGAAAAGTGAAGGGGATACAATTTGCACTCTAATAAAAAAGAAATGTATGAATGATAATGTGAGTCTGGAATATATTGCAATTTAAAACAATTTTTAAATGTTAAATGAATGTTTACTTATTTAAGGGAAATGTACATCCCTGTATTGGGTGCAAGAGGAAAACAAATCTAGACACATCTCCTTTCAACAAGGCTTTTCTTTCCCAGTTATTTCCAGATCCTAAAGGAGAGGAGGAGTGTGACAAGCTGAGAAATACAGGTGTAAGTAATTGACTAGGCAAGTGTTCTATTGTCATAGAAGCAAAGCACATCAAATTAATGAGGCCCACAGAGACCCAGAAGGCTAGGGCCAATCAGAAGCCTGCCTTGGCATGCTTCAGCATGTGCTTTGGGCAACTTGGCAGCCCTTTTGTTTGTATCCCATACAATCTTAAATTTCCAGGAAAGAGAAATCATCTTCATATTCTTATTGTGTGCAAAGATAGGTTTTCATAGAGCACATGTTTAAAGCCCAAAAGTCACTATTTGAGCTCCATGCCAACTATGGGAGAAAAATGATTCAATGAAACTTCTTTAGCTTTTTCTTGATGATGTTTGTTAGTATAAAGTGTATTGTTTAGAATGTAAGAAAGCACCTAAGTGTCAAAGAAATTGATTTCCTAGTGTTGCCATTGGCCACTTTTCTCTTTGGGCAAGTCATGTTACTTCTCTGAGCCTTCTATAAAAATGAAATAATTGGATTGATGATCTCTTCCTTCCACTCCAAAATTCTACCAAGTACAAAAAAAAATGAATTTCTAAAAAAAATACTATCTACATTTTGAAAAGTAAATTTTCCTTCTTTTAAAAGGTAAGCAATGTTTTGTTTTATATTGTTTTGTTTTTAACATCACTACCTCCAGCCTGAAAAGCCTATAGTTCTAAAATAAACAGTTATGGCACAATGTTCTTAAAAATTAAGGTTTCAGTAAGACCAGTTGCATATGGACAAGATAAGACAATAATGCATAAAAGTAGAAATAATTGCTACAGTAATGAGAAACAGTTATTTTTTTTTTCTTTTAACTGATGCTAGTTGCAATAGCCTAGAGGAATACTCTCAGGTCTTTGACTATTGGGAATAAACTGGTATTTCTGGGACTCAGATCCAAATCTCCACTGGGCTTCTGCCTCTGTTGGCCCCAGCACACTCCATGGTAGAGGCTGATGCTGCAGGCTATGCTGGAAATATTGTTGCTGCAGGTGTAGGAACTCTCTGCTTCTAGTGGCCAAGGCAACACTCTCAGGAAAACCAGAAAGGCAAGCCACTACTTTCCAAGGAAAAGAGAAAACATATGAAGAGAGGATATTTTCTGGATGTCTTTGTCAAAATGAAAAGATAAAGTTGGGTACTTGGGTAGTGTGTAAGGACATTGAAAATAGAGTTGACTGTCTAAGGATTTAAAACGCAAGTAGAGTGGCCCAGTAGACAGAGGTTGTGTTTCTTGAAACAAAGTCAAATATAACTAACCATGATCCCACGTGAGCGGTGTAATTGAAGAATATGAATAGACTGCTCCCAAATAAGAACACCTGGTTTAAGTTTCCTTTAGGCCAATTACTAGCTCTTTATCCTTAGGCAAGTCACATACCCCCAGTGCTTTCATTTCTGCCATTTGTAAAACAGGAATGATAATAACTTACCAACCTATCCCTCTGTGCCTTGGTAGAGGTGAAGTGGGATAATTAGTTGGAAAATTATTCAATAAATAATAAGTACTTTTAAAAACAAGGCATATTGCTTTCAATTATTGAAAACATAATCCCTTATTGTTTAAGTGTTTGCTCTTTTCCTTGCTTTAGCTCTGCTAGCTGATTATATGATTTAACTGCAGGAGGCAGGACTTCTGGAATGATGTTGTATTTCAGTGAAAGCCCTCTCCTGGAGAGATAGCTATTAAACTGGTCAAAGTTAACAAAAGAAAGAAAAAAATTAGCCAGTCTTTGGAGATTGGCAAAAAGGTTTACAACAAATTGAGAGGCACTTATCTAATAAAATCTATGGACACTCAATAAGAACAGTAGGAGGCTATGGCATTTGAGTAAAGGACTGCACCAATACACTACCAACTCTGCCTCTCAGAACTGTTTCAGCAGGCCCAGCAAGCTCAGAAGCCAAGTGGTAGTTCCCATTTCCCTAGCTCCATGGGATAGAAGAACTTCTGGTATTTTCAGCAGCTAGTGGACACCAGCAGATCCATTTCCCACAGCTCTGGGCTGCTGGGGGTCCTATATTTAGCTGTTGGTGATAGCTGGGTGGAACTTTTTCTGCCACATTGGCTCCCACATGAGCATGAGAGCTGGTGGAGAGTGCAGGCCCCTTTTCCTGCACAGGTCTGAGCTGCTCCTGTGGGCTTGACAGTCAAGCTGAAGCTCCCACCACTTGCAGCTTCGTAGGACAGAGATCATGTGGCAGCTGGTGAATATCAGCAGTTACCTGCCTCTCCAGCACTGAGTTACAGAAGATCCATACTGGGTAGTGGCCACAGCCAGACAGTGGCACCAGTTCTTGCCTCTCCCTACCCACATGCAAAAACAGAGTCCTGTCTTCATAGAATCTAGGTGGGGCAGCAAGTGAAGAGTGAGTTCTCCATCTCCCAACCAGTTCCTGTTCCATAGGATAGAGGTTCTGCCCAAGATAGGGTCACAAAAAGCCTCAAAAGACTGGCAAAACCTTGTCTATGCCAAGGAACTTAACTGTAATTGAATCAGAATGTGGAACAATTAATGCCCCACAGTTTATCAAAAACAATAAAGCAATCAGCTAGCAATTACTGGAAGCTACAGAAGAGTATGATATGAATAGAGGAAGTCAAAGAGAGCCTAGCTAAATCCACAGTCACCCCTGATAATAAAAACTGTTCCCTCTCAGAGGAGACATCAGAGGCTGCACATTTCAGGAGAAATAGCTCTCACTGAACTAGTCCAACCAAAGCACTAAACAAATAAAGAAGCAAACCAGCCTGTGGTGCAAAGGATTAGTATCCAGAGTTGCCACAATGTATGTATGGGATATATGAGATATTCAAAGAAACAGAAACCCATACACAAGGGGGAAAAGCAGGCAACAGAAATTGTATTTGAGGGGACGCAGATGTTGGACTTAGCAAAGACTTCAAGGCAACTATTATAAATGCATTCAAAGATCTAAAGGAAACCATTCTAAAGAATTAGAGGAACGTATAATGACAATGTCTCACCAAATAGAGAGTATCAACAAAGAGACAGAAATTATAAAGCCAGAAAAATGGAAAGGAATAATAACCAGAAATAAAAGTTTCACTAGAGGGGCTCAATAGGTTTGAGATGGCAGAAGAATCCACAAACTTGAAGACAGATTGATAGAGATTATGCCATCTGTAAAACAGAGGGCAAAAAGAATGAAGAAAAAGGAATAAAGTCTCAGAGAAAGGTGGGACACCATTAAACACACCAACATATGCATAATGGGAATACCAAAAGAAAAGGAAAAAAAAAACATTTGCAGATAGACAAAAAAAGAAACTTTTGCTAGCAGACCCACTTTAAAAGAAATACTAAGGGTAATTATTTAGACTAAAAGCAAGGATATCAGACAGTAATTTGAATCCACATGGGAAAAAGAATGCCAGTAGAAGCAATTCTGTTGGAATTATAAAAGATACTTTAATTGTGCTTTTTTCACTTTGATTTAAAAAGCAATTGCATGAGACAACATGTGTATAATTGTACTGTTGGGCCAATAACATATAGAAATGTAATGTATTTGACAATAGCAGCACAGAAGAGCTTTGTAAAAACAAAGCCATGTTGGAATAAGAAAAACGACACCAGATGGTAACTCAAAGCCAGGAGAAGAAATTGAGAGACCCAGAAATAGTAAATAAGAAGGTTAATATAACAAACTCTATAAATATATACTTGTCTTCCTTTCTTTTCTCAGCCCCTTTAATTTAGTTGTGGTTCTCCTTAACCACTGAGGAGCAAAGAGGTGTTCCCAAACATTCCTGAAATTGTTATGACCACATGGGACACCCATAGTACCTGCTATAACTGAAAAGCTTAGCATTTGTATGATATCAATTAAAATATAAGCACAGACATATGTAGAATATAGATATCTTTCCCCACTTTATTTACCCGATTCCTAATTAGCAAGAGTACTCAAACATAACTACCAAATAATTACCAATGAATATAGCCTTAAAATAACATTTATCTGGTAAGCATTAAAGCAAAATCCAAATATTATTTGCTGCCAATGTGAGTCATTTTTCAAAGAACATTTTCTTCTCATTTATTTCTACACATGCATGCCATTTAAGGATATACGCATGTTCTCCCATGGAGCAAATGAGCTTTCTCAATGAAAAATGTACAACATCATTAATCTCACCATGTTGGTTTTCTTCTTTTTCTCACAGTGCACTATTTGTTCCCTATCATCAAAATCTGTCACACCGTACCTTGAATAATTTTGCTTTCTTAGCTTTCCCTTAACATTATAACATAATTTTAACATAATAAAATAACAGTTTACACTATTCATAGGTTGGTAAACAACTAAAATATAAACTGTCTAGACTTCCAAAAGTGAGGAAAAATAATACTTCACCTAAAATTTTTCACCTCTCAGACCATCTATGATCTGATGGAGACTGTACAAGCCACATATATGTTTCTTAATCCAGCATTTCACACTTCAGGAAATCTTTACATACACTTGAATAATTAGGATTTATTGTTGTCATTTAAAATGTGTCCAGGTGAGAGTTGTATGGCAAGCCAAGGTTATATTCTGTTATAACAGAGTTCTATGGAAGCAAACAACCAGTCTGAGAATGTTTAGAGTCTGTTTTTCATCAAAACTAAGTATAATACACATTCTCTGTTCCACTAATAGGCCAAACAATAATTAGAGACAAGACAATTTAATGGTGCATCATGGTCCACATGCTGAAAAATTTACTACAAGTAACATCACCTCTTAACTACTGTGCAGAGAAGTTTTACACACCTTAGTTGTATTAACCTTAACAATTCTAGTTCCTGAAGATGTAACACTCATATTTATCGCCACATGCCATGAGGCATAGATTAAGTTCCTTAGATGCATTATATGTAGCTTATATTTCAGGGGATACATCTTCAACTTTGTTCTGAATATGATACATCTTCAAGTCACACTCTGGGTGTAAAAGCCACAATTTGTGTCAACAGAGCTTTTATAAACATCTCTGAATTCCACTGAGCATCCGAATATTATGTGCACGTATTCACTTCTAATCACTCAAGCCAGCATGCTGCCTTTCTCCAAATCCCAAATTCCTGATGGGAGTGAGTATTCATGAGGGTCAGTGAACTACAGATTCTGAAGAGATTTTTAAGAAGACAGAAGGTCAGCAGTAACTATGAATTTAGAAAAGGATATCAAACTATTTTCCATTTCCCCTGAAGATTAAAAGAAGAGGAAGATTTGAGTAACAGATGCTAGACACAAAGAAAGCTGCCCACACTTTGAGTGACAAGATACAGGAAAAAAAAAAAAAAAAAAACTACTAAGAGCCACACTTGGAAAGTTCTACCTTTATCATAAGGAGATCCTGTCTTCTAAAAGAATTTCCAATACAATGCCTCTGGGAGATGAGTGATGGAGGAGAAACTTTACACGTCTCTTTCCAATCTACGACTCTATGCAACTATCTTCAAGAGTAAGAGAAACCACAGGCTACATCTGGTTTCTGAAGTCATAAGACCTGGGAACATCAAGGTAATATCCCCTGCTTTTGATACACATGCAGATAAAAGCTCTTCCAAATTCCTTTATTTACTTTAACTTTTACCGTGAAGATTTCTATCTTTTTTTTAGCCTCTGCTCACTCAATCCTATGTATATCAAAAGTGAAGGACAGGATGGAATTACATTACAATTATATTCTGATTACTATCATCACAATTATATTGTTTTCCTTCCAAGTTCATTATTTAATATCCCAAATCTAAATAATTAATAAGAAAGCATAGCCGTTTGCTCTATTAGTACAACTAACAAAAAAATAGAGTATTTAAAATACAATCTCATTTTTATATTTATATTTATGGAATTTTCTTAAATTTGGTTTTAGGCTGAAAGAAATGTGAAATATCAAAGAACAATTATGACCGCATGCCATGCAGACATACTCAAGAAGAGTGCAATAGAGTGTAACCAACAAAACGCTGAGTTTCAGTGATCCACATAGAATATTAAATACCTTTCTGAAGATAAATAATCAAAATAACCAAGGCACATAATTTTTTTAGGATACACACACATTTGACTCACTAAAGAAGAACCATAAGAGTCAGTAGCAGATAAAAGAAACCTTAGTTGAATTATACTTCAAGAGTTTAAAAAAAAAGACATTCTACTTAAAGATGTTTTTCAATAATTTGTCAAACTTCTGAAAATTATTATATCCATGAATCTTCTTATACCCCACAATCAGATAAAACTTCTTTAAAAGCATCTCTTTGTCTTACTAAAAGAACATTTTACAATAATTTAAATCACGTTACCAAAAGCCCATCATAGTTCTTTCCCTTAACATATCCTTACCTCAAACATATAAATTTTTACAGCTTGGCAATGTGTAAAATCCTGTATTCTTTCTGCAAAATAATAATAATAATAATAATAATTACCAATTTCTTTATCACAGCATATGCAATGCATCACACATCAGAGGGAAGAGCCCTCCCAATAATGAAAAAGTTTAAAATTATATTCAGAGTAATTTGGTATCAATTTATATTGAAGAATCTATTTAGCAGATTCACCCAAACTAATGTCTGGGAAGAAGAGCACTCATCTTCTTCTCACTTTTGTCCTCACTTCCTTCTCCACTCCTACTTTTACCTAGATTAAAAAATTCAATTTTGTTTTCCATATCCAGTCCCAAATTTTCCCCCACTCTACAGATTTTATTGTTCATTTTGGCACAGACAACAACAGGAAAAAAAAGGGCTTAACTGGCAACTTTAGTCCAGCCCTCTCTTCCCACAACAAACTCACCAACAACCACAAATAAACATAGTAAAAATAGCCAATATTCACTGAGCGTATTTCTATTGGGCCTGCTCTAAGTGCTTCTCCTATATCATCTCCTTGCATCTCTATAACATTTGTACAAAATAAAGACTAATATTACCTCCATTTTATGGATGATAAAACTGAGGCACAGAGAACATGAGAAATTTGCCCAAGGGCAAATAGCTAAATTAACAGAACTGCGATTTGAACCCAGGCATAAACTGGCACCAGAAACTATGTTATTACTAACTATGCTATATTGACTACTAGTTTAAAAAAAAAAAACAGAATGATTATTATGCAAACAGTATTGAGACATATGAAATAAATGTACAGGGTAAGGTAAAACAACATTTTTTGTTGTGAAAAAGCAATTTCAAGGTAATTCCTTATCTTCTTTTTCCTAGTAGATTGGTTCTGTTGCCAAAAAGCTGATAGGTAACGTTATTAAAATGACTTTTATAGACACTTTAGTGAATAAGAACTACAGCAAGATCTCATTAGTACTGACTTAACAAACCTTTTGAATAAGACTGCCACATTTTTTGAGTGTCCTGTAGACTGAATGTTTTTGTCTCACCCCCCACCCCCTGACTCATGTTGAAACCTAATCCCCAGTGTGATTGCATTTAAAGGTGGGACTTTGGGAGATTATTAGTTACTGAGAGTGGAGCCCTCACGAATAGGATTAATGTCTCTACATATGAGACCCCAGAGAACTCCCTTGCACCTTCTGCCATGTGATGCTACAGAGAGAAGGCAGCCCACTGTGACCCAGGAAACTGGCCTTCACCAGGTAACAAATCTACCAACACCTTCATCTTGGACTTCCCAGCCTCCAGAACTTTAAGAAATAAATATTTATGTAAGCCACCTGGTCTATAGTACTTTTGGTATAGCAGCCTGAACAGACTAAGACAGAATGCGTTAATTTTTTTTCTTTTAATGATATCTTAGTATTGATGACAAAGAAACTAAAGTAAACTGGTGATACTGTGAAAAAGAAAACTCTGATTTATCCTGTCAGTTGTCATGGATTCACATGTGCCACATACCCTGAAATCTGAAGGTTGGAACAGGTTTACAATTAAGATAATATAAACCAGTTGAGCCTCTGGTTGACTACTTTTGCTGGGTTCTAGGATTTTTTTTTTTTTTTCTCTTTTTAATCAACAGCCAGAATGCTCCTAAAAAACAAAAATGACCTGAGATGCAGAGCCATCAGTCGTGTATAGGTAGAGTAAATCGAGGGGATTTTTTCAAGGCCTCAACATTCTGGGTCTCCAGGGTGCTGGTGACTAGGCAACAACGTAAAGAAACAACCAGTTAAAAAAAGAACTTTCTCTACCACCTTGTGCGAAAAACACCTGAGGCTCAAAAACACGGCGCTGGTCCATGATATAACTTCTCTTCATTGTCTCTGCAGAGGAATGACCTTGTCCCTCCCTTACTCCATAGGTCCTCTCAGGCCAAAGTTGCGTAGCTTTATTTCCCTTCAGGAGGTCTGCCATGCAAAAACTAATGGAGGAGAGCTTGGTATTGTGGAAAGATCACTGGCCTGGGGACTGAGAAACCAGGTTCTAGTTGCAAGTCACCGAAAAGCTATGTGATCTGAGCAGTCTTTGTCCAAACTGGGCCTTGGTTTCCTTATCTGTGAAATGGGAAGGCTTGTAATAAATAAAAATGAACTGTAAAATATCTTCCACTTTTAAACATATTAGGTTATCCTTGACTCACAAAAATTAAGGGGTCAACAACTTAAGTGCATAGCTACCTCCAAAATGACTTATGCTTAGTTATCACATTTTTAGTTGATTTAAATGTCACTTCCTCAGAGAAGTCTTATGACCACTCTGTGAATGGACCACCCTTCCCCCATCCTTAGCCCTTTACTGCATTGTTTTTCTTTCTAACATTGTCACTTGATAGCATGGGTATGTCCACATTCTGTTTTCCCCTTGGGGAGGGTACAGATTTGGAACACTTTTTGTATTCTCATTACCTAGGACAGTGCCTGATATTGATTGAAAGGAAGAATTTTGTCACTCCCTAATTATTACTTCTATTTTAGCAGTCTGGTTTTTAATACACCTATTTCAAATAACAATCTAATCTCTAGTCCTTAAAACTCAAAACATTAGCATCTCTTGATTACATATTTCATTGTCAAAAGTCAAATCAAAATTAATCTCATAAAAAAGCAAAGAAACCAAAAAAAGTTTTCACTGGAATAGTGCTGGAAATAAAAATAGCTTTGAAATTGGAAAAAATGTTGTTTAACTCTGGTTCTCAAGGCTTTTTCTTTCTTCCCTTACCAGTTCAGTTGGACAGATATTTCTTGACAGTCAATCATGAAGTAGGTACTAGAAGGTCAAAGGTGAATAAGATGTAATCCATACCTTAAATGTAGAGTTGAGTAGGAATAACAAAGAAACAGACTACTTATGTTACCTCAGCAATAGACAAAAGAGGAATTTAGAATAAATGGAACTTTCTGAAATGTGTAGTTCCTGAAGCAAAACCAGTTTACTTTTCCAAAATTTATATAAGAGCCATTTCTTCCACACAGATGTGTGAAACCTCAACTAGAAAAGTGCTTCATTATTTAGCAAGGTTGAAATTTTCTTTTGTTTCTGTATATGATTTTTATTGTGCATTTTAATATCCAGTTTGTTCATGTTAGTTTAAATCAGTCCCATTTATGATGTTGGAGGAGGTTAATATTGCAGTAATTTCCATGCTGGGTGTTTTATGGGAGAGCAGAAAAAGTACCATAAAAACAGTGGAGGGTACAACCACTCTTGTTGATTTAGATGGTTTTTCCCCTCATTTTTTTCATTTTGTAGATGCTTAGCACACCTATCATATGCTATTCTCAGGGAAAAAATTTAATTACAGCCTATAATTAATAGTTATAGTAATATATGATGTATAATTACTATATATAATTAATTATAAATCTAGACTACAATTTAAATTTAATTTATAGTGCATTTTGCCACTTATTAAGAATTATAGTAAAAGAGAGAAGATAGAATTCCTGCTAAAATTAGAGATTTGACTATTTGTGAATTTTAATTATATCTCTAGAATTACCATGAATAGAGGAAAAAGGCAAAGTCTGAGAATTCTAGTCCTAGGAGGCTAGTACAGTCACCCTTAGAAGGGCCTTTTGACTTCTCTCAACCTATTTTTCTTCATCTGGGGGAGGGAAAAAAAAGAGAGAGAGGTTGAAGAAGAAAATTTCTATGATTTTTTCAAGTTCTAAGTGTTCTAAGCATGGCTTATGAATAATTAAAAACTTGCTATTATCTCTCCAAATAATTGAAGTGCAAACCACTACTTGTGGTCTATGAGCAATCCAGCCTTTTCCCTGTGTAAACATTATCAACAGTATAATCCAAAGCAAGCTACTTTTGTGGAAATACAAAACTCACAGCATAGAAAATTTTTAGAAACTTTAAAAATTACCTATCAGAACAAGTTAAATAAGGCTACTGACTATCAAAAGACTGGCATATACTAGTGGTGTCCAAATCTGGGTAGTAATCAGAATCACTAGAGTGGAATCAGAATATCTCATCATGGGGCCCAGGATTTTTTGTTTTTAATTTCCTCCTGTGATTTTGATGTATAGTCAAATCTGTGAACCACTATTATAAATAATAAATGTTATGAGTTCTGAACACTGAGGAACCCCTGTGCTCCAAATTAGTTTGGGAAAGCTAATAATAATTGTATTATTGAAATTGATTTATAATTTTCTCTTGATCAGCTAGCAATTATACAAACAAAACAGTAGTAATTCCTTAGGGGTACAATAATCAACCAAACTATTCATACAACAAGTGAATTGCATTCAGATGGACTCATATATTCTTCCTCAAATCTCATAACAATAATAAATATTACACTTTATATCCGTATAGTGTTTTATGGGTTATATTGTGCTCCACATGGATTCTCATTTGAACCTGACTTAGTTATGTTATACCCATTTTAAAAATCAGGAAATTAAATCTCAGGGATAATCACTCCAGGATCACACAAATAAGTAGAAGCTTGAGTTTAAACAAAAGCTTTTCTGACTCTAAATGCTTCCTATCTAATCTCCTAAACAGTAAAAGCTTTTCCTAACATAAGATACCATCTAAAGCCATACCATACTAAACTAGTGTTTTTATAACTTAAGTTTATCTTTAATTTAGGCAGGTAGGAAATTTTTTCACAAAGACTTGCAAATATTTTTAATTTATATGACTTCTAAGTCAGAATCACTCTTATCTCGACAGCTCAAAATTAATATTCAGAGTGATCTTAACTCTACTTTGTAAGGCCCATCCAAAACCCTGGGGAAAACTCTCTACTAGGCATGACAGTGGGTGAAAATCTCTCCCATTAGGAACCAAATAAGCCTGGATGCAACAGAAGAAAACTGTATAAATAAAAACAGAAAACCAAAAACCGCAGCCGTCACCCAAGAGATAATTCCATGGGACTGTCCTTTAATAAGAGCAGAGCTCTTGAAATAGAAGAGCGAAGACTTTGGAGTCAGATGAACCTGGACTTAAATGCAGGCTATGCCACTTAATAGTCATGTCTGCTTGGGCAAGTCATCTTACAAATGGAAATATATAGGATATATCCTACTGTATTAGTTTTCTATCGCTGCTGTAACAAATTACCACAAATTTATCTTGCAATTCTGGAAGTGAGAAGTCTGAAGCAGATCTCATTGGACTAAAATAAGATGTTGTCAGGGCTGCATTGCTTTTGGAAGCTCTAGGATGAATCCATTTCCTTGCCTTTTCCAGCATCTAGAGATTGCCTGCATTCCTTAGCTTGAGGCCACGTCCATCTTCCAAGCCAGCAGTGACTGGTCAAGTCTTTCTCTGCATCACTCTGACACTGGCTTTGCTGCTCCCTCCTCCACATTTGAGGATCCTTGTAATTGGGCCCACCTGGATAATCCAGAATATTCTCTCTATTTTAAGGTCAGCAGATTAGCAACTTTTATTCTATCTTCAAACTCAATTCCCCTTTGCCATGTAATAGAACATAATCATTCCCAAGTTCCAGGAGATACAAACAGTTCAGAGGCAGAGGCAAATCAGAGAGAGGTCTGAGATACTGTCTGGCATCCTAGGTTCCTTCCTACTTTAGACAATGTGCTCTTTGGCCCAAAATAACAGTTGGGATCTCTAAGGAAACCATACATAGTGGGGAGCATTTAAGTATGAAAGATGTCTACTTGTATGACATTCACCAGGGAGCCATGTCTGTTAAATTCACAGATTGTTGGTTGGCATGTTTTTTTATTGTTTGCTTTAGGATATATCTAAGGACTCAGTCACTTTTCCATGTGTCCAAAAATTAAATGTAGATGATCTATTCTGTGTACTGGGTTTTACTGAAAAATACAAGAAATCCTCTAGAGTCTGACAAAGCAGGATTCTTTCAGGACTGTCACTGGGGTCAAAATGCCTAGGTTTTCATTTCGTTTACTTGTAAATAATGAGAATCTAAGTGTTAATTTCCTGGTCTGTAAAATAGAAATACTAATACCTGTGTTGCATGTTTACTGTAAGCATAGAAATCATCTTAAATTACCTAATACCATTTTCAGCACATACTGGCACACAATAAGTGGTAGTCATTATTCTACCCTATAGAATAGATATTTCTACCCCTTGACACTGTCCCAATTGACTTCAGTTTTATTGCCTCTACTTAATTTAGCCATACTTAAGTTCAAAGCCTCCAGAATAAAGTCTTCATGTTTTTTAGGGAAATAAAGTCCTCCTCCTCCTCTAGAGTTTACTTTCTGCTCTGAGGAACAGGATGCCAATTACCAGCAACTATATAGATATGGAACGAAAGTGGTGATCTACCCATGACGTTCTTTAAAACTGGCCTAGTGCTCCTTTTCCAAAGTACTACTCCCTGATCTCTCAAGGACTCCAAGAGTTTATTCATTGTCTTGCAGCTCATTTCTCTTGAGCCATAGATAAGCTGAACAAAATTGCCTTACAATGCCATGTATAACCACCACTCCAAATCCGGTTTCCTTCTAAGCATGTTCAAAAACTAGCCTACCTTGAGACCTCCTTATAACTTTTCTAGACATGAGCACATGATTCTTGCATCTAGATAGCTAAGGTTACTTACCCAAATAATCTTGGCCTCAGACTCAAAACTATCAGCAAAGGGAAGGAAAGTCAGTGAGATAGTAAGACAGGTAAATAATACAGCTAATTCTCAAATATTAACAAATGTGAAGAGACATATTATTGTTTTCTGTTCTGCTTTATCTGGCACAGATACGCCTCCCTTAACGTACCAATCGTCATACCAAACTCTTTGTCATACACTTGTTTAGAGTTGGAATTTGACCAAAGTCAAGCCAAATTTCCAACATAACCACTAGCCTGAAGTCTTCATGGCCATATATAGAGCCACAGGCCACTGCCAAATGACTAGTCTGGATCCCTCAACAGTCAAATTCCTAGAAAGGGAATATGATTGTCCATTATCAAGTAAATACATTGAGTGGCTTTCGGTCAGGTGTCCATCTCCATCCAATACTGAGTTGAACAGTGAAATTGCAAAAAGAACTAGGAGTCACCAAAAAAAAAGGGGATCCTTTAGGACTGTAATCCTACAATTGAATGAAAAAATAGTATTAAATAAAATGCATCTGAATAGAAACTGTAACTCACATAGTGGTTTGCAATTGACTGAAATTGCTTAAAATAAAAGGATAATCAAAGGTCCTTTGATTTTAGTAGCATGGCATAGCCATGGCTATGAATTACTTGAAAGTTAACTATGAATCTATGTTCCCAGGCACCAGGCTATGTCAGAAGTATTTCCTGAAGAAGTTAGTCTTCCATATGATACTTCCAGCAAAACATCCCCTGCCGAAAATGGTTGGTTTTCCATAAGAATAGAATATTACCTCTCCCGTTCCACCAAGTGCATAGACAAAGGACAACAGATAGCTGAGGATAGAAAGCCACCAGCAAGGACAAGGAAGCCCTTGCAATAAAACCAGAAGAGTGAGGTCCTTAACAACCAGCAAAGCCCTGGCTTTGACTCAAAAGGGTCTATAGTGATAACATTAAAGTTCCTACAATTTGCCTAGCAATAGGAACCTCAGTTCTCTAGAGGCCAACAGCTAGAGTTCCTGAAGAAGCAGATCAAGACATTGTGGAATGGATCCAGAAATTAGGAAAAAGGAGGACCCCACAGAAATGAGCCAACAGAACAATATGTGCTACATTAAGTATGATTAGCTACTTCTGGCCAGTGAAGAGATGCCAACTTTCAATATAAAAAAAAGGTTTTGATGGTCTAAAAAGCTCACAATGTAAGCAAAAGACAAGCAGATAGCTATGTCTGCTTTGCAAGCATTAGTTATAACACCCCACGAATTGTGTAAATCAAGTAATTCTCTTACAATCCCTTTTGCTAGAAGGTACTGCCTTAAGTATCTTGTTGGGTATTGTGGAACCTAAAACAATTAAAATCTAAGTGGACCTGACCAGCAATATCCTTTCTGGATTGGTGTGCATGTAAAAACTGAATAATCCTAAATGATTCTACATTTGCTCCCACCTTCTGGGTTCAAAAAGATAGAAGGTTAAAATTTGCTAAGAGGGTAGATCTTATGTAAGTGCTCTTACCACACACACACAAATGATAACAATAAAGGGGGCAGGAGGAAACCAGGAAGTGACAGATATGTTTGTGACCTGGTAATGATGGTTTCATGGGTGTATACTTATCCCCAAACTCAAGTTATATACACTAAATATGCATGGCTTTGGCATGTCAACCATATCTCAATAAAGTGGTTTTCAAAAAAGAAGAGTCATCCAGGAAATGTTCTTTCTTCCTGGTAACTAAAGAATAGTTACTTATTTCTTCCAGCACTTTTTTTCAGCTGGGTTATTTTAGGTAATAGGAATCATTGCTTACTGCCTTATGCAATGCATTTCTATGAAATGAAATATCATTTATCATCTTGGATAGAGACTTTTTACCTACATTGTGTGTTACATTCCTAAGAAACAATTAAAAAAAAAAAAAAAACTAGCCCTGGCTGGTGTACTAAAGTCACCATCTCATGAATATATTAGCCATTGCTGCTGAGAAACTGTTGATTGTAGATACAGCCAATCTGTGTATGCATATGAAGCTGAACATTTATATGAATTTTTTAAATATTTTCAGATAAATAATTCCCTAACACCTTTATCCCAACACATTCCTCCTCTAGCTTGTTTTATTAATAAGCACACTTTAGAGAAAGCCTTTCTACAAGTGCATGGCTAAGGAATGAGGAACACAGGGTGGAAAGATGGCAGGAAGGATATTGCTAAAACAACTTGAATACATAAATACATTAATCACACAGACCACACTCTATTATTCAGCAGCTGACATTATAGTGTGAGATCAGCTCAGCCACTGGCTCCTGCTCCTATCAACTCAATACATATTTATCAAGGCCTTACTCTGTACCTCACACTTCGGTGAGAGGCTGCAGAGAAGAGAGAGAAAGAGAGGGAGGAAGAAAGGGAGAGAGGGAGAGTAGACACTGCCCACGGAATGCCCCCCTAGTTGGGAAGATGAGACATACATACGGGAAACAACCAAAGATCATTACTCAAGTATTGCTGTGTTCTTTCTTCCTCTGACCAATAATTATTTAGGGAGATTCACTGTCTGTCATGACTACTACCACAAGGTATTTAAGAGAATTGGGACTCAAGTCAGTTATTTTTCTCCTATTTAATGTCTGGGAAAAGTCTTAATAGAAGAGGAGGGGAAGAAAACAAAATTATTGGTTAAAAAAAAAATGAGGTTATCTATGAATGTCATCTGTGTCATAACATTTCCATAATATCATAGAAAATCAAATCGCTTTATTGGGTACTATAACATTAAAATATTATATGTAAAATATGATATATAAATACTGTTCTAGATACACTAAAGTCTCTTTCCAAGGTCTTGGTTTTCTTTAAGAATCAGATTGAGTTACATATTTAGAATATAATAAACCCACAAGGTCTTTAGTATTAGGCAGACCTTAATTTTAATACTAATTCCCTGAATTCCTTACTTATGACTCATGTAATCAAGGGGAGATAATTTAAATTTTCTGTGCCTCAGTTTCCTCTTCTGTCAAATAAAGCTAACTACAACTAGTTTGAAAAAAATACTGAAGATTAACAAAAGTGATATGAATAATTTCACCTAGTACAGAGCCAGGCTCATAACAAGTAATTAATAAATGCCAGTTTCCCTTCCCTCTAAGCATAGAAGCAAACATATGATCTAAAGCTTAAAAACAGAAATATCCAATTTGTATGTTGTGAAAATTAAGACGAGAACACAACTGCATTTAATTTAAAATATCATCGTGAAGCAGGCATTTAACTTTAGTGAACATTTGCAGGGAGCTCCCCCACTTGTAGGCTCTTGGTACTTAGCATAGACCTCTGCTGGTGTACTTCATATTCTCTTTTTGTAATTAACTGTGTGCATGTTTGTCTCTTCCATCCTACAGTGAGCCCTATGAGGTCGACACCCAAATCTTATATATAACATCACATTGTTAAACGACTGTCAGCATGTGTGAATAAACAAGTGCATAAGAACCAGGAGTCAGGAATTCTGAAACCATCTCTGTATGAATACACTGCACTGCTAGACAGCAAGGGGAGCCTATGAACTTACTAACCACAAAAATGAAATAAAGTCTAAGTAAAAAATAAAGATATCTCAATAATAAGGAAAGTCTTTGTATTAAAATATTAAGCAGGAAAAATAAATTTTGTATATCTGGAATAACTTGAATTTTTTAACTATATAGTGAAGAAAAAGACAGAAACAATAAATATTAACAGTCAAGATCAATAAAAGGACACTTCAAGTGCTCATCTTATTTTGATCTCTTGATTTGACCCTGATGTTTTCTTCTCACTGTACTCATTTTTCGTGGAGAGTCTTCCTTATTCATTTATTCAATGAACATATATTACTTAAGCGCCTCCCGTGTGCCAAGCATCCAGCTGGACACTGGATACACAGACGGGAATGAAATGAGCAAAGTCACTGCCCTCATCGATCATGCCAGGAAGACAGGCATTTAAGGAGGGCATTGAGGGCCAGCAGGCTCAGGACAACGTGTGAGGAGAGCACCTCACTCACCTGGGGAGGAAGGAAAGCCTCTCGGAGAAGTCACTTTCAAGCTGAAACACCAAGTATAAAGCCTTAAGAGGAGATGAGGAAGAAATCAGTGGGGGCAGTCACTGGTTTACTGCCATCTATATGCTAATCTCTCTCAGATGTGTATTTCTAGCCCAGAAGATTCTTATTACCTCCAAGCTCATATGTGGCCTTCAACCACCTTATACCAAACATGTCCAAACTGAAATCCTTTGTCTCCATTTCTTCCTCTACATTCAAAAACAGCAGGAGGGGAAGGCCACACTTACTTCGTATTTCCAATCCTTCCACTCACCCAAGCCAGAGAGCTTACGTTATTCTACATTTCTCTCCTACATCCTCTATATCTATGGGTCACTAAATGCTGTTCTAACACTTCATCTCTCAAAACACTTCCTCCTGCTCATTCCACAGTCACGGCTCCAATCCAGGTCCTCTTTTTTAAAATGGTTAACGTGGTGAATTTTGTGTATATTTTGCCACAATTTTTAAAAAGAGACAAAATAAGAAGCTAATAAGGCAATACTTCCAAAGGACGAAGCAAGACAGATGTATTGCCAGAGACCTGGGAGAAATTTCTGCCGGGAAAAAATAACTATAAAGAGAATGTAGCGAAGAGTGTCCACACCTGCTCCTGTTCCCATGGCCCCACCCTACATGCTGAATACCTGTGTCTCCCTGCCTGTGAGCTTTTTCTAGACATGAGAGCATCTCTACCTGCTCCTGAGCAAGCTAGAAGAGTTACTGTCCCAGGAAGTAGCCCTCAGCCACATCTGGATGAAGATAAACCTCAGCTTCCTTGCCCCTCTGTGAGGATGACTCTGAAGTGTGATCTACATGCAGCCCAGAAATCCCCGGTAGGATCAGACAGCAGTCACACACCCAGTAACGTGCTTAATAACACACTATGGTCTTCCTTCTCTTCTTTGTCTCTCTTCTCATTCCCCTATTCCCTGGAATCACCTCCTAAGTGAACTATTTGCATCCAAGTCTTTGTCTTAGGGTCTCCTTCTGGATGAATCCAAACTAAGACAATAAAAATTCAGTGTTCTGAGGAAAGTTCCCCTTGCCAACAGCACAGATAGGAAAAACACCATGAGAAAAACATGTTGCTTTTAACATCCAAGGAGCCCAGAGTTGGAGGAAAATCATAACACAAGCTGACTTTAATACTTTGCCTATATATTTAAGTAAACAACATATCAAATTATGAAACTTAGAAGAGTGCTTTGCATATCTTTATTTAATAAATAGATGACTAGCTTATTTAATGCTGAATTTATAATTCTACTGATGTATCTTTAAAAAAATCACTTCTTTTGTGGATTTTTTTATAAATGGCTATATAATGAAATGACACCACTGCAGCGTACTTTAAGCTCTCCTTACTGTATATGCTGAATGTAAGCCTATTTGGAACTGAAAGCTTACTGGGTACTGTAAAGTACTAACGATGTGTTTGCTATTAGCCCTGTTTACCCCTTCTGTCAGAGAATAAAACCACGCTGAGAAAATCTTCAGTTAAATGTTGTTTAAAAGGAAAACACCACTATTATAAAAGCTTCACAGGCCTCCTGTCTTCAAATTAGCAATCAATCCTTATTGCCTATTAAGTCACTTCAGTGTCACTATTGGAGAGGACTGTATAGGTCATTACCTCCTCTGATCTGCAATTGAAGTCCCAATATTCAACCACTTCTGATTTACCACTAAATCCCTGAAGTCAACGCTGATCCATGGGAAAAGGTGAATATCAAATGTGTTGCTTTAAATGAGGACTGATGTTTTTTCACTTTTCCCCATCATCCCATTCCCCACTCTCTCTCACACAAATTCATCACTTCTGACAGGCCCCCTGTGAGGTATACATAGGGAAACACCATCTCCATTGGACAAGGGATTTAACCAACTATTGAAGAGCCAAAAGGGAAATGGAACCAAAACAGCTGACTCACACATCACAGCTTGAACCACCAGACCGAGCTTCCGCCCTGAGAGGGAGATGAATCAGTCAACGGTGATTCATCCCACCAAGGAAAATATGTTTTCCCTGTGATGGAGAAGTTCATTTTAAACATAATAATCAGAAAATGTAAAAGTTAATGAAAAGAACAGTCTGTTTAAATTCCGCAGCCATGTAAATTTTTCAGTTACAACATACAAATATGTACTGTCACATGATCTGAAAAAGCAGTGAAGTGTGAACATTGTTCATGGAAATGTCTGAAAGGAACTACTAAAATTTCAGTTAAAAACATCAAAAAAGAAGGAAAGTGTGCACTTTCACATATTTAAATCTGATAAACTAACCTCTAAAAACATTAATTTTTAAAGTTTAAACCATTATTAAAGATGACTTTAAAAGAATCATTTTAACTTTTGGCAAAATCACAAAAGAGAAATTTTAATACAAACTAATTTGGTGCAAATGACCAGCTGAATTGGTACATTAATTTAGTGAAAATAATGACATCTGCCATTTATTGTATTCCTACAATGTGCCACCTCTAATTTTTGTAACAATTCTCAAAATGAATATTATCTGCATTTTATTGGGAAGGGATCAGAAGTTCAAGGAAGTTCAATGACTTGCCTAAGGTAAAGTAAGCTTCTGTTATGGAATTCAAATTTAAGCTATCCTGGTTCCAAAACAATTGTAACCATTCTTCACTATACCATACTCTCTTTTCCCTGAACAAATGGGCTGTGTATTGTAGGCACTCAAAATAGCATCAGTGAATTGTACATTCTTTATTAGCAAAAGAAGAGAATGATCTCACACACACAACCAGTTATTGGAATTATGAGTTTTTATGGCAAGCTTGTTACTATTCCCACCCAGTTCATTCAAATACTTTTGCTATATTACTGTACAGAAGACTCAAGTAGGGTTGTTTAAGGTATTTCCTTATATGATTAAGAAGCAACCAGGACTAAAAGAAGTGAATCTGAGATCACCGTACACATCTCTAAGTTGAAACTGCCAATCTTAGCTCTGATCACTCAAGGATGCAGGCACATTTGTACCTCTAGACTTCCAGTTTTATTTTTAATTTGTATTATAAAGTGTTTTAACAGTGGTTTTCATACAGACCAAAACATAGAGGCTTTACCATACTTCTCTGATGTAAAAAGTATTACACACTAACTTTTATAAAGACTTTCATACAAATAAACCTAGAATATTTAAGACATTCATCAGAATCCTCAGGCCAATGTGATGGTGTGGCCAGTTTTGGAAAGTTTGATGGAGTGGGTAGGATTATCTTACATAATAAATACAACAGATTACTACAGTTGTTGTTGTTGTTGTTGTAAAAATAAATACAAACATTTAATCTTCTCAACAACCCTCTAGTGTCAGTACTATTATTATCACCCATGAGTTATAAATGGAGTCTATTCAAGATGTAGACACTGTGCCTTGGAAAGATTAAGGAACTCAGATAACTGAAAGTGAGCTGATATTTGAAGCCATAAATGCCTGCACTCTTAACCATTATGACGTACTGCTTCCCAGTTTCCAAAGAGGTCTACAAGATACTATCATACCTTTCCAGTCCTTGAGGCCAAGCTTAGTTGTTCTTCCCCAAAACTGCAAGCTATGCATAAGCTATGATATAATAACAATTGTACTTCTAAAGTGCACAAAGAAGTATTCACTAATTATAATCAACTTCAAATCCACTTCAGAGTGTGGTACTGTTACTGGCATGTTTGCAAACGTACAGTAACTGGATCAAGAACTATCACTGTCCATACCTGTGCTGCCAGAGGCAGCTACTGGTGTGAACACCCGTGCTCAGAGGCCGCGCTGGGAGCCGTCCATGGTGCTGACCAAAAACGCCTGCTCTTTCTGTGCTGCCACCATAGTTTCATTTTCTGCTTGGGTTCTTGACAAGTCAGCCTACCACTGTCTTGTCTATGGTACTCTTTAAGAAGGGAAAATGTAACTAACATCACATAGTAAATAGTAGGAATATCGGGATTATCTTTGTCATTTGCCCCTTCTTATACTGCTTACTTATGTGGGGTGGGGGGAATATACCCTTCTGGCAATCACAGAGCCCCTAGCCAAGTGTTACTTGAAAGTTGTTATGAGAAAGGAGTCACAAGGTGAGAAGGGAGGAACCGGCATGGGAGTCACTGATGGAATTGAGTTGGGTTGGGTGAGAAGCAGGAGATAACAGGGACGCTCCCAGGGGAAGCTAAGCCCAAATCATGTTATTTGTTTTCCAGTGGATATTTAAAGCTAAGCTTCAGGTCCTAACCAACAAATAAATAAATAAATAGGAGGAAATAGTTTACAAGTGATTTATCACAAAGGAAAATAAAAATCTGAATATTTTATCTTTGCTTAACATATCTATTTACAGTTATATCACCTTTGCAAACATAAATTTCCAGGCCTAATTTATTAATGGAATGCTATGTCTCATTAATTTAAAGTGTCTGATATATAAATAACTTTCACAAACTAATTCAAACTAGCAATGTATGACACTAGTCTCAGAAACAGTGTGAAATTTGCTTTAAAAACTGCTGCTTGCTGTCCAATAATTATACACTGTGACATTGCAGCAGGATTCTTGTTTGGCCTCCATCTTAAATTAGAAAATGTTAAGCCAGTAAAAAAGAAAAAAAAATGATGTACCAGCATGGTATCACCCTAGCAAATGCATAAATACATTTAAATTTATTTAACTAATTGCCCCCTTGATAACCAGGTATTTATAGCTTTTAATTGTTTACTTTTTTGGATGCTATCACTGTAGAAGTCATCCCATGGTCGTTCTTCTCACTACAAAACAATTTATTCTAGTCACAAAGATGGGTATTTTGTTGCAGATGGGTTTACCCTAATGACCTCAGCTCAGCACTAATAATTAGCATTTTAACAAAAGGTTGGTACCAATAGTGAACAAATAACACACATCTTCTTGCTAGCAAAAGTATAAACATAAAAATGAGTATAGGATATTTTAAATTCTTAATATAAAATCTAAGAAGTTTGAGGAACTCTTTGAAGAAAAGGAAAATTTAAGAGAAAAATATTTCCTCTTCCGAGGACCTCCCTCAAAGACAATAGGCAAACTCTTTTTTTTAATGTTATGTTATTTAGATGTCAGACCTACGTTAGGGAATATAGAGCCCTCATGTTGTGTTTTTCCGCAGGGGGTCTCCCACCACCAACACATCCCTTTCATTCTAGGATTCATTTATGGAATTTTTCTGTGAAAGTTCCATAGGGATCATCCAGTGTAACCTTTCATTTCACAGATGAGAAGGAAAGACCCAGACATACCGAAGGGCTTGTGCAAGGATACACAGGTAAAACTAGAGCTTAATGCATCTGACTACAAATAAAATGTTCTTTCCATCACACTACACTGCTTCATGTAGAATTTGTATTTCTAGCTCTCTTTTAAATAAAGTTAGCCATTGTTATTTAGATCTGATCAATTGAATTCTACAGTAATTATGAGTGAGCCAATTGCTATATGTTGCATCTGAACTTAGACTAAGATATTTGGTTTTCCTTCTTGGTTTCTACTGAAAAGAAAAAGAAACTTTCATTTTATTCCTACCTGTATTATTTTTCAAACGTATTCTACTCCTTAACTCCATCCAGAAGCTGGAAAAAGTCTACAAAACCTTTACTTTATAAGAAAGCTAAGTGATCTTATAACTTTGATTGCATAAGGAAAAATAATCTATAAGCCTTAGGCCACAAACCCCAAATTCTAAGCACACAGATACATGAATCTCATCTACATTTTTATTAAATTTGCTTAGTTGCCCCTTTTAAACTGTACTCTGGGTTCTCAAAGACTCTTCCTTTTTAAATGCCAAAAGAGAATATCATAAAATATACCTAATAGTATTTAGAGGCAAAAAGATTAGATACCTCAGCTTTTTTTTTCTTTTGAGATAATTGACATAAAACATTATATCAGTTTCAGGTTAAAAACTGATTCAATACATGCATATGTTGCAAAACAATCCCAACAATAAGCCTAATTAACATCCATCATCACATAGCTGCATTTTTTTTCCTTGTGATGAGAATTTTTAAGATCTAATCTCTTAGCAAATTTCAGAAATACAGTATTATTAACCATAGTCACCACACTGTACATTATATCCCCAGGACTTAATTTATAACTGGAAGTTTATACCTTTTGACCACCTTCACCCATTTCAATCACCCCCACCCCTGGCCTCTGGCAATCATCAATATGTTCTCCGTATCCATGAATCTATGAGTTTGGGGTTTCTGGGTTTTTTTTTAAAGATTGCACCTATAAGTGAGATCATAAAGTAGATGTCTTTCTCTGTGTGACTTGTTTCACTTAGCATAATGGGCTCAATGTTTATCCATGTTGTTGCAAGTGATGGCCCAGTTTTTATACAAAGCAACAGAAACGGATAATTAGATAAGCATACATTTCCCAAAAGAAATCCATACAATACTTTAAAAACATGTCCATAACATCATATAGAAATTTAGAAAGGAAATTTCAGAAGGCAAAAGTGCAAAATTAGCAAAAGTGAGTGGCAAGGAATCCAGAAAAGGAGAAAGAGGAGATTATGAATATTTTAATCATCAAATATTGGGGGGAAAGAAATTGTATGTCATAATTTTGTCATAAGAATGTTTGGTCATCATATTTGTTCAGTTATTGTCAGAGGTGATTGGGCATGTATTACTACTCTGACACCAAAGCAAAAACATTTTACTGCATAACTTGAGACAAGAAAATTATCCAAATAAGAACAGAAACTGGGGCAAAAAACGCACACTTAAGAAGATACCATAATTTAACCAACATTGTGTGGTAAAACTACATGACTCCCAGGTGATAAACTCTTCCCATAAGGAAAAAATTCCTGTAGTTGCCATACATGTGACTCTCTTACTCCCTGGTGGATTTTAAGATGTCTAGCCCAGACTCGGGAGCTCCAAGCAGAAAAGGGACAGATCATACCAAACCTCAGGTAAGTCAGACACAAAGGCCAACAAAATCAACCAAGGCCAAGAGAAGTAAGCACAGTGTAGTCCAGGTAAGAAGAAATGCAAAGATCAAAGAGTAGGAGGGTACAGTCAGGATATCAGGGGGCAAAGAACAGTGACTTAGGCAGAAGTCTTTCACATGGTATGTAAGATTCTGCATAACTTGAGCTTCATTTGGCTCTTCCAGCCTCACGCCTCAGTAATACTCATGCTGTCCCTGTTTTGTGCCTCTGCTTGGCATTCCCTTTCTTAATTTATTCACCCAGAAATTTTAACACTCCTTCAGGACAGAATTCAACATCATTCCCACAAAAGAGTTGGTTTTGAATGTTCCCAGAAGACAGGGGCACACCAACCCAATGTTCCCAATGCACTTGATGCATACCATCATTATAACATTTATGTTATATTTTAACTGCTTATGTGCCAGTGACCCCATTAGCTAAAATCTCCTTGAGGGCAGGCCCTGCCTCTTACTCACTGATTTTCCAAAAACACCTAGAACACAGTGTCTGATGCACCACAAGCTCCCAAATAGTTGAAAAAATGAACACCCTTACAATAATATACTCTGCCTTTTCTTGAAGAATAGGAGCTATCATATTCATTCTTCTCCCCTAGGGTTTAGCTCCAGTTCTGGCAAAGAACATGTGCTCAACAAATATTTAACAAATTAATAAATGAGTGAAAAGCTCTGTCCCTTCAACTGTTTGTATAGACCAACTCTGAGAAGAATCATACAGGTAAGAAACCCAAAATGTGCTTTGAATATCAGAGTAACTGTGGCAACAAGAGCAACATTGCTGTGTGTCTTCAGTCAAGTGACTTAATCTCTCTATGCCTCAGTGTCATTAGCTGTAAACTGGGAATCACAGGACCTAGTGTCATGAATAGTCATAGCATTATTGTGAGGATTGGAAGAGTGCCTAACACATAGGAAGCACTATTTCAGAACTCTAGTTGCTGCTGCTGCTGCTAGAGTTCTCAGCTAGCAAGGAAATTTTTTAATGAGAGAAAGTGAATGACTATCCAGTAAGAAGTGTAATGTTTCTTCTCCTTATAAAGCAGAACAGAATTAACAAGAGAATGAAAGAAGTAATCTGAAGTCCCAGCCATAAAACTTACTAGTCATTTGACTTTGCTCAATTTATTCAACTTTCTGTATCTTAGTATCATCTTTATTCATTCAATAGTATTTATTGAGCAAGTACTATGCAAGATAGGAGGGGTACCATGGTAAATAATACAGACATAAAGATTACAGATGAGTGAATTCAATTCCCTCCACTCTAAACTGAGATTGTGGTTTAGAAATTTGAAATAAGAGTGTCAAAAGTTCCCCAAGACTTTTTCAGACTACTTCCAAAAACTATGCTCACTTCTCTGTTGGGATCTGCAGTAGTGAACCACCATTACTGACATGACTGGTGTATCCTCCAAATGTGTTGTGACAGGAAAGGTAGAGGATTGTTAGCTTAGATGTTCTGTGTGATTCATTCCCCAGTTTCAGTATCATGAATAAACTACACCATAAAGTTATTCTAAGAAGACATTTTGCCCTAAACCCACAGCTTTCACACACAACTACCAACTCACAAATGCATGCCACTGATATAAAAATAAAACTAAGAAAACAGAATATTAAAAATCTACCTTTTCTACCAGCAAAACAGTTCAAAGTGTCTCTCTTTCTGTGGGTAAATGTTTTCCACTCTTTACAAATACGTGTATGAAAACGAAATAAATCACAGAGAAAAGTAATGGTCAACAGCATAGAAGAGTTAGATGTACAAAAATAGAGCAAGCCTGTGAAAATGCAGTAAAGGTTTAGATGGAGGAAAGATGTTTGGGAACCAGGAACCTATTAGTAAATTACATGTTAAGAAAAGCCAGAGTTGTAGTCAGTTCAGAGGCTGGGCAAAAAACTGTTCAGTTAAGTGACACTGATCAAAATAATCCCACTAGTGTGTGGGCTACGTATTAGAAGCATTCACTTAAGGGAAAAAAAAAAAAAAGTCAAGGTAATGTGAGAAAAAGTTTCAGTTTTCAATATGTGCACAAAGAACAATGAGGCCAAAAGAAAGATCAGATATTTTTTAAGTGATTGATGTGATTAAAGTTAGAACAATCAAAATCCAGCCACTAACATTCAAATGAGACAGCAGAAAGGCTATGTAGTGACATGGATACTCTGACAAGTGTCTTAGATCTTTTTCTTTGAGAAAAGTGAAATATGCTACCTGGTATGTACCTAGACTCTATTTCACCTTAAAAAAATAACTTGTCCTTAAGCAACACATTTCAGGTGTCACTGTCTCCCATCATCCCCAGATGGGACCATCTAGTTGCAGCAAAACAAGCTCAGGGCTCCCACTAATTCTGTGTTATGATGAGCTGTATAATTATTTCATTATATATTACAATGCAATAATAATAGAAATAAAGTGCACAATAAATGTAAAAAAATAATAATAACTTGTCTTAAAGTAGGAGGAAAAGTTACTTACCAACGTGTCTAAAACACCAGAAAACTCTATTATTAAGTTTTGCAGAACCCCATGAGTGTGATAATAAAATAGATATATTTTTCTTTCAAAAAGATAGCCCTTTAGAACGTAAGTATACATACTTCCATAAAGATGGAAGAGAGAATAAAAACCAAAAATCTTTTATCCAATTTTTTAAAAAATAGTCTACAAAAATATATTGAACATATATGTGCATGCATACTTGCACACAGAAATACCCTCACACATACACAGTTCTCAGAATTATTGATAAGAACTTAATATGGATCAGATTCACATACAGCTTTTGACAAATTTTACACACATTAAAAAAGATTTAGAAAGAACATTAACATCTAACCAAAAGTCAGCATCCTAAAGTAAAACTACACAATTAGAAGTGGAAGCCCCATCTATCCTCTAATGTCCCCAATAAGCAGAGTTGACCCTTATAAAGAAAGTAAAGAGTAGAACCACAAAATGGAGCCTGCAAAAAATGTCTGTCTTAGTACCTCAGTATCCATAGGGGATTGGTTCCAGGACCCCTGCAGATACCAAAATCTGTGGATGCTCCATCCATCATATAAAACGGCCAGTGCAGTCAGCCCTCTGTATGTGCAGATGCAGAAGCCATGGAACACTCACCTCTCTGTGCAGTAACCCACAGAGAAGTGGCCTTAAAACAAACCTTTCATGTGGGTTCTTAGCCCTTCACTCAATAAACTCAAACCTGGTTATTCATTCTTAAAAATCTAAAATGTGTTTTTAAAAATGTATGGGAGGGGGCGGGGGGTGAAGGGGAAACTGAGACGAAGCGAGAGAGTAGCACAGACACATATATACTACCAACTGTAAAATAGTCAGTGGGAAGTTGTTGTATAACAAAGGGAGTCCAACTCGAGGATGGAAGATGCCTTAGAGGACTGGGGCAGGGAGGGTGGGGGGGACTCGGGGGGGGGGCGTCAAGGAAGGGAGGGAATATGGGGATATGTGTATAAAAACAGTTGATTGAACCTGGTGTACCCCCCAAAAAAAAATAAATAAATAAATAAAAATAAAAAAAAAAAAATGTAAGACTATTCCCTACTTTATGGGATGCCCTATTATTATCATCCAGTAGGAATAAGAGAAAGTTTAAATATATTTGTTAGCAAGTTTATTTCTTCTCATAGGTCATATCCTTTCCCATTATAATCTCATTTAGGCACATTTTGAATGTGATGTGAGCACAACTTAAAGTGAAATACCAAGTTTTATGGCAATTAGTGGCTTTCAATGCTGCTAATATTTAATTTAACCCTAAGGCATCTCTAATTAATCAAACTGTAAAATTGTTACTCCCTTTACAACTACTATATGTAAATGTCCTTTCAAAATATATAAAAGCTGTACGTGCAGTTTTTCCTTCCAGTCAACTACCAGTTATTAATTTTCTTTAGCGAAACACAATTTAAAGACACGTTTTAAATACAAAAATACCTTTCATAGACATTATTTCAAAATGTTAATATACTTTTCCTCCTTTCAGTGACCAAAAAATTATCCTTGAATATTATCAACTAGTTTCATCTACACGTTCAGGATTTTTTTTTTTCAAGATGACTTTCAATCTCACTACACAATAGACAACTGGGGAGCTTTTTTCTAAAATTAAATGCAAGATTCTTTAAATTTTGTAGTGCTTTACAGTTTTCAAAAGTTTCACACAGATGATTTCATATAATCCCATAACAACCCCTGTTATTCTTCCTCCTACCTGTATATTGCCCCCCTTCCCTCTTCCCACTGGTAACCACTAATTTTTTCTCTGTATCTTTGAGTCTGCTTTTTTGTTATATTCACTAGTTTGTTGAATTTTTTTAGATTCCACATGTAAGTGATATCATACAGTATTTGTCTTTCTCTGACTATTTCTCTTAGCATAATGCCCTCCAAATCCATCCACGTTGCTGCAAATGGCAAAATTTCATTCTTTTCATGGCTGAATAGTATTCCATTGAATATATATACCACACATTCTTTATCCATTCATCTGTTGAAGGACACTTAGGTTGCTTCCATATCTTGGCAACTGTAAATAAAACATTTATTTACAGCTATAAACATTTGGATAAATGTATCTTTTCAACTTAGTGGGAGGTTTTATGGATATATACCCAGGAGTGGAATTGCTGGGTCCTACGATAGTTCTATTTTTAGTTTTTTGAGAAACGACCATACTATTTTTCACAGTGGCTGCACCAATTTACATTCCCACCAACAGGGTATGAGGGTTCCCTTTTCTCTGCATCTTCGCCAACATTTGTTACTTGTGTTCTTTTTGATGATATCCATTCTGACAAGTGTGAGGTGATATCTCATTGTGGTCTTGATTTGCATTTCCCAGAAGATTAGCAATGTTGAGCATCTTTTCATGTGCCTGTCAGCTATCCGCATGTCTTCTTCGCAAAAATTTGTCCACCCATTTTTTAATCTGGTTGTTTATTTTTGATGTTGAGTTGTATGAGCTGTTTATACATTTTAGGTATTAACCCCTTATCAGTCATATCATTGGCAAATATCTTCTCCCATTCAGTAGGTTGTCTTTTCGTTTTGTCGATGGTTTCCTTTGCTGTGCAAAAGCTTTTAGGTTTATTTAGGTTCCATTTATTTTTGGGTTTTTTTTTTTCTCTTTGCTTTAGGATATGGATCCAAAAAAATATTGCTATGGTTTATGTTAGAGTGTTCTGCCTGTCTTCCTCTAAGAGTTTTATAGTATCTGGTCTTAAATTCAAGCCTTTAATCCATTTTTTTAGTTTATTTTTGTATATGGTGTTAGAGAATGTTTGAATTTCATTCTTTTACATGTAGCTGAACTGGGAAGCTTTTAAAAGATCCAGAGTCCAAGCCCACCACCAAAGACCCTGATTCAAGTGGTGGGGGTGGGACCTAAGTGTTAGCATTTCTGAAAACTTCTCAGGTGATCCTAATGCATAGCCAGGCTGGAGACTGCTGCCTGTTGTAACCACAGACATCACGATGAAGATTAGGTGTGAGGTAATTCAGGAAGAACACAGCAGCAGCAAAAATGTTTCTTAAGCCAGGCCAAGGACCAGGCTTGAGCTAATGTGCCAACTTCTGCCACAGGTGTGCTCTCCACCTTTTCTGCAGGGGATGAGGAATGCTTTCTACCACTGGCATCACACTGCTGTACCCAGGTGCTCCTCTGGCTGGAGGAGGTTCAGAGATGAGTTTTAGGTTCTTGACTGGCTTGTTCCACCTGTGTGTCATTAGTCCTGCCTTTACCACAGGAGGAATGACTTGTTCTAAGAGAAGCATTTTCTTAACTTGTTCATACAGAGATGTCCTACTTAGGACACATGCACACAAACACTCTCACATCAACTTCCTTGTAATTTTTTCGTTTATTTTTCTGACCAGAGAATACATATCAGAAATTTCTAATCATACATGTATTTATGGAAATGCTCCCCAGATATCTCAGTGTCCCTGTAGAACACTTTCCCCACTTTGGCCCCTTAACTGGTTCCCTTCTAGTACTCAGAGTTTTCATGCTCTGAGTACATCCCTTCTCTCTAAACCTATTCTTAAGAGGTGGCTAATTGTCACCTTAACACTAGTGTATGTTGAGTTTGCTGTGCTGCCTCTTCAGACTGCAGCTCTAATTGTGGAACTCAGGGTTTTATCTCCCTTGTAAACAGATTCCTTGCAAGTAGGAAAGATTTCCTTTGGATGGGTAGTCTTTCCTGGCACAACTGAATCGACACACAGTAGAAGCTACTGACTCCCACACATCATGCTAAGAATACTACTGAGCTAACTGTTCATTAAAACCATCAGAAGAGATGGAAAGATAAAGGGAAAAAAGTAACCTTTAGTCTGGTTCAGTTGCTTCCATTCAAACAACTGAAGACAACTTTTTGGATGTTCTAGTGTCACTGATCCCTTCCACTGCTCCCACAGCCATCTTTCCTAAATTGTCCAATTAAAAGTACTTTGCACAATGTAGAAAATGAAACTATGTAACGAAGGGACTATGAGATTATCAAACTTCATTTTCCAATATTTCCTCCTACAAATATGATGCTAAGGAAACCCATTTTAATTAGAAAAACACATGGGAAAACTCATAATAAGCATTAAGTAACTAGGTTTGCAGAGACAATTTTTCCAGGCACAAAGCTTCAACATCAATAAATAAAGCCAAAGAGAATATCTGGGATGCATTGCTACTGATTTTCTCACCAAAAAAGAAAATTTAAGAGAAATATTACTCATTTTTATATTTGACCCAAGTTACTGTCCTAATAATTATATTTACCTGTTTGTTTTCCTTCAACTATCAGTTTATTTTGGTCAAGTAAAGCTTTTTCCTTTATGCCATGTCAGCCTTACTTTTTCTTCATTGCCTAATAAATAATTTCTACCTCTATTCTCCTGCCATGATAGATGGTAGCTGTATATCATGTACATACTCATACATTATCAAGAGTAAATGCATTTCTAAGTGCTTTGCGAGTCACCAAAGATGCTATGGCTGATGTGTGTTTCCATCATTAGCCTTTGACTTCACAAAACTGCTATCATAAAAGAGAATATTTCTAAAGTCTTATATGCACTTTGATTAATAGATACTTCAAAAGAAACTTCAAATTGAATTTATCTGCTAAGACAGAAGAAATTCTCATCCAAAACTGTGTATGTGTTAAATATATATGTATATACAATATTCACAGACACACTTTTACACTTTTTCTAATTTCTTTCCATCAATTAATATTTATAAGCATAATAATTTGGAAGTAAATGTGAGACAGGGATACAATCTCTAGATAAGACAACACAGATGGTGGCATGCATTCTTGCATACTATTTTTATGTTGACTCTCTTACAAGCAATCTGTTTTATCAGCTTTCCAATGAATCCACAGTATGAAAAACTTCAAAAAAGAAAATTCCAAGATTCTAAAAACACTTGGCTATGAACAGATTTAGTGAGTATAGCTTCCCCCCCTGCCAAGTCTCTGGAATATAAAGAACTAAGAATATAGACCATCATTTCTTTCCCCAATCCTGTTTCAGAACCTTGTTACTATATTGCCATACGCTGGTGTAGTCACTACCAAACTGACTCTAACAAAGATAGATATATGAGTTTTGGGCTATAAGGATAATGGAAATTTGCTACAGAGGATGGTGGAAATGTATCAGGAGTAAGAGCTATGTGATCAAGGACTGAATTAAGAAACAGAATGACACCACACAAGCAATATTATAGGATCATGGTTCAGGAACAATCTGTCTGCAGATTATTATCTGAAAACGATCACAAGTAGACCAGACACAGAGCCTATTTGTTATACACATATAGTAAATGAATATGTAATCACTAGAGTGACATTAAGAGAACAGTCAGCTTCATGTCTAACCGTTAATGATCAGTAATAAAAGTGGCAGTGTTTATTCAGGGAGCAAGTGAGGGAGGAGGCTGTTTCCTATTGCAAAGAACACAACACAATTTAGTCAAAAGACATTCATCTATGCAGGGATGGTGCCAACTTTGCCTAATTCAAAATAAATGAGTCTGGAGTTAAGCTCTGCTTTTTGGTTAAAGATAGCCTGTTTCAACATGTAGAGCCTCTGAATTTTAAACTGAGGTAACACAAAAGCAAAGAAAACAAGTTAAATACAAATATGAAAGCATTACTAGAAATTCTAGGTTATTATCATTAACTAGAAATAATGCCAGAACTTAGGATCACACACTAACAGTTTTAACATCACTGTTTTCTAGACAAGAAGATTGAACTCTGTTAAATAGCTAAATAATTAAAGAAGTTATTAAGAAGCCATTTCACCATTTAAATAACTCAATTAGTAGGCAGGCTGAACTCAGAGTAACTGTGATATGCACAGGAAAATAAAATGAATTTCATTGGTTGGGGAAAATGTTCAAACTAAATATTAACCCTTATGATTCCTTGGATTTCAGGAAAATCTCTAAAAAGTGTTTGTGGGAACATAATACTATACTGTGGTATAAAGAAAAAATCAAATGTTTTTAAAAGATTTAGAAATTAAGACTATTTCAGTTATAACAATCTAATCAAATTTGGAAGAAATTTAATTTTTTAGGTCAAGAAAATTGCCATATACAGTCTAAACTTTCTGGAATCATTGGCAAATTCAAAGAGGATATATCATTAAAGAGATACATACATGTTCACATAACACAGGAATATTCTTCCTCTAAAATTACCAGCAAGAGTATAAATAGAACCAGCCCCCAAAGTTTAACAGGTAAAGGTAAAATAATCACAATTGCCCTCTGGGTGCACAATCCCTTACATTTTTCTGACTACGTAAAAGTGAGCCACCCGACAATGGGAAAATTTGAGACATCATTTAACTAGAAAATATAGCCTGAACTGAACCATAATGACCCTTCCCACTGTTGCCAGAACTTCCATAAGAAAACTGAATTACTATGCATTCATTTGATGGAACTGAAGATACTCTAGCTAAGTAGCATCATAAAGTAGCTTTCTGTCACCATTTTGACTCATAACCCATCATATTTCTAATATATAAATGGCTAAATTTTAACCTGACAAACATGCAAACTTCAGAAAACTGTACCAATAAGGCAAAAACCATGAAGCTCATAGGCAAGACACTTTTAGTTCTGTCTTGACGCTAATAGGCCTTTATACAGAGGATAAGTCAACCTCTCTCTGTTTTCCCATCTGTACAATGAAAGAGTTGAACTAGATGATCTCAAAACATCCTACCCTAACTTTGGTGATATAATACTTCAATCTACTCAAATATTTACCTACCCCATTAAACAAATGTTTTCTAGAATAAAAATTAAATCAATTAATATTTATTGAATTCTTAGTAAAAGCTGGGTATTAACTATGTTAATTGCTGGGGAAAACACCCCAATCTAACAAAGAAATCCAAAGAAATGCAGGGTTTCAATTTTAAGGGGGGGAGGGGGCAGGGGAAGACCTACAATTCTTACTTGTTTACATTCTTTAATAAATTGAAATGAGACATCAAATAAGAGAGTTTATTTTAAGAAAATGTACTACAAAAGTACTGTTATTGTTTTGCATAAAATATGACCATAATTTTAAAGTATTCCCTATTATGTTTTAGAATGTTTCTTTATTCACTAAGATATGTCATACATTGAGACACAAAGTGAATAATAAATTTCAAAAGACTGATATTATACATACTCTGGCCAAAATTAATTAGAAATACAACATCAGGGGAATAAATCAAATATTTGGAAGGTTTTAAACACCTTTCAAAATAACCCATGGATCAAAGACGATAACACATGGGAAATTAGGACTTTTCAACTGCATGGGAATAAAAACATTTTTCAAATTATGAGATATTATCTCAAGACTTTCTCTAAAAATATAGTAATTAAGACACTGCAGTAGTGGCAAAAGGATAAAAGCATAGATTTCTGGAGAGGCCAGAAATAGACTATGCAAATATAGTCAACTCATTTTGAATGTGAATACAAAAGTAATTCGATGAGGAAGGGATAATCTTTCTAACAAATAGTCCTGAGACTACTGGACATCCATATGGAAAAATAAATAAATAAATAAATCTAAACAATACTTCACATCACATGAAAAATTAACTGAAAATGGATTATAGGCCTAAATGTAATATGTAAAGCTGTAAAACTTCTAAAAGAACATAAAGGAAAAAATCTACATGACACTGGGTTTGACAGTAAATTTTCAGATAAGTCATCAAAAATCCAATCTATTTCCAAAATGATATACTGGACCTTATCAAAATTAAAACTTATACTCCACAAAAATTTTAAGAGATGAAAGACAAGTCACAGACTGGAAGAAATGTTTGGAGGCCACACATATGATAAAGAACTTACAATAAAAATATATAAAGAAAACCAAAATTTAACAATTGGAAAACAAAAATCCCAGTTTAAAAAGTGAGTGAGGGACTTCTCTGGTGGCACAGTGGTTAAGAATCTGCCTGCCAATGCAGGGCACATGGGTTCAAGCCCTGGTCCAGGAAGATCCCACATGCCACAGAGCAACTGTGTGCCACAACCACTGAGTCTGCACTCTAGAGCCCTCGAGCCACAACCACTGAGCCCACGTGCCGCAACTACTGAAGCCTGCGCACCTAGAGCCCATGCTCTGCCACAAGAGAAACTACCACAATAAGAAGCCCATGCACTGCAATGAAGAATAGCCCCACTCACCAGAACTAGAGAAAGCCCTCACACCGCAACGAAGACCCGATGCAACCAATAACAAATAAATAAATAAATTTATAAAAAAACAAAAAAAGTGAGTGAGAGACAGGTCTTCATCAAAGAAGATATATGGGTGGCAAATAAACACATGGAAAGATGCTTAACATCATTTTTCATTAGGAAAATGCAAATTAAAGCCACAATAAGATACTATTACACTATTAGAATAGCTTAAAAAAATTTTAATGACAATTAAAAATGCTGGCAAGGATACAGAGCACTAGGAACTCTCATTCATTGCTGATGAGAAAATAGTAAAGCCACTTATGAGGACAGTTTGTATTTTCCATAAACTTAAACAGACAATATACATCAATCACATTGCTAGTTATTTACCCAAGCAAATTGAAAACTTATTTCCACACTACAACTGCAGGTGAATATTCATAACACTTTTATTCATAATCATTAAAAGCTAAACAATTAAGACATCCTTTAGCAGTAGAAGGAAAAACACAGTACAACCATACAGTACTGTGTGTATATACATAGAGGAATACTATGCAGTGATTAAAAAAAATTGAACTATTAATACAATCTGGATTAATCATTTTAAAAATTAAAATTTAAAAATAAATGTTTTATAAACCTTAATGAGATCTTATTCTCTAATTTTGAAAATCCAGTCACTGCAGCTTTCAAGTACAAAATTAAATGTTTGTGGTATTCCATACCCAGTGGGTCAAGAAAATATACTAAGATATTTGTATTGCTTAAAATAAAATACCAACAAAGAGGACAAAGAGTTATATTATAAAATGTATTTTTTCAAATCAAATTACATACAAAATAAATTATTTGTTTCTCCTGCAATTAGAAACATAAAGGTATATATGTTTTTTGCTATTTTATTTTAGCCCTTAAATTTGTCCATATTGGCAAACTTTAGGTTATGAATTCTTCTGAGTCCTGGCCAGAGATTTAGGACAGTTCTGCTATTAATAGAATACACTGACCCATCTCTATTTATAAAGTCCCAAACCCCAGTTTGTTTCCACCTGACCAGTCTCCAAAAGGGTGAAGGCAGTGGAAAAGTTTGCACACTACAGCACAATGAAATGACACCTAGGCAGAAAGCACGTTGCATAGAAAGAGGCACAAGGGGAATACATGCGTGCAGCAAATCACTTGCCTAGAAACTCACTTGTGGAATAAAGCGACCCACGAAGGTACATTTTCCAGATTATACTAAAGCTTTACTTAATCCCTTCGTCATTCCTTCTTTATGTTTCAGGGTAATCTTTACAGATGATTATATCATAAAATAACATGTGAATATAAATAAAGTGTATTATGAAATAATATAACGATGCTTTCACAGGACGCTGCCCTACACCGAAGAGTCCAAATGGATTCACCATTAATTTATGTATTTAGATGTAATAGATTTCTATCTCTTCCTCTGCTGTCAAGTTAGCTACTATCTTAATTCCTTATGCTATTTATTAGCTCTATCAACTTTTGAAATGTTTGTGCTTCGTGTAAAGCAGAAACAGACTTTAAATGAAAGCCTACAAACTCTATGTAGAGTCAAACATATAATGCAGGCTTTGTGATGTCAACTATTTACTTATAAGTATTTTCCTTTATTCTTTCTGAGAATTGTGACTATTTCAGAGTTGGGGTAATTTAAATCTAATTACTAGATACTGTATTACTATTATTTGTTACATATGTTATTTTCAATCAATTTCTAATTTTTTGAATCCTTTCTGAAGTTTTGGGTCTTTTCATTCTTGACAAGTATTGGAATTTTAAAAACAACTGATATACAGAGTATGACTAAAAATTACTGAGAGCTTTCACAGAAGTATTTCTAGAGGAGTAGAAGAACATTGTGGACACAAAGTTGACTATTTACTACAATCACAGTTTTTCCAATTTGAGAGGAAGTACTCATAAAATTACTGGCTAATGATAGAGAAAATATAGATATTTCCATCATTTTCTATTCTTAAATTGTTGATAATAAGAAAAAATAGATTACTCCATTCTTTAAATCAAAAGCACTTGACAATTCAGAATATTCTGAAGAAATACTAAAAAGTAATCTAAGGTGATACTATTGCATTTTTATGAGCATTTATTTTTAAGTTCAGAACCATAGCTATGAACAAAATCAAATCAAACATCAACGCATTTGTTAAATCAGGTGCAAACGTATTCATACCCTGCCATATATGACAGTGAAATACACTAAAAGTAATAAGCGAAGTATGTGTCCATCACCAAATCTTTCCCAACCTATTCATTATAATCTTAAAGACACTTCAATTTCCAATGGATTATCAATCATTTTCTAACATTCAGCTCTAGGCTTCTCTGCCTAAGCTGTTAAGTCAAGCCACTAATGGTCTGAAAAATGCAAAATACACAAAAAGTGGGATTACTAAAGTAAAATATGTTCTTTCAGTACAAATTATTGTCCTATATAAATGTTTCATAAACTCTGATTTCAGATGTGCTCCAGAATAAAACATGAATTAGAATTAAGAATAAAACATGAATTAACAAAAATAAGGATGTTCTAGCTAGAAAGTCATCCTAAGTTGACATTCTGTACCATTGTTTTAAACTATTATGAGTATTTTAAAACAACACCTGTAGGTCAATCTTATTTCCAAGTTCAGGCAACTTCTCACTTATCACCCCAGTATAGACAGTAATTTGCAGTCAGAAGTCAAATTAATGTAAAACTACAAGTCCTGGGCCAAAAAATAAAATCCAATAAATAAATAAGATCAGATAAAAAGGTAGAAGACATGAACAACTATGCACTAAGCATACCAAGCAAAGCCCAATATAAATACAAGGAGAACTTGACAAAAATCATAAGTATAGTGGGAGATGCACTCCTGTCAGTCTATGGCATTATAAATGTATATGTGAGGAAATTAATAAGTTTTAAACACACATGTATGCTATATTTCCTACAATGAATACAGGATCCTTTCAAATGTCTCCAGAATGTTTCTTTCTTTTTTTTTAATGGTATTTTGAAAGCTTTGGAAATTTGGGGTGTTTTTTTTTTTCAATTACAGAGTCTTCAGAGAAAAATTCCATAAATATTTAAAAGGGTAAAATATATACACCACACACTCTGAAGATAATGCAATTAAATTATAAACTAATAATAACGCTTTAAAGGAAAAACTCTCATTACTTAAAAAAAACTTTGGTCTTATATAACAACTATTTGATCTAAAAGGAAATGTAACAAAGCCAAAAACACAATTTGTTCAAACATTTATCTGACCCTTCCTATAGGCTAAGTACCATGCTTTAAAATCACAAAGGATGAGAAATCTTTAACGCCTTCATGAGAATTAAAGTCTAATAAATGGAGAGAGGCACAAACACAAACAAACAAATAAGCGAAAATAAAGTGCGTCACAAATGCTCTGATAGAAACATAGAAAACAGAGTATGGTAAGTATCCAAGGCAATGAGGGTTTAATTCTACTTTGGCTAGGTAATAAGTTTCATGAAAGTTGTAATCTTTGAAATAATTTGTCTTAAAATATGAAGAGTTTTAAGAAGATTGTAGGGCTTGGTGACTTGAAATGGGAATCTTTTAAGCAGTGAGAAAAGATATAAATCACCCTGGCAGGATCAAGAATGACGGAATGTTGATCTGAGTCTTAAAGGATGAATAGGAGTTTAGTTTAAAAAAAGAGAGAGAGAGAGAATAAAGATAGAGGGAAGAACATATGCAAAGACAAAAACTGCCTGGTATATTTGAGGAATGGCAGCAAGTTACATGATAAGTAAAACAGAGCTTTGATGATCTAGCATAGTGAAAGAAGAGGCAGAGGTTTTAGGAGGCAGAATAATAAAGAATTCTGGGTGTTGTGTATAAGAAACTAGACTTCATCTTTTAGGAACAGTGAACACCCAACAAACTACACATATTATCAGTATGTGCTTATTGAATCAATGTATTAATCATCTTTGCTAGTAACTAATTACCCCCAAACCTTAGACACTTAAAACACCAAACATTATCTCAGTGTTTCTGAGGGTCAGGAATCCAGGAGTGGGTTAGCTAGATGGATACAGCTCAGAGTCTCTGATGAGGCCTCCAGTCGTCTCAAGGTTCAATCATGGCATGAGATGATGCTTTCAATCTCACTCATCTATTGGCAGGAGGCTACCATTCTTCGCAATGTGGGCCTCTTCATAGAGTTGTTCACAATATGGTTTCTTCTGGAGTAAGTGATCTGGGAATGGAGTACAGGCAAGCAATAAAACATCCAGAGAAGAGAGAGAGAACAGGGCAGAAAGCTTACTCATAGAAATAATGACTAAAAACCTCCCTAACATGGGGAAAGAAACAGACATACGGATCCAGGAAGCCGAAAGAATACCAAAAAAAGATGAATCCCAAAAGATCCATGCTGAGACTCACTATAAGGAAACTGTCAAAAGTTAAAGACAAAGAGTCTTAAAAGCTGCAAGAAAAAAAGCAACTTGTTATGTACAAAGGAACCTCCATAAAATAATCATTGGATTTTTCAGCAAGCCAGAAGGGAGCGGGATGATATATTTAAAGTGCTAAAAGAAAAAAAACTGCCAACCAAGAATGCTTTACCCAGCCAAGTTGTTCCTCAGGACTGGGGGAGAGATGAAAAGTTTACAGAACAAAATAAGCTGAAGGAGTTCATTACCACTAGAATGGCCTTACAGGAAATTTGAAGGGAGTTCTTCAAGCTGAAATGAAAGGGTTCTTATTATTAATATGAAAATATATGAAAGTATAAAACTTACTAGTAAAGATAAGTATAAAATATAAATTCAGAACATCTAATATTATAATGGTTGTGGGAAACCAATAACTAATCTAGTATAAAAGTTAAAAGACAAAAGTATTAAAAGTAAAACTATAACTCAATGACATTTTAATGGATACACAATATAAAATATATAAATTATAACACCAAAAGCATAAAATGTGAGGTTGAGTGCAAAAATGTAGAGCTTTTGTATGTGTTCAAAGTTAAGTTACTCAGTCTAAAATAGGCAGTTATAACTATAAGATGTCTTATGTAAGCCTTATGATGGTCTCTTCATCTTCAGTAAATAGTGCTGGGAAAACTGGATATCCACATGCAAAAAAATGAAACTAGATCCCTATCTTACACCACACACAAAAATCAACTCAAAATGCATTTAAGACTTGAATAAAAGAGCTGAAACTATAAAACTTCTAGAAGAAATCATAGAGAGTAGGTCTCTTTGACATTGGTCTTGGCAATGAATTTTTGGATTTGACACCAAAAAAAAACGCAACAAAAGCAAAAATAAGTAAGACTATAGCAAACTAAAAAGCTTCTGTGCAGCAAAGGAAACCATTAATAAGACAAGAAGGAATGGGAGAAAATATTTGTAAACCACATATTCAATAAGGGGTTCATATCTAAAATATACAAGAAACTCATACAACTCAATAGCAAAAAAGAATAACTCAACTGAAAACTGGACAAAGGACCTGAATACACATTTTTCCATCAAAGACATATAAGTATCTAACAGGTACATGAAAAAGTGCTCAACATCACTAATCATCAGGGAAATGAAAATCAACACCACAATGAGCTATCACCTCACACCTGTTAGGATGTCTATTAACAAAAAGATAAGAGATAACAAATGCTAGCAAGGATGTGGAGAAAACGGAACCCTTGTTCACTGTTGGTGGGATTGTAAACTGGTACAACCACTATGGAAAACAGTATGAAGTTTCCTCAAGAAATTAAGTTAAAATAGAGCTACCATATAATTCAGGAATTATACTTCCTAATATATATGCAAAGGAAATGAAATTATTATCTTGAAGAGAGATCCCTACTCCCATGTTTGTTGTAGCATTATTCACAACAGAAGCATAGAAACAACCTAAGTAAAAAAAAACAAAAACAAAAAAAAATCAACCTAAATGTCCAATGATGAATGGATAAAGAAAATGTGGTACACAACACACACACACACACACACACACACACACACACACACACACACACATCCCACTGGAGTATTATTTAGCCTTTAAAAAGAAGGTAATCCTGCCATTTTCAACAATATGAGTAAACCTGGAGAGCATTATGCTAAGTGACATAAGCCAGACAGAGAAAGACAAGTACTAGATGGCAACACTTACATGTGAAATCTAGAAAAAGTAAGCTCGTAGAAACATAATAGAATGGTAGTTGCTAGGGGCTAGGATACAGGAAAATAGGAGAGGTTGGTGAAAGCATAAAAAGGTTTCAACTATAAGACGAATAATGTCCGAGGATCTAATGTACAGCATGGTGACAACTGTTGATAACCTGTATTGTACAATTGAAATTTGTTAAGAGTAATACTTCAGTGTTCTCACCAAGAAAAAAAAATGGTGATAGATGTGTTTACTAACTTAGTGGTGGGAAATCATATATATACATGACACATATAAATTATGTTGTACACTTTAAATATGTTATAACTTTACTTGTCAATTATACTTCAATAAAGCTGTTAACAAAATTTAACATCCTCTTATGGGTGTTAAAGAAGGCCCAGATTACTTCTTTGGTGAATTCTAACTAGTATTTAGGAAAGAAATGTTACTAATTCTACACAAACTCTTCCAGAAAGTCAAAGGCCAAGGAATTCTTCCCAATTCATTATATAGTGCCAGCATTATTCTCATAAAAGAACCAAACAAAGATAAGAAATAAAACTACCTACCAATATCCTTCATGAACATATCTGCAAAAATTGTTAAAACCAGAACTAACTGAATCTAACAATAAATTAAAAGCATAATACATCATGACTCAGTGGGATTTATCTCCAGAATTCAAAGTTGGTTTAACCTTTCAGAAAAAAAAAAAAAGAAATCAATATAACTCACCATATTGGAAGACTAAAAATGAAAAACCATATGATTATCTCATAGATGCAGAAATAGCATTTGACAAAATCAACAACCATTCCTGATTAAAAACTCAGAAAACTAGATGAAAGACTAAACTTTCTATCTAAAATCAGGGACAATGAAAGGATGTTGCTCTCTTTTAAACACTGTACAGGAGGTTTTAGCCAGAACAATAAGGCATTAAAATAAAGTAAAAGGGGGCTTCCTAGGTGGCACAGTGGTTAAGAATCTGCTTGCCAATGCAGGGGACACAGGTTTGATCCCTGCTCCAGGAAGATCCCACATGCCATGGAGCAACTAAGCCCGTGTGCCACAACTATTGAGCCTGCACTTTAGAGCCCATAAGCCACAACTATTGAGCCCATGTGCTGCAACTACTGAAGCTCACACGCCTAGAGCCCATGCTCCGCAACAAGAGAAGCCACAGCAATGAGGAGCCCACGCACCACAACAAAGAGTAGCCCCCACTCACCACAACTAAAGAAAGCCCATTTACAGCAAAAAAAGACCCAACATAGCCAATAAAATTAATTAATTAATTAATTTTAAAAAAATGAAGTAAAAGGCATCTAGATCGGAAAGGATATGGTAAAGCTCTCCTTATTCACAGACAAAAGATCATCTATATGGTCAATTCAATGACAACAATCAAAAAAAAGGCTAGATCTAAAAAGTTAATATTAATCCAAAAAGTTAATATTTTTAAGATATTAATTCTCCCCAAATTGCTCTATAGATTCAATGCAATTCCACTCAAAATCCCAACAGGCTTTTGTATAAATTGAGAAGATTCTAAATTCAGATAGATACCAATTATACCTCAATAAAGCTGGGGGAAAATGACTTCATATGTAAATGCCAAAAAACTAGAATAGTCACAACAACATCAAAAATGAAGAATAAAGTTGGAGGACTTACACTCTACAACTTCAAGACATTATAAAGCTACAGTAATTAAGATAATGTAGTAGTGATATATAATCAAATAATGAAACTGAATACAGGTAGAGAGTACAGCAAGAGACACATATTTGGTCAATTGATTTCTGAGAAGGTACAAAAGCAATTTAGTGGAGAAAGATAGTTATTCAACAAATGGTACTGGAACAACTGAATGTTCACTTGCAAAAAAAAAAAATACTTAAATCCGCATTTCACATGATACAAATATAACTCAAATGATTCACAGGCCTAATATAAACCTCAAATTATGAAACTTCTAAAAGAAATTTTAGGAGAAAAATCTTTGTGACCTTGAGTTTGAATACTTCACCAAAATCATGGCCCATAAAAGGAAAATTAATAAATTAAGCTTCATCAGAATTAAGGGTTTATGCTCTGAAAGACACTTCAGAGAATGAAGAGACATGCCATAAACTAGAGAAAGCATTTGCAAATATCACATATCTGATAAAAGACTTGTATCCAGAATATATAAAGAACTCTCAAAACTCAATAAAAAGAAAACAAATATCCTAATCTTAGGGAAAAAAAAGGCTAAATATTTTAAGAGACACTTCATCAAAAAAGATATGTTACCAAACCAGGTCCATTTGCCTGAGGAACAGCAAGCCAAACGCTGAGATGCCGAGGTTTGCAGCAAGCAAAGGGTTTACTCACCACGCAGCCAAATCTTACATCTGCCTCCTCAAAGGCGAGGGGCTGGGGATATTTATGGGATACAGATGAGGCGTGGGAAGCTTGGGGAAAGATAATTGGAGACAAGAAAAAGGGGAGGTAATCCTTGCTCTGTCCAGATGCAACTAAGCTACAGGCTTCTTCATGGGCCACATGCTCAGAAAACAGCGGCCTTAGTGTGCTGACGATGGAGCTTTTGGCCCCCTGACGTCAGAAGGTCATCCGGCAGACATTCACATGTGCCCAGGCGGAGGGTCAGCAGTCTTAGTCTTAACCAGCTCCAGCTTGAACTGGACACAGCTGATTCCAAGTTCCTGAAAAACAACTTGGGCAAACATTGTTTCAGCCGAGGGACACTTGGAGGACACACAAGTTTTTATAAAAACAATTAAACCGAGCTTGATGAGTGAAGGCTGGTTACAAGTGTGATGAATCTAACTGATGTTACCCTCGGTTTCAGATATAAGGATGACAAATAAGCACACAAAAAGATGTTCAATATCTATAGTCATAAGGAAAATGCAAATAAAAACCACAATGGACATACCATTACACAGCTATTTCAGACTGACCACACCAAATTAAGGGTTTGGAACAACTGAAACTCCCACACTCCAGTGGGAAGGTAAAATAGCACAGCCACTTTGAAAAACAGTTTTTAACAATTCAACGAATACAAGGGTGAGTCAAAAATTATCCACACTCTGGCTGTAGAATTTATTTAATTTAATATATTTAATATAACTAGAGTGCACATAATTTTTGACTCACCCTCATACATAAGACCTAACTATTCCATTCCAAAAACTGTCCACAAAATTTCATGGTAGCTGTTTCTGTAATAGCCAAAAACTGGAATCCAAATGTCCATTAACAGGTGAACAGATAAACTGTGGTATATCCCTACAATGAAGTACTACTTAGCAATAAAAAGTGATGAACTATAATACACACAAAAAAACAGTTTCAAAATTACTATGCTGAGTGAATAAAATGCAGGCAAAAAGTACATCTTGTATGATTTGACTTATATAAAACTCAAAAATATTCCAACCTCTATGATCGCCTGAGAGGGTGGAGTACAGAGGGTAGGATAGGTTGTATAACATTTTACACTTTAAATATGTATACTTTATTGCATGCCAATTATACTTGAATAAAACTATTAAAAAGTGACTATCCATTTTGTGAGTATTAAATGCATGAAATTTATTCTAAATTTAAGAATATTACATACATATTGACAACTTCAGTCTCCCATGTGATTAAATCTGGTTTCTATTCAAGCTGCATCTCTCCAACCTTTACTAACTCAGTCACAATTCAACCTAATTACTCACTCAGACTTGATTAGAATACCTTTGCTTTCCCTTGAATTGATGACTCTATAATTACGTCTAGGGAATAGAGAAATCAATAAAGATTATTTTCATCTTTCAATAACCAAGAATCAATACAATCCAGATGATATATGTGATTGTTTCTGGAAATAAGGAACAATAAGAATTTCTAAAATTTTTCAAGCCAACATAACTTCAAGTTTCCCCAATTATACTAAATTCACCCCCAAAATCTACCTCCTTTGAATTTTAATTCATGAAAAGAAACTACATAATCATGGTGAAAGTACAAATTAAGCAAGCATCTGAGTTACCAAAACTCCCAAGAACAATGTAAAGGGGCTCATATTTTCATTCTTTTAAACATTAGCTTTGGCTTGGATGATCACCAAGGTCCCTCTGTGTTCCTGGAGAGGTCCTTGCAATAGTACAATCATGTGTCTCTAGGAGCCCAGATGGATTAAATCACAATCACCCAAATGCTAGTAAATAAATGAGATGTTGATAAAGCCAAGAGAATGGAAACTTGGGTGGTCTTCATTCTCTCTTGCTAGTTGACCTAACTAGTACTGACCAAAAGGCTCAAAATTTCTCACTCATCACCTCCTTTGGATTGTGACCTTTAATTAACCACAGTTTAGCCCCAAAACTTTCAGAGGCCTTCTTTGTTACAAGACCAGTGAGAGAGGGATGATAATGCCATTTTCACATCATTTCCTTTCTCTTATTCTGCTTCTCAACCCAAAGACCTCTCAATAAAACATACTCAGAAAGCTTCTGTAACTTCTAGAAGAGACTGAGTGACTCTTTATCTTCAGGCTAAGCAAGCCAGCTTTTTCACTCCTCCCTCTTGCCATATAAAGTGCCCTTTTTTCATACAAAGTGCCCACACTTCAGAAGTCCATATAAACGCTATAAAGAGAAATAAATAACATTAAACTAAATTTTGTCTTTAAAATTCCTCTTCCCTTTTCTCTCTCACATACACATTTATTTCTTGGGCGGGGGAGGGGGATGGATAATGAACTTTATTTTCTCCCCATAAATAGAATTTCTTGCCCTCAATGCAAAGGAACCATTCTAAGGAATTGTTCAGGCAGTAACTACTGGAAATTTTGTTGCATAAAAATTAGAAGGGTGAAAACAAATTTTCAGCTGTTCAATGAATGTAACACAATAACAAAATGGAAAAAGAATTAAGATATATACAATAAAGATGAAAATTCCAAAACTGTGGATGTTTGAGGCAAGCAGGTGTATGTCAGGAAGTAACAGAGATTTAGGTAGTGGTGTGCTGTAGCAGACTTGTATCAATTCATGATTATACCAGCTCATTATACCAGTTCAGCCAATTATTCAATTTTCAGAAATTTTGCAAGCGGGCAACTAAATTGTTGGTACCCTGAAATCAGCCATAGAGGAAGTATTTACATGTAAATCAGCAAATGCTACAAATCAGGGCTTTTCTTTATTTTTGGTGAGCCTGTTATTAAACATTTACCAGCATACCACAGGATGGAGGATGAGAGCAGAGACAAAGACCCATCCTGCTGGATAATAACTACAGAGGAAACTTACTTTCAGCCAAGTTAACTTAAAAGGTATAGTTATGCAAATTTTTAACATTTACAAAATCTCTTAATTAACAAAAAGAGTGGTAACCTGGCATGTTAAATGTAAAAAACAATTGGAACTATAATAAAATGACAAAACACACTGTACAAAAAGAAATCTAGCAGTTAGGTTGTAAATATGACTCAAGCTTTCATGTCAAATTTCTGAAATTCTCTTCCAAAAGTCATATTCCCTAGACCTACCCAAACCATCAGTCCCCAGATCTGACTTCCAAATTTAGACAAAGTCTAAGTTCTGCAGGTGCTGTTTATTGTGTGTTTTGGCTGCAGATTCATCATTTGTAAATATTTCAAGAGATTCTGAAAGCACAATATGCTTCAAAACAACCACCTGAACAAAACAGAAACTTTGCAGAAGATAAAAGCAATTAGGGGATAGATTTAGAAGAAACACAGCATTCTCCCTCTTCATTGGAAATCTATATTGGGGAGTGAGGTCATTGTGGGTTGGAAATAGATTTGTGTTCTCTTTGTCTACTGATTAAATATGATAGTGGGTCAAAAATTATCCGCACTCCAGTTATATTAAAACTTCTGTTGGCTGCACTGTCTTACCAGCACTTTCCATTCAAGGTTACTGTCTCCCCAGTCACTGCTGTGCAGGTGTGAACATATTACATCAGTTCATTTGTAACTGTGGTGCAAGCAAAAATGGATGCCCCACTTGTGATGTGCATGAAAGAAGAGCAGCGTGCAGTGATTCACTTTTTGTGGTCTGAGGATGTACCTGGTATCTTTATTGAAGACTTTGTGCACAGTGTGGAGAAAGTGTCTAGTCGTGAAGAAGTGGGTATGAACGGATAGAGAAGTTTAGGGAAGGTCACACAAGTATTAGCCATCAAGAAGGAGCTGGATTCACTTCTGAAGTGAAGACAGTGGTGCATTCATGGCTCACAGCTCAGCCTAAAGCATTTTTTAATGAGGGAATATAAAAGCTTGTTGACATATGGACAAAGTGTATTGAAAAGCAAGGAGATTATGTTGAAAAATGATGTATTTCTCTTTTCTAAAAGTTAATTAAAATCAATTCTACAGCCAGAGCGTGGATAATTTCTGACTCACCCTCGTAGTTTCAGATCAGAGCGAGGGGAATATGAAGTGAAATTAGAATTCATGAGAATAGGCAGTCCAATTAAAATTGTGATTCCACAAAATTTTCTGAATCAACTATAGGATTCACAATGTTTAAACTGCCAAATTTGGAACACTAACAGTTTACTAATCAATACTATTAGCCACAATATTATATATTTTCAAAATTAAGTGTGGAACATAAGAAATCCTTTAAAAAATAATAAAAGCCCGTGGATACTTATGAGTACTTTTTTTCACCAAAAATGCACTCATTTGAGGTTAATGAAGTTAAGATTCAACAAATAAACAGTAGCTTGACAAGAGAAACCCCACAATACTGAAAGTGAGATATGCCTGAAATTTTTAAATACTAGAGAATACAATCATAATATAAAGATAAATTTACTTTAAATAGCAATGCAACTTGATACAGAACAATTAATTTTGTTCCTAGAGACCCTTTATTTCTTTTCTGTTTGCAGAAGTAGAGATTGCTTTAAACCATGTATTTCAACATGCTATTATTGAATGGATCTGTTTCACTCAAGGACAGCTCAAAGATTGACTAAATTTTAACCATAACATTCTAAAAAATTGAAAAACTTGAAAGGAAAAAGTTTAAATCTTCACTAGGGAATGCCTCCCTCCATACAGATATGTGACTGACAAAAAATTGTATGCATCCACCTAAGGAAAACTCACTATGCAAAAATTCACTGTCAAGGAAATAATAATCTAGGAGCATGAATCTTCAAAACACAGTGGATATTTTCCACTGTATGTATTCTTCTAGATAAAGAAAAGCACAAATTCAACAAGATTAACAAACAGTGCTTATTATGCAACTATTAACAATATGTCTATGAAAAGTATTAAATGGCATGAGGAATGGTTATGATATAAAAATAATGAAAACTAAAGATGCAAAAATACAGGTAGTATGACTACAAATATGACTGAAAATTAAATATGATACATACATGTACACAAAAAAAGATTAAAATATGGCAAAAACATTAACAGTAGTTATTTATGCTCCTTATGTGTTATATGTCTATGTATATACATATATATGACTATAGGCTATTCATAATAATAGAAATTAACACATTAGCATATAAATTATTATACACAATTAGGATGCAAATACATATACAAATTATACATATCAGAAATTAATACATATTAAACTAAAAAACTCGGCTAAAATTTTTTAAAGCTTAAAGCTCTTCAAAGTATGGCTCTATTGAAAATGCCTTAGCTATAGAAACAATGCAGAAACTAACATTTGTCCAATATTTAGCTCATGCCTTGGGATTTTAAAGGAAAACATTTATTGGGGTTACAGAGATTCAAGCTTATCCCTTGCGGTGGGCAGAATTCTAAGAATGGCTTCAAATTACCCTCACCCTTGTGTAATCTCCCCCCTTCTGAGTGTGAATAGAACCCATGAATATAGTAAGATATCACTACTGAATACATTATCTATAAAACAAAAGGGAAATTAACCTGATGGCCCAATCTAATCACATGAGCTCTTTAAAAGTGGAGAGTTTTCTCCAGATGATGGCAGAAGGGGAAGTTAGAGAGAGTCCAAGTATGAGAAGGACTTGATGTACCCTTGTGGCTTTGGAGATGGAGAGGACCATGTGAGAAGGAGTGTGAGTGGCTTCTAAGAGCAGGGAGTGGTCCATGGCTGATGGCCAGCAAGAAGGACCTCAGGCGTACAGGAACTGGATCCTGCCAAAAACCTAAATGAGATTAGAAGCTAATTCTTCCCCAGAGCCTCCAGATAGGAGCCCAATACAGCCCACATCTAGGTATGAGCCTTATGAAACCCTCAACAGAGGAGCCCCTCCCATCCCTGACAAAAGAATTGTGAGATAATGAATGGGTGTTGTATTTAAGCTGTTGTGTTTATTGTAATTTGTTATGCAGCAACATCCCTATACTGTTCCGCCAATAAAGAATGGCTTTCCAGGCAGGGTCATTTGAAGGAGCATTTCCTTCCAATCAGTTTAGTCCCATGAAAATAAAATTTCTGGGAAGGTATTTGCATTTTGAGGCTTGAAGTCATTAACATTTCACATAATTTTAGTTCTATGTAATACAAATTTCCAAAAGGCAATAGAATATTTTATATAGAGACTTCTTGTTTTGTTTTGCATTTCATGTTGAGATAAAAAAATTTCCCTGAGAGAATGTTTCCAATCCATTATGCCAGTCATGGCTAAAACAATTTCATAATCTGAAATTTGTTTTACAATCAATTTGGGAGAGAAATAAACCAATATCATTAAATAAACACACCTGAACATAGGTATCTTTTTAAAAAAGATTGAGCATTCTTGAATTTCAGTAGTGAAGCAGATTAATAGGAAAGAGAAAGTTTTCTGAAAACTAACTCTTACCCTTGTCCCATTTACTAAAGTTGGCCATTGTCTTCCAGCCACCCCATGGAGCCATCCATGTTAGGATACCAGCTACCGAACCCGATAACTTTAAGGCCATGTTCTACATTGAATTTAGTTTTTACTAGCTTTGATGATGTTCTTTTAGATTTCCTTATCCTACATGTCTACTCACTGCTCTTCTAACTTCTCAAATCTAAACTTCTCTAGAGGAAAACACTTTACACCAAAAGCAACTTAAAACAATGATTTTTGTTTCCTAACCTCTAAATCCATTCCTCAAAATGCAATTGGAATTCACTCCCTACTGTCTAAGTCTGTCCCAGGAGTAAAATGAAGAAGATAGACTAAGTGATGTCTGAGATCCCTTCCAAATTTAATATCTGATGGATCAGGCATTTAACATAATCGGCAATAAAGCTAGGATATAAACACGTTTTTTACAAGATTTAAGCTAAGAGGTCAAGAAAATAACAAATGTCATAATATCATAAAATGTCCTTTGAAGATTTCAGGGACCATTAAGCCAATACTGGCTAGCCTTTGACCACCACCACTTATAGACTTCACATCACTTCTAGCATCTCCCTCTCCAATTACATGGTTCAGGCACAAAACGTGGAACTGAGAAACTATCCTGAGCTAAGGAACTATCCTTTTTATTTTAGGTACGTTTCTTTCAAATATTCTATTATCAAAAGGCAGGCTAGAAGAACACATTTTCACCCGTTCCCAAACCTAACCAAGGATTGCAACAAATTTTCCACTGGTATTTTAATTGATCTTTCCACAAAATGAAAGAGGAAGGTGTCTGTTAGCTCCTTTCATTTCATTTATCAATAAAGTATTAAATAAGCAAGAGAAGGATGAAAAGCAATAATAGACAGCAAAGAAGAACAATCAGATTTTAATATGTAGAATTTGGATGACTTGTAGGTTTATATTCCCAGACTTTAGGGAATTACCATATAATGATTGATACTTTGGGGAAATCATCAGGATACGAAATTAATTTCTTAGCCTAGAACTTTAATTTGGCAGATGAAGAATTAAGACATAACTAAAATCAAATATCTTTTATTAGCCATAATTCTCCTCAGCAAAATTATTTTGTACTCCCACCCACCAACCCTCATTTCCACTTTTAAGATTTTGATTTACAATATGACATCATCACCCACTTTTATTTTTAAACTGGAAAAAATAATGGAATTAAACCCAATTTCATTTGTCACTCCTACCTAAAGAATCAAGCCCAGAATTAAAAATAAGATTGGGAGCACTGCCCTACTAGACTCAATTACAAATACTTTCACAAGGAAGTATTTTATATAGGATTTTAAAAGGACAGATTTAAGGATACAATCATCAAATTGTCAAAATATGATTTCAGTCTTTCAAGGGTAACTTTTTCTGCACACATAGGATATATAATTTTATGCCTCCAGGTTTTATATCCAACTGGTCCTCAACCCCAGAACTCTCCATCTTAAACCCTATTCTTATTAATCACACATAATTTCTTCTTTAAAGCCCAATCCAAATGCCACCTCCTTCCTGGAAACTTCCTGAATCAACAGATCATAGGTCATTCTTTCTAGTTCCTAATCCTATCTTTCTCCTCACTGCTCATAGAATAAACCTAGAGTTTCAAGAGAATTTAACTTGGGTGTGATCCCATTCTTTAAGAACCTATGTAAGGATGCCTTATAATATAAACTAGAGAAGGAAATTCTGCCTTTGCATAATAAAGCCAAGTCTTTCCTGATAAATATTGATAAGAAATACTTTTAATATTTTAATTAATATTTAAAATAATAATTAACGTTAAAATAGTAATTTCTTATTCAGTGTGGAAGAAGAGAAAACAATTCTTTAATAAAGATTCGCCCATTTCAAGCTCAGGGGTAAAGACAGCTGCCAAACAGGGTAAAAACCCCTTACGTTTCCTCTCCCTATCCCTATGCTGTACCCATTCGAGGACTTGCCCTCACCCTCCCCTCTGCAAGGCCAACAGAGCTGAACAGAAGAGAAAGGTCTGACATTCATTTGACAATGAGGGCAATGAAAATGCATGGAGAGAATAAGTGGATTGAGACTCAAATATTTGAGAGGATGGAAGGGAAAAACATGGAACATCCCAAGAAAAGTCTGGGAGAACAGAAGGGCACTGAGGACACCTACAGGGAACAAGTTAAAGAGAAAATGGAAAAAAGGAGAAAGATTTAGGGAACAGTGAACTGTTTCCATGTGGGACAGCCCTCAAGGTTTAGGCAGGGGGCCTCATTTTGTAGGATGCAAGGGAATGTAGCTAGAAGTACATGATGAAGTTAGAGCTGAATTTCTCCCTAGCTTGGGGTGGCTTGGGAATATTACCTGGACCATTCAGTAGAGAACTGTTTAAACTTTCACCCAGGTTTATTAAGGAGGACAGGGGAGGAATTACCCAAAACAAAGAAGGTTAAAAACTCTTGCTGTGGTCATTTAATTAACCTCCTCTCTGAGAGCCACTGAACAGCAAGGTGCATCAACCACAGAATAGGAACTCACAAGACAGCCGGCAAAATTACCTCCCCTGCCCCTGCAACCCCCATGCGCCAAAAGGAAAGGACTCCCTGTGCTCTACACTTTCATTTGACATTGGTGACTTCATACTGTGCTTATTTGTTTATTGTCTGCCTCCCCAAACTTACAGAACTTCTGTTTCCTCCTGGTGCCACACCCAGTCATATGCCCGTAATAGTTATTGGTAGTGGACATTGTTCATTACCTAACCAACATCCACCCTTTCCTTCCTTTCCTAGCAAACCCTCACTTTAATTCAGGCAACTCCACAGGGCCTCTCGATTAATTTCTAAGCCAATCAATGCATTGTATTCCCCAGATGACCATCACGGTTCTGGGGTGGGAATGTAACCAAGTTGGTATTATCAGACTGAAGGAAAGGATTTGTATTCTACACTTGAGGGAGAAGAAATGTCCGTTTGTCTGTACTTTGCTAGACATGCTCACTGACACTGGCAGCCATGTTGGAATCACAAGGGATACCAGGCTTAGGACGAAGAGAACACTGAGGAAGGCAGAAGACGAGACACTAAGGACACCCTGGACATTGTCCTCATCACTGAGCTCATGGCCTCATCATCCCTGTGCCCTGGCAGACCTCTGGACTCCCAGATACATGAGACAGTATTCTGTTATGTTTTGACTCAGTTTGAGTCACAGTTTTCAATACTGAACTATAAAGTCACAAATGAATTTTTTTTAATTGAAGAGCAGCGAATGACAGTTATTTATATATATTTTATCATAGTTTTAAAGAGTTGTTTAAAAAAAACAAAAGGTAAATGTCACAGCAAAGGCTGTGGGAGCTTGGGAGTTGGACAGACCGTATGGGATCGAACGGAGAAAACGTTAACCACTAGCCCCTTGGGTGTAGAGAAGAGAGTGGGCAAATATAGGAACTGGGTTTCTAGAGACAAGATTTTAAGATCCTGTAATGACCAGATGGAAAAACAGGAATGGATTGGGATGCTGCACAGAGAACCAAGACAAAGATATAAACACAGAGACTAAATGTATACTTGGTTACAGATCTTGGGCTATCAGTCAGTGGCTCGATCAGAAGTTTTGCAAGACATACTTTCTTGAAATAGTATGTGATACCAAGACAGTTTTCAATCATTCGAGCGATGTTTGAGAACCTGCTCTGTGCCAGGCACAGTGCTAGATGCTAGAAATACAATGGTGAGCAAGAACAAAGTCCCTACCCCCATGGATCTTACAATCTAGTGAGAAAGTGGGCATTATTCAAAGTTTAAAAATGTAGAATTGCACCAGTAATGTGAAATTACAGAGAGCTAAACACTTCTGAGAGAACATTTAAGCAGGGGATTGGTTTGAGCTGGTGGATGGTGATTAAGAAAGGTTGTTCTGAGGCAGACACTCTTAAGCAGAATTAAGATCCATTGGCAGGAATTACCTAGGTAAAGACAGGAGAGAAAAGAGCATTCCAGGAAGAGAAAAGAGCATATGCAAATCCCCGGTACAGGAGGAAACAAGGATGCTCGAGAGAGCCTGGAAAGAGCCCTGTTACTAAAGAGGAAGAGTGAAAGGGAGCATGGTAGGTGATGAAGCTAAAGAATTAGTTAGACAAGCAGGTAACATTGGGCCATGTAGGTGAATCTTTATCCTAAAGGCAATAAAATCCACTGGAGCTTTCTTAGCAAAAGTGGTGTATGAATTGAGATTTGTGTCTTGAAATGAGTACTCCAGGTTGCAGAAGGACACATGCAGTTGGGTAGGACCTGACAGGAAGCAATTACAGGCACCCAGGCAACATATGATGTCTAGAGCAGTAGCAGAGACAATGGTGAATATATGAAATATAGTTAGGTGATGAAAACGCTATTACACAGGTGTTATAGAGAAGGAATGAAGGAAAACCAAAACCTTGGTGAAAGAGAAGAAAATGAGGCCATCCTTTGCAAGAGTGCACAGGGCATAGGGCGATGGGGTTGAGTTTATTTTTTATCTTTAATAGATTATGAATTCATCAGTGGTGCTAACTTGAAAGAAAAGGTCTGGAGGCATGCTGTACCTCCTCTCCCCACAGAATAAGAGTTGACTATTCCAGTTGTAAGGATAATAGTTCCCCAGACTGAAATGTTCACTCATGATAGATCTCAACAATTACCAAGTCATACATACACTCACCTCCAAATTGACATGTTCCCTCCATTTATGCAACTCCCCTTCCACTTCTCTTCTTCTCCCCTGGTCTTTTTTTGAACAGCAATAAAATTTCCTTTATTTAAATCTTTTCAATTGTTTTATCCCACAAAAATCAGGAATACTCAATAAAGGCCAAAAAAATTTTTTTTTCAAAATATATCACCTTTGGCAGAAGAGACAGTGATTCTTTTTTTTTTTTAAAGAACTTTTATTGTGATACAGTTAACAGACAATAAACAGCATATGTTTAGAGTGTACAATTTGGTATCCCAATCTCCCAATTCATTCCCCCCAACCCTCCCCGCTTGCCCCACTTGGTGTCCATATGTTTGTTCTCTATATCCGTGTCTCTATTTCTGTCTTGCATTTCCTCTTTCATAATTGTTAGCATTTGCCTTATGTATTGAGGGGCTCCTATATTGGGTGCATATATATTTATAATTGTTACCTCTTCTTGGATGGATCCCTTGATCTTTATGTAATGTCCGTTCTTGTCTCTTGTAACATTTTTTATTTTAAAGTCTATTTTATCTGATATGAGTATTGCTACTCCAGCTTTCTTTTGATTTCCATTTGCATGGAATATCTTTTTCCATCCCCTCACTTTCACTCTGTATGTGTCCCTAGGTCTGAAGTGGGTCTCTTGGAGACAGCATATATATGGGTCTTGTTTTTGTATCCATTCAGCCAGTCTGTGTCTTTTGGTTGGTGCATTTAGTCCATTTACATTCAAGGTCATTATCGATATGCATGTTCCTATCACCATTTTCTTAAGTGTTTGGTTTTTGTTTCTGTAGGTCCTGTTCTTCTGTTTCCCACTTAGAGAAGTTCCTATAGCATTTGTTGTAGGATTGGTTTGGTGGTGCTGAATTCTCTTAGCTGTTGCTTGTCTCTAAAGCTTTTGATTTCTCCATCGAATCTGAATGAGATCCTTGCTGGGTAGAGTAGTCTTGGTTGCAGGTTCTTCCCTTTCATCTCTTTAAATATATCATGCCACTCCCTTCTGGCTTGCAGAGTTTCTGCTGAGAAATCAGCTGTTAACCTATGGGAGTTCCCTTGTATGTTATTTGTTGTTTTTCCCTTGTTGCTTTTAATAACTTTTCTCTGTCTTTCATTTTTGTCAGTTTGACTACTATATGTCTTGGCATGTTTCTCCTTGGGTTTATCCTGCCTGGGACTCTCTGCACTTCCTGCACTTCGGTAGCTATTTCCTTTCCCATGTTAGGGAAGTTTTCAACTATAATCTCTTCCAAGATTGTCTCGGGTCCTTTCTCTCTCTCTTCTCCTTCTGGGACCCGTAGAATGCGAATGTTGTGCATTTAACATTGTCCCACAGGTCTCTTAGGCTGTCTTCAGTTCTTTTCATTCTTTTTTCCTTATTCTTTTCCCCATCAGTGATTTTCACCATTCTGTCTTCCAGGTCACGTATTCCCCCTTCTGCCTCAGTTAATCTGCTATTGGTTCCTTCTAGAGTAGTTTTCATTTCAGTTATTGTGTTGCATAGCTCTGTTTGTTTGCTCTTTAATTCTTCTAGGTCTTTGGTAAACTTTTCGACCTATGCATCCAGTCTTTTTTCAAAGTCCTGAATCATCTTCACCATCATTATTCTGAATTCTTTTTCTGGAAGGGTGCCTAACTCCTCTTCTTTTAGTTGTTTTTCTGGGGTTTTATCCTGTCCCTTCATCTGGTACAAAGTCCTCTGCTTTTTCATTTTCTCTATCTTTCTGTGGCTGTAGTTTTCAGTTCCACAAGATGAAATACTGCTGATACTGCTTGATGCTGCTCTCTGCCCTCTTGTGGACAAAGCTATCTAGGAGACTAGTGCTTGTTTCCTGATGGGAGGGACTGATGGTAGGTTGGGCTGGGTGGGCAGAGCTCAGTAAGACTTTAATCTGATTTGGTGGGCAGAGCTCAGTAAAATTTTAATCTGCTTGTCTGCCAGTGGGTGGGGCTGTGTTCCCACCCTGGTGGTCATTTGGCCTGAGGCCGCCTAGCACTGGAGCCCATAGGCTCTTTGGTGGGGCTAATGGGGGACTCTAGGAAGGCTCACACCAATGAGCACTTCCCAGAACCCCTGCCACAATTGCCCCCTTCTTCTCGGTGAGCCACAGCCACCCACCACCTCTGCAGGCAACACCCCAACACCAGGAGGTAGGTCTGGTTCAGTCTCCTATGGGGTCACTGCTCCTTCCCTCTGAGTCCTGGTGAGCACACTTTTTTGTGTGTCCTCCAAGAGTGGAGTCTCTGTTTCCCCCAGTCCTGTGGAGGTCCTGCAATCAAACCCCACTGGCTTTCAAAGTCTGATTCTCTGGGGATTCCTCCTCCCGTTGCTAGACTCCCAGGTTGGGAAGCCTGAGGTGCGGCTCAGAACCCTCACTTTAGCGGGTGGACTTCTGCAGTAAAACTGTTCTCCAGTTTGTGAGTCACCCACCCAGCATTTATGGGATTTGATTTTAATGCTATTGCACCCCTCCTACCATCTCACTGCGGCTTCTCCTTTGTCTCTGGATGTGGGGTGTCTTTTTTGGTGAGTGCCAGTGTCTTTCTCGACAGTGATTCTTTTTTTTTTTTTTTTTTTTTACTTGATAAAGAGCTTTATTTTTTTATTTTTAAGAACTTTTATTGAGAAACAGTTAACAGGCAATAAACAGCATATATCTAGAGTGCACAATTTGGTATCCCAATCTCCCACTTCATCCCCCCCAACCCTCCCCACTTTCCCCACTTGGTGTCCATGTGTTTGTTCTCTACACCTGTGTCTCTTTCTGCCTTGCATTTCCTCTTTCATAGTTGTTAGCATTTGCCTTATGTATTGAGGTGCTCCTATATTGGGTGCATATATATTTATAATTGTTATCTCCTCTTCTTGGATGGATCCCTTGATCTTTATGTAATGTCCGTTCTTGTCTCTTGTAACATTTTTTATTTTAAAGTCTATTTTATCTGATATGAGTATTGCTACTCCAGCTTTCTTTTGATTTCCATTTGCATGGAATATCTTTTTCCATCCCCTCACTTTCCATCTGTATGTGTCCCTAGGTCTGAAGTGGGTCTCTTGGAGACAGCATATATGTGGGTCTTGTTTTTGTATCCATTCAGCCAGTCTGTGTCTTTGGGTTGGTGCATTTAGTCCATTTACATTCAAGGTAATTGTCGATATGTATGTTCCTATTACCATTTTCTTAATTGTTTTGTTGTTGTTTTTGTAGGTCCTTTTCTTCTCTTACGTTTCCTGCTTAGAGCAGTTCCTTTAGCATTTGTTGTAGGATTGGTTTGGTGGTGCTGAATTCTCTTAGCTGTTGCTTGTCTCTAAAGCTTTTGATTTCTCCATCGAATCTGAATGAGATCCTTGCTGGGTAGAATAGTCTTGGTTGTAGTTTCTTCCCTTTCATCACTTGAAATATATCATGCCACTCCCTTCTGGCTTGCAGAGTTTCTACTGAGAAATCAGCTGTTACCCTTATGGGAGTTCCCTTGTATGTTATTTGTTGTTTTTCCCTTGTTGCTTTTAATAATTTTTCTCTGTCTTTCATTTTTGTCCACTTGACTAATATATGTCTTGGTGTGTTTCTCCTTGGATTTATCCTGCCTGGGACTCTCTGTGCTTCCTGCACTTTGGTAGCTATTTCCTTTCCCATGTTAGGGAAGTTTTCAACTATAATCTCTTCCAATATTTTCCCGGGTCCTTTCTCTCTCTCTTCACCTTCTGGGACCCCTATAATGCGAATGTTGGTGTGTTTAACATTGTCCCAGAGGTATCTTAGGCTGTCTTCAGTTCTTTTCATTCTTTTTTCTTTATTCTTTTCCACATCAGTGATGATCACCATTCTGTCTTCCAGGTCACTTATTCGCCCTTCTGCCTCAGTTAATCTGCTATTGGTTCCTTCTAGTGTAGTTTTCATTTCAGTTATTGTGTTGCATAGCTCTGTTTGTTTGCTCTTTAATTCTTCTAGGTCTTTGGTAAACTTTTTGATCTTTGCATCCAGTCTTTTTCAAAGTCCTGGATCATCTTCACCATCATTATTCTGAATTCTTTTTCTGGAAGGGTGCCTATCTCCTCTTCATTTGGTTGTTTTTCTGGGACTTTATCCTGTCCCTTCATCTGGTACAAAGTCCTCTGCTTTTTCATTTTCTCTATCTTTCTGTGGCTGTGGTTTTCAGTTCCACAAGACAAAATACTGCTGATACTGCTTGATACTGCTGTCTGACCTCTTGTGGAGGAGGCTATCTAGGAGCCTCCTGTGTGCTTCCTGATGGGAGGGATGGATGGTGGTAGGGCTGGGTGGGTGGAGCTCAGTAAAGCTTTAATCCGATTGGTGGGCAGAGCTCAGTAAAACTTTAATCGGCTTGTCTGCTAATGGGTGGGCCTGTGTTCCCACCTTGTTGGTTGTTTGGCCTGAGGCCACCTAGTGCTGGAGCCCACAGGCTCTTTGGTGGGGCTAATGGCAGACTCTGGGAGGGCTCACACCAATAAGCACTTCCGAAAACCCCTGCTGCCAGTGCCCCTGTCTCCTCGGTGAGCCACAGCTGCCCCCCACCTCTGCAGGCAACCCTCCAACACCAGAAGGTAGGTCTGGTTCAGTCTCCTATGGGGTCACTACTCCTTCCCCCTGGGTCCTGGTGAGCACATTTTTTTGTGTGCCCTCCAAGAGTGGAGTCTCTGTTTCCTCCAGTCCTGTGGAGGTCCTGCAATGAAATACCGCTGGCTTTCAGAGTCTGATTCTCTGGGGATTCCTCCTCCCATTGCTGGACTCCCAGGTTGGGAAGTCTGATGTGGGGCTCAGAACCCTCACTTTAGCGGGTGGACTTCTGCAGTGTAACTGTTCTCCAGTTTGTGAGTCACCCACCCAGCATTTATGGGATTTGATTTTAACGCGATTGCGCCCCTCCTACCGATTGCGCCCCTCCTACCGTCTCATTGTGGCTTCTCCTTTGTCTCTGGATGTGGAGTGTCTTTTTTGGTGAGTTCCAGTGTCTTTCTGTTGATGATTGTTCAGTAGTTAGTTGTAATTCTGGTGCTCCTGCAAGAGGGAGTGAGAGCACACCATCTTAATCCTATCTCTCCTGATTTCTTTTTTTTTCAACAGTGATTCTTAATTGTTATTTTATATAGCCACGTGGCATAAAGAAAAATTATGTAATTTACCTAACCTTCTCACTGAAAATTTATTTAAAAGGTGAAAAATACAATGGCATAAATTATAGCAATTACTCTTTAAGCAACCACCTGCCCCTGAGATAATTAGGAAGCTCTTCATTTTCACCTACAAAGCAAGAGGACTGGCCCTGTCTACACACAGAAGACTTTACTGAAATTAACAGATGATTAGAAACTAACCTCAGGGACACACTAGATTTCTATTTTTCTTAAAGAGACCAGAATGGTGTGTATTTATGAACAAGCATCCTGACTCAAAGGACAATTTTAAAGCATGGAATCTGCAAACTAACAGGCTCCCTTTCTGATAGATAAGACCTCTGGCTAAAAATAACGGTAAGTATACTCTCTTTGATAAAAAACAAGGTCAGATTTCAAAGTAACTAGATTGATTTTGTTATCAATTTTACCAATCTAAAACAATCATTCATATTCATTTAGGGATATGAAAACCTGGTAAAACTTCATTAGTGGCTTAGTTCAGCAAAAGACTAATGAAAAGTCAAATTCTATCTTCCTTAATTGCCCTCCACCAAATCATGACAATCGGACCTGTGATGGTTGTCCCTGGTCTCACATATGCTAAATTAGGTTGAAAAATAATAATGATTCTCTCTGTCAAATAGCACCTTATATGAATTATCTCTAACACCCACAACAATAATGAAAGGTAGAAAATTTTATCTCTATTTTATAAAGGAGAAGAAACTTGAAGAGATAACAAGTTCTCCAAGGCTAGAATGCCAGGAGGTGATAAAGCTGGGAATTGAGCCTGAATCTCCTGACTCCAAAATCCATACTCTTTATCACATGATATTTACTACACTGTCAGTTTGAACTACCAGAGTCCATTTCTGGTGCATCTTTGATTCTTACAGCTGGAAAAGTTAAAGTTTCAGTAGTACAAGCTCCTGCCAACAAGGAATAGGGGCAACTAATTTTCGAAGCAGCCAACAAAATATGGTGGAAAGTTTTTCCTTGGGAGGCATTAGTAAAAAGCTCTAGTTCTGGAATCAGACTGAGTTTGAGTTTCATCTCTATCAATGTGTGAGCTCAAGGAAATTTCTCTCTGAGCCTCAGTCATCCCATTCATCTATAAGGTAGATTAAAGTATCTATCATAAGGTTATTGTTAGAGTTTAAGGAAGTAAAATAAGATGTTTAGCACAGTAATGGCACATACCAAATGTTCAACAAATGTTAGCTACAGTTATTGTAAAGAGTAAAACTGGCTTCACTCTAACTGGTACCTATTCATTCACCTTGGTGAGTGAATGGCTTTCTAGAAAAGCACAGGATAACTCTTATATGGCAATGAAGCTCTTCAGAATCATCCCATTTTTACTACCGTTCTCATATGGCGTGACTTCCTGCTCCCACACACTGTTGTTCAGTAAGAGATGGGCTAGAGTGATCACTATACAATTCGTTTCTATTAGCCTGTGGTCAACTCAAATTTTTTTGATATAAATAGATGTTAAGCCAGGTCAGTTCATAATATTCATTTACAACTGAATTTAAATGCGAACATTTAAAAACAGGCTTGTTAAATATCACCTTGCTTACAGAATATATTCACAAGGACCCTGAGATGATCCATGTGACAGACTTCATTGAAGTTTTTGTGGAGTTAAAAGTTCTCAAAGCAGGCACTAAATTTATGTCAACTGCCCTCCAGAAAGTGTTGTTTTTGTCTAATGCCATGATATCAGCATATCACCACAGACGGCAGCTTGAAAAAATGTAAGAACGTGGATCTCTTCAGCTATTATTGGATTCTGTATAATCCACCCCCATGAAGTCTATATATGATCATTTCAATTCATGTGGAAAAGAAGGTCTAAATCAGTCATGTTTGCTGACATCAGAAAACAAGCCATTTATAGAAAGAATTCCTCTAAGCACAGATATTTGTGGAAAGGTTCCTCTTCAGGTGGTAATTTGTGACTAACATTTTTGACTTTGTGCTGGTCTTAATTATGCATTAGTTAGCCAAGAAATATGCATCAAGTGTCACTTTATCTTCCTACATCTGATTAAAAGTGTCAGCTAAAGGTAGATACCAAAAGTTTGAACTGCAACAGGGGTTCTCTAATTGGCTGCACTTTAGAGTCACCTGGAGAACTTTTCAAAAATACAAATGTCCAGGCTTCACCCTAGATTGGTTAGGTCAGAATCTCTGTGGTAGTTTTTTGAAATCTCCCCAAGGCGTTCTAATTTGAATTGAGATTAGACTATCTCTAAGGTCCCTTTCACCGGTCCTTTACTTTAGAAATACGTTGCAGATTTTCCTCCCCTAAGATGCTTTCCACAACCTTGCCTACTCACATGAAACACAAAAATTGAGATGAAGTATTCCATTCTCAATAACTCTGCATACACATTTGTTATGCTTTGAATAAACATCTGCTATTTTTAGCAGAGTTTCCTCTAAATAAAATGCACTTAGCCAGAGCAAATTTAAGGATTAAGTGAAAGAAGGTTCTATTTTTTTCTTCATGAATTCAGAAAGTACAACTCAGACCTCAATCGTTTTTCCCTGCATTTCTGTATCTCATCCTCCTCCTTTCTCAATTCTGAATCCCTCCCACTTCCTTCTCATGGGATCTACAGGTCCTCACTACTCTTCTGAGCCCCCCTCCCCCCAAAAAACAAGCTAGAAATCAAGACTACTTCATCTCTCAACTCCTACCCCATAAACAAAAATACTGAAGCCCAAACTATGAAATGTTACAACAGGGAATTCTAAATTCAATCACTATGTTCCAATAATTTTCACCTTGTCTCTCAGACATGACGAATTCTCCTAACACAGTCGTCTACTAAACTTTTCAGAAATCAAGAATATAATAAAGGAAAGACATGCATATTGAAGTAAACTGGGAAGAAGGGCACTGATGCCAGTAACATACTTTGAAATACATCATAAACTGGATTGATGGGTGGATAGATGGTGTAGCAAAGTGATAGCAATGTAGAACCTGGAAGGAGAGTTTGTGTGCTCACTCATAATCCTTTCAATGTCTCAGTACATTTGACTTCTTTTATTGAAGTATAGTTGATTTATAATATTATATTATTTTCTGGTGCACAACACAGTGATCCAATACTTTTATAGATTATACTCCATTTAAAGTTATTATAAAGTAATGGCTACTTTTTAAATAAAATATTGAGAGGGAAAGAATGTCCTAGAGAAAAATCTGGATGTATCTCACAGATATAGTGAGATACATCCAGAAGCCAAGTGAAAGAAGCCAAACAGCAAAAGAGCACATATTTTACAACTCCAATTACATAAATGTCAGGGATAGTGAAATAATCTGTGGGAACATAAGCCCAAATAGTGGAAACTTCAGGATGGGAAAATATTGAATGGGAAAGGTCATCAAAAAGCCTTCTGCAATGCCGGAAGTGTTCTGCATCTTGATTTATTTCTTGTTTGTTTCTGGATGCCTGGAGAGATTGAAAGAATGAATTCATTGAGCTGTTCAGTTTACTATAGCAGGTTGTATCTCGATTTTTTAAGAAAAAGCTTTAAAGAATTTACCAACAAAAAGTAGTCATACAAGTTTGCTGTATTACTTTTAGTAACTCAGTGTTATTCATGTGGCATTAACTTGTACTCCGGAGCAAAGAACCACTTAATCATATGTAGACTTGTAACTCCTACAGATTTTGCTCAGAATCCTCCTTTTCCACCCTGAAGGCCTAAGCTGGGGAGACCACAGGTGAACTTATCTGCCTCTCTTGAGACCTAAAATAAAGATCACTCCAAGCTAAATGTAACCCAATTTAGAAGGTCTAAATGCAGGAAGAAAGGAGGGAGAAGAGGAAAGGAGAAACAACCTACCACAATCACAGTTCTGGTCTGTGGCCACTCATCCTTTTCTGTTATTTGTCCTTCAGCCTTTGTGAAGAGAGAACAAAACCTTGTTGGTCTTTTCCTCCATTTTTCAGCTTAATGCTTCCCCAGCCCACCCCCCACCCCCACCCACTCCCAACCCCACCCCAGGGAAGTCTGACAGAACAGGTTTAAACAACAACAATGAAGCAAATTTGCAGAAGTGGGTGCCAAAAAGGAGCACCCTTTCCCATTAGTATTTTTCCTCTAAAAATTACACTGATTCTATGTAAAATCCTGAACAATAGGCAAATCAGATCGCTTTTTACTGACCTAGTTATCATTCTGAGAATGTGTGATGATAAAACAAAAGAGGAAATACAACAAAGGGAGGCAGAAAAGTATATATGATGTTCATAACAACCAATATAGAGAAGCATCTCTTGAAAAACCTAAGACCAGTTATACAACAAACACAACCATGTGAAACATGTAAACAATGTGTAAATCCCCAATAATCACTATAAAGGAGGTTAGTCATATTTCTCTTGATATCTTCAGAACTCTATACAGCCTCAAACTTCTTTCACCTAAATCTTAAGCAGTTTAAGAACCAGGACTTTTTTTTTTTTTTTTTTCATTTAAAGCCAAACTCCAAATCATTATGCAGGAAAAAAATTTTTTTGTATTTTCCCATTCCTTAGGGGAAGAGAGAAGTTAATGAAAGTTCTTAATTCTTTGCCTGAATGCTAAAAAAATTTTGAAAAGATTTTGACTTGAGCAGGGAAATCCTCTGGAGGGAAATTTGATATTTGCACCAAAGGAACAAGATGAATGTTGTCAATCTCTACCAAATTGTGCTTTATTCAGCTTCTTACTTTTCAACATCCAAAGGATAATCTCAGATTGTCTGCTATGAAGATTTCCAAAAAAATAACACAATGATCAGTGTGATTGGAGAGAGCTGAGATGTCGGGTGTTGGAGTAGGTGATTAAGACAACAAACCAAAATGAAAGTAACAGTCAAGCCTTTAATCACTTACTGGAATAGTATCAGCATGAGGCCAAACCAAAGAAAGTGTCAACTCTTTCCGTTCAGTCACCGGTCGAGGGTCAGGTGAACCAGCGCAGATGGGGTCATTTCACTGCCAAAGGAGCCCCAAACAAAAGGTTCCTGCAGCTTTATGGGCCCAGAAGACATGGTGAAGGGGCTGGGAAGTGCCAGGCGTGGAAAAGTACTAAGTACTGCATCAGAGTGGAGCAAAGTGTCTCTAAGGTCTTCCCCTGCCTTTGCCATAAAGAAACCTCTGCCAAAGTCCCAAGGTAAAGAGGCCTCCAAATGGAGGCAGCTGGGCTAGGAATGCAGTCATGTGTAAGAATACGGCCAGCCAGAGAGGCCTGAGCCCTGGACGATAACTCCTTTCAAAGGCTGTGCACCAAGTCTGGTGTGCGGAGGACAGCTTTCCCCCATGAGTCCTGCCATGGAATTGCAGTTGCAAAAATTGTCAATAGTCAGGCTAAAAGATCACACACAGATTTTGGCAAGGAGCTAGACTCCTCAGTGCTGACTTTTGAAAAGATCTCATTTTGTTCATCTCACACATTGACTTCTAGGTTGTGAAAGAAATTCACTGTCACCAAGTTTGGGGGTGGGGAATATATATATGGAATATATTACAAATGTTTTTACAAGTACATAAAACCTGCATCAAAAATATATAATTTCACCATAAATCAAGCTTTAGAAAAGAAGGGAAGAAATAATAAAAATAAGAGCATAAACTAAAGAAATTAATTTGAAAAAGTCTGAAACAAGTGTGTAAGATGGACAATCATCAAAGCCAAAATTTGGTTCTTTGAAAATAATATTGGACAACTCCTAAGATTGATCAAGGAAGAAAATAAGAAAACATATAAACTACTGATATCAAGAATAAAAAAGGAGCAGCATCACAGATCCTACAGACATGAAAAGATAATACAGACAGGAAATTAATAAAAGATGAGAGTATTTAAAACTTCAGGGCAATAAACTTGACAATTTGAATGAAAAAAAAAATTCCCCCAAAAATACAATATATCAAAGCTATCAGAAGAAGAAAGAAAAATCTGAATAGTGTGATATTCATTAATAAAATTGTAATCATGATTTAAACTTACACACACACACTAGTGAATTCTTCCAAACATTCAAAGAACAAAACACAAATTTAGCAAAAGTTCTTCCAAAGAATAGAAATATAGGAAACACTTTCTAATTATTTTTATAATGACAATAAAATGTTTATTCAAGTGTTTTTAAAATTGCAGATCTAAATATGAAAGGTAAAAAAAATAAACTTTTAGAGGAAACATAGATTATCCCTTTGGAGGAAAAAGACTTCTTAAAGAAGATACAGAAAACCCTAAAGCATAAGAGAAAAAATTGATATATTGGAGCATATTAAAATTGAGAGTTCAAGAAAAAGTACCATTAAGAGTGAATACCAATACACAAACCTAGATATTCACAATACACATTACTGCCACCATGCTCATATTCGAACACTTAAAGAACTTCTAAAAGTTAATAAATAAAAGGCAAACAAGCCAATAGGGAAAATGGTCACTTCACAAAGGGTATCTACATGGCTTATAAGCATTATGACAAGGTTCCCAACATCATTAGTCATCAAGGAAATGCAAATTAAAATCACGAGAAAATATTTTCCAGAAACTAAAAAATTAGAATGAGATAACACTCACAAAAAAATTAAAAATATAAAATACTTTGGGATTGTTGAAGAGGCAGCCAGGACTTTGTGGGTGGGAATATAAGTTGGTACGTCTATGGAAAACTATTTGGCAGTATCCAACAAAACTGAACATTATAGTTCCCTATAACTCGGGAATTCTACTCCTGGATATATATTCAATTGAAATGCATATAATGTCCACCGAAAGATATGTAATAGAATAGGTGTAGAGATGTCTTTCATAATAGGTCAAAGTCCACCAGAAATAAAATGGATAAATAGCAATATATCCTTACATTGTAATACAAAACAGCAATAGAAATGGACAGTCTGCAAATACACCCAACAATATGGATGACTCATGCAAACAAAATGTTCAGTAAAATAAGCCAGACATCAAACAGTATATATAGTAACTATCCACCTAAAGTATAAAAACATGTGAAACTAACCTATATTGTTAAAATCAAGGTGGTATTTACTCTTGGAAAAGTGCTGAGAAAGGACTGGAAGAGTGTTCAGGGTTTAGTAATGTTCTCTTTGGATACAGGTTATACAGATGTGTTCAGTTTGCGAAAATTCTCCAAGCTGCACACTTAAGATATGTTTATTTTTCTGTGTATTATATCCAAGTAAAGAGTAAAAAAAATCACCTGTATATTTAAAAGATATGCTAGGTTCTATAAGTATTTAAACACATCATATAAACTTACAATAATGGTTGCCTTTAGAAAAAAAAGGAACTAGGAAAATGACAACAGGATGGGATTAATATCTTTAGTATATTTTTAAACTACAATTTTTTCTGTATTACTTAAAATTTTACCTCTTGTGCATATTACCAACTTAACAAAAATTTTAAATACATCATAACAACACTAAATCAAGTGTTGCTAAAGTAAATGCCACCAAGGCCAATAAGCACATGGGAAGGTGCTCTATATCATTAGTCTTCAAAGAAATGCAAATTAAAACCACAATGAGATACAACCACACAACCACTAAAATAAATAAAACAAAAACTACTGAAAATAACAAGTGTTGGCAAGGATGCAGCACAATTGAACCCTAGCCCTGCTTTGGGGTTGTAAAATAGTTCAAACACTTTGGGAAACAGTTCAGCAGTGTCTTATAAATCTAAACCTACTTCTATCAGCCCAATAATTTCATTCCTAGGCATTTACCCTAAAGAAAAGCAAACATATGTCCATACAAAGACTTATTCATAGCAGCTTTATTCATAATAACCAAAAACTAGAAATAACTTGAATGCCCTTCAATAAGTGAATTGTGGTACTATACCCGTACAAGGGAACACCGCTCAACAATAAAAAGGAACAGACTACTGGTACTCACTACAACATAGATGAATTTCAAAAACATTGTGCTGTGTGAAAACAAGCCAACTCAAAATAGTGAAAAGTTTTTAAATGATAACACCCAAAGCAGGATTAGATGAAAAAAATTAGATATTTGTATCACTGCCCATAGAACATGATGTGATTACAAAGGACAATGTAGTAATATATATCACAAGTCTTAAAAATAACATTTTTTATACTTCTTTATTGGAGTATAATTGCTTTACAATGTTGTGCTAGTTTCTGTTGCACGACAAAGTGAATTGGCTATATGTATATACATATGCCCAAATCCCCTCCCTCATGAGCCTCCCACCACCCTCCCCATCCCACCCCTCTAGTTCATCACAAAGTACCAAGCTGATCTCCCTGTGCTATGCAGCAGCTTCCCACTAGCTATCTATTTTATATTTGAAAAATATCATATTTTTTGATGCAATAATTTTTAACTTTAGAAAACTATCTGAAAGAAAAAATAAAAGATTCAGATAAATATACATTGAAAATATTTTTAAATTACACACAATTTGCATGTCCAACAATAACAGAGTGATCAAATGATGACATACTCGTGACTACTTTGAAAAGGTTTTAATGGGATGGGAAGATACTAATTATAAGTGTTATGTGAAAATAGCAGGATTCAGCTCGGCATGCACAGTGCCATTCTCAAGATATGTTACTTCTCAAGGAAACTCCTCACCCGAACCAACTGGTTAATTATCCAGCCCAAATCCACATATTTCGGTAAAACTCAAGACACAAATGATCACTGAACTCATTAGACTTTACCCTGAATACAATTTTGGATTAAGTATTGACAATCATTTCTTGCAACTGAGAGAGTGGTGAGTAGTGATAAGCTGTTGCCTTGCTACTGTCTTCCCTACCTGTCAGAGCATCCTCTGGAATAGCCAGATGTCTATACTCAGTATTCTCCAAAGAGTCAGGGTGAATAAATAATGCAATTCACCATCCTCCAACTTAATTCTTTTCAACACAGAATGCCCTCATCTCAAATCAGCAGTCCTCTATTCAGATGCCATGAGTCCTCACTGGAAAACTATCACTATTTAGCAAGAGTAAGAAGCATTCAAATTCAGAAAAGCAAACTGTACCTGTTCATTCCTCCAGTACTGAAAATATAGGAACAATTAAAGAAAAAATTGTGTCAATTGTCATGGGTTTAACATGCTGAGAACTTAAAATCTGGGGAACATAAAATATTTTTCATATACTTTCTGAACTTACCCAACTGCTTATCATGACAAGGCATATCTGTGTTAGGAAGATCATGCCGTATTATTATTTCAGATTAAGAAATTAATTTAAGCACTGATAAATGAAAGTGCTAATTTAAGCACTGATAAACTAAAAGTATTATTCCAGGTTAAGAAATTAATTTAAGCACTGATGAACTGAAAGAGGCAATCTGCCTGTTTTGACTATCCAAATATCTAAACCACAAGGTGAAATTACTGGAGAGAGGGATGCATTTAGCCAACATTACTTTTGGTGAAATGGAGAGTAATATCCAAATTAAAGACCTAATTGATGTGGAACAAGAAGTTTCCAAACAAGGAAATACAACGTGGACTTTAAAATAGAACTGCTGCTCCAACAAATCGTTGGCACATAGTTCTTACATTGTGTACTCACTCTTGTAGAATGATGCACAGAACATGAGATTCTGAAGCACACAGAGCACACAGCAATTAGAGAAGATGCTCCTGGCCTGATGTGTCTACACCTGTTACAGCAATCAGCACGCTGCTCATCAGACAACCTGTTCATCACTGGATTCCAGCGTTCAGTATGGAGTAGGCATTGAATATATTTGCTGAATGATGACTAGATGAATGAAATGAAATTAATGAGTGACAGACCCAGGTCTAACGTGAAAAGCCTTTGGTGTGAGGTTCTATGTATTTTTATCCTAATGAAGATCTGTTTCCAGAAGTTAGTTCTGTTTGGCCAGAACTAACTGGCCGAAAGGTTCTGTTTATTGTTCTCCTATTAGGTCAACAGAGCTGATTATTCACTCAGTAGGCCAGTAAATGATGCCAAGTTCCATGATCAAAGACTGCAACCTCAGTTGACCAGTTCAACACAGGTACACATTAAGAATCATTAAAATTCCCTAACTTAGGGCTTCCTAAGTGGTACAGTGGTTAAGAATCCACTTGCCAATGCAGGGGACACGGGTTCGATCCCTGCTCCAGGAAGATCCCATGTGCCTTGGAGCAACTAAGCCCATGCGCCACAACTACTGAGCCCATGTGCTGCAACTACTGAAGCCCATGTGCCTAGAGCTCGTGCTCCGCAACAAGAGAAGCCACAGCTATGAGGAGCCCTGCACCACGAAGAAGAGTAGCCCCCACTCGCTGCAACTAGAGAAAGTCCACGCACAGCAAATAAAAAGACCCAACACAGCCAATAAAATTAATTAATTTCAAAAAAATTCCCTAGCTTATTAAAATAGGAGAGACATTTGTGTGAAAATGCACAATTGAATATGGATTTTGAAAATGTTTCTCCTTTAGTTCACGAGTCAGGTCCTGGACAAGATTATGTTAAAAACAAAACAACATGCCCAAGATGGGGTTACTTACGCTAAGCCTCATGTCAGCAAACCAAGACTTAGTTACCATTTCTGCTCTCCCAGAAACAGAATCTTAAACCAATCAGGAATTACCTAATCAGCACTACTTAAGTAATCTGCCTGATGGACCCATGCCATCCCCTAAAGGAAAGTTACTTTGCAATAACCAACCCACTTTTTTCTGGGACTTTTAAGTATTCCATTTCCTAAAAATGTGAGTGTGCAACAACTTTAGAGTTTAATATGTAATTCTTATGTTAAAAATTAACTCAGTGAAATAAGCCAGATAGAGAAAAACAAATACTGTATAATCTCACTTATATGTGGAATCTAAAAAAAAAAAAAATCATAGAAAAGGAGATCAGATTTGTGGTTGCCAGAAGCAGGGTTGAGGTGTCCCCACACCTCAACTGGATGAAGGAGGTCTAAAGGTACAAACATCTGGTTATAAGATAAATACTGGGGATAGAATGTACAATGT